>NC_089874.1:137940000-138584166 GCF_040182565.1 Anser cygnoides | reverse complement strand
CTTTGAAAAGCTTAAAGCTGCATGAAATGTGATTCCTTAAATTAGGCACAGAAAAAAGAAAGAGTAAAGAAAAGGTAGAAATTTCTAGATGTTTTTTGTGGGACAGAGTTAGACTATAGATTAATTTTGTCAGCCTTAAAATGCAGTAATAGTTTTTGAGTGGGCAGATTTCTCTTATCTGAGGTATCTTAGAAAGTTTCTGATGTGATGAAGTCCAGGCTCTGTGGAGAAGGATGGTGCTCTCTGCCTCTTTTTAAAGAAATGAGAAAATTAAGCAGTTTTTTTCTTCTCACATTTATATTCACTGTATGTCTTCTTCTGTGGAGGCTAGACAGTCTAAAGGATGGAGACCAAAAGAGGAATCTACATGGCCAACTGGGAATCTGTTTCCTGTTGTTTATCTGGCAAAACTGACAAAATCAGTCTTCTCATCTTTCTTCATTAATTTCTTTCTCTACCTCATAACTGTATGTAGAATAATTAGTTAATGGGGTTAATTCTGTTTTCATTCACACTAATGTTATTATGTGTAATACCCAATGAGATCAATGAAATCAAATAAAAACAAAAAAACTGCTGAGACCAGATCACAGACAATATTTGAAAACCATTATATACAATTTTTCATCCTGCATATAGTCTTGAGGCTTTTTTTTTTTTTTAATTTCCTATGCATAGTTAGTGGCTTTTTTTTTTTTTTTTTTTTTTTTTTTTCCTTTGGGTATCCGCAGCACTGGTCAATGCCATTACCTCAGTCTTGTCTTTTTTCAATGACATTGTCACATTGTTCAATGTCATATTCTGAGAAATACAGCCACTTCAAAAAAAATGGGTGGGCAGTTATGATGTTTTACTGTACCACAACACTAACAATGCCCTGAAAAAAATAAACTATTCTGGAATGAGAGGATACTTTTGAAATACAGGGGTAAGGCTCAGTTCTACATTTATGGGTTGATGCTTTCAGAGATTAAGGAAAGGGACTGATGGTTTCACCTGTAGAAACTCTGTTGAAGTAGATTACTCAATTATTTCAAACTTAATTTTAATTTCTCTCCTATTTTTAGGTAGACTTTAATGTAATATTTAATTAAAATTAAACTTAGCAGTCTTTATTTTAGAGTTAACAAAATTTCCTTATTCATTTTTTCCTAGGACACTGCATTTTTTCTGAAACTATTCTCAGTCTGAAGCATATTTTTAATGCTGGTGATGGCTTCACTTCTTCATATCATTTTTATCTCTTAAAATATTATAAATTTATTATTATCATTACAGTAATGTGGTGACCAGAACTGAACACAAAACTCTAAACTCCCTGCCAGAACCTTATATAATAGAAGAACAATGGATGAATGTTGTTAATTTTAAATGCAAAATTATAAATCAATTACAGTGATGGCAAAAGCCCTTCGTGACATGCCACAATTTACTTTCAAAGACATTTAAACCTATTTCACATGCTGAACAATCTGTAATAAATTATGATTTTTTTTTTCTCCTGAAATGAAGCTATAATTATGACAGTTGAATTCTTGTTCTGAGAAATAAGGTGGCATTTAATTCCTTGAGAACAAATGACACTCACAAAAGAACAGTTAATTATTCTCAGCTGCAAAAAAAAAAAAAAAGAAAAGGAAAAAAAAAGAAAAAGGGGGGGTAGGGAGAGAAAAAATATGAAAGAGAATGTGGTAGCACTTTATGTGAAGTGTCTATTAATGAATCCTTAACGAAAGCTGTACTGCAATTGAACTTTGCTTGGTGTCCATGTGATTGAGTGACAATCTTTAAGTCCAAGTGTTCCCACAAAATCAAAACCATGTTCAGAGCAGGAGTACAATGAAGGGATATATCTTCAGGAAATATTACATATCTGTCACCAATGATTCAATACAAAGAACTAAACACAGAATAACTCTGATACCAATCAGATGAGCTAAACGGATGTCTAACAGTGCTAATAGTTCTTAATTTCCATACTTACTATTGCAATAAGATGAATCATTTTGACTTCTGCTGGTATTTATAGGGCAGTAAAAAGGAATGCTAACTAGTCAGCTCCATCATGCTACAAATATGTGACCACGCGGTTAACTCTTCTTGCGAGCACAATTCCTACCTTGCTCAGTGGGACCACACAAGTATTACTAGATAAGGGTCTTACCGGGTCCAGAGCTTATTCTCTGAAAGTACTTATCATCCCAATTTCCTGCTTTAGTCTTTTGGCAGCTGATGCACAGCAGAAGATATTAGCACTGGTCGCGTTGCACTGTTGACTCTCACGTACTCAGTTTTTCTGGTTGGTGAAGCCAGCCTTGCTAATATGCCTTCCTTCCTTGCTGGACAGGGATGTTTCAGAAGGACCATACTAAGTAGAATAACCTCACCCTTTTTAGTTCAATTATGATTTGCGAATTGGCTAATTTGGGGGCTCTCTGAAATGTAGTAGGAACAACATGGTTGCATGTAAAACAAGGCCTAATACACTGAGTTACATTAATGTTAAATCAAAGATGATTGGATTAATTGCTGTTTCATTTTATCTTCCGTGCACGTGTGGAGTTGGCAGAATTTCAGAGCTTTTAGAAAAATTAATTGAGAACTATAGAGAAATAATACAGGCAAAAAGATGTTTGCATTGGGTATTTCTGCTAGTTATTAAGGGATATACAGTCTACAATTGGAAGGCTATGATGTATTTCTTAATATTTATATTTTTGGTATTGCTCATAAAAAGTAGAAAAATGAATCAATCATACAGTATATGAGTTACTGGGTTTTACAACTACTGTTTATACCTCAGAGAGAAAGCACATTTTCCATGAAACTTTCACTAAAACAAAAATACGAGGAAAATAAAAAAAAAGCACCTAACACCGTTCATTTCTAATGTGGAAAATGAAGATACTATTAAAATGTTGAAGTACACACTTCAAAACAGTGCTCATATATTTTTCATTTTGCCACCTTTATATTCAAATCTGGTTAAATCCCTTGGTAGAATAACATAATAGAACAGTGTTAGACCCATGTGGAAACTCATACTATTGGGCAATTTATTTTATTTGTCCATTCAATTCTGATAGCAAACAGAAAATTTATTAATGCAGTGTAAAATATTAGCTGGCAGGTAAAAGTAATTCTGTTAATGAACATGATTAGAACAGCAGCTGGAATAGAGAAAATGCAGTGTTTGCAAGATCCGTGGAATTAATAGACCTTAAAATACTTGGGAAATCAATTAAAATGCATCCTTAAGATTACAAAAATGACGGGGCATATGTTTAACTTGAAAATGAACAATAAAAGAATGAAAAACATACTTTCTCATCAAGAATAATTCAAAGTGCCTTTTCCTGACCAGTAGCAGAGCTTTCCAAAAGATTCGGAGAGCAGATATTTTTCTTTGACTTTTAATTGGGAAAGTACAATGCCAGAGAGAGCTTGAGGTAATTGGAAGTTTGCACTTCTCTCTTGATCTCCCTCAGGGCATTCTCGCAATGACTGTGTATTTCTGTATGTATAAGATTATTTATATCCCTGTGTGTGGCATAAGTTCCCATTAAAGATATTTTACTGTTACTTCAGCTGGAGTCTTGGGCAAGGTCTGGTTGCTTCTGAGGGAAGGAGGCTTGGTGCTGAGGGTGGTGGCATGACCACAGAGCAAGGTCCCCACCAACTTGAGCACTATCCCACTGCACTGTAACAACACGAGCAAGGCACATCAGTGGACCAAATTTGTGGACAGCATGAGTTGTGTCCCCATCTAGCTGCTGCTGATGCCATTGCCCCACCATCCACGGAGGAGCACTGAGCTATCAGGTCAATGTCCATGGCCACCAGCCCATCAATGGTCAGGCAAGCCTTGGCACACAAGGCTGGGCAGAAGAAGGTAGGAGCTGGAAGAAACACCAGATTATATTGTCATTTTGAAGAAGTAAACCAAGTTTCATGTTGGGTTTGGAGCATGGGGACCAGCTCTTTTGTGAGCGAGCTCTGGGGCTCAAGGTGGCATGATGAGTGTGTGCTCCCCTGGCCATGCAGCCTGACCAGACATTTTGGATGCAGACCAGTGACCAACCAAGTGCACCGCTGCTGTCACCATTCAGCCAAATGAACTTATGCTTTGAGACGGCCACTCAGTTTCCCCTGCTTCCCCAAGGCTGGCTACTTCACTGTAGGAAACATTTTCCCAGACAATCAAATGTGTAGCTTTTTTTTTTTTTTTTAAACAAACAAACAAACAAACAAACACTAAATGTAATAGCAGATATTTTTTATTCTGTGGATTTTTAGTGCCACTTTCTCTTTTTAGGCAATATATTACTGTAAAACAAAACTGGTCTGTACTGTTCTTTCTCATGCAGTCAGTACCAAAGAGTTATGGATGTGATTGTGATTTCCTTTCCAGTTGTTAAGCCTTTTAGCTCTTCTTGGCCCCTACAGGACTGAACTTAGCACTCTGGAAAAGTCTGAGAATGCAAGGCAATACCCTCTGCATGATGACATTTTTGGTCCAGCACGAAGAGCAACATGCATTCCTGTGCTAATATATTTACTTGTTTATCCAAAGATACCATCTCTTGGGAAAAACAAAAACAAAAAAACAAAACAGCAAGACAAATACTATGCATTCTACTTTCATTCATCTGTGGACCTTGTATGTAATCACCTTCCCTTGAGACATGCTCAGGGGCTTGGGATTTTATTAACCTGAATATATCTCTGATTATCTAAAACTGACAAACCTGGTACGGATTTAGACTCTCTCTCTGCTATGGCAATATCAGATGCAATCAGGTTATATTCACTAAAATTCAGATCTGCATTACCGATGAAAGTATTTGATACAGCAATATTGTTAATATAGTTTAAGGCCAATGATCACAGAGGAAAAAATAGAACTGGAAAAATCTAGGATAAGCCTCATGATGTGGTGTATTTGGTTATGGTAACCTAAGTGTATGTCTACGTAGAAACTCCAGTGAATAAGAACCACTCTGCTGTTTAATAATCCACCCCATGTCAAACAAATACAAAACACAATACAGAGAGGGCATTTTGGGACAGTTATGTTGCATGTGAGCAAGTAGTGGTGTTTAAGTGGAAAGCAAGTTTATGAAGTTGATTGACAACTTTCCTCTCTGTAAAGAACAATATACTTATATTTCCAGAAGAAATGAGAATTCAGGCATCTTGTTCAAACCATGAATAGTTGGTAAATGTCTGGCTGTGTAGGCTTTTTTTTTTTTTTAGAATTTTTTATTTTAGATTTTTTTTTTTAGAATTTCATTAGAAAATTCTAAAATAGGTCATACGCATAGGCTATGAGTAGAGCCTGTACATAACTGTTTTTTCAGATTGGAAGAGGAAACAGGAAATGCAAGGAAGAATAATAATTTAGGTTTGGAGAAAACATTTTACTTAACTGAAAAAGCCCTTGGTCATTTCATTAATCAGGGAAAATGTTAAAAAAAAAAAAAAAAAAAGAGAGAAAAGAAGAAAGGAAGCAGTGACTGGTCTCACATAGCCCTGGGACATTGCTGTTGAAATTTTTTATTGAGAAGATGACATCCTAGAATACTTCAATAAATTCCAACTTTTTGAACCCAAACTGTAACCATATTTGTCACACATTTCAAACATGTTTTGACTGACCCTACCTTACATTTTTCGGCCAATAAATGATTTGCCTGGACAATTTCAGCCAGATCTGTTTACAAGCTTTGGGGAAGCTCCAGCTGATGTGCCCACATCACTGCATGGGCACACAGTGTTTGTCCTCCAGAGGAATCTGGCACAGGAACCAATCTTTGGAGCCTTTGTTTGCCCTTGGCATGTCTGCTTTGGAGTTTTGTGCCAAGAAGGCACCACAGAGTTTCCAGAAAATTAGAAATACTACAAAAAAGAATGACTTTTCATGTAGTGGTGCAACAGTACCAAATATTTATAAAGTATTCTGACAGCATTCTTGTCATCTGGCTGGCAATTTCATGTAATCAGGTTTCTCCTTTAGTTCCTGTTATATTAATTTATTAGTTTGTGGATCTGAAAAATTGCAGTTCACACTCTGTTCAGCTTCCAGGTTCAGACTTATTGTTTTAAAAAATGCACAGTGCAATATGGAAATCTGGGCTTTTTAATGCAGTTAAATTTTTTGGGGTGGGGGGAAAGACACATCCATGGGTAACACCTGTTTTGATGCAATTAAAGCCCTACAGCAATGTATGGATAAAATACTTCCAGAAAACCTTGCTCTGTAGATTTTAAAATGATTACAGGACTAAAAGGGTTGTAAGTAGTTAGTCCCTGGAAATAGATTGGTAATGATGGAAGAAGATTGATTTGAACTAACCATTGCCCAGGTGCAATGTAAGGTGTGAGATAGCTACATTTAAAAATGTAAAAGAGTAAATGGAGAGACAGGTGCTGCTTATGCTGAAACTCACCAGTTGTGGTGTACACAAACTAAGGTAATGCTGCTAAAACAACATCAATTGAATTATTTTATTTTAAAAAATGATAAAATGTGTCATTGGCTCCTCTGTCCTTTCCTGCACTAGTTGTCCCTTAGCAACTGTCTCTGTGAAAGTCATAAATTTGGAATAAATCAAATACAGCACAACTTTCCCCAAAGCAAACTAAGTCTCCCATTTATTTCTGTGCCAAGTGTTCTCCTGCAGCAAACAAGTGCAGTTCTTGAATCTTTACAACCCAGCCTGTTGTTTTCCTACAGAGAACATGTGGAGAAGGTGTAGGTCCTTGCTTACACTGAGATTTTTCTCCTTTGTCTTCCGGACTGGCTTGATATTCACTCTGGATCTGTCTTAAAGCATAGTACAGAGTACCGCAGGCTTAGACTATTGTGCATCCTCTTTCTTTCCTCTCCTCACATCCCATGTATGTTGTGTCCTCTCTGTTTGCTCCCAAGCTTTCGTCTAGGTGGATTTTTGATCACTGTGTTTTTTGAAATCATTTCAATAAATTGGCAAGAAAACAAATGAACAAGCAAAAAACCCTGCTGAGACATTTTCTTGCAGGAAAAGCCAAATGTGTAGTGGCTTCAGCTGGCTGACATGGCCACTGGATGATGAATTTGCCTGTGACTTGTTGGAGAGAGGGAGCAGAAGGGACTTAAAATGGAGACACAGCCAGCATGTGTGTGGCTGCATTGTGGGCAACTGAGGATCTGAGGAGAGGAGGTCAGGGATCCCAGGCTGGGAAGACTGAGCTCAGGGTGTACCTGAGCTCTGGAATGGGGGCTCAGTTTTGGGAGGCACTAGGACACCCTTCTACCTGGACATCTTTCATCATCACCCTGGCCATAGCCAGGGACCCATCTCCTTGGCTTTGCTGTGTGGCTCCTTGGCCATTCCCACTTGTGGCCTTCCCATGGCCACTTGGGGAAAACAAGGCAAAAAATAGCTGTGCAGTTCGTGTAGTGCCTCGACCCTGTACCTGTACCAGGTGTTCCTCTTGGTACTGGCTGTTTATTTCCATGGAGAACTGTGTTGTTTACAGATTTATTCTTGAAAATTAGTTCAAGAGCTTTAAAAAGCCAGTAATACTGCTGTGTTCTCCGGCCCTTAATACCATAATGAATAATTGTAATAAATGTGATTATTATTTTTTTGATAAATACTATACCAACAGAGCATCCTAAGAAACTATAGCAACCAACTAACAACAACAACAACAAACCTTCAGAAAAGCCCCACCAAAACCCTGCTTGGATGTAATTTGCTCCAGCCATACCTGGAAATCTTTCTAATCTTTGCATTAAATCCAGCCACGGCAAACAATCCCTTATATAAATTGACAGTGCAGAAGAAAGCCAGGAAAGCATGCACTGAGAGCTACTTGCTCCTCAGTTTAATTTCAGATCGTTTCGTGATTCACTTGCTCTGACCCTGACTGCTCACTTGGTTTTGTTATACTTCAGTTGCCTTAGCAGCGGGTAAAGGCAAGATTAAGATATTGTCTCCCCAGTCATAAAGACCCTGGGTAGAAAAAAATGCAATGACTCTGCCGTTAGGTGGGGTGGAAGGGTCACTAAATATATTAAGACAGAGTGAACTAAATTCATCTGCAATAATACCACATGTGGTTTGCTAGAGTTAGGGCAGGGGTTGTTTTGCCCCAGTATGCGTTGTTTTCTCCCACCTTTAATGAACTAGAGTGATCTGTCAGGGTTTAATCCAATTACTGATGACATTGGAGAAAACAGCAGCAAAAGTGGGCAGGACAGAAGAAATGCATTAGCACAGAAAAAGCTCATCCTTCCCTAAAGAAGCTGGCTGAGAACAAATATTGGGAATTGTCAAGTACCTCTTATTTTGGTTCTTTGCATAATTTAAGGTTAATCAGTTCATTTGTGATTATTTAACCAATTAAAAAAAAAAAAACCACAACAGTATACAAAGGAGCTGGCTGCAGTTCTGAACAGTAATTGAAAGTAAGTTTTTCTTTCTATTTGCTTTATATAGGAGTTTAAAATAATGACAGAAAGAAATTAAAGTAGGGTTGTTTAAAGAGGTGTCACTTTTAAGACAAGTCTACAGGACTATAGTGAACTGAAGAACAGTGCCTAGCACCACAACCAAATGTTCCTCCAAGGGCTTCGAGAATGATTTTTTTTTCGTTTGTTTCTAAAGGAAGGATATTACTAATGTGTTTTGCTCATTCTATTAAAATTAACTGTATCTAGTTACTTTCTTATTTGCGATGATTTCTATCATATTTGCAAACCTAACATACGCACATAATATGAAGTCAGAAGTACCTAAACCAATAGCTGCCCCATTGCGTGTAGGATTTTGCTTGGCCCTGCTTGAAGGTTGTATGGTGGGACCCATCATTTGTAGTTCTGCTCCTTGCTGGAGCAGATGATTCCCACATCACAGCTCTCAGGACAAGAATACAAAGTTTGAGTAGTTGCACAAATAGGCCATTGAATTAAAGAATCTGCGCATGTATATGAATTTCCCATTTTTATTTCCTCTGCAAGGATATCCTGGCAGCCATGGAGGAGCACAAAAGCTGGCAAAAGATAAGAGCTCAGAAAGTTACCCTCGGTGCTGCTGAGGTTCACACCACTTTGCTCACCCTGGTCCCCTCAAACAGCACTCCTATTAGCAGCATGGTTTAAACAGTGATTTATTTTCTAACATGAATATTTTCAGCAGTCCTAATTGCCTAAGATATCCAGATTTCTCATGCCTGCAACTCGAGGTCTCTTTGAAGCAGGTTAGTCCGTGTGGATAGCAAATCCCAGGCCAAGTCTGTGGACAGCATCTCACCCCCGTGTCACACACAATGGCCTGACTGTCACATCCAGAATTCACTGCTGTGACTTTTGGCAGTTTCAATTTAATTCATTGGCAATAATGAGGCTGGTTCAAGCCCACAGATGAGTTCTTTCAGTGGCTGTGCTGCCTTTTTTAGACAGGTGGGAAAAAAATGCATTTTGTAGCGTGACTGATGTCTGTTGGGCTACTATATTTAAGTCTAATAGACTTTTAAAAATCCTGTCTTAGCCAGCAAGACTTAACTTCATTAGATTTGAAACAGGAGATAAACGTTAGCCACTGTGCAGTCTTTGATTATACTCTGGGGAATTTCCTAGGGTTAAATTAACCACAGGGGAACTCTACTCCCGTTCTTTGAATGCCAGGGAAACATATTGAAAAATACAAGGGAAAAAATAATTATAAAACTGAAATGTAAAAACTATAAAGTTCATCTTATGTATAATCCCCAGTGCACAATATTTTCTGTATACTTGCAACATTTAATGCTAATTATACCATTTATTTTATATTTTGTTTTTACTTTATATAAAAAAAAAGCGCCACACCACCATCAAGAGGATTTGACCATAAAGGGAGTTTTGGAAAACTACCATTTCACCAGACTCTGTTTAAATTCAGGAGGGAGATAATTTAGCCACTAAATGTCTTGCCTTATCCACAACATCATTGGAGAATTGCTCTCCAGAATTGCTTTCATCCCCCAGCTGCTGACAATTTAGCAGTGCTGCTCTCCTTTAATTAATCTCTTTGAATCTACATGTAGAAGGTCAGAGTCAATGACTATGATAGAATGAGCAAAAATTTTTTTCCAAAAAATGTGTTTTGGAAGATGTGATGTCATTGGTATCAAACCCATTTTTATCACTGTATTTTATCTTATTCTTGGAAAATATGAAATGAAAGATTGTTTCTAATTTCATGTATCAACAAAGATTTCAGCAATTTAGTCTCCAAAAAATGAAAATTAGCCAGTTTTGGTTTTCTTTTCTTCTGCTGATTTTTTTTCTTTTTTTTTTTTTTCTCCTCATCCCACAATTTTCAAATGGAAAATCAGGGGTGGATGACAGAAAGATGGAGTTACCATGTGTAAAAATAAATAAATCTTTCCTCCCTCCAAGAAGAGTCAAAAAAAATTAAGAACATTTGTGATTTTATTTTATTATTTTATTTTATTTTATTTATTTTATTTTTTAACACTCTTAAAAATGTTCTCTTCTTTTTGTATAAACAGAAAAACAGATTAATCAAAGCCCAGCCCAGATCCCAGATCCTCAGGTCAAAATTTTCCTTTACAACAATATGAAAGAACCACTATTTCATTTTTCCAAAAATCGTCAAAAATAAAACTGCTAAAATTTTCCTTTACTTTTTCAATTTTCTTATCTTGCGAATGAAGTAGGATTTCTGTCCAACACATGAAGAGCCTGAAGAGCTGTATTTTATATGAGCCTGGGAAATAAAGAGGGAAAAAATTTATTTCTTCTCCAACTGAATATAGTGTTTCATACAAAGACATCTACCTAGTCCCTAAACTGCTCCTTTGCTCTTTGCTCTGTTGTACAGATACTTACTCCAATCTTTACTACCTCTTCTCCTGCTTGATCTTATGCTGTGATTTTAAAGAAGCAGTCCATGCCTCTTCCCACAAGACATAAAAATGATGAGTTTAAAAAATGTAGCTGTGTGTATGTCTTATGCAAGAAATCTGTTATGTGCCTGGACACTCGATGCCACTTAAATATATCAGGCTAGTGACATGCCTCCTTCCTTTATGAAATAAATGAAATGTGCATTTTCTTTTCTTTTCTTTTCTTTTCTTTTCTTTTCTTTTCTTTTCTTTTCTTTTCTTTTCTTTTCTTTTCTTTTCTTTTCTTTTCTTTTCTTTTCTTTTCTTTTCTTTTCTTTTCTTTTCTTTTCTTTTCTTTTCTTTTCTTTTCTTTTCTTTTCTTTTCTTTTCTTTTCTTTTCTTTTCTTTTCTTTTCTTTTCTTTTCTTTTCTTTTCCTCTCCTCTCCTCTCCTCTCCTCTCCTCTCCTCTCCTCTCCTCTCCTCTCCTCTCCTCTCCTCTCCTCTCCTCTCCTCTCCTCTCCTCTCCTCTCCTCTCCTCTCCTCTCCTCTCCTCTCCTCTCCTCTCCTCTCCTCTCCTCTCCTCTCCTCTCCTCTCCTCTCCTCTCCTCTCCTCTCCTCTCCTCTCCTCCCCTCCCCTCTCCTCCCCTCTCCTCTCCTCTCCTCTCCTCCCCTCTCCTCCCCTCCCCCCCTCCCCTCCCCTCCCCTCCCCTCCCCTCCCCTCCCCTCCCCTCCCCTCCCCTCCCCTCCCCTCCCCTCCCCTCCCCTTCCCCTTCCCTTCCCTTCCCTTCCCTTCCCTTCCCTTCCCTTCCCTTCCCTTCCCTTCCCTTCCCTTCCCTTCCCTTCCCTTCCCTTCCCTTCCCTTCCCTTCCCTTCCCTTCCCTTCCCTTCCCTTCCCTTCCCTTCCCTTCCCTTCCCTTCCCTTCCCTTCCCTTCCCTTCCCTTCCCTTCCCTCCCTTCCCTTCCCTTCCCTTCCCTTCCCTTCCCTTCCCTTCCCTTCCCTTCCCTTCCCTCCCCTTCCCTCCCCTTCCCTTCCCTCCCCTTCCCTCCCCTTCCCTCCCCTTCCCTTCCCTTCCCTTCCCTCTCTCTCTTTTTTTTTTCTTTTTTTTTTTTTTAGCTTTTTTAAATCCTTGTGATCTGTGCACTTCTTGCACAGAACCCATGTTACTCATGGCTTTTACCGACTCCTTATGCATTTATGACTGTCAAAAAGGTCATGTGTTTCACCATTTTCCAGACTACAGGATATATGGAAGTTGGCTGCCATTTTCACTCATTGGGGTAATAGGAGATGCTTCTGGCAGTCTTCATCCACACCTACACTCCTCTTTCAGTGTAATATCCTTTCAACAGCCTGCAGGCTTCAGACTAGTCTTGGCAAAGCTTTTTGCTGAGAAAAGGCTAAACCACAATACCAAATGAGAAAAAGAGCATGGCAATACATTTTTCAAGACTGATTTTGAGGGTCTGGGCTAGCTTATGACTTCATTGTCATTATTTCAACTTCACACACCCCTGCAAGGTAGGATGTACAATATTGCTTCTATTCTAAAGATGGAAAAACAATTAGTTGATTTAATTTAAACCTAAAGAATAATGATTCGACACTTGAGCTTCAAACCAGGACTTCACTATTCCTAGCTTTACAATGAGTCTGTAGCTACAGCTCAAATAACATATCTTTCCCTATAGTATCCTTATACAGAGAATAAAAGATGATCACAAAAAAATAGTTCATGACCTGAAAACCAGAGGTTTGTAGATAAAATCAGCAAAAGATAGGAATTTTTGTTATTTTTTTTTTCCCAAAATAACAATAGCCTTAATTTACACTAGATTCTGCTAAAAATAAATAAACAATTAAAAGATAGGGGAAAAACATCTTTCAGTAGGGCACGTTCTGAAAAAGAAGAGATATAATAGGTGTAAGAAAGCAGAAGAATGGGATAAACCACAGGAGAGAATGAAGACACATATGTGAATTGGTATCTATTGTAAGATAAAGTGATCCATGAGCACGGGCTGTGTGTGCTTTTTAGAAATAAAGATACCAGAATCCAGAGGTCAGGATGGATGACTCAGGAATACAAAAGGTCGCCCCAGACACAAAGGGGTGTGTGTAAGAAAGAAGATGGTTGGCATCAGGCAGTATCTGGGATGAAGTTAAGACAGCGTAACACAAAGGAACAGTGAAAGAAGAGACTGTGAAAAGAGTACCGACTATGCTAAAATAAATATTTCTTTTTTAGATGCTGGGGAGCGATACGGTCATGTAATCTGCATATTGCCATAACAGTTGCTATAGCGAGTGTAATGTACTGTATTTTTTTTTACCACCAGGGAGACTGTTGCAGCAGACACAGAGCTACATTAGGAAGTTGTGCTTAACAAGTCATGTGTGATTTTACTGTCAAACTGCAAAGTGCTGTTCTCCTATGGAAGAAGGCTGTGAGTACTTTCTAGGAGTTGATAAACACCACATGATGCAGCTTTCTGGGAAAAACAGAACCCTTTGAAGCATTTCCAGCGAAACCCTTAGAGAGGGGAGCATATTTTCAGATGCATGATTCTAGGTTAAACAGCTATGTCCCCCACTTGTTTACAAAGCAGCTCGACAGCTGTTGTGAGCCGCTGGCCCCCTTTGGACAGACAGGATGCATTTGGATCTGTCACATGGAGCCACCGCGCGCCTCCGCCGCATTACTCTACAAAGATCTCATCTGAGATCTGCTACCGGCAAGACTGAAAGCCTCACTGGCTTTAAGAGCAGCAGATGAGTCGTTTCATCCCTGCTTTAGCTTCCTTTTTTTAACTCTCGAGTCAGGGAAACATTTTGAGTGGGGAAATTTGTCCTGGGAAAGCTGCACCTTGCTTTATACATGAAAAATAAGTTATAAAAATAACCGGCAGTAGCGGGTTGTTAGCAGAATCGAATTGAAGAAAAGCCTGCAGCCTGTCTGAGTGCTGAAATGGAGAGTTTCCAGTCTGAAAATGAAAAGTTTAATTAAAAGAGCAGAATAAATACTGATTTTGCATCTATATTCAGTATTTGGGAAATCAGGCTGAGAGGACCCACCTCCCGAGCCATGGTCCCGGCCATTGGGAAAAGACCCAGAAAGCATGGCTGAAAACAACCCCAAAACAGACTATCTTGTAGACCCCAGTGAGATGGCGAAGGGATGGTGAGATGTCTCTGTGTAACCTCATATTTTAGATGAAGACACGTGCCTGGGTATGCTGATTTTGGGGGCTGAGAAGGGCTAGGAATGGGATAACCTGGTCTGGGTGGGAGGCAGGGTCAGGGGGTGTCTGTCTGGCTGCAGGGAGGGGACAGACACCAGAACGTGCTGAACCTTGGAGAAGGATGGAAAAGAGAAGCTTTCTACTGAATGAGGAGCGCAGCTGGCCACAAAACCTGTGTCTGATTGCTGTATCTGGTCTCCAGAGGTCGGACTTCCCCAGCATGTGTGTGGGATGTGCAGCACGCACGGGACTGGCTGGGATTTCCCTGGTTTCAGTGCAGGATCTCCTCTTGCTGCTATGGCTGCTGGGGAGCAAGAGGGAAACAGGACAAGAGCAGTGAAGGGCCAAAGCCACCAGCCTCGCACCAGCCTGCTCGGCAGTACACGGATCCTCTGCTGTCTGCTCTGCTGGATTTTTCCTGCTAAATAGCTCGCAATGAACTTTTACTTCAATGCTGTCTGTCCGTCAGTCCTTCCGCAGCCTGGTTATGAAGCCCATAGCAATCCTTTAGCTCTAGGTAATGTGTTACTTGAAGCATTTATGTCTATGCAGTATCTCACTACAGGTGCTTCTGCTTACCTATGTGCAACTTATTCCTCATTTCCTTCCCCCAGTGACGTTTTTCTTCTAACCAAGGCAGAGGCAAACAAGTGATTTGATAAATCTCTCTCAGCAAGAGCTGCATGTCCATCAGGGAGGGTGACAGGGGTCCCCTCTGCCTCCAAAGCCCACACATCACAGGCGGCTGGTCCCTTGCAGCCAGCGACAATATTGTTTCCTTTGCCCTTCTTACAGCAAGTGGTCATAGCAAAAAATTATGGCTGATGGTATGTGACAGGCCTACATCACATTTTGACATTAGCTTTTAGCTACTGGTTTTTTTTTTTGTTTTTTTTTTTAATAGCTGCCAGTGTGTTCAGTCAAATACCTGTCTGTCATCGCAATCAGACAGACCTTAATGTGTCTGTATTATGGAAGGGGACCTCGGCTCCTTTCCAGCACTTTATTATGGCCCCAGCATAGCTTTTTATCACCAGTTCCTTACGCATAGCTGTCCCTGCTCTGCCACAGAAATCTTCCAAGTTGGCAGCTCTGGTGTCGGCTGTCATTAATCTTCTCCATGCTGCAGAGAGCGGGGGGCACGGGATGATTTATAGCAATTCCCTGTTCTGACACAGGTAAGTGGGGCTGGATCCTTGCTGCTGCTGTGAGTTGTGGCCCCAGGCAGCCTGGGAGTGCAAAATATGCCTTCATGCACCTGCATCTTCTTTCCTCCTCAAACAGTTAAACAAGTCTGGGAGGTGGGTGGAACATGCATTTTAATCACATTTTAAAATAGCATCGAGGTGGTAGTGCACCGGTAAGTGAAAGGTTAAACACTTTGACACCAATTCAGAATTAAAAGCAGTAATCAGACGTCTTTGTTAGTTTTGTGAAAGCAATATTTTTCCCAGGAAGGTTGTGAAATGTACATCTTCTACCTGTGATTTCCCAGGCTGAGGAAGTTCTGGCTTCTATTTTAAGTGCCGTTGTCAGGTTTTACTCCTGACTTTTTATTCTTTGAACTGGCAGGGACCTGGAGTGATGCGCGGGAAGCAAAGGTTGTGCCAAGCAGAGATCAGCATCGAAGCCTTGAGCCAATTAAGGAGCGACGCTAATGGGCTCTCTGGGACTCCTGCTAAGCCTTCCACGCCAGAAAAGATGATGCCCACAGCACAGGGCTGAGCTGAGCATTTAAAATCTAGAGAAACGAGAGCAGGTCTTCAAGTCTTCGTTATTAAGCAGCTTCCCTACTGGTCGTGGTGAAAAGGAAGACTGTTTTATAACGGGAAGACATACAAATGATTTCTCTTCTTCGTGAGCGTGTGTGTGTGTGCAGGTGTGTGTTAGAGCATCTCCACAGCTGATATCACAGTGCTGTGGGGACGGCAGTGGCTGGCACGTGGCCCTCTGAAGGCGCCGTGCTGTGCCTCCTTGTTTTCATGTGGGAAATCCCGGCCGTGAACGACAGCCCGGCAGCCGTGCCGAGGTGGGACACGCTTGTTGGGGAATAAAGAGTGGCTCTTTTTTTTTTTTTATTTTTTAACTCAGCTTCAGCTGCTTCCAAAGTTAAGCTGGGAAAAAAAAAAAAAAAAAAAGAAAGCGCTCATTCTGGAATGTGAATCCATGAGGGCCTTACAGGAATATAAATATAGCATCTTATCTTGTGCTGCTACAAACTCCCACACAGACCAGCCCGGAGGCAAGCGGAAGAAGTGAGGGCTGCTCATGGTAGCTCTGGCTGCCCGTGTGGGCAGCTGGGGCTGACATCTGCTGATGGCATTAACATACGGGAGTGGAGCCCTGCCATGTGGGGCACAAAGGGCCTGGTGTGGAAGCCATGTTCACCAGGGCACTCTTTGGCCATCGAGCCTTCTATTAAATGTTGCGTGTGATCCACAAACATGTTATCACCTCCCGTGCGCAGCCGTGACTTTCCTTCAGGATAACTGAGAGCACAGTAAGGTGTTTTGGGGCTATCTTCTTCTCCAGTGGCTGGACCACAAATGCCCTCCTAGCTATGGGGCCCAGGGCTTCCCATGTCCTTGCTACCTCAGGGCTTTCAGGCCGGTACCACTGTCTGAGCAGGCCCGAAATAGCTGGCTAGCTGTGCTCTCAGAAGCGATTCCGTTTTTAAACATTTCATTCTGTTTGCAGTCTAGGGCCATCTCCAACCCGAAGCCCTGTCATAATCTGGTGGCACGCTGGGGCTTGTTTACAAGATAAACTAACAGCTGCTTTCCTCTCATCCCCTGCCCCTGATTCGAACTTGAAACAGGAATTATCTGTGTGTGTCAGAACCAGAGGAGTCAAAGCCTCCTTGGAGATGCCCTTTGGGCCTCTCTTTCTGCTACCTTGCGAGCATCTTTCTATTTTCAGGGATTGCAACCCAACACCTAATCTTTCAGAGGCACATGTATTGCTCCCAGGGAGGCATGTTAGGAACGAAGGAACTGATTTTATTTTTTACCCCATGGATTAACCCACTTCTGCTTATCAGACTACCTCAGCATATGGCGTTTGAAATCTGGATCAGAATGTGTAGGTTTTCAGGTCCTACGCGTGATTTTTCAAAGTGGTCTCATTTGCTTTCAAAGCAATTGACAGAAAATCCGTCCATTTTGGTTTTCATGCACCTGTAGTTAGAAATATATGAGGGGAAGCCTTAGTATTTTTTTTCCCCTGAACCGATGTTTAGTGACTGCATTAAAAGGCCACACACAAGCTCCTCTCCCATTTGCATATCAATACTTAGCCTATTAGAAGCCAATGGAGTGAGGGTCTCGCAGTACATACCCTCTCGCAGCGTGACGCTCAGACTTCCCATGACATCCTTTCTTCAGCTTTCATGTCAGTGAATATTATATTGCGATGCCTTGAAGCCAGGATAAACTGGGGCCGTTAAATGTTCAGAAGTATGCTCAATCTGTGAAGCTTGCAGCTGCTCCACTCTTTTGATAATGCTAGTAAGCAAAATTAGTAAATAAAATAAATGCTCAAGGTTCATTTGCTGCGCACCCCAATACATGAATTAGAATAGAATTGAGGACATCAAAGAAAAATAAAAAACAGGCAAGTAATAACATGTTCCCCTTAGGCCTTCTGCTTAACCTAAATGTTATGTTAAAGGGATAAATGGGTAAACTGAATTATTACACACAGTGAAAAGGCAGAAACGAGCTTTGAGATCACACCTCTCTTAGTAAGATCAGCATTACCTCCTTAAGACCGATATATATATATATATATATATATATATTTCACCAAGAAAATGTGACATGGTTAACATGAATTTTGCTTGTTATTTACCCAGCAGAGTGAAGTCCTGGTGTGGCCCATGAGGCTGCAGCAAGGTCTTGCTTCTTCCCTCCCGTTCCACCACCCCTTGTGTGGCTGAAACATCGGAGAAGTGGTATATCTGCCACAGCTGCTTGTGAATTAACTGAAATAGGAAGGTGTCCCAGGACAGGGCATTCTCAAGAAGTTCAGGTGACAAAGGACACCACATATGTGGAGGGTGAGAGCCCACAGGCAACAATGCTGGAGCACCACATGGTGGAGAGAAGTTGTGCTGGTGGTGTGAGATGGGACCTGCGACACAGGCAAGGGGAAGGTGAAGGCACATGCAGGTGACTGGCAAACCGTGGTTCTGGTGCTGCTCACGCACTGCCATGTTCTTCTCCTCCTCCGTGCTACTCTTCCGTTCTCTATGCAAAGAAAATTGTTGAACACTTGTGAGAGTTGAGTTTCACTTGTGTCACTTGTGACACTTGAGTTTCTCAAGGCAACATTCTCCCAGAGCTGCAACAGCACTGAAAATGCACAGCCACCTCCCTCTATCCTACTAGACTGTGGACCCAGGAGGGAAAAATGCATTGGCATACATGCACCACTAACTCATCCTACTGCTGGATTAAAATGTCTTAAAATTTTCATCCCAGGGATTACACATTTGAGAAATGTTCCTCAAGGAGGCTCATGTAGTTGGACTAATGGGGTAACCACAAGAGATGGTGCCTGAGGGCGTGACCCTCATCTATGGCAATGAAGGTCTTTGTCACTGATGTGACAACAAGCAACCCAAAGAGGAATGGGTGGAGAAGATCCTTGTGAACCTCCACCCCCACTCAGTTCTCATGTTGAACTGGAGTTGTTCCCTTTACTGTTACGAGTTAGCACATACGAGAAGTTCTGCCAGAAGAAATGAGTTACTTTTGGTGAGAAGGTATCTTAAATAATAATAATAAAAAATTGTCTCTGCTTTCTTCAAAGCCAGTGGAGTGTGTCAGGTTGGTATGTTGCAAGATGCAGAAGTTGTATGTTTTTTAAAGAAGATCAGAAAGAACAAAAAATAAAATTGAATAAATCTGAAAGTGATTTTACATGAAGCATGCAGAAGAACAAGATCAAATGCTGGAGTTACACCCTGGATCTGCTGACTGGGGAAGGCTACATTTCCCTCTCATAGCCTGTGCTGCTTAACATATGATATGACTCATGGCCCTGTGAAATATTCACCTCTATTAAACCCCAGCCATCTCCTCTTTACTATGAAGTCAATTAATTAAAAAAACACACCCTTAAAATAGGAAAATCAATGGTAGAAAAAAGGATTGCTTTGGGAACAGTGATCAGAAAAGCTGGAGTCTTACAAAGGTGAGGTAATACACTAATATGAAAAATAGGATCTAGCAACAGACTCATTTAAGAATATGCTTTCTCAAAAAAGACACTGACTATATGAAGTGATCGTATCCAAAAACTGCGCTTGAATATGGAGGAAATAAAGTGAGAAAGTATAGCACTACTGCAACTCTGGGGTTGAAGACTGTATTCTAAAAAATAAAAAATCATTGGAAGTTTAAAGTTAATTCATCAAATTTCTCTCATCTACAGTATGTATTCTTTTTTTTCTCTCCCTCCAGTGATTGAATGTACCACTTGCGGTGTTAACATTAACTCCTAATCTGATTTTCTGTATGCTTAACTTTACACTCTATGAGTTCTCATTAAAACTCAAAATGTATAAATTTAAACACATGCTTAGCTCTTTGCAGAATTAAGGTTGCATGTTGTGAAATACATAAGATATATAATACAGTTGCATTAAAATTACAACAGAATTCCTGGCTGGATTTTCCTGGTCACTTTTGTTATTTTAATACATTTTTAAAGGTGAGTGCTTTTAAAGATTGTGCTGCAGCTGAAAAATGTCATTGGAATTTTATAGCAGAACACACTTTGCCTACCTAAAACAAATATTTGACAAATACAATACTCTTTCTCATTTCAAAGTTATGCATGAGTAACTTACACTTGTACAAATTATGTTTGAGATTTTGTCCCAGTTTTTCCCAGATCTTGTTCTGCAGAATTTATAGAAATGTTTCACTGGGAATGTTCAGTGGGAGACTGTCAAGATGTCTCTTAGCTTTGCCAGGACAAGTCGTATCTTCTACCTGATTTTTTTAAAAAGTGGTCAGTGATATTCCTGCAAATCTCACAGTTTTAACAAGCTTTCATATAGGGGATCTCATTTCCTTTATTGCTGGTGTAGAACCATGGAGATGTGAACAACGAGAATTTCTTTCTCTTTCTTAATGCTTTTTGTCTTATCTAAAGTCAGTGTGGGTACTTTCATTTTCCATGGAAGTGCATAACCCCTTTTCTAGGTCCTGCCATGCTCCTGGCCTCAGTGACAAGAATCTCCTCTGCTGCAATCTCACGTGATATCCTTCCCTTTCCTCGCTGGAGCCTGTTAGCAGCCTGAGCTATGGAGAGCAGCTTCTGGTGTCTACATTTAGGTTTGATGTGCTGATAGCAAGCAAAGAGTAAGGTAAAATGACAGACCTCTAGCACATCTCCTTAAATTATTAGTATTTGTATTATCTGTCATGTTTTCAAGCCAGTTTTCACCGCTCCTTGGGCAATTTCCAGGAAGACCCAGACCAGGTTGGGCAGGAAGAGAGGAAGAGCAATTAATGGGACCAATGTGTGGTGCAAATGGGGACCTCTAGGCCTCAACCCTCCAGGGCTTCTGGTATGCAAAACTTTGGGCTCCAAATTTCTCAAATCTGGCTCCAAGAATGGTGTATCCTCAGCATGAAAGGCAAGACAAGTCAAGGCAAAACAAGAAAAGGCAAGGTAAGGCAAGGCAAGGCAAGGCAAGGCAAGGCAAGGGGGAAAAATGAAACCAAAACACCAGTTGGTCAGAGGAGCAAAGAAAAATTAAAAATAATGGAAGGATTCAAAACTGGGAGCAGAGCTTCTGCAGAATGCTCTCTGCTGAGAAAGACAGAATTACAAAGGCTTCATCAGGTTTCAGGCCAGAAGGGGACCATTATGATCAGTTGCTCAGACTTTCATGCTGCTGTTAAGGATGCTGAGGCAGCCAGTTTTGCCATAAGGCATCCCCAGAGAGGTGGCAGACTCAGTGCTGAAACCCATGGGCTCAGCCACAAGTGCTTTTTGAAGGCCAGGAGTTCGATAGGCAAGGAATCCCTCCCATTGCATGTGCACACCTTGCTTGTATGCTGCTCTGCGTGCAAATATTTCCCCTTCACCCATGGCATCCCTCTGCCTGGCTTGCCCTTGACTACCACCACCTCCCCATCCCTGCCCTGCCTGCAAAAAAGTCAGGAGGAAAGCCTTGCCTCACAAAGCATTTGGGTATGGTTTTCTTAAAAAAAAAAAAAAAAAAAAAAGCCATGCTGTTTTGGCTGTTGCTTGCTGTTTTGAAAAACAAGGGCAGCCTGGGTGATGTCAGGGTGGGAGGCATGTGGGGTGAAGCTGCTCCTTCTTTTAACTTGCTTTGTTTTGGTTTGTCTCATCTTCTGAATGTGCACAAGCCAGGAAAGGACTTCCAGGTGCTATATGTTGTCCATGCAGTCTCAGAACTTCCATAGAGTCATGGTTTGCTCTGGATGAGGGAGGTGCATGCTCTGCTCCATTGCTGTTTGCGCTCCTGGAGCACTCTGTGCCCTTACTGAGGCTGCCAAGGCAAGGACTGAAAATCTCCCTGCTTCCTCATCGTGTCCTAATGATTTGCACATTCCTCTTCGCAACTGCAGTGAAGATTTTAATGTAGCAAACCCACCATTTTTATACGTAGCAATAACATATTTTGTCCTATAGTTTACAGCAAATACTGGCAGCTGCTTACAAATGAGTGGTGAAGGAATGCAGTCCGGTGGGTATACTGACTGTTCATTTATCCAGAGGGAGTACACTGTAGTGAACAGCATTTGGACTTCAATTTAGTATGCATCCAGCCGAATTATGCGATTAGCTGATATGCAGTAAACCAGAACAGAAACACTTGCATTCAAATGGTGCCAGATAAAAAGCATATGATTCTTATACAGGTTCTTATAGTATTTTATTGTTAAATTATAAATACATAGTTATATTGAATATGGCTATCTTACTGTATATCCATACTTCTGGTTCACTGTCTGTATACATACATCTGTAGCTATCTGTACAGAGATGCACCTATTTCAAGGTCTTTATACTATCCATTAAATAATCTTTTTTTCTTTTTACTTTAACTATGCCAGACTTCAAATGCTGCCATAGCGGAGAGTTTTTCTGTCACTTAAAAGAAGATGTAAGAGTTAAAAGAGAGTCTTTTATTAAGAAAAGTTTCAGAGAAAAAGTCTCACCCAGCAGAAAAAGCTCAGTGATTTTTTAAGAACAAAGAGAGAAAGAGATGTTTGGTTGGCATTGGAGCTTTTTACAATTATGTCATTTAAATACTCAAACTTTCCATGTTTAGGTCTGGCAGTTGGTAGGGAAATGGTTCCTAGCTTTGACCTTTGCTGATGACGCTCCTGTTCAGCCAGCTTCGAGTAGTCAATTGGATTCTTTTTCCCCTTCCAACTGATCCTCCAGGCTACCTCACACTGCCAGCACCTACAAGAGACAAAAGGACCCTCCTGAACTCCTGGCTCCTCTTCTTTGTATAAGTGAAGGGCAATTAGTTTTACCTGCTCTTCCCAACATCCCCTGACTGTACCTGTAGGAAATCTGCTGGCCACCAGCCTCCTGCCTAGCAGTGAACTTGGCACCCCAAATATCCCAAGCCAAAGCTGCCACCCCATTTGCTGCCTCGCATCCCCCTGCCCCACCCCAGCCCGTCCAGCAATGTTGCCTCTCCCTAGGATGGCAGGGACAGAGGTGGGAAGAGGAGGAGAAGAGCTAGAAATACCATCGTACGGGCCAGCTTCAGGCAGGAGCTGGTTTTGGTATATAATGGGTATGAACTTGGTCTTAAGTGTAACAAATGTGGCACCCTAAATCAATGGATGCTGTTTAATCCACATGTAACTCACCCTCCTGCCAGCACACAGGTGTAAAATCCTCTCTGTCCTTCCATATCCACGAGACATCCTGTTCTTGTCTTTCTAGCTTTATCACTTTGACAGATATTAAAGTGATCAGTGCTCTGGCAAAGCTCACACGGAAGCAAGCCTCTCCTTGTCTTCTTGTTTTGCCAGGCACAAAACATTGGCCACATTAGAGATGAGAAAGAAATAGTAAACAGCAACTCGTATGATAGTCACTATTCATTCCGTGTGCTGTGTGAGGCTTTATGGGAAATGCGATGTACGCAGGTAATTAAAACTATATTGTTGTTTGTGCCTAACCAGACTGAAATATGACCGTAAGCAATTCTTCCAAAATGGTGTGGTAGAAAAGTTCTTGGCCTCACGATGAGGCATAATATTGTAGGAACAATCCCATGTCATCCCCAGCATGTAGAGAAATACCCTTATGTAATAAAATACAATCTGGTTAAACACAACCAAAAATACATAAAAATAATAACCAAAACCATTATAATGCAATTAATATATTTGCAGACATTGTATTGATAAAAGGTAGTTTTATTTCATGCTTTGAAGGGCTCTCCTTTCTTACAGATTAAAATAAATCAGCAGTGCTCTCTCTATTCCTTGCAACAGTTTCAAAAATGTGCAAGGTTTATATAAAAATTCTGACAAACATTTTGCCAGCTTGATTTTTAATTTGTAAAGTAGATTTGCATCAGTCCCTCAGAATAGTGGGAGGTTTGTGGTCCATTCTGTGTATAACTGTATTTATTTATTTTTTCCATGTTTTAGTTTTATGGTGATTTAGCAGATTTTTTGAAAATATTTTCATGAAATTTTGATACATAAGCATACAAAAAAAAAGAGAGAGTGAATGAATGTCTACAAATTACATGATATTCTAAAATTGTGTTTCCAAATGCCTTTATCTGAATTCAAGCTGTGACTTAATAGCTGTAGCTGTATCAACACTGGATCAGTTTACCATCGGAGGAAAATATATGAAATGAGACATAACCTACTAAGGTCACTTCAGGGGCTATCATCGAGTGGAAAATGAATGCTAATATTTTCAGATTTAACATGGGTAAGCTAGTCAGAACCGATAGTTTGGGGCTGAATTCTGAAATGCCCTTGGTGAAAGCAACGCAAGGGGGATGGTCAGAGAGATGGGATTATTAAAAGATAGGGTGGAGCCAAGCCCAGCCATATGGTGAATGCCATAACCGGGGCAGACCTGTCATGGCTAAGCAAGCTGGGAAAGCAGGCGAAAAGAAATTGTCCTGAAAGAACAACATGCATCCCGCCATGAAGAAATGAGGGCAGAGGGCTGTGGGCAACGTGTTGGCCAGTGACTGACACTTGTGCTGATGAAAGACAACACTGGAAGTTGAGCCCTAGCTATGCAAAGTTGATTAGGGTGGATGGGACCCTTCATCATGCCTTAAAAAATCATCACAGCTCAAAACACTCACTTCCAATATGCCTAATAAAACACTCGGTCATTCAAGCAAGTTAGATGAGTGACATATCTATCAGCAAAATAGCTGCATAACTGGGTATACCAGGCATAGCTGTTCATAACGTACAAAACCCAAAGTCCTTGCCACCAACAAAAGATGTGAGGGTCTCTGTCTAGCTGAAACTGTGACAGAAGTCTGAGGCTTACTGATGATTTTTTTTTCCAGTTGTACTTTTTGGTGAAGGAATTTCTAGATTAAAAATGTGTAAAGATGTTTATCTGCATTTTGGTAAGTGTTATAGATAATAGAATCATTCAGTAGATATTTAATTATCAGAATTGGGGGTCAGTCTTGAAATACTTTATGATTTGAATGACTGATGGGATGAGTAAGCTCAGTGAAACGTACTTAGGTGCTTTCAAAACTGAGCTCTCATGCAGCAAAAATTGCTGTGCATGCAGCCTGCCCCCATGCTCCCCAGTTTGCATTGGAGCATTTTCTGGATCAAGGCATGGTCGAAAAAGTGGATCTACATTGCTGGAAACACCTGAGCTGGTCTCACTCCAGGTTCTTGTGTCCATGTGGTCAGTGCCACGCTGATATGGACTAATTCAGAGCTGGCTTGGCTACTGATAGTCCCATTTCTTGGTCTATGGTATGGTACAGTAGACATATCTTCTTTTTGCCAATAACCAGAATTGCATGAGGTTCTAAAAATCCCAAAGTAATCTATGCTAAATTAACGTGGTACTTCCATGTGTGTCTGCAACAATCCCTCTCTGTGTAGGCCATAGAGGGAAGTGCTGGTTTTGGTACTGATCAGGTGGGTGCATCTTTGAACTGTAAGTACAGAAAGAGAGCAAAAATCAGTCAGTAAAGGCCGGGAAGACAGGTTCCTTGTTGTTAAGCTGCAGTCATTGTCAATGTGCTCCTGGGCTCAGTCTGCACTGAGCTACTGACCACGAGCATGAGCAAGTTCAAATGTCCTTGTATCTTTAGTATCTTAGAGGAAAGCATTCTGTTTAATTCTGGTTATTTTCTTTTTGCAGCCTTATTTCTTTGTATGTTGTTTGCCGTTTTGTCAATATTCACTTACATCGTTGGTCTTTTTTTTTTTTTTCTTCTGTAAATGCTACAACTTTGAAATGCTCTTTTGCTCAAATAGGAATACTTTTCATTCATTCTCTGTTGTCTGACGTCTTATAAATTGAAAAACTTTACATGGTTTTGCTTTAAAAAATGTCCCTATTAGTTTTTCTAGAAAAAATATATTTCCTTTCAGGTGGATAAGAAAGTATATAAAAAAGAAATACATCTCTATCAGGTCTTATTTTTTTCTAGGAATAATCCATCCACTACAGCTGAACATCTGTGAGACTCGAGAACAGGTTTTCATACCTCAGACAAACATAGAGAAGTAAAGGAATTTTCTAAGAAGCCAGATATAATTTCGTGGCAGTGAATTGCTACCCTGTGAAAACCGAGGAACTGTAGCATTCCCCTTCTCATTATGTATGCCCACAAGAGAAATATTAAACTAGACTTTTCTTTGACTGTTGCCTTCTTTCCCTCCTTCTCTTGTACATACTTATAAAATAAAGATCAAACTTCCTCAAATCCTTTTTATCTGCTTTGAAGTCTAAGGAAAACTTTTTTGGAAATTCTATTTTCATCTCTGTGAATTTATTCTCTAATGTTTCTAACTTGTCAAATATGGACTGTGCTGTTCAAGGAGCAGTTAAGGAAAAAAAGCCTATGTTTGAATCTGCATGAACGGACAATCATTCCTACCATTCACAAGAGGCCTCAAAAACGTGAACTTACAATATACTCCTCTTGTGTTACAATTTCTTTTGGACTAGTTCTGAGGCAAGTCCTATAGATTCTTTGGAGGGGAAAAAATGTGGTCTTTTTGTCCTCTCCTTGCCCAGAAGATTACTTTAAGTGTGTAAAAGAAGAAAATCCTTCAGCTTTGAAAAATCTCTTTTAATATTCTTGCCTTGTTCCTTCCCCAGAACTGAATTTTTACCTTAAGAATTGTAAAGGGATGAGATATTGTAATTTCATACGGATAAATCAAAAGTATCCAACTCAGAGCTGTTGGCCAAGCATGGGAAGTTAAAGAAATGTGCCCTTACACCCCATATGGTTAATTTCTTAAACAAAGCTAATGTTATTGCACTGTGGAAATAAAACCAAGGCACTGACCTAGGAAGACCAAAACATGCTAGCAAGTTTTATTTTTGCTGTTCCTTATTGACTGAAAAAAAAAAATAAAAGAAAGATGCTGTTTTGCTTACTACGACAATGGAGATCTTTTACAGAACTGAAAATCTGCTCTAATAGTGTGGGTAGGTCCTGCACTGATGATCTCTCCCCATTACAAACTCTTGAGTATAGTGCTGTACTTATAAATGAAGAAAACACACGTTATGCATTTTTCTTTGTGAGCAAAACTAATATTAGGTACTATATGGACTGGATATGCCCTGTGATAATACTGAGTTGAGCTAATTTGTGAAAGGAGCTTCTGTCCTAACCTCTGCCTGGTAACATCATCAGCTGCTGGTATGTGCCACAAATTGTGGCTGGCATGAACAAGTGTGGTTATTCCCTTTCCCTTGGGAGGAGCTTTCTGTGTCAGCCTGGGGTCCCTTGAGCTCGCTGAAAGAATCCCCAGTGCCTGACTCTACTTGGAGAAGCACCAAAGAGATGTCCAGGGGCAGATCTGACCACTCCGCAGCAAAGCAGAACAGGTGTTGACAGTCCTCAGGCAATGCCTTAGTGAATCTGGGAAGTAACCTGCAATTATAAACTACAAGTGCATCTCCTGCCCGGGCAGGGTGCTGCAGCCCAACTCTCTGGTGCTACTCTCCAACACCTCAAAATTTCTGTCTGAGATAGTGCTGTGTCCCACTGCTGAGATTCAGCCCCATCTCTGGGGCTTCTGCATTAAATTGTCCTCCCTGTTTTCTACATTTGTATCCTCTTTCTACAAAACTAGCTCTTCCTTCATATTTTCCCAAACACCTGAACACAACTCGTGCGGTACAACACGATGCTTCTCATCCCATTCTCTCAGACCTACTGGTGGGCTAAGTGAGCCATCAAACCATCTTTCCAGGTATTTGGTTTTGTAGGGCAGCTGGATAAGGAGGTGCTGCCTTTGTGGTGAAACAGTGCTGGGGGAACCTTGTGTGGCTTCACGGGCTACTCAAGGAGCAATGCTGCTCTCTGAGAGTGACCTCTATTGGGCTACCATTGCATGTGTTTGCAAACGCACTTTTTTTTTTTTTTTTTTTTTTTAATGGTGGCCAGAAAAATACTATTCATTCTTCAAAGATGTTTGCCATGCTGTTTAAAATCTTCTCGGGTCTGAAATGCGTGCAGTTTGATTTGGGATTGTCTTTAGCCTAAAATACTGTTGTAGAAGTTGCATGGATATTATGGTTGTAAGAACTTCCAAAATGGACATGTGGACATTTCTGCTTTGCAAGTGTACCTATCAAATGGTGGATGTGCATAAACACACACACTCAGTTTAGACCTCATCAAAAGAATTATAATGGTAGGTTTTACATCTCTTAAGTGACAGGACAGTCTTATAAGGCAACGTATCTAACTCAAAGATCTGAAAAGGCATTGTATGTCTATGTTTTTAACAGGGAAAAAACAAAAACAAAACCAAACCAAACCAAAACAACAACAACAACAAAATAAGCCTGCAGTAATAAGGTGCTTAGTGCAAGATTTCAATTCTCAACTTTACAGCTATTACATTTCAATTTGATGCAGCAGAAGATTTTGCTGATCCTAAATTAGTGAGTGGCAATAAGGAAATAACCTTCCCCCTACCCTCCTTTAAAGCAGGTGGTTATTGTTTTATATTATTAGGGATCTAAGCCTGGCCACCATCCAAGATATGTCATGGAGCTTAGGTCTTCAGCTCCCAAGTGAAAAGCACACACCCAAATACCCAAATATTTGATCAGAGCATATTCTTCCAGCCTTGCTGACAGACTAAGAGATGACAATACAGATTAAAATTTTCTTTCAAAATCAGAGGCTGTTTTTTTTTTTTTCCCGGAAAGAATTAAAGCATGTTCAATCAGAAAGGTCCAATGTGTCTCTGGCAAGCAGAAAAAGTCCTCAGGGATCCAAATTAAGAATAAAACAAGTGAAGAAAGGGGCAAATCACAGCAGTGTATAGACAATGCCTCTTGTACGATTTTACTCTTGTGTTTTTGATTGCCTGTGTGAATCTTGCATCTTGTATGTTGTTGTTTATCAAAGAGCAATCAACAAGAAGGAGGATTAGAGGGGAGGAAAAAAGGAAAAGAAAAAAGGAAAGGAGGAGAAATCTTACGCATGTGTGAGGCTGAGGGATATTGCCTTTCAGGGTTCATGCACTGTTATCTTTAATTTTTATGGTATTTAAAAAGAATGGTAATGAGTATCAGAGTTTAAATGCAAGGCTTGATGATTTCAGAAAAACTACACTGCCCAGAATTAGCTAAGGCAATGGTCCCCAGGGCTTTTCTGGACCAATGAACCACCTTTAACCCTCAGCTGCCATATGGCCTTTGAGGAACCTACCAGGGCATTTTTCAAACCAAGTCCCAGAGAACTGTGCAAATTGCACTTTTCTGAAAACTTCCTTCTGGC
The DNA here is from genome assembly GCF_040182565.1 of Anser cygnoides. NCBI lineage: Eukaryota > Metazoa > Chordata > Aves > Anseriformes > Anatidae > Anser > Anser cygnoides. The sequence goes on along the minus strand of NC_089874.1, from coordinate 138,555,047 downwards.
AAATCAGAAAAGCTACATGGAAAATAGCAGCACGGAATGCTGGTGGAAACTGTAAGTTTGTACATTTTCCTGTTTATTATAGTCTATGGTCCATTTGTGATTACTTATCCTAGGCTTTTGGGCCACTACAGAGCCATGGGCTACAGTTTGTGGACCACTGAGCTATGGTACCAGCCCTCATTAAAGAACACCTGCCAGGGATTATTCATCCTTCAGGGTAACTTCCATATATTGAGTCCTGTTGGTAGGAATACATGAAATGAGAATTTTAAAAGGCCTAGATTGCTGGGAGGTGATTTGCTTTTGCTCATCGGGCTAGTTCAGCTGATGATGCCAACAAAGTTTGTGTGCTTCGCTATTGCTCAACTTGGAATCTGGGAAGCCAGTTCTTCCTGAATATGCTTTTAAAAGAAATGCTCCCAAGACCTTGTAGAAGGGTCAAAGACGTTTTTAGTGATTTTTGAGCTTGATAGATGAAATGGACCCAACTGCAAGTTTGGGTCACGATTTCTTATGCCTACTGATTTTACTGGCAAATATTTTAGGTGTGTTAATTTGCTTATGCATGATCAGATTTGTTTATGTGTTTTTAAATAGCCACCTATAGAATTACTAATGTGACAAATGAAGACATGCTAAAACACCTGTCTACCCTGGTAGTTGTAGGACACTAGGGCATTCTTTCTACCAGTTGATTACCAGATGCAATGGTCTCCAACTCTGCAATGAATGTGGGTGGAAGAGAAGACTGCCGGAACAGGTCTGGTTTTCTGAAGGTGTAGACAAATATACCTGCATATCTTGTGGGCATGGTAATGAAAAGCATTTAGAAATTGGCTTTCATTCTGTAAAACCAGCTTAGTACCACTGATCTGACATACTGGCTGCTCATGGGCTGCTTAATAAAATGACAGTGTTGATGTGAGATCCTTCTTGTAAGGCACAAGCAGGAAGGAGAAGCAGCCTTTCCATTGCCTTTCCTTAATTTTGTGCATTTGTCAGAAACCCATCATTTTGTGAGGCATTGGTTTGTGTTGCTGGTTTTCGTGATCCTTAAACGATATAATGCTATGTAAAACACTTTAAAGAAAAATGCCACAACGTTGCATTGGAACTAACCGTTCTGTCAATAAGTAGTGTAAGTGTACCACAAAACCAACTCACCCTTAACATGACAGCAATTTCTTCAGTGACATTTACGAGCTCATTGAAAGAACAGTAGCAATTTTATTCATTGTTTGGGACTTACTACCCAATGTATAATGAAAGTGTTATGAAAATTAGAAAGTGCATATAACACAGCTCTTTTGTAGTGTAAATAACACAACCATTGAAATTATACCCATACTAGAATTATATTATACACATATACAGTACACACGAGCTAGAATAGACCTTTTACTGAACTAAGCTGTACTTTAATTAGGAGAGTGGTAACAAGCCTCTAAAATCAGCCAACACTGTATTTTGGTTTTAACTCAGAAATTCTAGGGCTTTATGAATTCATGACAGACCCTTAGGGATACATTTTCAAAGCACTGCACAGGATTTTAGCCATGCAAATCCCATTAAAATCAGTGGTAGACATGTGGCTAAAACCCACACAAGGCTTTGGAAGGAACATGCCCCTTAATGTTATCTAGACAGTGTCTCGGTCTGTGAATTTCCTTGCTTCCAATTTTTACAACTGAATTCAAAAGGAAATAAAATTTGCCATGGGGATGTGAGAATTTTAACAAGATGCAGCCTCTTTTAGTTCCAGAGAAGTAGTTCTGATCTATCAACTGCACTAATGCATTATGAAGATATATTTTCAGTCCCTGCTTTATGGTTTTAATCTGTTCCCGGCCACTCTGATTTGTGATTAAATAATTTTACTCTGTAAGTAGATAGCTAACTGACTTTGAAAATATATGTATGTTGTAGTCCTCAGTCAATTTTAATTTCTTTTAATAAAGTCTTTGAACTGGATGGACCATAAACTTCTCTTTGGAGCAATGATTGTATTTGACTTGAGTACCGTGAAGCCTTAAGCAATGTTACCTGCTGCCAGGCATTTTGGAAAGACCTAAATACACTGCAAAAGTCACAGATCCATGCTCAGGTGAGAGCAGTACCCGATCAGCATCAGCTTTAGACCGGCAGGCCTTCCTTGGCTGCCTGTGTCGCGGTGGGGATCTGCAGCAGGGAAGAGATGAGCAGAGATGCACCAGCAAGCACGTTTTTGTTAGGTGAGAGGGAAAACTTTAGTGTCTGTCTGAAGCAGATAGAAAAATTAAGTTTTCTCTAGGCTGTGTGTCCATTTACTAGACATTATATTTGGAAATAAAAATTACTGTGCTTAAAAAGGTTACTCAGACAAGTGCCTAAATTGCCAGGTCCCTTATTCAAATTCAACTTGCAGTTGGCAGAGCAGGAACTCTTGATTTGAGAGGCTATTGTACATGAAAGTGAAAGGGAAAGCCTGCATCTCCTGGAGGTGTGTGTTGGCACGAGCAGCAAATCCAGGGCATTCCCAGCGATGCACCTGCCTGTCTGTGAAGCAGGGCAAAACAGGGGCCACAACCTGAGCCCCAGGCAGAAGCATTACCAAATTCCACGGTTTTTGAAACCTGTAAATGAAAGTGTCTTGGAGAAGGCTAATTTCAAAGAAGTCCCCGTCTGCCTTCCATGTCTAAAAGAGGAGTCAGAGCTGCAACGAAAGCGGGGCGGCTTCGCCTCAGTTTTGTGAGCTCACCTGGGACCTTCACTCACTCTTTTTCCCCAAATCCCCCAGATCCCTCTGGCTGGGGGATGGTTGTTCACCCCGAAACAAGGGATGCTCGCTGTACACAGTCTTGCCGGGAACCTGCAGACCCTCCCCAGCCCCTCACTAGGTGGAGCTGCAGCCCGCTGCGGGGAGCTCCGCCGCCGCCGCCCCGCTTTGTCCGCCCGGGGGCTGCGGGGCTGATGGGGGGGCTGGGGGCGGCAGCATCCTTCCCCCCGCATCTCCCCTGGCCCTCGGATGCTGAGCGGTCCCCTCCACCACACGGTGCAAAAATCCTTTCCTCGTGGGTGTGCGGTTTCTATTTTTTTTTCTGTTTTTTATTTACCCGTGTTTCGGCAGAGCTTAAGACAAATTTTCCTAATTATTCCACCTAATACTATAATCTTGGTATTAAGACTTATTAAAAAAAAAAAAAAAGATGGTTAAAAATTAAATTGTGCTCCCATGTAATTTGCTGCGCAATTGTTGGGAGATGTCTCTGCATTTGAGAGACATTAAAGTGCGTTGCTTTATCTCTCTGTTTTTCTTAATTCCAAACGGCATGATATGTTTCCCCAAATTATCCAACTACACCATTATAATGAATTTATTTTTTTGTCTCCCTAGTTTTATCTTACTAAATTGTCCAGGGGAAAAATATAAATAACGAGAGTTCCTTTTTTTTCTTTTTCTTTTTTTCCCCCTCTTCGTATATGTGCCTTTACTTTTTTCTGCACTCTAATGACATTTGGCAGGCTCAACTGTGTAATGCTTGACTGGTTTTATTGTTGTCTGCTCCCAGTGGGGAATAGTTGACACTGCTCTCTGTTTTCAATTGATATCCATTTTCAACAATATTGCTTTCTATTAGATTCCTGCACAGTTTGTGCCAGCCAAACCGAATATTTACCATGTTGCCCTCAAAGCCTCAAATCAACAAACATTAATATAAGTAAAATATGCATTTACTATCTGACATTTTCAAATTTCCCTTTCAAATTATTATTTTGACTATATTTCACAACAAATGAATCAAGCGTTAAAGACACAGTATTGCCACTTAAGGTAACTCAGATTGATTTTGAGTTTTAAATGACAGGATAAGAGGGTGCACGGATACAGGAAAACCTAATGCACTTATCTGCATTTCATTAGCTTCTATGATCACTTCTCTGAAATGGGATGCACAGGTTTATATTGATTGTCATTTCCAATGCTTGTGTTGAATGACATTGTTCCCTGTATAATCTTATTAATTTCAAGTAGTTTGCTCGTCTAGTAAAAGACTAAAATCAACCCCTGGAATCCTTAAATTCTGAGTTACCCCCCTGAGATTAGCAGCTCCTGTGGGGCAGACTTCTGTTTCTTGTCATCACTTTCAAGGCTTGATATCTGCCTGCTTTTCCTAGCTCTCCAGACCAGCTCTGTCTCAGTTCCTTTCACCAACCCTTTTCACCTCTCACACCTGTTTATCAGTTTCCCACACTCATCTCTGAAGTTTCTCCATTAATGGTACTTCTTCTTAATTTTCACTCACAAGTCATTTATTATGTCCAATTTTTGTCTTTGTAAAGCCCCACTTAGACATTCAGTCCTGTTGAACTGCATGCAAATTTTAGCAGATCAGGTAGTGAAACACCACTTATATACCTTTCCTCAAGGTTTTCTGTGATAGTCTTTTCTTCTGGTCTTCTCCTTCCTCCTCCTTATGCTTCTTCTTCCCCATCTTCATCTTCATCTTTGTCTTCATCTTCACCTGAAGAAACTCTAATTTGTCTATACTTTTGTCTATCAAAAGACCTTTTGGCAAGAAAAAAGCATCAAAACAAAGAGAATTCTTCCCCCCCCCCCCGCCTTTTTTTTTTTTTTTTCTCTTGTGTTCCTTTCTATCTCTCCTCAAAATGCCAGCTAGAGCTTTGGACGAGATATATATTTTGAAACTTGTATGTTTCTGATGTGCTTGGGACCCTACATGATGCACTCCCCACTAAGTAGTGCTGGACCAGCTCTTCCTTCTCCCAGTATGAGGGCAGAGAAAGGCAATGCTTGACCCAGACACCTCTAAGTCATTAGAGAGCCATTCCCTGTCCACAACAGTTAGTTCCTCCAGCAATGCAGTATAATTAGCCTATGAGCCCTGCTGTAACCAAAAGGTTTGGAAGTATAAGTAAACTTGCATAATGTTGCAGCTGTTGTATGTGCTTGCTTTTAAACTTTCTTAGTAAAAGAGCAATAACAAAAAAGGTACCAACAGTATAAGATAATATATACAGACTACATTCTGTAAGAGAAAATTGCGAAGTGTATCAAAATTATAAAGGAGGAGAATTGAAGATGCTGTGAAAATTTATTTGGCCCTTTTGCGTGCATAGCATTTGGATACAATTTTGATTAACTGATAATATTCCCCCTAATCCATAGGCAAAAGGCTTTCTTCCCTGCACAGGATGGATGGTGTTTGCTGAATTGGTATTTATTCAATATTTTGTTTTCCCCCATCCGTCAATGCATGACCCCAGGCTTTATTTACCAAGCACCATCCAAGCCCTGCACTTAATACAGAATTATTAATTTCCTCCTGGGCTGTTCTTTCACTCTCCTCATCAACAGTGCTTCACAATTGTTAATGGAGTTCTATATTTGGCCTGTGGCATAGGACTTTCAGTTTTTCTCAAATCGAGTGTGCGATATCCTTTCCTTCCCTGATATTTATTACCTTTCCATAATGGCACAGATGTGCAGAGGTCTGATCATAAATTGGTTTCATCTCCTGTGCGGATCCCCCAAACCCCTGAAGTCCTGGAGGGGAGACGCCAGCTCTTCCCCTGTGCCCTGGTGCTTGGTGTTGGGCACGTAGACCCTCGAGGGCATCTCCAGGAGCCTCCCTTCTGCTGCAGCCCCTTTGCTCTGTGCTGTAAAGAGGATGAACGATGCCATTCCCTTGCAATCCGTCTGGATGATTTGTGTTGTCATAGCTCATACAGTGTGGAAAACACATTCAAATATAACACATAAGCTGTCAGAAAGAGCTACCGGTCTAAGACAAATAATGTACAAAGGAAGAGGCACATGATGGAGCAGAGACGGTAAGGCTTAAAAGTCGAAACCTCAAAATCTTGTGAGACAAGGGACTAATCTTTTTTTTTGCTGTCATTCCTTCAGGTGAAGTTCATTTGGTTGTGAATGGATTTGAGAAATCCCAAATTTTCCCTTCTGGAAGTTAAACGAGAGCCAGTTTCTTGCAAAGGAAGGCAGTTTACCATCACAGCACATGAGGAGAAAACCCTCCTCTTGAGCAGAGCCCAAGTGGAGGAGCCCTACGCTGCTGGGAATTAGCACAACTTGAGGGGCTCTAGCGTTGGGTTTTACCTGGTGGAGATCAGGCTCGGCGTTTTCACTTTGTCACAGCACATTCATGTCTGCTCCAGCCCTTGATTAAAGTGCTGATTAAATTTGGTTAATTACAATGGTAACCAAGCACGGCATCCCAAGGTGCCCCCCACCACCTGTGAAATCCAGGATATCTTGTAAAAGAAAGACATTCACACGAACGTTACAGGGATAAGCTAATGTTGCCTGAGAGCTGGTTATTTTGTGAGATAATATTATGGGATAGTGATTGCCTGGTAGATAATTGTGTGTGAAAGGGTATTTTGTCATAGTTGTTTTGCTTTTTTCCTTGAGTAGGCTGAAGGCTGGAATGTATTGAGTTTCCAAAATAGAAAGAGCTGGATTCTAAAGTGACTCCACAAAAAAATAAACACATAAATCACAGCATTCACATGAGAAAGGATGCAAATGAGGTTCTGTAATTACCAAGGTAGATTCCACTTTATTAAGCAGAGGAGAAAATATAGCTTTGTTTTCAGATTGTTTTTAACATTAAGTATGTACATTCACCAACTGACAGAGAGAAGAGCATAGTAGATTATACAGCCAAGGTATGATTGAAGACGTAGGCAGGGGGCAACTTGGGAAGCATTGATCACAATCTCATTAGGTCTGAGATTGCAGAAAAAAAAAAAAAAGAATGTTAAATGAGGAGCAGGAGAACAAAAAGACGCTGGAGTGAGACTTGTACTTCTCTAGAGGATGTGCTACATGCTTGTAAAAATCAAACAGGCTAAGGGGTGGGACTAAATGAACAGAAAGACCCAAGAACTAAAGATTAGAGAAAGAAAACTATTTGGACCACTCTTCTGCTAGCAAGAAATGCACTAAGAAAAGACAAAGATGAGGCTAAATAAGGAGTTTCACGCTGAGGTTGGAGGAAAAAAGAGAGCAATCTGATGGGCAAGTTAGACACCATGAAAGGAGAATCCATACGGTCCAAGGAGAGAAATGCAAAGTGAAAAGAGAGGCAAAAACAAAGGCAGGGAGTTAAGTACAAATAGCCAAAGATATCAAGCTAATTAGTATGAAGCAAACAAGCTTGACAGACTCGCTGAGGCCAGACGGAGGGTGGAGAGGGGAGGGCAGGTAAGAGGTCAAACGAGCTCTTTGCTATAGTATTCATTTAACAAGATGAAGGTCACATCTCAGAAAGTGTGATAGATTTTTCTGGATGGGGAAAGTGAAATGTCATCAAGAATTATGGCTGTGTCATAGCAGCACTCTCATAATCTTGACAAGTCTCCAGTTCTTGTTTAATTAGTAGACCTCATGTTTCTGAAGGGGCAAATATAATAAGAAAAGCTAGCTGAGGATATTTAGCAATTCCAAGGAGATGTGTGACATTTTCCTCATTGTATTTTCCCATCTCCCATGCATTAGCCACAAAATTTTAAATTGTCTGCAAGAGAATTGGTGGAAGATGAGTTGCTTGTATATTTAATCTACATCATCTAATGCCTCAGTGACTGCCTCTTATTGTCAAAATACAAGAAAACACTTATATAAATACTTCTAAGCATACAAATAGCTCTGCTGAAGTCAATGGAATTACTCTCGTGCTTAATATTAAGCCTTTTGTCCAGGACTGTATTGGAGCAAAAGCTAAATGCTAGTGTAGCCATTCTTAGCAAAGTGGTGCACTTCCTTATAAATTGCTAGGAAAGACATGACTGACCTGTAGCTGAGGGTGAGCTGGGGATGCTCCAGTCAGAGAAAATGCACCCAAGAAGTCTCAAATGGGTGCTCATCCCTCCCCTGCCAAAGAATTATTTCATTCCTGGGGTCATGATTGGAAAGCATTGATCACAATCTCCTTAGGTCTGAGACTGCAGCAAAAATGAATGCTGGACAAAAATGAACTGGACAAAAGCTCTCCTAATGCTTTACCCATGCTGTGACGATACGGCCAGGCTGATGAAGGGGAATACAGTTCTCCACAGCTATTCAAGCAAGCTGAAACTTAAATAAAACAGCTGATGGCTGGAAATCTCTAACATCCCCCCTTCTTCCCTCCCCCCCGTTCCCATCCACACAAAGACCCTGTGAAGAAGCTATTCTAAAGTATTTAACATTCTCAAGTAAGATTAGATGGATTGATATATTCTTGGAGAAGTATCCATGTGTATATTATATTTGGCATAATTTATTTTGGAGAAATGCAAAATAACAGTAAATCTTCCAACAAAAGAGAAAGCTCTGTGAAGGATGTTATAGACTCCAAACACAAACCAGATGAATGCTTTTTGTCATTTTCTGGTGTTAGATCAGAAGTCTTGTCTGTTTAGTATGGAAAGGAGAAGAAAGAAAAAGATAGAAATTGATAGAGGCTTGGAAAATCTTGAATGGCCTGTCAAGAGCTCTTACTGATGCAAGTTAAAGGCAACACTTGTAAAAATGAATTACACGCACTATTTTTTATACTGCACGCAAGTTTAATAGTGGACCTCAATCTATTTTATGAGACAAATACCTTAATATAGATGATTTGCAAAAAGAATGCAATGTTTACACAAATAAGAATAACATCTTCAACTACATTTAGTGCTAATTTAAAATGACAAGGGCTATCAATCCTCAAACTCCTCAGTATAACCTAATCACCAGCTGGGGTCAGGCCAACATTTGCTTTCTAGCAAAGTATTGTAGAAATAGATGAATTGCCCTGCTCTCCAGAGCATTCAATATTGGCTGCTTCTGGAATCAGAATACCAGCCTAGAGGAAGCATCATAACATATTGTGCCTTTTTCTTTATTAATTTTATTATATTCTTAGCTGTTAATATTTTTAAATGTGCTACTTTCCAAGTTCCGTTACCTTCTTATATGCATACTGATTTAGAATCTGTAATTTATTATTGTAACCTCCAAAAGACCCTGGAAAACAAAATCTGCCTTTCAAAGGTCTTTTTTACCTTAGGTATATAAATGTGAAGAAAATAAATAGGCTGAAGTTAATTGCCAGAACAAATAAGAAGTTTGGAAATATTATTGTTTTTAGGAAATTAAAAGTAAATTACCTGAGTCAAAAGGCAAATGTTGAGCATAGTAATAGATTTGCTGATGAAGAAAAATCTATGATCATAAGTCATTATCATGATAGATTTCTTTTCTTTATTTTATTTTTTCTGGGTGGATACAAACTCTGTAGCTTTTGTACAGTCCTCTCTGCTTTTTATGTGCTTCTTAAACTTAGTAATAATAATGTTGTAGTTCACTGTAAATTAGTTTGATTCTTATATTTCTCTTTAAGAAAAGTTTGCTGAAGAGTTAATGCAATGAAACTGTCCTCTGTTGTCTGGATTTTGAGCCCTACACATTGAAAGAGACTGGATTTAGGTCCCCTCCAAAATCTTCAGAAATGGTCTGATTATGATGAGATAGAGTAGACATCAAGCCCTGACATAAGGATGAAGTTTCTAAAAAAGTTTCTCACATTGGACTTCCAACTTGTCTTTTTTTTTTTTTTTTTTTAAAGTAGGTCTAAAAATACAAGTGTACTGTGTAGTTCCATTTTCTGCTACCAGCTAGAAAACAGCAAAATAATTTTACCTTGTCATAAATAAATGGACTTCTGAGTAGTCCACTGGGAGGTGATGGATGAGAGTTCACCATTCCACCACATTCTCACGAGCTCTTGTAACATAATACCACAGCATGGGAATTTTTGTATAGAACACAAACATACATACATATAATAATATCTGTCAACCGCTGCGCAAAATCTTCCCTAAGAAACTTGCAGATCATCTTCAGTGTGATAGTTTCTCAGTATTATTACATGCAGTTTAAAAAGCTTGCAATAGCATTTTTGAAACACAAGATTTTTTTCCCCTCCTAAGTGCAGACACTTAGCTTAAAAACTGCTGACATTTTATTGCAATTACTTCCTTTACTCCATTCCCACTTCCTTATGTCCCATTACTCCCTAGGCAGTAGAGCAGGATATAAAGATCTGTATGCAGCCAGGACTGGGGTGCTGTGGGATGGGACATTTCTCCTAGCCCTTCCCACATTCAGTAGAAAAGTATGCAGCATGTTGTGACTGCTGTTTTATGTACTAGGACAAGGCATATGGACATTTTCAAATGGAGCAATTTTCTCCTCTTTCTGCCCCAAAACAGCAGCTCCTAGCTTTCTGTATTTATTTCACTGATGACTGCAGACGTGAGTTGAAGCAGTAACTCTGCATGTGAATTAATTCAGTCTTGTGATGTCCTAAAAGTGGACATTCCACAGTCAACTTCATATCACCCTGAACTATGACTGCTAGATGTTGTGATGTGAATCATAACTTACAATGTTTCAGAATCCCTTCATTTAGGTCTTTAAATTATTCTCAGGCAGTATCTCTGAAATAAAATCTTTTATCTGCTTTGCTGGTGCTCTTCCATGTGCAAACCTTTATTACAATATGTCAGGAAAGTTAGTCATTTAAAAGTTACCTGGGGAGATGATGAAGACATCCTGAGTGTATTACTCTGGTACTGTTGGGTCTGTCTGCACAGCACTTAGTTTTGCCACATTGCCTTCTTGGATCTTTGCAAGAAGTGCATTTAGGCCCAGGTTGGACAATGCAGTCTAAGAAGCTCTTGAACAGATAATGGAACTATTTGTGTGCAAGTTGCATAGGAATTTCTAAGGAATCTCTCTCTCTGTCTCCTAGCCTTTCCCTCATCCCTGTCACCTCTCTGCAGGGCTTTCCTCTGACAAGGGAAATGAGCAGTCCATTTCTCCTTTACACAGCTGCAGGAAGTTGTGAGCAAAGAGTGACAAGAAACATCCCAGAATGTTATCAAGGTTATGTACCTTTAGAGTTATTGTCAACACCTCGTGAGATATCCAGTGCTTTTCACTCTGATGTCTGTTGTGAGGCTCAGTCTGCGGTTAAATCATGCAAAATCTCCCCCAGTGAGGCTGTTTTTGGCTAAAGCTGTGTTTATGTTTTGAAGATGGCCTACAATGGTCAACAATAAAAAAAAATAGTCCTCATGTATTTTTTGGTTAGGAAGTAACAACTTGTGAATGTGAAACTAAAGCAAAATGCAAAGAGATATATATGAAGCATAGTGATCTGATCTGGCAGGACAGCAGAAACTCTTCTGCATCTGTAAAAATACATATCTCAACTTTATGAAAGTTGCAGCCTGTAATAAAAACCCAAGTTGTCAACTGTTGTCCGCATTCCCATTCACATTGCAGCTATATATTCCCTGAAAACACTGAAAGCTGAAGACTTGTAGATCTTGCAGTACCCATAACATCCAAACTAGCCACCATCCCTGCTGTCTTTCAAGGACAAGACCATTTTGCCTAAGTACCAAATGCAAAAGAGAATTTCGAAGGTGTCTGTATTTACAAAACTTGACAAAAGAGTCTCTCAGTACCTCCACATTGTTTACGGAAAATAAGGCTGAGACTGTTTCTCCAGCCTAGGAACTCCCTTCCCCATCCCCTCACTAGGAAGGCAGCCCTTGCAGCTAATGAGGCTGTAATGAATTCAGCTCACAGTCTCAGGCAGCAGTTAGCGTTAAGCAGCTCCATGATTATCACATGAGATTAAAAGTATAAGTGTCTTGATCTCTTAGAAAAGCAGACCTAGACTGCAGGAAAGGACTTTGTTTAAAAGAGGTTTTGCGGTCTTCTCACCTCAGAAGCTAAAGAGACAGTGAATCCCTTGCAGCCTGTCTGTTTGACAAATATTCTTCCAGATGTGAAAAGTTGAAATGTATCTATACATTACAATACAGAGAGTATGATGTGTATTTTTTTTTCCCTTTGCTCTCTCTCTCTCTTTTTTTTTTCCCCATCCCTTATAAATTAATGTTATTTTATTCTACTTTTTTTTTTTAAAAAGTCTCATTTTTTTTGTACTCCAGTATTTGCCCTTGCCAGAAGAGTGAGGAAGGATGCACATACTAAAATCAGTGATGGAGAGCAATACATCTTCTCCATGGTGTTGTGTACAAGACAGACCCTTGTCAGTGCCCCTATTTTTCCTACAAACCCTAATATTTCCAAAATGTAGACTCCACTTGGCAAAGCCTATGAAGGAGAAGCTGACATTTTCCCCAAAAACATTACAGATGACTCCAAGGCTTTAGCTTTCTGTAAGCTGTTACACTTCCCAGTAGCTGGCCTGTGCTGGAGCCGGCATAGCTGGGAATTTTCCCTGCCTGTGGGAGCTCCCAGGAAGCACAGAGAAGATAAGATAAGCCACATTGACTCTCGCATAGGTGAAGCTCCAGATGGGGAAACCTTTTGGTGTCCATGCCATACGCGCTGTGCAGCTCAACAGCATGCTTGCATCTTCTGTGCTGTCAGTACAGCGCTTTTCCCAAGCACTACACTTGCACTACAAGATTATAAAAAGGAAATTAAACTGGAGCCCATTAAGCCTGTTTACTCTCTGCTGCAAATATTTTTACCACGTAGTTTTGTGTGCAGGAAGTGCTGTAAACTTCAGCATTGCTGCTGGCTCCTTTGTAATCACTCTGCTGATTATGAATTGCTGCCTTTTGGCAGTTGCTGCTTGCATGGTTATGATTTCTGCTGGTGGGAGGGTAATAGAGGGGAAAAAAATGGGGAAAAAATTGCAGGTCACTGAGACCTCAGGACAATTAATGTCCTTCAGCAAAGTGGAGCAGGGTGCAAGATAAACTAGCCAAATCTGAGGCTTGTGGCAACTCTATCTTTTTCCTCCCGCAAAGGCATTATCTAAACAGATATATGTGAAGAAAACAGACCAACCAATTGGTACTCGATCACAATATATTAGAAGAAACTATGTAGCCTGAGAGCTGGATTACAGACATCACAGCAAAAGTCTGCTAAATAAAAGTAGAAAAACATTAAACTTTAAAATAAAACAAACAAACAAAAAAACTTTCTGCTGTATGCAAAACAGTGATCTGAGGAAAAAAAATATCCCTATGGTTATATGATAGCTGATGTGTTTTATTTATTTTTATGGGATAATATAAAGCTTCATACAGTAAATGTGAGCATTACAGGATTTGGTGTGTTAGTATTTTCATTATGAACTCATATTTTTTCCGGAGTTTATAACCTGGTTGTTAAAACTGGCATGTGAGCTTTGGAGCTTGCTGCACCTTCGCTCAGCCCAGCAGGGCACTGACGGGAAGCTCTGAGTTGGAGAGGGCGTATGGACCTCTCTGATTTGTTTTAGAAGAGCTGATTATTTGGGGGGGAGGAGGGCACACGTGTAGAGATCTTCACCCAGTGGATTTCACTGAGCTGAGCGGGGCAGTTCGTTGTTGGGCTGCTGGCAGCACACGGCCAACTGGAGGCATCACCCAGCCTTATCTTCCATTGCTCTCTTCCTCTGTTGCTTGGCTCTGTCACCGGCTGGACATTTAGGGAAGTGTGCACAAGCCCAAGCCTTTTGGTTTGTGATTTATAGGCACTCTTCAGAATGTCCTTGTTGGCCTTTTCCTCTGCATTTTGGCCAATCATAACCCTCCTCAGACTACTAATTTCACAATACCCTCTCTGTTTGGCTGCTCTGTCTTTTCTACAACATTGGTCCTTATAGAAATCTATCATTACCAAACTCATGTTTGTTGTGTCTTCATCTCTCGTGTCTTCTTTTCATCTCATCCTGTTCTTTTTCCCTTGTTTAGCCCAGTGGCAGTAAAGGACTATTAATTATTCCTGTGAAACTAGCATTTCAGCTTGCATGAAAGTGTCGACGGACGGATCACGTTTGTTCACATTAACGTGTCTCACTAGATTGCAGTGGGGCACCCGAGGAAGTTGGATTCAAACTCCAGGATTTCACATCTGTCCCTGCACTCATTTTTCCCCAGGATGACACAGATTTGAAAACTGCAGTGCTTTGGCCAACATACTCTCACTTCTCTGTGCTCACTTTTTTACCTCTGGTACTAACTAAAACCATTCTGGGGGTAAGTGTTTCAAGCTTTTACCTGTGCACATAGTCCATACATGCTGTGGAGAGAGCACCAGTAGCCAGCAAGTCAGATCACAGTGGGTTTTGTTAGAAGTAAGCTTGATATGATGGGATTTGAACTTGGATACTTTTAGAGTAGAATATCCAAGATAACACCACACCCCATCCTTGTCTCAGCATTTTTGCAAAGGGTCAGGTTAAAAAGCAGGTTTTGCTCACAGGATGACTTTTAATTGCCTATTCTCATTCTCCAGTCTCACTTCTTCAGGAGAATATGTCTGAGCAGATGGCTTTGACTATAGCATGGGCTATGTACCACATAAGAGTACTCTGGCAAATATAGTTAGGTATCTGTCTGATATGGATGACAAGAGACAGTGAAATATGTGAGAGTGTGAAGCAGAAGTGTGGTTACTTCTAAGTGCTGAATTAGCTCCGGTTCCATTTTTGTTTCAACAGTTGTTGCTTCCTGCAGGAGCACTGCAGCAAGATGAACTCGACTTTTAATCTTACTGCTCTGGTAGGATGAGTGACCTTTGGTTTGCTGCACTGATGCTCCCACAGATGAAAGAGGTGAGACAGTCTGACAGAGCACAGGAGTCAGAGCTCGGGGAGTGGGGAGAATGCCATGATAAAACATAGTGGTTGGTGATTTGCATGATTGGAAAACCAATTCATCTCAATGGTACCTGGTGGAGCAGTTAAGCCAGTGTTATTATCTCCAGTTCCTCCTGAAGAGGAAACAGAAGTGGGGTGCTGACATGATGCTGTGAGTAATAGTCAGCATTTTGGTGTCAGCATGGGGAAATTAAGCCTTCTTACCCCTATTTGTTTAGTCTCTCCATCACACTGGAGTGTCATACAATAGGTGAAGAGATAATACACTTGGCTAGTCAGAGAGATATGGGCTATCATTTGGGAACCATTAACAAAAAACTCCTTTTCTGTTTTAATCTCGTCTTAATTCCACAGAGTCTTCTTTATATTTTTTTGGTATCTGAGGAAGGGATGTTCTTTGGGAAAAGGCTAGTATGAAGAAATGGATTTATACTACAACCTGAGGACATCGAGGTTTGTCAGTCTGATACTGTCTCTAGAAACAAGAGCCATAGCAGGAGCAGTTGGCCAGGGCTTGTGTGAGCCCCAGCTCCCACGTGGATTTACGTGGCTGCCCCTTTCTCAGCTCCAGTGAAAACCAGGCAGCCTCCAGTGAGACAACTTGCCTGAAAGCTTGACTTAAACCCTTGTGGACCTCTTTGACCACATCTTCAAATTTGCTTCAGCATTCCTGGGAAGCTACTCAAATGAGAAAATATGTTTTGGCAAAGCTAAATGCCCATAGTCCTATGAGAACAAGAGTTGTTTGACATTTCTTTCTTATTATTTTTCATTAGATAATTCTGTCATTCAACACGTTTGGAAGCCAAAGTAATGCCATGATGTTGGGGTTACCAGACATAAGCTCCAAAAATTAGAGAATGACTGAAGTAATGTGTGAACCATCTGTGCAGCTGGATGTGGTTTCCCACATGATGAATAACCAATACCTCTTCAAGAATTGGGGTGGACTCGTGAATAATCTGCGTAGGGGAAGGAGATGACATTTGTCAGCCTCCACTCTCTGGTTGTTAAAACATTCAATTTTTGAACCAAATATCTTTTTTCTTTGTCCTTTGCTGTCCCTTGAAATAGGGAAGGAAATTATGTTATACATCTTGGTGTCTTCTCTTTGTGTTCATCCTCAAAAATCCTCATTGTGTTATCTACAAAATATCCTTTAGAGACTCCTTGAGAGTTAATGATTGGACTTGATGATCTTAGAGGTCTTTTCCAACTTAAATGATTCTACCATTCTGTGATTCTATGATTCTGTGGATTCTAGAGAACTAAAACTCTTTTTTGTTGTTGTTGTTGTTTGTTCATTTTTGTTTTTCCTTTTCAGTTCCCTTCTTTCTGTAGCTATCTGTCATCCACTGGTTTATGTTGAGATTGGAAACTAAGGGACAAAGACTGCAGGTTCCTGAGTAGGGCTCATAAAATAACAATTACAGTAATTGATAACTTATTCTCTTGAGATAATTGAGTCACTTCTAGCCACCTTGCTTTAAAAGCAAAGATATTCTCTTTCCATCACTGTTCCTCTTGCAAACTCCATGATCCTGTTTCCAACATGAAAGCAATTCTCAGACTGCATATGTTTGTGTGTGTACCTTATAACAGAAATATTTTCTCAGGGAGCTATAATGTTTCAGTTGCCACTGCAAACATGTCAGAGGAGTATGTGAAACTGAGCTGACACAGTGCAGAGGCTTTATTGGCAATTACTCCTGAGACACACACCCTGGACATTTAATTAGTAACACAGCCAGTTATATGGTGAACTTGGAGATAGCAGGAGTTTTCCCTGTGATTCTTTAGAAAAAAAGTTTAACTTTTTTTTTTTTTTCCTGTTAGAGCAGTGATATGATACCTGTGGTCAAAGTGGGGGAGGCAGGTAAGGACGTGGGAGCTGACAGCTTGGAGACAGGTGAGCGATTCCTTCGCACAGAGGGTCCAATCCTACACACTGACCACAGGAACTGCATTTCTGTGACCCTTGCCATGGGAAAAGCATTGGCTGCTTTTTTTTTTTTTTTCCCCTAAAGAATGGATTGAAAACTGGACGTTAGCTGGGGGAGCAGATCCCGCAGCTCACCCAGGATGGGCAATGCTCCAGCCCTTCCCCAGCATGGAGGGGCCCTTGTGGACCCATTTCTTCCAAAGAGGCTCTTGATCTGTTTTTTGACATGCAAAGGGTAACTCACCCCTGGTAAGGGTAGGATCTGCTACAATTATAAAGCAACTCCTGTTTGAGGAATGACTCCTGCCACTATTTCAGCAGGAGGAGATTTAAGCTGTGAAGGCATAATGAATTTCGATGTGTGTTCTGTGCTGTGTCAAACTGTTTAATTTTGAGAAGCTGAAGTCACTAGCCTGTTGTTTCATGTTTCTGTCTAATTGAAATGTTAAAGAACTGATCTCTCGGTTGTGTATTTAGTCTGGACATTCCAGCCTTTGAACTCTCACCAGCACTGTGAGTAATGTTATCCACACACATTCATTCTATTGTTACAGAAAAATCTCTACATCTGATTAATAAAAACAAAAATCAAAGGACCAGCATGACATATATACTGAAAATATTCATTTAGAAAGGAAAGAAAGAAAGAAAGAAAGAAAGAGAGAGAGAGAAAGAAAGAGAGAGAGAGAGAGAGAAAGAAAGAAAGAAAGAAAGAAAGAAAGAAAGAAAGAAAGAAAGAAAGAAAGAAAAAAGAAAAAGAAAAGAAAGAAAGAGAACGAAAGAAAAAGAAAGAAAGAGAGAAAGAGAGAAATGGAAGACAAGGAAGGAAGGAAGGAAGGAAGGAAGGAAGGAAGGATGGAAGGAAAAATCCTCATCTCATTACACCAGCTCTTGGTGAAGGAGGGAGGAAGATTTCATTAGCCTTACCATCATTTTCAGTTTTAATCACCTCTGTTCTTTTCAAATTAAAAAAGAAATTTTGATCAAGGGTCTAGAAGACCCAGAAGTGCCTTCTGGGGTTATCTGAACCAGTCACCTGTTTGGAAGAGACAGCCTTTCACCATCAGACGGATATGCATTTTCAATAATTAACTATTTTTAGCGTGGCATAAGTGAAAAATTAATAAGCCCCAGCAGCAAATAAGCACTGCAGTGTGGGTAGAGAGGAAAATACAGGCCACAGCTCAACCTCCTGCTTTGAAAGTTCATCTCCCTTTCTTCTTCCCTGCCCCCCACCGCTGTCCCTGAAGGGACAGGTTCCTCTTTAATAGATCCACATTTACACCGAGAGGTCGCTATTTCCCAGCTAGTCCAGGCATTAACATTAATCACCTCATTCCAGCACCTCCGGGGAGTAACTGCAGCTCTGAGGAATGGTATCCCCCAGCCCAGGGCTCCGCACAAACCCTGGGCATTCCCCGGAGCTTGGTGCTCCTATGCTGCTCCCTGCCCTGCTCCCTTACTCCTTCCCTTTGCGAGGATGGGACCCGTCAAACATCATCATTGCAGAGATTGGGGCACTCGTTGTTCTCCTTTGTTTTAGCTAATTTTCCAAAAAACACAAATCAGGGAGAGTTTTGGACAGGCAGAGCAGAGCGGTCAGCAGTGCCTCAGCAACATTTGGTCTAATGAGCAATAAACTGGGAGAACTGGAGTTTGTGGCATGCAGGTGTGTGAAGCTGGGTGAAGCCCGAGCAAAATAATTGTGCAAAATGAAAATTTTGTAGGCAACTGCACCTCCTTTTGCAAACAGGCTGTCCAGCCCGCCTGGAGCTCAGCATACAGATGCATCCTAAATAGTTGGTAGGCTTAAAATCAGTGACTGGTCCTCTGCTTCCTATTCCTTTAAATTAAATTGAAAATATAAATTGAATCAAGAAATGCACGGTCTAATTTCTGTACGTTAGCCATCAGTTTAGAAAGTCCGATGATCAGTCCTCAGGAAGCTGCTAAATTAAAATACCAGTAACAACGGAAGAAACACTGAACTGGGGCAATAGAGCTTGAACCTGGAGCACATAGTGAAGGCATTGTGTGGAATAATGAAATGAAAATTTATTAGCAAGGCTCCTACAGACTAGAAATACTGTATTGTAACCTATGGGTCCCCCTACATTAAATAGGGACCAGATACAGAAAGTCATAGAAGCCATTCTTTATGTTATCACTCAAATTAGAGATGAAAGAAACAGTCTTTAAGAAGAGACTAAAGAAATAAAACAGTGGATTATGCAATAATGAAGGCTCAGATATCCCTAATAAATTTGGTTTTAAAATAAGCAATATAGTCACCACATTTTGGTGAATAAAATAGGGTTTTGATTAGCTGCGACAACTATTATTGATTTCAGTGCATCCTTGGCAGGGTGCATCACCAACTTCTTATGCACAAGCGTGGGACAAAACACGAGGGCAAGTGCACTTGTCTGCCTGACAGATGTCAGTCATACAGTCTTGGGGGCATGATGAGGATTTGAGATGCTGGAGTCTGAACCTTTCATTTCTCAGAGTTGCCCAAACTTTTTTTTTTTTCCCTTTTTTCCCATAGACAATGCATTTTTTCTCCTTTGCAATGCTGAATTAATTAGTTGTTTAACTATTTTTTTTTTTACCAAGAAATTTATCTAGATTGCTGCAATGGCTTCAGGATAATTACATGTTTTTAAACATTAAGAAAATGACAGTCCTTTTTTATTTGAAGCATCTTAATGTAGAAGGCAAAATAGCAATTCTTGTTTATAGGTTTGGAAGATAGCTGGTGTAATAGTAATGTCCTGGTCAGAAGTGGGGAAGGGCATTATGCCAGAGAGAAAATCAGGATTTTATTTTGAAACTGCTGATGCTTGAGCTACAGAATTTCAATTAAAAATGGTAAAGTTAAATACGCAGCATGTCAAGTTAGCACAGGCGGAACCTTGAATGAATTGTGAATTATTTGTAATACACTACGTAGACACAACTTGCCTCACAACAGTAAAGTACGTCTTTGTACTGTGTTTGCTGAGTGGAAACTCTTACATTTTCTGCAGAGGAAGGAGATGCTACTGGTTAAGTCCTGTTTGAAAATGTATTTATGGTCAGACCCTGGCGTATTTGAAACCACTGATGCGAGGTGCTGACAGTATAGATCAATGATTCTTACTGACTGAGCTGACCTTTTTTGTACCAAGAAGTGAAATCCTTATGGGACAAAAACTTTCGTATCTGGCTGCTAATAGTTGGATTCAATTACCCAAGGAGGGAGCTGAAAAAAGGTACAGCAGCTGAATATTTCTGAGACTGCTCTAGACAGGTGGAAGACAGATCACATACCTACTGATAATATAATATTCTTTGTATGAATTTTGAATGTAGATATAAATTGCCTGCTTCACAGCCAGACCTGCAGTGGTGATTTCACTTCAGCACATGTAACCCGGAGTGCAGAATTGTAATTAATAATAAATCTGGGCAAACAAACTTCGCACAGCCTCTGCCTTCATGATCCCGAAGTACAAAATCAAAACACAAACCAAATATCACATCCCTTGAAAGGAAAGGGATCACACACAGGAAAAATCCCACCAAAGGCTGCCCCACAACACATTCACCCTACACTAAATATACCAACCAACAGAAGGCTGCCTTTTCGAGAGCATGTACCTTTGAACAAGTTTTGCTTCTCTGTGGCCTGGCAAGATGCAAAGCAGCAACACGCAGAGCTCACAGCAGCACAGGAAACCTTCCCTCTCGTGCCTGGCACGAGATGCACAGGGATTGTCATCCCCAGCACAGGACCGCGGCACCGACACATGAAAGTGTCTCTGACAGCCTGGGGAAATTGCTTTATTTTTTTTTCTTGCAGAAGAAGATTTGCAATGCAGGCTAACAAATTATTCTTTCATCTATTTGTTTGCGTTATGGGACCCCGATGGAGGATCACGGCTCCTTCGTGGTAGGCGCTGTGAAGACATGCAAGGAAGAGAGCAGTTGGCACCCCAGAGAGCTCGCAATCTGCATAACAGGCAGGAGCCACGGGTGGAAGGCAGCTGGGCTGGGAGAATACAATAACGATAAAATGGGTACGCAGAGCATCCTTCTCATTAAAAGATGGTGGTAATTTGAGGGCATCACGGTGTAGGTAGCTTGAAGGAAGAATTTAAATGAGGTTAAGAAGGCAGCTATACAACAGGGATATTTTGCAGTCATGGCTTGGGCTGGGAGGCATCCAGGAGGTGCTTGAGGGAGGGGGGAAAGCAGGCACCGAGGCAGTGCTGAGGAAGGCTGGCGGCAGGTGATGACAGTCTGCTGAGCAGAGTCCTCATTAGCATTTCTCAAGCCACTGCAAAATACTCTTTTTCATTGGGGTGGGCAAGCCTAGGCCACACTGGCTTTTTGAGGGGAATTTCAAGTGTTCTTAAAATAGGGGCTGGAATACGGGCAACGCTTCTGGCACTAATGCTCTCTGGGTTAGACGTACGTAGCCTTGGATGCTGCCTCCTGAGTTACGGAGCAAAGGATCAGTAAGGAAGGAAATCTGTCCTTGTTTTCACTTTGGTGAGTACCCCAGGGTTCTCAGGCTCGAGGACAGGCAGGGGAAGGATTTCAGGGTAGATGGACAAAGACACACAGCCACTCTGCAGGCCGGAGCTTACATATCTCACAGCAAAAACGAGTCTGATGACGGGCTCTGGGTGCAGTCTGGGATCACTGAGAGCTCTTTCTCAAATCTTCAACTTCTGAATACGTTTCTGTACAGCTAGAAACTCCCTTAATGGTGCTACTTATCCCTCATTTATCAAACTAGCAAGAGTTATTTTTTTCCACTGGCTTTACTGGATGCTGTTCACCGGCTGACATTTATAGACTAGTTTCTGATGCTGAATTGTGCTGGAGAGTGTGGGCAGGTATTGTAACACCGGGCTGAAACAGCAGGAGTGTAATTTCATAAAAGAGGCTTGAAGAATGTGCAGTCCCTATAATCTAGGAAGGAATGATTTGCAGTATGAGACTATAGACTAAAATATGAGTGGACAGGTTAATGGGTATTTGTAACTTGGACAATAGTTTGTGAACAGTCATTAGGCGTTGAAATCTGCTCTGAATTTCACTCTGGCCGTGTACCTGAAATAGCTGTGATGCAGTTAGCAGAGAAGATGGATTTGTAGAAGAGCAAAATTTAACGCCAGAGTTGCATTTGTGTGGCGAGGAGAATGCCTCATAAAGTTTTTCGGAGCGTCTCTGCAGCTTTGACATCCTAGCTCTTATTTCAGAAGTGGCTTAGGCACTTAACAGCATGATATTTTCCAAAGCATCTAAGTGGATTAAAGACTTAACCTCCTCAGAAGTCAGTGGCAGCCCACTATGCAGCTAGATAGCTAGATTGTACTGCTTAGGCACCTTTTTTCATTTTCAGGTCAGTGGGATTTGCGTTTCTAGAGGCGATTGTCACTTTTGGGCTCGGGTTTTGTAGTAAATGAAAGCGTACGCTACAGGGCAACTCAGACCTAAAGATTTGCTTGCTTGTCCAAGGTGAGAGCACGCCAGAGGTATCTTTATACCTTTCCCATCCTGTGTGTGACCAGAGAACTGTAACTTAACATGCCTTGCCACTGCATGCTGCAATTGCACATTGTCTTTGTGGGCAGGACCTATGGGGTGGCTTTATGGACATTATGGACATTCGGAGCTCAGTCAGGGACTTCCCAGGGCATTAGTCCACTCCCTCAGGTCTCAAAGGGGAGCAGACATTGACAGGTCTGGCTTTTGCCTGGTGTCTACAATAACAGCTTTCTGCCAGCTCTCTGGCTGTAAAGCAGCCTCAAGCATCTGTACTGTGGGGAAACGGATGCAAATCACAGTTTTTTTTTGTTTTTTTTTTTTTTCCATCAGTGCTGGTCAGTGAGTCGAGGTTGCAGGCAACCTGCTGGTATTATTACCAACATGAAGCAATGTTGCTTCCATTCCCACCATCAAAGATCTGTGTAGGCACTAGTCCAGCGACGAAGACATGCTTGGTGCAGCACATGGGGAAAGGAATAGTTTTATGTACAAAGAAAACATTCACCTGTCAACTCTCATCTCCCTAAAATGCTTCTTATCCTGTGCCAGCAAAGCCAGTGGGTGTGGGGCGCGTGAGTGCGTGTGTGGTAGCGGTGGGTGAGGAATGGGGATGGCGGTTTGTTTACTACAGTTTTACTTCATTAATATTTTAGTCTCAGGTGCAGAACTTGGAGAGTCTCACTGAAATCGCAAACAGCACTGATTGTGGTGTTTGTGACAGTGCCATGGGGCATTTGCATTATTTATCCCAGGCTGCACTACCCATACAGCTTTCAGGGAATATTTTCAGACAGAATCGCTAATTAGCACATATGTGGAATCTTCTCAAAGCAGTTGGGAACTCTCCTCATTACTTTTTAATTTTTTCTATTTGCTGAACGTATGTCAAAGATGAAAACTCAGAATGATGGTTTGGAGGAATTTTGCATATTAAATACTCCAAATGAAAAGACTGGGATCCTTTACTGGGACACTGAAAAAGACCACTGGTATCTCCGGTCCAGCAAGTGCATGCTGCATCTCTCTCACATTGTCACTTGGTTGCCTAAATCACCAAGGATGGCTACAGCTTTTCTCACTGTCCTGAAGTCTTTAGGGCTGTAGCTTGGTGGCACTTTAAAAAAACACCCGGTTTCACCTTGGATGTTACTGCTGATTAGTTCTCTGGAATCAGATCATAAAACATGCCACACATTTTCCACCTTCAGATAACAGATACTTTAGATCTGTACGTGCCCAACTGTCAATTTAAATTTTAATAATATATATAAGGAAACACTAAGTACCGTGCTAAAAACATTGGGAACCCTCTATCAGTGTACCTTGTCAGATTTTTCCTGTCTGATTTTATTAATTTTTAGTCTTTATTTTCCCATTTTAGTAAATTCTCTCTGTTTTTACCTTGACTTCTCAACCGCACATTTTATGTGTTCTTTAAGTAATTTCCCTGAATTTACAGGAATGGTAGTGAGAGCAAACTGTTTCGTGTACACTTGTGCATTGCAAAAGACTGATTTAAGAATCAGCTTTTCTAAGTTAAGGCTCAATTTAGCAGCAACATAGTGTTTAAATTTTATTTATTATGGATTTAACTGCAACATCAAAATGCTTCAGTCTGATATCCTAGGCACACTTTTCTGCAAAGGAAAACTATACCAGTGAGATGATGAAAACCTGAAACGTTAGCACACCTATCACATCACAGCCAGCTACAACACATAGTGCAGAGCAGAAAATTCTCTTGCTTTTGTTCTCATCAGCTGAAAACAAAAGACAAGTTCTCTGTCCCCTGCCACAATTGCTCTGCCCTCCCATATATCTGCTCGAGTCTCTCCAGCCTCTGGGTGAGGTCAACAGAACAGAAAATACAGGGAAATCAATGTCAAAACTGAAGGCTTTGGGCTGGTTAAAAAATTAAGAGGCTTTTGCTGAATAAAACTTTTCAGCGAAGAGGTAAACTACGCGATTTCAAAACCCAGAAATATCACAGCATCTTGCTTTATGATCATAGCTCAGTCCTTCATCTATGTTAAGGTCTTGACTTTCTGAGCAGACCACATAATGTGCCATAGCTTTTCTTTGTTTGGAGCCATGGCAGAACTGCCTGCGGATGGCTCGGGCCGTGGTGCATCATGGAAAGCCTGATCTCGATAGGGAAGTCAGTCCATACAGGTCAATAAGGTCAAGAAGCGTCCGACCGGGAATGAGGTATCACAGCAGCATTTCTGCATCAAAATTGCTTTGATTCTGACTTATAGTGTGCTTGAGACTTTACAAGAGGATCAACAAAAAAACTTGGAAATTGAGGTATAGAGCGTTTCAATGAAAACTTTAAATAACCATGGGAAAAACAGATATTCCTTTAACAAAGAGATTCATTTATGCAAAAAATTCAATTTTCTGCCCAAAAAGCAGATTTAATGGAGAATTTTGGCAACTCTACAAAGGATCAGTAATGGTGAGAATTACTGGTGGCTCTCTGTCTCTTCAACTCTGACAGATCTGGCTTCTTCTTCTCTTCCTGTGTCAACTAAAACAGTTTGGCAGAAGGCAGTGTCAGAGTCATTCGTCTTACAGTAAGAGCCTTGCAGAACAAAAGAGCTGCTGCCGTCTGTGTTGTTTTGATCTTTAATATGTCCTCAAGAGATGGCCTCAAGTGGTGGACAGGTCAAAACACACAATGCTATTCATGAAATCGATGAAATGGGAAAGGAGAGAACAGTAACATTTTTCTTTTTTTTTTTTTTTTTTCATTTCAAATGTAGGTTTTACCCCCTTGATACGTGACTGAGTCAGTTCAGCTAAAATCAATCAGGAAAAGGAAATGAGTCTCAAAGATCATTTAGGAAATCAGCAAAATGTTTATAATTGGCATCTGTGAATGACTCCACGGTGGCTGCATTCAGCCTTAGTAAAGGCAAGCTGGAATCCCCTCAGTGTTTTTTGGAAGGATGGAGATATTGTCACTAAAGGTGAAAGCCTGTTTTATTTTTTCACCCTTGTCATATACTCTCTGTGCTGCCAACCTCCACTTCAGTTGCCACAGTGCATAAATTACAGTTTAGCTAACACAACCATCCATCATCGAATCACCCCATGGAAGTGCTACTAAAGCATGTTGCCAGTTCTCCCTCCCGATTGACACTCTTCTTGTGATTGACACATATCTAACTTACACTATCACTTGTGTCACTGCTGAATTTGGCCCTGAAACTTCCCTGGGAGCTGTGTGCATTAAGTCAATCTGAAAGTTTCATGTAAATCAGCTCACTTTAGTTGTCCTTTTTGTTAACATTTCCCCCTATTTA
Organism: Anser cygnoides; assembly: GCF_040182565.1. Lineage (NCBI taxonomy): Eukaryota > Metazoa > Chordata > Aves > Anseriformes > Anatidae > Anser > Anser cygnoides. Next base: position 138,529,569 of record NC_089874.1, on the reverse strand, counting down.
CTGGGGCAGTTCATTGGCTTCTTTCTAGCTAGCTCAGTCCTTACTTAGGAAAGGTAAGAACAGAGTAGAAAATGGGTCAGATACTTCAAACTTTTGTTAATTATAATATGAACATTTATTTACTGACTGTCAGTGAGGTATCTGGAAGGCAGCCAGCACATAAAATGAACATACCTTGATAACATGCTTTGATAGTAAGCCAGTGTCCAGAATTCACATGCATACGAACAATTTGCGTATATATATTTGCCACATGATCTGTGAACAGTCTGCATGATTTTTTATATTTATATATATATATATATATATATATATATATATAAACCAGATTGCTCTTTTGGCTTAGAGTTGATGAGTCTGAATGAATAATCATGAGTGCTTTTGATGGGCATATAGTTGTGCCTTTTTCACAGGCAAGTGCACCTAAGCCATGTTAAAACCTGACTCCAAGTTCTCTGAATTTGATTTTTTTTTTTTTTTACCAGTGTGCTGTTAAGATGAAATAAAAAATAATAGTTTCTGGAACAGATTCTGCTAAGGATATGGTGTGTGTATATATGTCTGCATATATACATAGATAAAAGTAAAAACTATCATGAATGAAAGGATCTAACAAAATGAAAATAGCTCAAAATCATCGTATTTTCCTAAATGGTGTGAGTCAGGTGTGCTGTGTTTGAAATTATATCCATTATGTCTGCTTTTCTCTTTCAGTCACTCAGAACTGCTGTAAACTAACTGCTAGGTAAGGTCTGCTAAGTGTGAATCGTTTGATTGTCGTTGTTTGTGCAGCATCTGTTCCATAGCATGTTTAATTATTTTTGTGTGTTAAATTCATGTAGGTTACTTGAGAATTGCCTTAACTAAGTGTTAAAATTGCAGCTACTGCAGAATTCATTATCTTGATTATCATTAGAGATGGGCAGGGGAGGTTATGCCAGTCTTCTTCACACTTTATTCTGAAAGTTCAGCTCAAAATTATGCTTTCAGGCATATATGCACCTTGATGTTACCTTGCCAACGTTCACTCTTTAGCTGACCTCTGTTGGGCTGGGCAGTCACCAACTGAATGAATTTTAACAAATGCAAGTGCTAGATTCTGCATGTGGGTCTGGGCAACTCGATGTATGTACAGACTGGGGGACGAGAGGCTGGAGAGCAGCCCTGCAGAAAGATATCTGTGGATTTTGGTTGACAGCAAGTTGAATTTGAATTGACAGTGTGCTCTGGCAGCCCAAAGGGCCAACCCTACCCTGGGGTGCCTCAGGCCCAGCACCGCCAGCTGGTTGAGGGAAGGGATTGTCCTGCTCTGCTCTGTGCTGGTGCGGCCTCACCTCGGGCACAGTGTGCAATTTGGGATGCCACAATTTCAGAAGGAATTAAAACTATTAGAGAGTGCCCAAATGAGGGCTACAAAGATGGTGAAGGGTCAAGAGGCCAAGACGTGTGAGGAGTGGCTGAGGCCCCTTGGTTTGTTCAGCCCAGAGCAGAGCAGGCCGAGGGGAGGCCTCATGGCGGCCTGCAGCTCCCTCACGAGGGGAGCGGAGGGGCAGGCGCTGAGCTCTGCTCTCTGGGGACAGCGACAGGACCCGAGGGAACGGCATGGAGCTGGGACAGGGGAGGGTCAGGCTGGGGGTTAGGGAAAGGTTCTGTGCCCAGAGGGTGGTCGGGCACTGGGGCAGGCTCCCCAGGGAACTGGCCATGACACCAAGGCTGCTGGAGTTCAAGAGTGTTTGGACAATGCTGTCAGACATAGGGTCTGATTTTTGGGTTGTACTGTGTGGAGCCAGGAGATGAACTCGATGATCCTTGTAGATTGCTTACAACTATTCTGTTTTGTTCTGTCCTGTCCTGTCCTGTCCTGTTCTATCCTATGATCTCAGAGCTCAGTCGAGCAGGCACTGTGTTCAGTTTTCTATACTGGTGTCAGTATCTCAGGTGTGCTCAGTGAGGCAAACATCAGAAAATCCCAAGAAAGTCTGTATTTAGCTTCAGCATGGTAAAGTAGGTTGTCACCTAGCTATTATGTGTGTATTAACATAGAGCCACATATGGTCTCACATTTCAATAAGGTATTTAAAAAGCAGAGAATACTAGGCAACATTTCTCAAACTTAAAGGAAAAAAAAAAGGAAAAAAAAAAACAGCAACATCATTTAAATTTATTTATTTATTTATTTATTTATTTTTCACTTACAGGAAGTAAACTTTTAGGGCTATGAATTTAATTGGTTTTGTAGTCTGATGCTTTTGTACTCTATTGATGTATCATTTTTTAAACTACAGTGGAGTCTAACTTTTATTAGCCTGTGGCTTTAGGCAAGCAAACTGTACTATCCAGTCCCATTCTTTGTACATCAGGAACTGAATCTGAATGTAGTTTCCAGTACTTTATTTCAGGCTTTTGATGACTTTGAAGTTGCTCTTGGGAGCTATTTTCAGCCTTTTTGCCACTGTGCAAGCTAGAAATATTCCTTTAGTTAGAATCAGAGCTTTTAACATTAAAAAAATCACCTGATTCCAGCAAGTGGGAGCTCTTGGTGCAGCATAAAACTTCACAGTTCATGGTGAGGAATGACAGTGCTACTAACAGTCCTTACCACTGGCCTTTGATGCTGTAAGCATGGGATATCACTGGTAATACACCATGGCAATTTATGCAAGCAGCTCACACATTTGTACAACTTATTTGTCCTTAATGGGATTGTGTTATGTGATGATGGATATCTTATTTCCTAAGGAGATATTTAAAACACTATCTGCATTTAGAAAGCCCTTCAGGCCTGAAAATGGAAGAAAATGCATGCTATACAAGTATCCTGAAAATACATAATCATGTGGAGATTTTAGGATATGGACATAAGTGAAAAGCCTAGCTGAGTTTCATGAGAGAAATTTCTCATCTCTTCCTGGGATTTGAACAGCTATTCTATCATGAAAATCAGTGAACAGGAGGGCCAGAACTCTGCTTGATCTTTGCAAAATGCACCAAGCAATTACTAAGTGATTCTCAGACAACTTGAAATACAATTACATTAGAAAGCCAGGTTCAAAAAATAGTATGAGATTTCAAATAGACTGGTTGACTCACTTCAATTAACAGTTCTTTAATTATAGAGGTTCATTAATATCATAAAGTTCTTCTACTTGGCATCAATTGGTATCAGGCTTGTAACTAAAGTCTCATTTCCCTGAGGGTGTACATGGCTAGTTTAATTTGCCTGAGGGCTTTTGACTGTAAAATCTCAACCAACATTAAGCAAGAAAAGCTAAGGTACATTGGTGAAATCCCAAATCAGGACAGATGTTTCTTCGCAATGATGTGCAAGCCCCGATATTCCCATGGAAACAGTTTTGAATTTAATATTTTCATGTAGTGATTTCAACTACATAACCAAAGTTAAATAATGTGTGCGTGTTCACATGCACATGTGGCTGTCGGTGTATGCTAACAGGTTTAGGCTGTTATTCTCATAGTAAAGGTTGCCTATGTTTTTATGTGCGTGCATGTCTCTACACATCCATATATACCTATTTAATAGTGTAAGTACGTGATGAAGAATTGATATTTCTCTTCTGTTCTTCCATCTGTTTTGTTCCTTGAGAGAGGAGAAAAGGCAAAACCTCATTTCAGTGACAAATTCTCAGAACAATGTTGAGGTCTTTGAACACAGCTCTTGGATTTTTCCAGTTACCAATATGTCCTGGTTTCAGTTAGGACAGAGTTAATTTTGCTCCTGGTAGCTGGTAGGGTGCTATGTTTTGGATTAGGATGAGAAGAGCGCTGATAACATGCTGATGTTTTAATTGTTGCAGAGCAGTGTTTACACCAGGCCAAGGACTTTTCGGCTTCTCGCTCTGTCCTGCCAGCGAGCAGGCTGGGGGTGCAGCAGGAGCTGGGAGGGGACAGACCCAGGACAGCTGACCCAAACTGGCCAAAGGGGTATTCCATACCATCTGGCGTCATGCTAAACAATATATAGGGGTGGCTGGCCGGGGTGGGGGGCCGGCTGCTCGGGGATAGGCTGGGCATCGGTCAGAGGGTGGTGAGCAATTGCATTGTGCATCACTTGTTTTGTACATTTTATTATTATTATTATCTGTCCTAATAAACTGTCTTTATCTAAACTCACAGGCTTCACTTTCCCGTTTCTCTCCCCCATCCCAGAGAGGGAGGGGGGAGGGTGAGCGAACGGCTGTGTGGTGTTTAGCTGCCGGCCGGGTTAAACCACAACACAATACCAAAGCAAGAAACAGAAAGCTGGACCAGTGCTGGTGGGAAGCTGGTACTGCTGTGATGAGCTGGCTTGTGTGGAAGTGCTTCCTACACACGTGATGGCAGGTGAGCATGTTTATTACGGGTGAAGAATGACTGGGCAGATAAACCCCACTGTAAAGGTGAAAAGGCATTAACTGAAGCATTAGGTGGTCATGATTTGCTTCAGTGGCCAAGGAGAAGGCAAAATGAGGGACAAAATTAAGAGAAATACAGTGAACCCCCAGTTCTTCAGGGAAGACAAAGATGGGTAAATTTTCAGTATGGCAGACTTTAGCTGTTTTTTTATGTTGCCAGATCACATGCTCAGTTTATGTCCAACCTGCTGTGTGCATTCACCCCAGTTGTGAATGCACTCTGTTGCACTCTAGTTTCCTTCTTTTTTCACTGACCCTCTCTTTTGCAGGTGAAAGTCATTTCCATTTCCATGTACACATTATCTGTCATTTTCCATGCCAAATATTACTTCAGCATTTTTATGTTGGCATTTCTAATCTGTACAGGATGATTTTTATTTTTTCTCTCTCCTTAATGGTGTTTACTTTTCAGCCATATTATATTCTCCAGATTTTATATGTAGAGAGTAAAACCTTGCAGTGAAATTGAGAGAGGGTAATTGGATCTTAGAACGTGGCAATCTGTAGTAACCAAGCCTTGCTCAGAAGACAGTTGATGAAATACTTTTAACCACCAACATTAGAGAAAGATAGAACTTATAAGAATGTTTCTCTGAACAGGACAGTCAGGAATGCTTTTTTTTTTTTTTTTTAATTGATCCCTGCATAGGTAGATGTCAGCAATCTAAGACAAAACAAACAAACAAAACCCCAACAGTTCTAGAAACTAGAACCCACTGAACTCTTCTTAAAGTAAGAGCAATACCGGAATAAAAGGGCCTTTGAAAAAACACGTTATGTTCCACATTAGGCAGCATCAGCTGATGAAGCTTATCGGGCACCAGGCTCCAAAATGCGTGACAGTCACCATCCAGGTCTCATATGGTGCTGGTGTTGTGGGATACCTGTCTCTGGGATGCAGTTTGACTGATTCTTCTGTGGGAGGTGGAGGCCAGTGCTGAAACAGGAAAGAAAGAAATTAGGTCAATAATATGCAGCAAGAACAATCCATACTAAATGGGAAAATACAAGTTGTTTTATATAAAGTCAAAATACAGGAAAAAAAAAGACATTTTGCTGTAGGAAGGTGCACATAGAGTATAAGGAACTGTAAGCACCCTCTCATGTTTGCAAGTATCATTGAAAATATTTGCACAATTGAGGAAACCAGCTCTAGTGGGCAGACAGGGAGGAAGTTCAAGCTTTTCATAGACTCCAGGTAAGAGGGAAATAAACTAGACTGCCTTGGGGCATTAGATATTCCTCTATTTTGTCTTTTGATTTGTCACTTAGCTTAGATGTTTCTGTGCATATGTGGAAGATTGAGTAAAGGCATTCAGGCCTGTAAGTTTTAGGTATCTCTGACTAAATTAAAGTACGCGATGTTCAGTTTAATTCAGTTAAATCAAGTGTTCTAGTTTGTTTTATATGTACTAATTCTCCTCAGCAGTATTTATTTACTTGTCTAAACATTTTCCATTATTTCCCCCAACTCATTTAGAAAAATATTGAACTGCATTATTATACACACCACCTTTGAGATTCCACTGTAGGCACTCTAACTCAGTTGGAAATGCCCATTAACAGTGTTTTTCTGAATTCTGTCATATAGTCAGTTTTTAATCCATTTAGTATTTGAAATATTGATGTTGTATGATGCTAATTTCTAATCAGAATATTATTTCAGTACTAAGCTGAAGTGTGTTCAGTCTAAATATATTAAGTCAATGCAGCCACTTTTATCAAAATATATAGTAATTTCATCAAAAACGTGATTAAATGAATTTGGCAAGATGTATTTTCCATGAAACCATATTGATTGACATAATTATTTATTATCATCATTTAAATCTGTATTGATTGAACCCCTCATTTGCTGGTCCATTAATTTGCCTGGGTTTTGATGTTGCACTAACCAGATTATTTAGATACTGCTCTAACATGAGATTTCCTATAGTCCTCTACAATCTTTCCAGTATCCCATACCATAAAAGAAAGTCAATGCTTTGATTTTCTTGGCCAGCAAGCTGAAAACACTTGCTAGCATGTTGTGAGATGTGGCAATTTAAGGAAGTCTAATTTTTGTAAATGCTCTTTAACATATTTCCATCTATTTTTGGAAAAATATTTCAGCACTATAAAATACCTTTAATTTTCCACCAAAAATGTGTGCCAAGTGAATAGAAACAGAGGTCAGGAAATGATCAGTGAGAGGCCCCAGGCAGCCAATGAGGTCTTCTATCCTTCATCTCTTGGCTTGAATTTATGACGTACAGTGTGCAGCTCTTCTTTTCCGCTTAGCACTCACATAAAAAGTTGATTTTGGTTTCAAAATTTTGAAAGGATATTTTCTTGTTATTTCTTTTCAAAAGACAAGCATTACCATACCACCCAAAAATGGGGCATGACAAAGCATGTATTACTGGGCCATTAATGCACTTCTCTTTGGCCTTCTGCCTCACAATGCTCCAGAGACTTGCATTAATGGCCCAGTAATACGACACGCCCTATCGTGTCTTATTGCTTAATTGGACTCCAGACAAATTCAGTTAAACCACATATGCTGTTCTTTTATGACTACTGCTATACAGTTTTTATTTCCTATGTTCTTGGGTGCTTTTGGAGGTATTTGAGTTGTTTCAAATGTGTCTCTTGAGATCACAGATTGTCGAAGCAGTTTTAACTCTGCCCCTTGGCCCTTTGCCATCTATGTACCAAATGAGTTTGTGCTCTGCTGGGCAAAGCAGAAACCTCGAGACGCACCTGGGAAATGCATAGCAGAAAAGTGGAAGGAGACATCAGAGTTGTCCTGGTCTACCCTGCATGACCTGTTGGCCACAAACCTCATTGTTAGCAGCATGTCAACCAAGAATATTGTGTGGGTTGTACCCACCTGGCATTCACAGAGTCCCCTTAGCTGAGAAACAAGATGAAATTCAATTCACAGGATGAGTTTGAGTGGTTTCTTCCATACATTTCCTGTTTCCCCAAGAAAGCTGTGTCCCATAGCAAGAGCATTATTGAAATATCCTTACAGGCCTCTCCACCATGTTCACTGCACTTCAGAGCAGACCCCGTACGAGGAATGCTGACAGCTGTTGGGATAATTGCAAAAAAACAAGCAAGAAAATCTCTGTCAGGCTGTGATACCCCTCAGCATTTCACATCACGTTCACAAAACTTGGGAAACAGAGGCTGAAGGGACATCTGCTGCTGCACAGGGTGAACCAGGAGGCATGGAGGCATCTGGTAACTGCTGTTAAATACTGGTGTCTGTCCTCAGCATGCTCTGTAGTGAAACCAAAGAGCACCTACCACTTTTTGGCTAAGTGGCCCTGGTGAAAGCAGAGAGTAAGACAGAAGGATGTGACATTTTTTGGATATGTATGTCACCTATACTGCACAGTAGAGTGAATGTCTGCCTCATTGAAGTATCTTTCTGGTGAATTTAGTTACTTCTTGGGTGTGACTGAAGTTGATGACTGATAAAGTTTCATGGTGTTTTCACAGGATCTTAGACTAAGAATCATTTCTGAATTCTGTAAGGCCTTGGGTCATTTCAGTTATCATTACTGATGATGAGTATTACATTAAAGTGTGGAATCACTTCAGCATTAAGATTTCATGAGTGTGACATGTATTAAGCATCATGGATGACAAAGATTGGTAATGCACACTGTTGGAATATTTAAAGTAGAAATCTTGAAATTATAGAATTAATCAAAACTCTTACAGCATTAATTTCAGAAGAAAATATTCAAGTGATTATGATTTGTATAAATTGCTTTAAGACATCGGACACAGTTTGAGTGCTTATGCTAATAAAATTACATCATCATGCTCGTTAGAAAAAAAGAACACTGCAACCAAATATGCTGAAATAAATTGTTATCAACTGGTGACAAGAAACAAGGGGAAATGCAGAGGTTTTAACACTCGTGTAAATCCTGATAATGACAAAAACAAGGCAAAAGCAGAAATGCAATCTATTCTCACTCAGTTTTACTCCAATATTTAGTATATCAATTTACATAAAGAATTGAAGAATCATAGGATGGTTTGGGTTGGAAGGGACCTTAAAGCCCATCTAATGCCAACTCCCCTGCCATCAGCAGGGACACCTCCCACCAGACCAGGCTGCACACAGCCCCATCCAACCTGGCCTTGAGCACCTCCAGGGATGGGGCATCCACAGATTATTTGGGCAACCTGTGCCAGTACCTCACCACCCTCAGAGTGAAGAACTTCTTCCTTATATCGAGTCTATATCCACCCTTGTTTTGTTTAAAAGCACCTCCCCTTGCCCTATCACTACACTTCCTGACAAAAAGTCCCTTCCCAGCTTTCCTGTAGGCTCCCTTTAGGTACTGGACGGCCACTCCTGTACCTAAAGGTCTCCCCAGAGCCTTCTCTTCTCCAGGCTGAACAACCCCAGCTCTCTCAGCCTATATTCATAGGAGAGGTTCTCCATCCTCTTGGTCATCTTCATGGACTCACTCCAACAGGCCCATGTCCTTGTGCTGGGGCCCCCAGAGCTGAATGCAGGCTCCAGGTGGGGTCTCACAAGAGCAGAGCAGAGGGGGACAATCACCTCCCTCACCCTGCTGGCCACGCTGCTTTTGGTGCAGCCCAGGACATGGTTGGCTTTCAGTTGGAATCAATTGGATCCACTTCTGACTCACAGTCTGGCATGTGTGCTGTCTTCAGGATGGGGCACTACTACAGTCACCTTAGGGCAGCAAGGCCAAAGAGTTTCGACAACCACCAGATCATGTTTCTTGTTAAGAACAGCTACTGTATCTCTACTAATGTTATGAGTCCCTTATTGCGTGGATGCAAAAAGGAGTTCCTGTTGTCAGTTACACTTGAAATATTGATCTTTATCTGTCCCAGACACAATGAGTTTTGGGCAACGTGGAATACATAGAATAAATGTCTTTTTTTTTTTTAGTTATTATTATTATTTTTTAAAGCATTACAATTATTTATGGGCCTTCTTTCGAAGAAATATGAATAGTAACAAATACACTGAGATGACTGGAGAAGCAAACGTTAAAGAGATCTAAAAAAGTAACATTAAATACTTCAGAAAGTCAAATATGTGGTGTTTACAAAGCATTTTAGAAATGATTGCCTACCTTATGATATAATCTAGGATAATCTTAAAAACATGAGTCCCCATCCAGATACTTTCAGTGATCCAACAGGATTTGTATTGCTAATTTCTCCCTCTCTCTCCTTGGCGCTCCAGCTTGGAGGATCTGCCACATGCTGTCTCCAGATGATGCTGTTTGGAAGGGTTGGCTCAGAGCAGCAAACTTTGTTCTTGCACCTGGATGCGTGCACTGATTGACAGAAAGGAGGAAGGCTGGCAGCACAGATTTGGCAGCTCAACAGTAAGTACCAGGGAGGTAACATCATATTCAACAGGACTCCCCTAGCCATGTGTGAATCAGTGTTGGCCTTATTTTAAAAAGTAGATATATTCTTGAATATGAATTATTCGTATGAAAGTATTTTAACTGTATTTCTCCTAAAAGAGCAATGTTATACAAATACGAATTTGTATTGTGTAAAATTATGCATCAAGTTGTTCTCACTGTGCAATTTTAGCAAACCTCGGAATGACCTCATTCAGCACGTGGCTTGGTGTGTTTATTGTGCAATGTATATATTGCCACTTTCTCTTTAAAGTTCAGCCATGGACAGAGTGAGGTAAGACATTACTAATAAACCCTACAACATAAAGAAAATGAAACCAGCTAAAATTGAGATGGAGGTGAACAGTGCCCCACAAGTATTACTCGTTTGGATGGAGGCTCTCCATTCCTACACTAAATAGCTATGGGTGGAACAGTACAGGCACTTTTCCACAATAAGGTCTTTGGATCAAAGCTCCCATTAGTCCTTGAGGTCTGCCTGCACAAGGACTTGATCAGTCAGCAGCTCACAGTAACCTCACGTGGGCCTTTACTCTGACCATCTCTCCAAAAAGCATAGGCAAGTGAGCCTGGGACTTTGTGTAAGCCTTTGGCTTCACAGTGGCCTTGTGGAAATAAAATGGGGGACCTTATCACATGTGCCCTCCAGCAGTGCAATTGTTGGTGGCCGTGTGAAAGGTTAAAGGATGAGTTTGCCTACCAAGGCCCATGGTGTCAGCTGTGCTGACAGCAATTTGTGAGCTAAACAGCCCAAATCCTCCTGGGCTTCACATGCATGAGAAACAGCCACAGGAGCAAAGGCCCCATCCAAAAGAGGTGAGAGCTCCTGGACCTTGCTCTGCCTCTTGCCCCTGTTGCTAGCAGAGAGACCTCTGGCTAATCAGACAATGGGTCTTAATTGCCTGACTTGAAACAAGACTGTGAAGGCTGCAGGAGTTAATGAGGCTCATTATGAGTGTGTTTTCATGCAGAGGTATTGGTGGCTCCATGTATTTCCAAAATTCCCCAGACCTTGCTTGCTCCTGCCAGGTGTTCCCAGCACAAACTCACATACAAGGTCTTCCCTGAGGAACAGAGCCATGTCCCATCCTCTTTGACAGGAGCACTTTGTTGAAAGGGCAGGTTTTAACACCTTCCAGATAAAAGGAATTATTGAGTATGATATGTAAAATAAAGCCACCTACATGGTATGCACTTCCCTCTGTTTCTAGAGATTTGTTTTATTGCATCTGCTAGCCGGTCACTGTGCCCTGAGCAAGGATACCCCATTTCATACACTGAGACTGTACAAGTCTCATTTCATGCTTTGCAGGGCAGCAGCATGCTGTGGTGCTCAGAGCACGGGTTGGGGAGCAGAGCATGTTGGACCCACATAGCTGCAGGCAGCTCACAGTCTCATCTCTAAATTGTACCAGGCTTCCCAGCCACAGCAGAGGGACAGTGATACTTATTTACATAACTCGTAGGCATGTGCAGTAGGCCTGGCAAGGCCATGCAAATTAATTCCTGCTAATGAAAGTTTGGGGTTTTTAATATCTCACTTCTGCTGTGGCTGTGCCCTCCCTGTCAGCACTTTTTATGCAAATCAATTGGATGTCATGCCAGCAGTGGCTCTGGATCTTCGTTGCTGATGACCCATTATTTGCTTTGTGGTAATGACCAAAAGAATTAGGGCTCCACTGTGTCACACTCTCAGAATAGGAAATATCTCTACAGTATGTAATCACTCCCCAGTTTGAAAGATGTTTTAGAAAGGTATTTACAGTATAAGGCCTTTATGCCGCAAAGTGTGCTGGACTAGCGTGATGGATGACAGCAGCTCCACTGATTTAGGAGTATGAAAGCTAGGCAAATGAGGATTTCTTTTCAGGAACTGACTGCAGAGGACAAGAACATGGTTTGAAAGATGGAGACCAAGTAATCATATACATCCAGATTTTCTGCTCCAAATGGCATTTATTTAAGCTGTGTTCCAGAGAAGCCAATTTTTGCTGGAGAATGAGAGCTACATTAACATATGTCTTATAACGTTTGGAAGGCTGCACCCAGGAATCAGTCTTAGCTTTGTCCACAAGTCACAAGCATATTGAGTCACAGAGCCCTAGAAAACAGCATGGTTCAAAGGAAGGTGACAGACATGTTAGGCTGTAGTAGCAAATCTCATTGTTTAGAAACTCCACTTCACTCATGAAGCACAAGATAGGCAGGAACAAAGCTGGAAGGTTTAACCGGCCTGGGAGGAACAGCGGAGAACTGCAGTGCATGGTGTAGAGTTTAGCTGTTCAGGCTATGTGGATGCCCGGGCAGAATCACCACAGATACCTAGTAGCTAAAGTTGTAGCAAAGGTGTTGATGACAAATGTCTTTCCTGAGAACTTTGGTTGTTTTGCTTTGTTTTCTGGATCAGAAATGTTTTGCAGACTGAGAAGACACAAAGCCTGAGTTCTGGTGTTTCCACATCCCAGCAGCATATCCTAGCAATCCAGTTCATGGCCAGTCCCTGGGATCTTTATTTCTTAAACACACACACACACACACACACACACAAAATAGTTTGACAGCTCTCATTTTCATTCTGACATGGACCAAAATCACATTTTCAAACCCGAACATTTTTCACACAGTGGATTTGTTTACTAGCCAGCCCTATAAATAATATTTCTCAAAGCTGTGTTTGACAAGGATGATATTGCTAATATGGCTCCCGCTGGTGTGTCATCCATGGCCAGGTTTTCAGAGAAATGTCTGCAAAGCAGAGCTATCAGAAAGATCTGCATATGAGCTGCAGACACCATCCCTTTTGGAAAACTGTCTTTTTGCAGGGCACTAAAGAACAGTGCCAAGTCAATGTTAAATCATCATATGGGAAATGGTTAACAAGACAGCTTTCCTTTCTACCGTCTATCTAATCTCTGCCAAACCAATCTACCACCTAAGACTGGAAGTTGAAAATCTAATAAACGGGTCCGCAGTGAAAGATTCACTGTACCTGTGCCTGGAGCCTAGCTCCCTCCTCATCTTTGTTCAACAGCAGTGTGCCCTCCCACCACCCAAAGGGAAAAAATAAAATATTCAGATTGTTATTATTTATTTAGAGGACATAAAAAAAAATCAAACCAAGTCAATATTTATCCATCTGCAAAAAAGTCCAGAATATGACAGACGCTTTATTCAGGGTAAATTAGCAGACATATGTCTTAGAGAAATGCTGTTGTTGTTGATTTATTCCTTTGTCTTTCTTTCAGTTAAGCTTTCCTCAGGTGTTTTTCAAACCCCAGAGGTTCTAAAGCTCATGTAAAAAGTCTATTTTTTACTAAACCACATCAACTCTTTAAAATATACAGGAAAGATGAACTCGTCTAATAACAACCTCAGAAAATAACTGTAGCTGAATATAAATAAAATTAAATTTGCACAGAGGAAAAAGCCATTTCAAACTATTTTTTCCATATAATCCATACCACAGATACTCAATAATTCAGTGAGCTTTCAGGCAATATAAGTCAATGTTGACTCATTAAATGCATTAGCTGTAAAATGCGTCTCTAGTAGGAAGGATGAGAAATGGTTTGCGTTCTTCCCTTTTCATCATTATTCCTTAGTGGGTTTAGTTTTAGGCTTTGGTTTATTCTTTTGTTTTTACATTTCACACTTTATAAAAAATGTTTTACAGCAACGTTGGGAGCTCCAGTGCACCATTAAAAAATAAACACATTTTCTTTCTTACCAGAATCCTGACCAAAAGCAAAATTGTCTTGGTTTTACTTAACGGAAATGCTGACAGATACTAAATTAATGCTTAATTAATCCTTCAGAGACAGCCAGGCAGATGAAAAAGTGGAAGAGAAAACTGGTATGGCTGGGAGTGAGGAACTCTCCCAGCCTGGTAGGGCCTAGTTGCATTGGTTTTTTAAAATGCATGTGAGACAAAGAACAAAAATCCGAGGAAACAAAAAGTACCAACTGCATTAATTTGAAAACAGTGTAGAGTTCATTTCTCCAGGTAATAGCTGCATTTACTTAGCATTTTCCAAGTGAGGAGCTCACAATACTTTTTGAAAATGAATGACATGTCCCAGTAGAGCTATATAAATTAGGTGACAGCAAACTTGCTGATATGAAATGTCACTGGAAGGAGTCTTCCTGAGGAAACACTCCTCCAAACACCTCAAGGTAGCAGGAGCCTTCTGCAAGGTGCCTTGTCTCTGATGGACATGAGAGTCCATGGGCCGGGTGTTGACTTGACATGCAGGATGGTGGGCACAGCATAGAATCGTAGGGGAGCCCACAGAAAGAGAGCTGCTTTTCTGCAGGAGGTTGAACCAAGCCTGGTTCTTGCCACCTTTGCAAGGTGCCACTCCTCCAATCTTTTTTAACTTTTTTGGTTTTTCACCATGGATCATAATTAGGATTCCTCCTGTCTTGCCTGGAGCTCATCTCTTCAAAGAAGGTGTTGTAAAGAAGAATGGGAGGTGTGCTGAAAAGTCTCACAGATGCTCTAGGAATAAACTGCTGTGATAATATGTATGTAATAATAATAGCCAGGGGAATGTATATGTTAACATGGGGAACTGTAGGACTGAAGAGGAAGCAGGTAGTTGAAAAGAAGTTCTCCTGACTTGCAGGGTCTCTCTGCAGCCTCACAGCCTTTCTTTCTCCAATGATGGGTCTCTGCCTGGGCTTTCCACAGCAGCACTTTTGCATTGAGGAGACAAAACAACTCCCAGGAGCATAATGGCCAGCTCAACTGCCCCTGGTGGCTTTTGAAGAATGGACATGGGATATGTTTCCAGTACAGAAGGATACCATTCAGGACCAATCCTTTAAACTGATGCATATCATTTCTCTGCTTGTCCATAAAACATCACTGAGATCCATCATACTCATGCTGTAACTGAAACTTGTTGGGCACAGTGAAACCACAGAAATACTGTGGCATCAGAGTGCCAAGTTTTCAGCCAGTTAACTGGATTTCTGGCAAAGGCTAACTCTATCTTGTCAGGATGTTTGAAATTAATGGATCCCAGCTTCTGCATGTGGAAAACTGAAACATTATCCCCTAATGTGACAGTTGTGATCCATATGTGTAGTTTCAGGTGGGATGATATGGGAACACGACTGTCAAAAGTTAGATGATGTAGGAAATTATCTAAGTTGGAACAATTCAATAAGTACATAGTTAAAGAAATAAAAGAAAAACATCCCTCAGGCAATACATTTGGCTCTTGGCATATAACTCAGTGAAAAGAAACTGGAAAACACAAGTCCGAGATGAACTGATTTTCTTGGTTATCCACATGTTTCTCTTCACTGTCACATATGGAACAAATAAATAATATTGTTTTGTCTGGTTAACTTAGGTGAGTTGGCTAAGCTACGAGTCTGGGATGCCATTACAAGTGTATTAGGTTGGTTAGCTGCTCAAAAAGGATTTGGCAAGAGAAAAACCCTAATGCCCCTTTGTTTGCTTCCCACCCCCAAGAAGCCATTTATTTCTTCCTCTAATGCCTAAAGAATTATTTTCACATTCTTTTCGATTAGTACTTCAGTGTGAAACCATTGTCTGCAATATGAGTTCAGCTGTTATCTACTCCCTAAAAAAAAATTATTTCCACATTTGCTATGTAACAGTCTGACAAACAAATAACACCTGCAGAGGATCACGCTCAATAAAGAAAGGAAAGAAAAATAGGTGGAAAGCATGAGAATTCTGCTAATGCTCAGTGATTGATCTTGTTAGTACGCATAGTCTGTCAGAGCACATTGCCCCAACACAAGCACGCAGCACCGAAGAACCAGCAGCACGGGAAAAAAAAATGCATTTCTATATAGATCACAGTCAGACACCCTCCCCCAGCTTTCTGAGCAGGGCTTGATTGTCAGCATTATACACACGCTCAGACAATGCTTTCAATGGACGCCTTTTTGGAAGACAATTGCAGAAAGCATGATAACGGGATTTGTCACCCTGATGTGGCTGCTGTTTCAGCAGGCATTATAATAATGAAAGGAAGTTTTACTAATTGAAAATGTGAATGAAATTCAGCTGTCTTTTTATTTTAATTCTTTTGGATGAAAGCCAATTAAGATCATCTGTCTAATGCATCTATTCACCCCTACTGCAACAATGTGTCAATTATAATGGATGTCTAATAAACTCAGACTTCCCAGGACAGAGAGCTGAGCATACAAAACAACGAGTGAGAAACGTCAGCACATACCTGTAAAATATTTTGGAAGGATTGGCCAAACCCTGCAAACGGCTGAGCCTGTTTTCCACAGCCTGCCTAAGGGGAGTTAACTGAAACGTACTCAGCAGTAGGGGATTCAGGCGCATCTGTGTCCTCCCACTGTTGCACTGCAGTTGTGGTCCTCCTCAGGCACGACACGGGGGCTAATCAACCATATTCAAGGCTATTAGATATCTATTAATTTAAACAGTATGCATGGCAGAAGTGCTTCTCAGCCATGCTGTTGGGTAAGGGCTGAGTCCACCATGAATATGGAACTGCTGAGATGTGCGGTTGTAGAGATGCTCACCAAGGAGCGATGCTTGGACAACACAGGTGCAGTGGAGACTGCGGTCACCTGCTGCTGGGGAGTGTGTTTGTGAGGCAAATAAATCCAAGTGTGACTCATCACCTGTGTGATTCATCTCATTTCACCTCTTCACTCAGGTGTTTCCACAGCAATTTTGGGTCTTGTGCCCCAGGATGCATCTGGCTCTCCCTTGGGCTTTGTCCTTGTAAGTGTGTCCCAAAGGAAAACTGGTGATGGTCGTCCTTTGGGCACAATATACCTTTCAGGTGTTTTGCCATAGAATAGCTCTAGTCTGGCTGTATGTTTGGAAAACCTGTTGATGGCATTCAATGCTCTTCTAGAGCCTATCTTCCAGCTTAATTTAATGTTTAAATAAGCCAGTTCACAACATCCAAGATATAGTTGCAATGCAAACCAAGTGTGGTAAATGAGGCTAACTTGCTTCAAAAGCACACTCTTGGGTCCAGATGCAACAGTAGAAAGAAAGATGTTCAGAGGAGAACCAGCGTGCAGAGAGGGAAGTTAAAAGAATTATGGTAAAGTAAGTTTTAAAATACATTTTATCACTGGTTAAATATAATGTTAGCATTAGGTAAGGTGCATAAATATATTCAAGTTAAATATTTAACCCTCTGCCATTATTCAGGTCCCTTACAGAAATGGATGTTGGATAAACATTGCGAATGTTTACATAAGAGCACTGCCTCTATAAGATGCACTTTCTCGCTATGTAAAAGCCGGTTTAAAATTAACATTCATGTTAAACATTAAAGCTTGTCTGCTGCAGTCCTCAGTGCTTCTATGCCACTGCTTTTGATGTTTCTGCTGAATCTGGAGCAGTGTAGCACCAGTGGTGTTAAACCATCTTTCAGGAGATGGGAGTAAAAATACAGTAATTTCTGAAAGTTTTGTAAAAATGTCATTGCAACCCTTATGTGTTCTTCTGCAGATATTCTTGATGATGCTTGTTCTGGAAGAAACTCTTGCCCCCAGAAGACACACTTTGAGGGAAGACTAAAGCTTACTCCAAGATTAAGCTCACTCAGTCAGGCAACAGAAACCCTCCACACATATCCCTGTTCAAAGAAAACAGACCAGATGTAAAGAATGAAAACTTTCTCTTGAGTACATGAAAATCAGCTCCAAGTCAAGCATTAATTTGAAATGATTATGCTACAAACCCCTACAGCCAGCTAGAACCTTCCAGAATCTTATTGGTCATTTATAGACAATATGTAAACATAAATGAGACTCAGTGAATGGAACCTACTCCAATACTCAAATTACACAACCAGCTGTGGGTCCACCAAAAAGCCTTTTTGGCTGCAGACAGCACCTATGAGAGTAGAAGGTGCTTTGGGAATGAGAAGCACAGGGAGAGGAGCAAAGAGGTGAAAAACAGTAACAGTAGGTTTGGAGACTTGCTCGTTTAGGAGATTTTTACCTCAGTCCTTCCTGTTATTGTTACCTTTACAACATAATATAATAATAATATAGGATTAAATGTTTCTCCTTTCTATACCTCTGTGTATGCTGTCATTGAGCTTTCTGTTCAAATCTCCAATTTATATATATTTTTTCATTAAAACCACTATTAAGGTGATATAAATGGTTTCATAGATGAACTCCATATTTCCTGATGTGGTGAAAAACTCAGTCAGGAAATCAACAACTACATCTAGCCTCACCTAAATTGTTAGGCATCCATATTCATACTCCTGTTCTGGGCTTCAAGCATCAGACACCATCCTAATTGTTAATTCGTATGGTTTTCCATTGTGTCACTTCCTTAGTGTTGTTTTCTGTTGAAACTGCTCTACCTGCGTGACCCTACTAAATATTTGTTAGGTCCTAGATGGATAATATTTACCTTCTTACAGAAGAAGTAAAATAAAATAAAAAATCACCTAGTGATGGTCACAGCATTTCCGACTTCGTAGGTCTGATAGGTGAGAGCATCCCACTGGACACTGATATCACATAAACCCTACTCTGCTCAACTCCGCCATGATAATAAATGGTTGGTGTATGTCTACTGGTGGCAATTTTCTCAAGTATCTGGGGAACAGCATTATGGAAAGAACTCAAATTGTGGGGGTATTCTGGATCTTTTGAGGTCAGGGAAAAGTTTTTAAGGATCCACACTTTGGGTTTAGATCATGAAAGCAGTAACACCAAATAGTAGTAACACCGCGCCACACCTTGAGTCTAGACCCAGCACATCCTACAGTGAGAATTTTTTGTTAGAAATATTGCAAGACCAGATTTTGAAGGAGAACAATGTACCTATCTAATGCTTATTATGAGCATATTATATCCCCTGACCTTCACCCTACCTCCCAAAGCCTCCCACCCTAACATTATAAAAAGTTTTGAGGGCCCTGTTTTGTAGTTTAGTAAGTGTAAAATGAAGGCTGATCAGAAGGGGAGATGCAGAGACAGGGGTGATAAATTCAAGGTAATGGAATGCTGCAGTCTCGCAGCAGCATTTTGGGTGTATATAATACTGCATTTCTCAAGACCAGTGAACATACAGAGAGCTTTACTATGATCTGGGCAACAGTTTTAGACAGTCTACTACAGTTCAACAGTTTACTAGGTGTGTGGAGCCATATGCAGTGATAATGCTTGGTGCAAACATATAGTAATAAACATAATACTTCAAGAAATGTGAGGCACTATGTGCTATCATGCAAATTAATATAGTTTTAGGGTTTATATTAGGATTTTATTGTAGATATTTTGCTGAATAACCCATCATCTAGGTTTTCATTTCTTGAGAACCAAAATTGTAACGTTACATCACAAATGCATGCAATATAATACAATTATGGTATAGAATAGAGGAGTCTTTATTTTCCCTTCAGTTTTCCTTAAGAAAATACAGTTGAGAAAAAAAAAAAAGAAAAGAAAAAGTAAAGTACTTTGTTAGGACTTTTAACAGCTTGTCCAGCTGAAGGACATTCAATTTATTTTCTGTGCAAATGCTATTCCATTATATGTTTTATCTTCCTAGATCGTGACTCTTCACAAGGAGGCATTATCAAAACTGTCCAGGACTGTAATTTGGTCAGATGGTAGGATCCCTGAACAGAAAGGCAGAGAAAGAGAATGGAGTTTGGAGGAAAAAGAGAAGGAAAAGTAGCTTGAGCATGACTCATCACCTGCCTCTGCTGCTCTGATACCTGGAAGGAAAGCAACACAGAGCTTCTAAAGAACATGTTACATGAACAGAGCTCAGGAAGAAAAAAAAGGTTTCAAGACCAGGAAGGCCAGCCCTGAGCAAGTCTTCACCATGTACTGCAGGCAGGTCTTACCAGCCCAGGCCCTGCTGCACTAACCAAAGACACATGGTTTCTTGTCATTTCCAAGTGAGGTTACATTTCCTGGGAAAGGCTCTGTTCACAATGGTAGCTGATGAAGAAGATGAGTGGTCTGGAAAGGGTTGTTCAAGTTTTCTGATAAGAACAGTTCACCAAGAGCAAAATGGAAGAGACAAAAGAGGAGATGGATGGAAAGTTTAAGTTTTCACAGGAAAATGAGAGACGGGACAAGGAGGTAGTTGAGGGAATGCTGTTATTCCAAGTGGAAAATTTGGAGAACTGCAGGCAAGAGAGAAGCTTTCATGTATTGTCAAAGGAAAAGAAGCAGTGAAAAGGAGAAGGAAGGTCAAGGGAATGACACAAAGCCGCAAGGGAAGGTTCAGATTAGACATTAGGAAAAGTAACCTTACTGTTGGGGTGGTTAAACACTGGAACAGGCTTCCTAGAGAGGTGGTTCATGCCCCATGCCTGCCAATGTTCTACAGGTATTTGGATAATGCCCTCATAAATACGCTTTAACTTTTGGTTAGCCCTGAAGTGGTCAGGCAGTTGGACTACATGATCTGTGAAGGTCCCTTCCAACTGAACTATCTATTCTATTCTAAGTTACGCAGTATTAGTTGTAAGATTTCTCCTGTGAAGAAATTGATGTAATATGCTGTGGAGGGAACGGTGGCAGCAGTTGGAGGTAAGAGCTAGTGTGGTTTCAGGTACAGGAGTCAAGAGGAGGGATGGAGCAAGATAGAAGCACTGAAGGAGGAGAGCAATGAATTTGTGAATTTTTAAATCTCAGTAAAAACAGGTATAGGGCTCAACCCAGCTAAATAATACTTACTATGTTATCATTGAAAAATAAGATATATAATCTTACCCAAAATAAGGATTTCAAGCCATGTTACTGAATCTTAAACATAACTTTGCCAGGGCAGAAAGGCACCCAGTTATGGGTATGACTGCTCAGGAGGCAGTTTCCATCCTTTTTTTTTTTTCCCAACAACTTTAGTTTTTCTTTATAGTTTCTTTATAGTTTTATAGTTTTATAGTTTCTTTATAGTTTAGTTCCTTTATAGTTTTTCTTTATAGTTTCTATATTTTCTATATATTTCATTTTTCCTTTTATTAGGAAAACTTTATAGTTTTCCTAAAATAACAAGTTCATCCACACAAATCTGTGATTATTATCTGTGATTTAGTCTGTATTTGTCTACAAGGTATGTGAAGTGGAGACATAATGCTTGGTGCAAACAAATAGTATTAAATATAATACTTAAGAAATGTGAGGCAGTATATGCCATTGTCCCAGTAAGTGTATAGTTTTAAGGTTTATGTTAGGATTGTATTTGTGGATATTTTTCTGAATAACCCATCATCTGGAATTTAATTTCTTTAGAACAGAAATTATCATGTTACCATGAATGTGCAATATAGTACTACTATTGTAAGGATTAGAGGAATCTTTCTTTTCCCTTCAGTTTTCTCTTCTTATGAAAATACAGGGGAGAGAGAAAACGTGAGATACCTTGTTAGTACTTTTAACAGCTTGTCCACCTGAGGGACATTCATTTGCCTTCTCTGCAAATCGTATTCCAAATTATCTCAGAGGTTGCTCTCTGCTATCATCCTCCTCAGATTGACTATGTCTCCCTCATCTGTTGTCCACAGAAATGCCCTCAGACTGCATACAGAAGGGTTGCATGGTAAATGTGATAATATTTTCATCTGTACTGCCATGCCAGTGGATTTCCAGTCCCTTTCTGTGTAAGATAAAGTGTGGTGCAAACATCCGTGCATGTCTCCGGAACAGGGGAAGGATTGTGCCACCTTCCTCTAATACCTGCAAATGGCCGATCTGAAGTGCAAACCACCTGCAAATCCTGGCTGCACAGTCTGGCCTGTGACTCTTGTGGCACAAATCCATTCCAGACAGCCCAGACCTTTTTGAACCACTAATATGTTGTTGATCACAGAGCACACGGTCTGTCTCAGTACCTGCTGGTGACATGTGGGCTCAGTTCTGCAGGGAGATCAATGCACAAGATAAGTGCTCCTGCAGCTTGCTCTGCTCCTTTTACAGCTACATCAGTGCTTGCAAACCCCAGGAATCACAAATGGGGCAGATCTGAAATGGTGGTATTTCCCCACCCCTATGGAAGAAGAAGGCCAGGTTTCTAAACAGGTGATTTTCCATTGCCATTTAAGTGTCTCCAGCACCACAGAGAAATAAATGTTCCTGGAGACATCAGCAATCACAAATCTGGTTGCTAGATGGGCCCCACAGGCTAAGGCTAAAGGCCACCTTGGATCACCCTCACCCATGTCAGCAGAACTGGCTGCACACCAGACCTCTTCCCTCTCTGATCAAGAAAGCATAGTCTGGGCTCTGCCTTCTTCATCCCAGTCAGGACGGGCATCCCCAAAGGGTAGTGCAGACTGAAGACACCGTTTTTGCATCATCTTCTGCTTCTGCGCTGCTGGCCAGTGCTGGAGCCGTCTTTCAGGAGTATGGAGGCTGCATTCCCCAACTATGTTCTTTAGTATCTTTTTATAAACAGCCATGGTAAGGTGTCCAGCTGCACTTGAACATAAAATGTACAAATCGTTCAGGTTGCACATAAAAAAATCACTCTGTGAGTAGCAGGACTGAAGAAGGTGGTTGCCTAAAAATTGCATCCCCTAAATCCTCCACCACTGGTGTTGCATTCTCCTCCTCCATCTCATTTGTTCATCCCTTACACACTGGGCAAGGAACATGTGCCTAGGCAGAATCTGAGCTGAAGTTGCACCTCAACTGCCTCCTGCTGTCGAGGTGTGAGGGTAACGTTTCTTCTGGGGCCAAGTTTGGGTCCTCCATCCCCCAGCTGGGCTGACATGGATGGACAGAAGGGAAGAAGGGATGGGGTATGAGCCCTCTTCTTGCAAAGCCACACTTCTGCACTATGAAGGGGACTGAATGGAATCAGGAGGCCTGGTTTGTAGCTCTGGTTCTGCCCATCCTATTTATTTGTACTACCTGCTGCTTCCATCTCTTGCTGGCTCATTGAAGCAGAAGTTTCTGCAGACCTAACACAACAATACCCTCATCTTATTTAGTACCTCTAGATGACACTGTACTACAGATGAAAAATAGAAATTCAGTCTCAAAAAAAAAAAAACCCACATGTCCCCTTCATATTTATTAATAATATAATCTTTGATTTTTATTATTTTAGTGGTTTTGTGAAAATAGAAATAATTGCTGCTGATTATTATTTATTTAAGTGATGACAACATGATTAATAATGCTTCAGGATGGAAGGATTCACACTAAACAACCTAGAATGGGAGATTTTATCTCTGTTGGTGGCAAAACTCATAATACACAGGCATTGGAAAAATAATAACCCACCTGTAGAGGAAGAATGATTAAAGACAAATATACATGCAGCAACACACAGATAAAGGAGATCAATATTTAGGACATAAAGCAACCCAAGAGTCTGGTTCCATGATCTCCCCCTGACACAAGCAGTCCTTGTTGGGGTCCCTAACATATGGGTTTAGCTGCAGGCACAGAAGGTGGGTTCAGGAAGGGGGGTGTTGAGGAACAACCAGCATGGCCAGACTCTTCCCTGGTAGACCCCAACTGTCAGATGTAGCTTTACCAAAGATAAATTCAAACAGTGATTCCTGTATTTAAAGAATTACTGAATTGTTGAATACTTTTGGCAAAGCTTAGCCCTGTTTCCCCCCTTCCTTTTTTTTCCTATAAGCAAGGACCTTCTGAGGTCATATCACTGGTGATAGCAGTCAATGCTAAAATCCCAATCTTTGTGACTGGTCCTACAGCCAGAAACTACTCTGTTTCCCACGTCTTAAGAGAATCATAGAATCACAGACCCACAGAATGGTTTGGGTTGGAAGGGACCTTAAAGCCCACCCAGTTCCAGCCCCCTGCCATGGGCAGGGACACCTCCCACCAGACCAGGTTGCCCAAAGCCCCATCCAGCCTGGCCTTGAGCACCTCCAGGGATGGGGCATCCACAGCTTCTCTGGGCAGCCTGTGCCAGGGCCTCACCACCCTCTGAGTGAAGAACTTCTTCCTTATATCTAGTCTCTATCTACCTTTTTTTTTTTTTACTTTAAAGCCATTACTTGTTGTCCTATCACTACACTCCCCAACAAGGAGTCCCTCCCCAGCTTTCCTGTAGGTACTGGAAGACTGCAGTGAGGTCTCTCAGGAGCTGGAATTCCTAATATTTTTTTTATGAAATTATGATTATGAAATTATGACTAGCCCTTTGCCTACCTCATGCTTCTATTCACACTTATATTCTCATTCTGTGCTTCTCATAGCACCCAGTATTTTTTCCCACTTTTTGGGACAGTACACAGAGCAGTCAAGGCCAGCTGTGAGCCTGATCCATACAGTAGAATAGAAGAGTGAAGCAGTAGGACATACCTAATTTTTCCCCAACCACCTTAGTTTCCACTTCTAAAATTGCCAGGTTTGGACCTTTTTCCTTGTTAGTTTGTTAAAACTTAAACATTTTGCAAATCCAGATTTTCATACCTACCAAACTACTCTCATGTGCTCTGGGATCCTTGGGCGGGCCTTTAAAACTCATGGAGTGAAACACAGGTGCATCTCCTGTAGCCACTGCTACTTTTCTTTTCATGTCCCTGTACCGGTGACTCAAAAGTGGTTCTGCCTCCCTGCTGAAGCCTGTATTAAACAAGATGCTTGTTGCCTTCTGGTGAGAACTTGGTTTAATAGAGGCTCAGTGTTAGAAAGAAGATGCCCGTGCAGACCCTAAGAGAGAGAAAATTTCTACACAGGCACGATTTTTTTCTCTTTCATTTAATTAAATGAGGGCAGGTATGGAGTTGTGACTGTGTTTGGTTATAAATGCATGGATTACAAATAGAGTATACAACAATGGTCAGGTTAAAGAATATTTCCTCGTGTTCTCTTTGTGTTTGTTCTGCAAAAGATTTCTGTATGTTTCTTCCAGAGATTTTTCACGGTAATTAGGCCTAATTCTTTAATTGCCTCCCCCTCCATCCCTAAAAATGCTGCTGCTTCCTAGTGATTCTGGATATAACATATGTTGCCGGATATAAACAGGGGGGCCTATTAACACGGTAATAAATTTGCACGCTCTATAAATTCTTGCATCATTCATAATCTAAAATAAAAGATGAGAAAAAAGGCTTTGATTTGTTGCCTTTGGTCTGACCTTCAACACGTAGATTTATACGGCAGAAAGCAGTGTTTTGAAAGTTGCCATTTCTTTAGTCTGGGGGGAAAAAAAAAAAGAAAGAGCCTTTTTATAATTTTTTTTAATGGAGTACAGTTGGTCCATCAAGTTTCAGTTTCATTTTGAAATGTGCCCTGGGAGAATGTGCCGTAAATGCCAACATATTCAGCAGCATGAACTCAAGATGATATCAGCTTGTAATGGTGTTCTGTTGCCAGTGAGTTCCACCAGCTCCATTTTTTAAAACGCAAGATAGAAGAAATGGCTTAGGATTTTGTTTATTGCCCGTTTCCTCAGAGGAGCAGAACACAAACTATTATCTGCCTGCCTAATCTGTGGTGCCTTCTTGATTGAAAATTCTCAGTCAGGGCTTCTGCTTGTGCATTTACTGTTGACCCCAGACAGCAGTAACATGATTTCCTTGCTGACTAAAGAAAATACAAAGCTGCAAGGGAGATGTGTTTTGATTGACAAGCAATAGGTACATCTGTTTTCAGGCTTCCAGATCCTTAAAGATACTGCTGAATAAACTGTGCAGTTGCCATCTTGCAATAAACATAATTCATTCCTCACAGAAACACACTCGGTTTTAAAAGTCGCTTTGTGTGAAGCGATAGTATTAATAAAATGACAGCAACATATATTATGGGAAAGACTCGTAGGCAGCGTAAATCAGTACCAATCAGCTGAAAACAATGGACGTGTTTCTGCTGACTAAAATATATACCTGTTATCTCAGTTATTTTAGGCAATTTGTTAGCATAGGTGATAAAACGTGTCTAAATAGTACAGGTAGGGAAGGAACATGGTAGGGACTTGACAAAGCAGACCCTGAGAGAAG
Source organism: Anser cygnoides (assembly GCF_040182565.1). Taxonomy (NCBI): domain Eukaryota; kingdom Metazoa; phylum Chordata; class Aves; order Anseriformes; family Anatidae; genus Anser; species Anser cygnoides. The sequence continues at coordinate 138,503,796 of NC_089874.1, read as the reverse complement.
GTGCATTTTTCATGAATCAGAAGTTAGTTCTCTTGGTGAAGATAACAGATAGGATTCCTCTACGTGATCCTGTACATAATTACCTTCCTTGCAAAAAATGCACCTAACTTCTCTCTGTTGCTATGCATCATTATCTTAAATATTTTTGAAACCGTTTCATTACCATTCCCATCCCATTTTTTCAGTCTTGTATCATAACCGTTTTGTCTGACATCATCAAACTGAATATTAATCTTGTGCCCCGTACAGCCTTTAATCCTGGTATCAGAAACCATGTCTGTAATAAATACACCCAACGTGGCTCATTATTAACTGTTGAGAAGGTGCCCTGGTGCCTGCAGCTTCTGCAGGGAGGTAGAAGAGCCTGTGTAGTTTTTGAACAAGCACCTCTGAGAAACAGCTACCAGGTTTACTTGCTGACATTTAAAAATAATGGAGTTGTTTACTCAGTATTTTTTTTTTTTCTCTCTGAGCAAATAAGCATAAAAGATCCTGTTAGGGTTTTGTTTCCAGAGTGACACTCTGGGATTTTTTTCTCCTCTCTCTCTCTCCTCTCTCTTTTTTTTTTTTTTGGTTTGAAAGTGAAAGTTTATTATTTTTATTGATTGGCCAATTAGAAAAACTGGTGCCTGCTTACCTGTTAGAATGGAAAGATTCGATTACAGAGCCTCAGGAGCAAGCTCTGGCTGAGTCCTGCTCTAAAGAGACATGAAAGGATACAGTGGCAGTTAAGTCTCCTGGCACATGAAGGAGTGTAAACCATTGATCACAATACGAAATGCTGAAAACTGAAAAGGAATCCAATTTATTCTAAATAAAACTACTCTGTTCTCCAGTGACAGATTCCAGAGTCAGACACCAGAGAGGAACTGACAGCAGATGTTTTAGAGCCAAGACACAGAGAGGCTGAGTAATAGTATAGAAAAGAAATTGCTTTGAACTTCACCCCTGCTTTAAATACTTCAAATCAATAGGGTCACAGAGCTCTTTAATAGAGTGATGAGGTCTTGCCCCAGCAGATCTTCACAGTGACAAGTTGATGTGCTTCCTAGCAGCAGGGTCATAAAAATTTCAGGCTTCCCTCTGAAAGGGGGCTTTGTATTAGCGGGGTCCATTTGGAGTAACTCCCTTGTATGGCCACTCTCAAAAGCTGAGCCCTAATAGTCTACATCTAAATGGGACTGACCTCATGAATTACCTCAAGAAACTTAATCTATAAACTGGCTTCTTCTTATGCAGACTGATGAATTCTTGTTTATTCCTAAATGGCTGTCACAAAACCTATTCATCAAACTCTTAACGGGGGAGAGAGTCTCACATAATCCTGCTTCAAGTGCGGCACCATTAAATAATCATTAGACTTCATTGCTGGTCTTGAGACCCACTCCAAATCCACAAAGCAAGCTTTTTACCATTCATCAGAACTGCATTTAGATGAGATTTTGACCTGATAAAAAAAGGGTGTTTTTTGTCACTATCAGTTTCATGGCTGTGCTCTTTCTCCTTTCAGAGGCAGTGGTGGGGTTTATTTTTTTTTCTCCCTTTCCTTAACAAAAGTAAAAGAAAATAAAGGCAGATGGCCAACTCTTTCCAATATCCGTTTGCTTTATTTGAGCAGTTTAATGTAGTGAAACAGAGTGAAATGTTGCTACTTGCTAAATGGTAAACAACGCCATTACCCAGAATTCAGCAGCAGACTGATACAAAACAGGGTGCTGGTGATTAATTAAACTGTTGTTGTAATTGTAATGCATGATACATAATAGATAGTGTGCTGTGTATTTTAAAAGCTGCAAATTAGCAAATAATAACTTCTCTACATAGCACATCTCCATTCCGTGCTGTTAATGCACAAATAATCAAAAATAAAAGGTCATTACTGCTAACTAATAAAAAGAATGTCTTTTGATTTTTCTTAGCCTGCGACATGTGCTGGAGGAGTTGTGCATTGTGGGGCTGCAGACCACACACCCCTGCAGGAAAAAATGTGGGCCCTTTTTCTCCCCTTCCTTTTGGGTGCAAATGTACCATATTTATTATTAATCAATAGCAATTAGAACGATCAGTCGGAGCTGTGAAATTTCAGGATCTGGTTCTGAGCTGTTATAATCCCAATTCTTGTCATCCCCATTAACAGAACAAAGCTCGTGTTCTGCAAATAACGGCAAGTGGATGCCCTCATTCAGGAGGCAAGTTCAAGCGTGGCTGCTGTGGAGAGGTAGGGTGAGGCTCCTTTCCCTATTCTCTGTGCTGCTGAAGCATGTACCTTACTTTCAGCCTGATAGTGTCACTTGTTAAAGAAGGACAATGCCTGCCTTTAAGTTGAAACACGTGCTAATGCCTAGCCAAACTTGGCCTAAATCCCTGTCATGTATCAGGTTTGAGCTGATAATAAAACAGGCTTAGCCTGCTGATTTTTTTTCCTCTGTTTGCTCAGTGTCTGTCAGCCAGGGCAGGATGCTCTGACTTTGAAGGTTTTCTCACTCATTACCAAAGTCCTAAAACCTGCCTGCTTAGGACCGTGCATTTCTGCTGGGGGTCTGAGCAGGGATGGCTGAAGCATCTCATGCACAAACTGCATTTATATACCAGTCTGCCATATGCAATGTGAAGACCAGTGTAAATGTTCCAGGAAACCCAATGTAAATGTTCGAGGTGTGAATGCGCATTTCAAAACTTATCATGGGCAGCATTTTCCTTTCAAACTCTAAATGTTCCCCTACCTTCACAGCCTTGTTTTCACCTGAGGGGCTGCAATGTTACTCTTGCATGGCACTGCACCTGCAGCTGGGTGTTGTTCAATGGCAGAATTGTTCCAAATTGTTGATGCTGTTGCTAACAGGCCAACTGTGAAGGGTAATTAATCAAATGGAATAGTTTACCGTTTATTTTTAGTCACACGGATAAAATAATTATTGCCAAAAAAAAAAAAAATCCCTGAAAATACGAACTACAAAATCCAATTGCAGTTTTCTGCATTTCTTTTTAATACTCAGATACTTTTAATTATCTGGCAAGTGATCAATGTGCTCTTTTTCCTCTCCAATGAAGCTTTTTTTCCTTTCCTAATAAATATCTTCAGGTACTTTATCCACATACGTATGTGTGTGCTTAGTTTCTGCTCAATTCTCAGTTACTGACTAAGGGACGAGGTAGTTGAGAGGGGATTGTGGGGGATAGAGGAGAGAAATGAAGTACAACTGCTGCCTGTGTTTACAGAATGAGGTTCACAGGATTATGTGTCTCAGAGAAATTTAATAAGATTCTGCGAGTACGTGATGTACTGTACTGTCTTGTGTGCATAAGAGATGCACACAGGTCTTGACATTCATATTTATTCATACAGGATTCTGAAATGGCATGATTTTAAATATAGCATGAAATCCAAGGATAGTAATAAGGACGGAGGATGACAGTGGAGCCTGATGCCTTAATTAATGCAAAGGCTAACCCTGATTTTTGAGAAATGGCAAGTTCCCCTGCCTACACCCATGCTGCTGCCATCCTTTGCTGCACAGAGAGGTGTGAATCCTTGGCCGGAATGCAAAGAAATAGTGCCTTAGTCTGGCTGCATGCTGCTGTTCAAGGGTAGAATAAACATCCATCTGCTACCTTTTTATATCCTCCCTGCCGTTTCCGTGATCTGAGGATGTGTTGTTTACCCATGCTGTTTAGTCTCCTTCTCCTTCAACTCTTTCTTTGATTCCCTCTGCAAGGGATGTGGGTATGTCTGTAATATCTTTTATGAATATTATATTTTCCATCTGCTTTTTGGAGTGCTGTTGTGGTGTTTGCAATATTATAAGGGGTTAATTCCAGTGAGAGCTCACTGCTCATAGCAGAGGAAACAACAGGTTGCGATAGTAGAGCTGGTGATCAATATTTTCAGCAGGCAATGCAGGTGATGCTTTTATGTTTTACCTTACTTTTCTCAAAAGTTTTGCTTCAGGTGTGGAGTATTAAGGAGGAAAATGTGGTGGAGGGCAAAGCTGTAGAAAAGGAGAAAGAAAAGTTTCTGGGAGTAAGAAAGCAGAAATCGAGCTGAATGCTAGTTTGAGGACTCAAGTGCCATTCACCATGATTCATGTCCACCTCTGCTTCCTTCAGTGCAAGGAGCCCCTGAGATGCAAACCATGAGTATTTGTAGGTCTCTAGCTTTGGGTTAACACAAACCATCTCTTTATTATCCTGTTCTTCTTTTCTCTGCTCTGTTGGCTTGGCACCCTCCTTCTGTTCCTATTACTTTTTTTCTGTATCCAGCACTTTCTACATTCTCATCTAGCTTCCTACCATTCCTCAAAAACAGCATCCTCCAGAAGTGTTACATGAATTTTTGTCCTGTTTCTTGCCTCACCTCTCTCCTTCTGTATGAGTCTTGTATCTTAGTTTAGGTTGCAAAGTACTTTAAGGAAGAACTTCATTGGTTTACCATTGCTGAATTTGCCCTTAATTTAGTTTGAAGCTTAGGTTAATCAGTGTTTCCTCATCATTTTGTTTTCTCGGCTATGGTTTAGACTGACTGAATTTTCAGTTTGACTTTAGCATGCTTCTTATTCATTAACCTGAATGGTACACATAGAGATTGCCATATCTATAGATTGCAAGCTTGCTGCTTGCTTTATAATGGAAAATCTGCTATGAGAGCTTGGTTTTGTTCAACTAGTGCTAAAGAGTAAGTCATATGCAATTAAAAAATTGTTATTTCTTGGTGGCTAAAAACGTATCGACATAGTCTCTTCCAGTCACCTCTACGTACCACCTCTTAAAGATGTGCAAAAAGCCTGTCTTGAGACACCTATTGAATTGCATCGCTTGCTGTGATTAGGTGATTTAAGGAGTGGATAATAAGACACATCGTCTTACCGACAAAAGCGCTGTTTTGCTCAGGCATACATGACAGCTGCAGGGGAGCAGTTTCACTGGGAGTTTGGAAATCAGAATGGTGCTGACCCCACAAGGCGTTATGTGTGCAGGGATGCAGAGGTTCTGCATCACAGGTGGAGGTGACAATAAAGAGGTGTTTCCTGGTCCACGAGAACTGTTTGTGGAAATACATGCCTAAATTAATGCTACAGCACAGTATAGGAAATTAACCCAGAGCTTTGGTTTGATATTTTTAAAAAGTTACTGAGAACTGTTTACGCTTATTTTGCCCCGTTTTCCTTATAAAGTACTTCCAAGGCAGTATAGACCTCTCCAGTACAATATCCTCATGCTTATAAGCCTTGACGGATTCCTCGTTCACCTCTACATTGGCTGTAGTACCTAGTTTCTCAAACTCCATTGTCTCCTTCTGTTCTACTCTTTAAATTAATAATAATGCTCTTTTTTTTTTTTTTTTCCCATTTAATAGTCCAGTTCCAGTGGAATTTACTCTTTCAGATTTTTGATTTTTTTTTTTCCTTCGTAACTATATTAAAGATGGTTCATTATCAGAAAAAGTATTGCTGCCTATCCAGGAAGGAATCTTGCATTCTACACCCAGGATGGTAAATTCTTTGGGAGGATTCACCAGATCACTTGCTGGAGCTAATATCCTGCTTGTACCAAGACGTTATATCTGAAAGTCAGGTATATTATTAAATAGATATCTCAACCTCACATCACCTCAAAGGGCTGGGCAGGGAAAAATGTTGAAGTATTTATATAAAAATATTTTTATTAAATATTTTATAAAATATACTAATTATATACAAATATATAGTATAAAAGTATATTAACTAGTCTTTATATTAAACATCTAAAATATTTATATTAAATGTAAGGATTTTTTTTTCTTTGGTAAAATTTCTATTAAATAATTGTATATCAGGAATTTTGAGTAAAGTTTGCATGTATTTATCAAGACTCTTCAGAGTTTCATATTACTAGATAGCAAAAGAAAGAAAAGATCAGAGATCTGATGACTTTTATTTTATAACAGTGAGAAAAGAAAAAAAAAAGTTTTATTCATGTTGTTTAGTATGGACTCTCATGTTCAGATCATTGTCACTTGCTTAGTTTATCTAAGCTCATAAAAAAAAAAAAGAAAGTTTGTTAAAGAAAAGAATGTAAGGACTAATTAAGTGGAAAATATTATATTAAATCCCTAGCCAATCTGAAGAGACTGAATGCCCAAATGAAACCAGGCTTAGTCAAAGTGTCATGAGAAACAGCTGCTTGACCATGCCGATTTCATACTGAGAATTCCTCAGATTCCTGCGGTGTTTGAGATTTCCATATAGTATGATACCATGATAAGACTTTATCAACCAACTTACTTGCTTTGTGATATGCCTGGTATGCTGAGAGAAATGCAATTCCTCTGTTTCCATCATACCTTGCTCTTTGGATAAAAATTCAGCAAAGGTCTAAGTGCCCCAAAAGGCTGGTAGCCAGAGAAATCAGAAGGAGGGTGCATGGTCATCACATTCTCTGCGGAGAACCTGGTGGGTTATTACGGAGATCTTTTCTCCCTCACTGCAGTCCCAAGTTCCTTTAAAGGCCTTTTCCCCTGATTTTGCTCAGCTGTCATACTGGCTTATAGATGAGTCATAAATGATGCCACAGGAGGAAGGAAGCTAAAATTCCTGGCATGAACATCTTATGCTCATGGTAAAATGTGACCATCTAAGGCATAACAAAGTCATGAAGCCTTAGTTTAGGGATGTGTGGGCAAAATTAAAGAAAAAAAAAGATTCATATTAGCACATCGGCAAAGTCAATTGCAGCACAACCATTTTATGAACCAAAAAGACTAGATTGTAAGATTTGACACCAACAGAAGAGAAATTAACTAATTCTTGCTGTGAATACTCTGCTTTGCCACTTGAATAGCTTCATCATTTGTATTTGGGCACCCTCTTTAGGAAAAGGGCAGCTACATGAATGTGTGGTCTGGATTTTGACTCTTCGTGGATGTCTTCATTTCACAGCTTTTGCGTTGGCCTTAAGGGCTATAGACGTGGGGGGCTGACACTGTCTCTACAGCTGGAAGCAAGGACACAAGTGGCCTCTTGGAAGCCTGGTGAGGCCTCCTCTCACATTATTGAATGCTGATAGCTGTGGCTGAAGTAGCTGTTGTTATCAGATCTCTTTTTCTGGGTTGGAAGGTGGAGATTATTGGGGAGTTACATGTCTGGACTGGGGATGGAAATTGCATCTGTTTTGTTGATCAAGGAGCTCTGCATGACATTAAGTAAAAACACTAGTAAAACACTTCTAACATGATTTTACTGGAAATGTCAGACTTCGCCAATCTTAAAGTATTTTTGACAAGCACATGGTTCTTTGTAGTACTAGCTGGAACTTGCTTTGAAGTGGCTTTGCTGCTTTTTTATACTGCAAAAGCTCAAAGGTCAGTAGATTTATCCATTCGAAGGTCCCTGTGAAGAGGTCAGCTCAAAGCTTCACTCTGTTTTACTCCTTATTCAAACGAACATGGGGCGACTGCAGAGGTTAGTTAGGAGATAAGGTTACAGTGTTTGCAGTGTGAAGAAGGTGCGCCTCTGAATGTCCCCATTATGGCTAATTCCATGTGAACAAATGACCCAATTCATGAACATCCAGGCTTCGGTGAGATTGCCGTGGTCAAAATAGAAGTCTTCCAGAATTATATCTGCACTATTAATCGCTGGTGTAAAAGTATTATCTACTGTCAGGTTTTTAGGACCTAGGGGACTGAAGTCATCTAGGTTAGACCTCTAGTATCTGAGAAACTGGATGCCTGAGAAGTAATCTGTGCTGAAAATTGTATTTCTGTTTCTGTGCTTTCTCGTGTGAGAATAACCTTTTGTTTTGGGCATGAATCCTCTCCTGCTTATCCATGTTACTTTGAGATCAGACACTGCAATGCGTTCTACTTGAAGCTATTCCTACAGGGAATTTAAAAGCGTGAGCTATCCCACTTATCAAAGGCAGGGAACATTTAACACCACGGTGCCACGAACCATAGCAATTCCCCATGGTCCCCTGGGTAGGATTCAAGGTGATGGCATTGACCTGTATAAACTTAAATGGTCTGGCCCAGCTTATTAGTGCCTTCTCTGCATGCAATATTCCACAGCTGTAATTGGGAAAGGTTCAAACTGAAAGTATTTGGGGATAATGTTTTGATTGTGTAAGAGCCAGGACATTTTTTCCCCCTTATTTATTTATTTATTTATTTATTTATATTTCCCTGAAAATTCTTCCAAGTGTATCGAGTTTTGGGGGGCATTATGGAAAGGCATGTAACAAGGAGTTGATGGATTTTTCGTCAGCATGAAATAAAACATTGTGAATGCATATTTCTTCATGAACTTGTCTGTTGCTGGCAAGGAATTTCATTTGACTTTGATTGAGTCCAGACCATTAGCCCATTGGCTCAGGAATTCATTCAGGGATACAGGAGAGTGTAATTTTAGTTGCAACACTGGAACAGCAGCTCTATAAGCACTATCCTGCTATCCTAAAGCCTGAACCGTAAAGGCAGCCAGCCTCCAAATCTGTGTTTAGTTACTAGCACAGGACCTATTTCCCAGACTTCTAGGTGGTGTTAGTGTGCCTGAGGTAATGGGTAGTGAAGGGAAACCCAGCTGCCGAGATGCACTGATCTTCCCCAGGAAACCTAGTCATTAAAGAAAGTTGTCATCTCAGTGCCTCAGTGGGGAGAAGACTCATAAACGCAGGGCAACAATGAAGCAAAAAGATCATTTGATGTCTGTTGCAGAAGCAAGGCATTCAGTTGTTTTAAAAGAGGTGTTTTTCAAAACAAAATCAATTCTTCCATATCTTAAGTGTTATGAATTAGAAATCTATAACTCTTGGGTTTTAAACAAAAATTATCTGGACTTGCCCACAGGAAACTCTGCATTATTTTTGGTCATCCTCACTGACTAATCCCTTCTGGAGCTGGATGCTGGTGTAATCTGGTGCATCCGTCCCACCACGGAAAATTATTTCAGATGCAAGCTGGAGGTGGCATGCAATAAGCAGAACAGTTTCCAGTCATAAAGTTACGGCAGGGTGGTTTCTCTCCATATGTAACCTCTCTTAACAGAGCAGAGTAGCACAAGGGCACAGCAATGCCTCATATCTAAATGTCACCAAACAGTACACACTGGGCTGCAACTGGCTTTAGCATCCCTTCCATGAGGACTCTGTGTGAGGTTGAGTGGAGAAATGTGGCAGCGGGGAAGCACAGGGAGGATTTATCTGGGACTTGGAAACCTGGTTAAGGAGATTTGCTCTGTATGAGCTGTGCAGACTCTGTGCCATGTCCACTATGTTTATGATGGTGCTTCATAAAGCAGACTACGATGAATTGGGGAAGGGAGGAAAAAGGTAAAGGTATTATCTGAATACAATTGCTAATCCCACAGGATTTCTGTTTTGCTGCTGGATATTAAAGGTCTTTGACCTACATAGTGAAAGCCCCTGTACGTAGACAAAAGAAAAATTGCACAGAGCTTTCAAGTTACTCAAGTTTATCTGAGGAGTAACAACTCCTGAAGGAATGACAGAAATGTTTTTTTCCTTCCTCCCTCCTCTGTTTATAGCTCTGACCTGCACTTCTTCAGCACTTCAAACGAAGGCAGAAACTGTATTTGCTCTGCCTGGGTTTTGTTATTCTAGGTTGCTTGTGTGACAGCGGAGTCTTCTCGTATTGCTCTTATCTGTGTTGGCTTGGAGAGATGTTAAACCTCAGAGCCCTAGGATCCCACACACCACCAGAGCAACTATCATAGCACAAGTTGGCCTCCCAAGATATAAACAAAGCTTCCAGTATCAAAAGGTAGTAAAATACAGAGAACTTTAAGATCTTTTGATAGTTTTGTAGTGAATAGCTTCTTTATGAAGCGTCCTAGTGTTCCTCTGATAGGCATGAGACCGAGAAAGTGGTATAGTGTGACAATCCCTAAACTTGTTTTTAATAGTAATATAATATTATCAGTGTACATCATTTCTTGAGTGATTTGTCTTGTTAAAACAGACATACCTGGAGTTGGAGTTGTTCCCTAATATATTAAGCACAGCACTGGTTTACAGCATCAGTGGGTACACAAAGAGTGAAGGATTTCAGTCAGTACTAGAATGAATGGAAAAAACCTGCCACGGAGCTGGTACTTTTCTGTCTTTCCTTAGCAGCTAGTGCCCCTGTTACACAGAAGAACTCAAGGCTGAAAGCTTATAAAACCCTATCTCCTTTGCTATGATTTTCCTGCTCATGTAGTAAGCTGTCATCACTGTTCAGGTAGAGACCTGGATTCAGCCTATCTTTAAGCATCTAAAATACAGACCATGATTCTCTGTAGTTCCCCTGTAGTCAGAATAACCAGCTCCAAGGTCATTTCAGTCCACTTACACTTTGAATCACCCTGGGGAGCTGTCTGGCCTTCTTAAGAGCACAGAAGCCGGGAAGATGAAGTTCCCAGCCTATCAGCTCTGTGCAGCTTTTAATTCTGCATAGAGAGATGGCATCTCCACCAGATGCAAGCCTTTCTTAACCCCACTCACTATCCTCCAGCCTTTCTCTTGTGTGATTACAACAAGATATAGTCCAATGAGATGTACAGTTAAAAAACACTTGGGCCTCATTCTAGGAAAGCCCATGTGTACCCTGTGCAGAGTGAAGCAGAGACTGCACAAATGGCACAGCTCCAGGATGCTCTCCTCTGCAGAGGGAGGATGCTCCCTACCCTGTGGCACCCACTCACAGGCAGGTGAATGATCTTTGCTGTCCTGGCCCCATTGACCTGGGTACTGGTACGGAAAGGTACAAAAACAGAATTGCCCATGGTTGTCTCACTCTTTAAAGAAGAGATGCAAAGGTTGCACTGACCTTTAACAGAAGTCAGTGTTCCCCACAGGACAAAGTTGCAGTCTCACGTTGCTCTAAATTATTCAGTTTGATAATTCAGCCCAGCAAAGCAGGCAAATAGCAGCTAGTGGGCTGTAAAGTGCCCTTATTCTGAGCTCTAGTGGTCCTGACTCACTGCTCCAGCCCAGAACACTCTGCCTGGACAGTGGAGATGTCAAAGCTGCTGTCTGATTACATTGGTCAGTAAGAACTCAGACTGGCTTCTATATAAATTTCATTAATCAATACAGATGGAATCCTAATAAACACTCTTTAATCAATGGGGTTTTTTAGTCTGGAGAAAAGAAGTCTGAGGGGAGACCTCATCGCTCTCTACAACTACCTGAGAGGAGGTTGCAGTGAGGAGGGTGTTGGTCCCTTTTCTCAGGTGGCAAGTGATAGGACACAAAGAAAAGGTCTCAAGTTGTGTCAGGGGAGTTTTAGATTGTATATCAGGAATAATTTCTTCACACAAAGTATGGTCAAGCATTGGAATAGGCTGCCCAGGGAAGTGGTGGAGTCCCCATCCCTGGAGGTATTTAAGAGACGTGTGGATGTGGCACTGAGGGACGTGGTTTAGTGGTGGGACTCGATAGGTCAGGTTGATGGTTGGACTTGGTGATCTTGAAGGTCTTTTCCAACCTAAACGAGGAGCGCCTGTCCTCAGACAGAAAAGTCTGAGAGAGCTGGGACTGTTCAGCCTGGAGAACAGTACCAGCTCAGGGGACCTCATCGCTGTCTCATACCTGAAGGAGGGTGCAGAGGGGATGGAGCCAGGCTCTGTCAGTGTTGCCCAGTGACAGGACAAGAGGCAATGGGCGCGAACTGGAACACAGGAGGTTCTGTATAAACATCAGGAAGCACTTCTTTACTGTGCGGGTGACAGAGCACTGGCACAGGTTGCCCAGAGAGGTTGTGGAGCCTCTTTGCTTGGAGATCTTCAAAAGCCACTTGGATGTGGTCCTGGGCACCTGTCTCTAGCTGGCTCTGCTTGAGCAGGGGTTTTGGACCAGGTGACCTGTCAACCTTAACTTCTCAGTGATTGTGATGCTGTGATCCAGAATCAGATAACAGAAGTCCAATATACAAAGGATATTCTCTCACCTTCCCCTTCACTAACTGATTTTAATTTAGTTTTATTTCAGTTTCCTGGTTACCTTAAGCTCAGTCTCCTGAAATACCAGTAGTTGCCCCAATTATTCTGTTGTTGTCAGCCCATTTTCAGAGGAATAACAAGGCTCCCTGCTGGCCCAAGGCTTTAACACTGCTCCACATGCTGGCAAAGGTGGCAGCCCATCCTCCTGTGACAAGGGACTCATCATTCACCTCCTCCATCAGACCTTGTGTCCCTCCCTTCCTTCTCAGCTGCTCTGAGTGGTCCACAAAATAGATTTCTGTAGGAACCAGGTAAAACTTCGGACTCCCTTTCACTGATGTAGCTGCATCAGGATCAGAGTCAGGTTCACTGGCTTTTTTAGAAGTAAGAAATATATATATTTTTCCTGCATTGTGAAACTTTTCCTTCAGGAGATTTTGTTATGTTACGATCCAAGTCCTGCTATTTGGCACAGCAAGTAATTATTGTACAGTTACTGATTTTCTGACTCACCCCCTTGCAGATCAGTTCTGCTTCTTCGGATTCATTACAAGCCTCAAGGAGCTGAGCAGAAAAACAGCATGTCCCACCTTCACATGTCAGATAGTAAAGCTTAGTCATGCAGCTTAAAATAAAGTAAGCAAGGGGCAGATGGCAAAAAGGACAAAATGTGGCTTATTTAATCTGCCTGTGTTTGCAAGGAAGTAATTGTCTTCTAGGCTCCAGAAAACAGAGTGCTACCAGAAGACAAACAATGAAGCCTCTCTTTCCAGGGCACATATGACACTATTTGTATAGCTTCAACAGGAGCCTGCAGTTAATTCAGGGCTTTCAATAAAATTTACATTCACCATATGTAGAGGATAAAACACCTTCCCTGAATTGGGAAGCTGAATTGACCTGCTTCCCCTCCCTCGTGTGATCAGTTCACCCAGAGAAACTGTAATCCTCTTTTGAGCCCATACAGTAAAAATGTCTTTAACAAAGCAGCCTTTCCAACATAAAACTATTACGCGAGGAAACAAGGCAGTAAGTGGTACAATAACTTGAAACACATAATACTGTCAGAAACAATGACTATAGGCTTGACAGGTTCCATCAAACCGGTACCAATTTAAAGCTTTTAGTAATTGCAATCATTAATGTATGCAGAGCTGTTAAGTAATGAGTCAGAGTAACGTAGCTACATTTTGTTGTGTACCAACTAACCAGGGAAGAACAGCTCACATACTGCAAGTACACTTGCTGATTAGGTATTCAATTTTGAAAGTATCCTTGAAGTTTTATTCAGTAACTTCTAAGGAATGAATGTTTACAGCACGGTTCTACGCAGGGTGAAAGAATCCTTTTCTTGCCTCGGACAAATAAGACTTGTTTTAAACCTGCCATAGAGCTGATGAGAGGAACAGCTCTGAGCAAAACCAAAGAGATGGACAGCCTGGATCAAGCTAATGTAAGAGAAAGCACATAAATTCAAAAGGTTCTTAAAAGTTTTAGCTTTTGGATGTTTTTAACCTTCTGAAGGTACCAAAGACACTAATGTGTTATGTTTAACTCCCTTTTGAAAGCCAGAGAGGAGCTGGCTAGCTCTAGAGGGTGCTGTATGTATTTGTACCTGGTTGACAAATGACAGCTGCAAGACAGCTTAACTGGAGAAAACAAAACACGAAAATGCGATGATTCCTATAAATTTGTTGTATGCCCCCAAAGTTCCAAACTTGAGCTACAGTGATTTCTAGGAGTCTTTCTAAAACAGAGAAGGAGGTGCAGGGAAGACAACTGCATTCACTGGGGGAGGAAGCATCAGCCTTACGAGGAGGGGCTGGAGCTGAAACTCTTGTAGAGGAAAAAGGCTGGTGATGCAGGGAAGATGCTCCAGGAAGATAAAACCATGAAGATGCCAGATGAGGTTAGAGCAACACTTTCTTCCACCAGTTGTGCAGGCACTCAGTAACACCAGAAAATCTCTTTAAAAGAGCCAAAGGGGCATTCTGGGCAAGGTTGTAGAAGCAGATAGCTCCAGATAGTTCAAAGAAAAAACAGACAAATTTATGGACAGGAAGCTATAAGCAGATAATAAGGGGGATCAACAGATGCCCCTTCTGTCACCTGTAATCCAGTGACTGCAGAGAATAGATTAGAGGCTGGGGCCAGGCATCTCCTGCTTTTGCTATTGAAACCCAACATATCCACCAAGTTTGCACAGAAAACCCTCAAGAGAGCAGGCAGAGGTGACGATGGAAATACAAAACTGTTCCTCAAAATTCTGCATTTTTAAAGGTTCCTTTTACTTCTACACTAATGAAACCAAAGTATAAGGTTTGGGATTGTGCTGAAAGTCAGGATGGTGAGGTAGCATGAGAGAGGTGTTGCCTCATCTGTGTCCTGTCTTAGAAGTCAAGAAGCTGCAGTGTAGCTTTTCATAATATAATTGTTTCTTTTATGAGGAATAAGACCAGTTTTGGTCACCACTTTCAGTTTGGTCTTCCCATTGCTCCTGAATGCTGCAGCTTCTGACCTAATCTTCCCACTGTCTTTCCAACTCTCTGTCTAATGCAAGTTCCTATATGTACCAGGTACTATAGCAAATTCTTATCTAACTTTTAAGTTACCTTGGTTCAATTTCTCTCTGTGGCTTTCCCAGGGTTGAAAATAACAGCAAAAGAATGGCTCAAAAAGCAGTAACACAACCAGGGAACAGTTTGGGTTTATCTTTGTTTGTTTGTTTGTGGTTTTTGTTTGTTTTGTTTTGAAAAGGCAAGTTAACCCTTATGACCAAGCGAAGCATGTCAATCTTAACTCAGACAGATTTTTAGTTGCTGCCATCCATCTCCTTCCCTCTAAATTCAGGCACCTCTGTTAGCAATGCGGTGTCTGATTAGCAAAAGTATTTAGTAAGCTAATGTTCACTGTCCACAGCAGGAGGCTCACACAGCTTGGCTGATGAGAAATGAACTGCCTGAAGCTAGCTTTTAATGGCAACTAATTTCCCATATTTGATACTCAGCTCAGCCAACTAATATCTAGCTCAACCGTGACAAGACAATCACAGTTCCTTTTGAAAATCCTTTAATCTGGGATGCAAACCAGTGTGCTCAAGGCTATAATGAACTTCTGAGATTATGTACTGGCTATTTTAGAAGGAGGAATATTTTCTCTTTCTTTTTTCTTTTCTATATGAGAGAGGCTTAAGAATACAGACTTTCATAGTTTCCTGCTTCTATGCATCTTGCCTAGTGCACAGAGATAATCTCCTGAAAGTCACTGGTAAAAAAAAAAAAAGTTTTAAAAGGTCAAGTAAACAGCTTTCCCTTCAAATAACCCAAAGGATGTGGCAGTTCACAACAGCACAACATCATAAGTGGCTTTTAAATCAATTGATCTTGTTATTCTAAATGTGTTTTAAATATCTAACATGTTTTATACTGCACTGGCTTGGGCTTTGACAAATCCCATTACTCTCTGTTACTCTATCTCATTACACAGTGAATTATTAAATAGAACACTTAACCTAATTAGATATTATTGTCATGATACAGACATCTTGAAACGAGTCATTCCTTTTTGTTGTTTTGACTAGTCCCTCAATTTTTTTAATTTTTATTCTGTGTTGTTTTTGTTTGTTTGTTTTTCCTTTCTTTGGAGGCATCAAATCTATGTTTTTTTGTTTTGTTTTGTTTTTTTTCCTTCCGTAAATGTTTCCTGGATATAACAATACACGATCACGTATGGATGTAGATTTGTTAGAAATACGGCATGTGTGCCTGTACATATATACATGTACACACAAAAAACAAAAATGACCCTGGGTCACAGACAATTTTTTTTTCTCCTGTAGTGGTGTGCATGGTCTTTCACTTCTGTGGAGTAAATAAGGTTTTAGACTAGAATACAAATTTTCACCTCAAGGACATTTGTTCCAGGAGGGATGAAATTTTTACTCTATTCTACAAGTTAGTTGAAAGTTCCCACTCTGTCCCATGAAACATGTCTAGCACACCACAGGGCCTTCCCATGTGCCATCAGTCCTCACCAATGGGCTCTAATTCCAATGGCAAAAGCGTGCATCTGTAAAGCTGTGTGAGATAATTGCTGGCTATTCATTTCAGAGAGTATCGGATCTACAAAGCCAGGCTAGTGCATTTTCTCAGTCTTTTCAAAATACGGCGCGGTCAGGGCTGGTTAATTGGAAAAGATGCTTCCCATCAAATAGTATACTTTTAAATTAACAAACTGTCACTTGCAGATCTGTTTCGGATCACTTCATTATTATCCCAGCAAACTTTCAAACTAAAATATTTATTTTCCTCAGTCACACTGTGCAAATCAGGTCAAAAATATTACTTGACATAGGAATAACTTGTAAGAGTTGCTTTGGCTATTTACCAAGCTGTCATGTTTATCTTTTCAGTGGCATTTCCCATATTGGGAAACATGGCAAATGCTGTAGACAGTGTTATTGTTGTGGAAGGGAGTTATCCAGTGTTTAATGATGCTAACTATAGATTATTCATTTTTCAGAAATGTTCCTTCTGTATGTTATCTTCAAGTAACCCCCTCCAAGAGGTACTAACTTATGGTTACTTTGTGCCACCTGAAGTCATCTCTCTGCTGAGGATGGGATGCACTGAGGGCAATGCAGTTTCTAAGCGGAGGTCTCCATTGCCATTCACTTTTTATGACACCACTGGCTCCTCTGAGTGTCCCCTCTCTCGCCCTACACTGCAATGCAACATATTGGATAATGGTGTAAATTGCTATGGGCAACATCGTTGTTTATCCCTACTAAAGATACCCCCAGTATGTCAAGTCCTTCTTATAACTGTTTTTTTTTTTTTTTTTTTTGTGAAAAATGCTGGAGAATCATACCTTTCTTTTTTGTTTATTCCCGTACACCTGTTTCCTCTTCATTTATTTCCTTATTTTTAAATCTAAATGAAGGAATTTCTTCTGTGCAGTCAAGACGACTTTCATTATTCCAAATCAGCAAACTTAAACACTTTTGCTATTCACAACATGCATGTTATCAATCACAACTGTGTTTGTTGCAGTATATATACATAATGGGAAAAGTAAAAATTGCCTTAATTAGTACATAATTTTATTATTTTAAGAGTTTTTTTGTTGTTGTTTTTATGAATAGCTGTTGTAAACTAAATCAGTGTCTTCATGCTTGTACTTTACATTGAAAATGAGAAAGGCACTCAAACATACACCAAATGAGAAAGAAAATACAAAATGGTGGCAACCATTTTGGGTAAACGAGGTGCTCATGTTCTTATCTGTGTGTATAAAAGTGAGATTATTGGATTTCTTTAGCTACTTTATGATTGAAATTAGAAACTGTCTTGTATGACAGTAAGACTCTTACCAGTCACTCATACTTGGTGTTGCATGACAAGCATCATCTCTGTGTAGATGAGCTGGTTTCATCATTGAAAAAAAAAAAGAAAAAAAAAAGAAAACAGGCATAAGTATTGCCATTTCTACAATCTGGAAAGTATGTAGATTTTAAAAATGATGGGCTCAGTCAACAACATAAAGCAACCTTGAAAAAATGTGCAATGCTTGTAACCAAACGGAATGCCTTGAAACCAAAACCCAGAGATTCAAATCCACAGTTTCAACTGATGAGATTTATTTTTTTTTAATGTACCAATTAATATCTGTGATGCAGCAGAATGCCCACTCAGAGTTTGTGATGAGCTATTTTGCAATCTTGCCAAGGGCCACAGAAAAGCAAGGGTTTTTATCAAGGCCAAAATTCAGTTAAGAATTAAAAATAAATATCAATGTTTTTTAAAAAAAGTATATGCCCTCTACAAATCAGTATTTCAAATGACATATTTCTGAATTGAAAAGAGATTCCTAGGGTTTGTTTTGATGCTACATATGCTCAATGTTACGTGTGCTATGTATGCATTGTGTTATATGAGGGGGAAACATTATGTTTAGAAGACTTTCTGTTTGTAAAATCAAATGTTAAAAAATTAAGAGAGAGAAGATTTGGAGAGCAGGATTAGGAGATGGAGATTAAGAGAATGGCTGGCTGTCCATGAAGTGCTAACCAGAGCCCTTGTGATGCAGCACGGTCTGTACTCATGGTCACCTACTACTTTCTGAAGGACACATTCAGTTTGTGAAAGGCAGAATGCAGAACTAATGTGTTACATCTATGTGGGGGAAAGGCTTATTACCTGCAGATCTTGGCTTTCTTTGTTACTGCTGTTTGGATACACTCAGTGCTTGAGGTAGGATGTTGTGAGAAGAAAAAGGGTGATTGTTTCATGGGAAGGCAGCTCACAGAAACCTTGTGAAATTGTATTTTTACCCTCATTCCACCACCAAGTTTTCAGGTAATGCTAGAAAAAGTCACTTGGATCTGTTCTTTCACAAGTGGCCAATAACAGAATGTTCCTCTATTTGAAAATGCTTAACTTAGATTAAGGTCTCTATACAAAAAGTGCCAAGCACACATAACTGCAGTGAAGTTCCTGATCATATACAGACATATTATGCTAACTACTCTAAAAAAGTAATTCCTAGACATCCTAAAGTGGACACCTAAAATTAATGGGCATTTTAAATATTATTTTCATCTTAATCTCTTTAAGAATTAGTTCCTCACTAGTCGGGATAATTACACCTCTCTCCATCATCAGGTTATTACATAGGTACGGTCATTAAGGATTTTGAATCACTTAGTCACTAGAGTGATGAGCTCACAACAAAGCTTTCCTTCTAAAAGACATAGTAAAAGGGCCTATTTTCACCAAAAATCACCCTAGCAGATCTCGGTCATCTTTAACAATATGGGTTGAAAGTGGCCAATGCATTCAAAATACATGCAGACATCATGATCACCAAAGCCTTGCTGTCGGGGGAAGACGGGCTGAAAATAATTCGTGTTGGTGTAACTGGTACACAGGTGTACAAGCGTTTGTGTTCAGGATGACACCTGAATTGTGTTTCTGGTGTTTCTTAGTGTCTTAAAGAAGTTATGGGGTAGATGGAGTGTCTGTCTAGAGCCAGCTAGCAGGGGGATCCATATGGTGTGTATATAGGCATATATATTTATTTCCATTAAATGGGTGTTATCCTGATCTGGTCTGTGTTGGTCCATGTGGCCAGCCACAGACATACATGTATATATATGTATTTTGAGTGTGCACGTGTGCACACGAGCCTATTGGGAATGCATGCACAGCCTCACCACCAGCTGGTCCTGGGGATCTGGAGCTGCAGCAGCCTCCCCTCTGTCGGGCTGCTGGGTATGACGAGCCCTAACAGATGGGCCCTTCTTTGCCAAAAGCTTTCAAACCCATTTCCTAAACAACCAAGGAATGATGGAACTCGTGAATATGAAATTTGCTTCCAGGATATGAGGAATTATGGCCTAACGGTTACTGATCCTTTTGCATCTCTTCCTCTAAACCTGGCCCTCTGGTACCCTCACCTGCTGTACAATCACATCTCTCTTGGGAACAGCAGGCAGCACTTGGCAGCTCTCTTTCAATAGCAAATACACCACACAAAACAGAAAACACCACTGCATAACTTCTTCCTTTGTGATAACCTGCTTCATACTGTTCGTCCTCCTTCAATGCTGTTCTTTACATTTTTTCCCCCCTGAATGCTTTGCTGGAAGGACATTTAGATGAAAAGAGAGGCTGTTGCTAGGTTATCTTCCCTGGGCTAGCTAGCAAGAGATTCAAATGCCTCCCATGTTCCTGAACAGACCTCTCCAGGCACTGATAGTTTTGCTGTTTTCCAAAGGCAGCAACATCCCCAGCTTGAAGGAAGATGTCGCACCTGCAAGGGTGTAGCAGAACAGGCAGTGGGCTGGGTGGAGGGGTGAGCTGAACATGCAGGCACACAAATCTTAGGACAGGAATAGTTAGGAAGAGTCACAGTAGCTTGTTAATTACTGTGGATCATCAGTGCCTCATGACAGGGCTGTTGGGATTACGAGACATTAAAAGATGTGTCTGTCGTCTGCAGCTTGCTCATTCCTTCTCGCGTCTCTTCTTCAGAGCATGAGGGACACCACAGATCCCAGAGTGGCTGAGGCTGGCAGGGCCCTCTGGGGGTGACCTGGTGCCACCCGTGCCCAAGCAGGGACACCCAGAGCAGGGTGCCCAGCACCACGTCCAGGCGGCTTCTGAAGGGCTCCAAGGAGGAGACCCCATAGCCTCTGGGCAGCCTGTGCCACAAATTGATGCGCTCTATGCACATTTTTACTCAGTGAGTTGCAATCTCTTATTTCTCACTATTTACCTCACAAATAAAGAGATTAATAATTTATTAATGTAGATGTATTACAACTGATGAGTTGTACAACCCAGTTGTACTCAGGTTCTGCTCTGGTTGGTCCTTCAAATTTAGCTGGAGGATTGGGCTCTCCTTGTATGATCCACACTTTTTCCAGAAAAGCTCAAAAATTGAGCTAACTGTACTATTTACTCCGTAGAAACTATTTGCTAGGAGGAAAAAAACAGGATTTTATTTTAACACAATTTTTAGAGGAAATCATCCAGTTTAGAATTAGATGATACTTAGTAGATAAAAATCTCCTTACAGGCGTTTTGCCATACTCTGTTGTTAATTTTTCCTTGATAAATTGCTTGTTCCCAGCATTGCAAAACTCTGTGGTTTACTGTAAACGTATTACTGCTAAGAAATGAATACAGAGGTCTTTTTTTTTTTTTTTTCCGGTGTAAGCAGTGCGGCTGCTGATCAATTTTGTGACATGAAGGATGGTGGTGTCACGACCTGGCAGGAACAGACAGTGACAGCAGGAGACGGAAGAGGAGTGGATCCAGATGAGGAAATAACCCACCGGTGATGCAGTGTTCAGTAAAAAAGCATGGGGGCAAAACGTACAATTAAAGAAATCAGGGAGAGATGAGGAGGTCAGGTGGCTGTGGGTTGTAAAATCCTGCAGTCCAGAATTGAAACCTCATACACCCCAAATTTCTATTACCTTTTCCTCACTCTTTTCCTTGTTACTTTTGCTCTTTGGTTCAGCAGTTTTTCTGAATATAAGATAATTCGTCTTAGACTGGGTGGCAGGGGACAGACTTCAGCTGGTGTTCATGGGTCTAACTTCACGCTGGCTGCGAAGCCGCTCCAGCACTCTTTGTTCTTTGTGCAGGAAAACAGAAGTACCGAGAGACATCAGCTGCGCCGTGCTTATTGCAGCGCTCGTGGCTGGGCTCTCCTCATCCGCTGCTTTTGTCACACATCGCTTTGTACCGTTTTCCTGCAGTTTTGTCAGCCAGGTAACTACATGTCATTGATGGTATATGTGCAACTCATACTCCTTGGAATAAATAATAAAAAGGCAAACTGACACTTATACCGTAAGTGCCTGGAATTAATTCTGGGAAAGAATAATCTTTCAAAGCCGGAACACTATGTGGATGGCAGATTGTCAGCTACTCCCAATTTCTCTCTATTCTGACTTGGCATCAGCACGGGTATCTTTTCCTTTGCTCTTTCCCTAGTTGCATTAATGCCATCACATGTAGCTTCAAGTTTACTGTTGCTGGATGCAGCAAAAATGAATCTGCATCCCTGCTGATGTTGTGATACTGGGTTGGACTGGTGAAGAGTAATTTTACTAAATAGATTTACTAAACCTAGTTTTACTTTAGCTTTTCATTTTCTTTTCCGTCTGTGCTATGAAAAAATGGGTCTCACTGAGACATCAGAAAACAGTGCTGGATTCTCTAGGACTTTGTATCTCCATTGGCTTCAAAGCAGATACTCCTGATTTACAGGTGTTGAGCAAGGGTAGGGTCGAGGCCATAGTGCTGCACATATTTCACATCAACTATCTCTGGTACAGTATCACAAATGCAGTTTTTTAATGTCTGTGTCTTCTGAATAATTAATCTAGGAGTGTGTTTGTCCTGGCCCAGTAATACCACTCTACTGGTGTTTACCATTATTTGTGATTTAACGTTAACTTTGTTTTTCTGTCAGATAAAACAGGGTACCTTGTGTGCACCCAAGTCAGATGTTTCTGAGAGAACAGGGCCTCTGATAACACTGAGGGAAAAATTTAATTGTACCCCCACCCCCGCATCATTTACATAACTCAGATTGATGAGATAGGAAGGAAAGTGTTTACAATGCAAGAAGATAGGAATTTGGGGATTTAAATAGGAAGCGAATCGAAATGAGCTGTCTGAGGTAATTATGAAACACATACTTCATATGTTTTCATTAGATATTGCTATTATACTACACAAGGCAAAGGAGTTTGATTAAACTACAGCTCAGTATATAAATTTATGCATAAATTACCCAGAAATCAGTTAGTTCATTATCTTTCAGGAACTCAGCAGGGGACTGAGCAAAAGTTTAGCTGTACTGGGATAAATAATTTGAACAAGAATAAGAAGTGTGTTTGGTAGGAAGAAAAACACCAGCAAGGTCGTGAGATGGAGCACGACAAGGGGTTAAATTAACTGGTGTGCAAAGTCCCAGGCAGGGACAACCACCAGCAGAAGGAGCCTGGCCAGACTGAGCAGGACCTGAGCTCCATCTCCACCACATGAAGCCCAGGGCACAGGGAACATCCTCCTGCAGCTCCGGTGGGGCCACATCAAAGCCTGCTGGCTGCACAGAGCACCTCGAGAAGGGATATCTCGCTCCTGCAGGCACAGCTGCAATGTAGGCGCTAGCTTTTCCCTTTCTGCTTGGGAATGGTTCTTCAGGCTGGTTTCGCTGGTAGTTTGCTCATGGAACAGGGCTCAGCAAACAGCATGGAGCTAGATTATTTTCTGATTTAATTTCCAGCCTCTAGTGAGTGTGTGTTTTCTTTTTATATAAGGACATCTTTTCATTTTTTATTTTTTAGAAACATTGCATACAGGACCATTGAATAATTGAGCTATTGAAGAATCATAGCCAAACTCCATCATCAGACTACCCTCAAAGTCGGCTTTTGACCACTGAATGAAAGGTGATGCTGCCAAGCCATCAGTGGCAAACAGTCAGAATATGATTTCTACAGACCCTTCTAGCATTAAACTTTATTTGATTGTGCTGAATATTGCTCAGTGTATGTTCCATTTGTTGGTATTCCATGGGCCTGACTCTCCTGTTTATTGAAACAAATGTTCATGAGAATGTTGCACCAGCCATCCAGTGAGAGAAGCTATCACAAAACATTCTGCATTAACCTTTCTGTCATTGCATTAAGGCTGTGACTACACCCCAGCTCCATGCATCAGCATGTCACAGAAGCCTTGGCTCTCGCAAATACTTATACACTTCTTTTCCCATTCCTTAAAGCTAGCTGGACTGAATGTCTTCACCTTCTGTAGACGTAACACGGTGCTGTTACATTCTTGTTGCTAATGAGGATACAGGTTTAGTACCTGTGTTCAGGATCTATGGTATGATTTCATGGAAATGCCTCTCAAGGATCTGTCTCTCCGGGCTACTTTTCTGCATTTTTCTTAATAACTGCTACAAGCACTGTCAAAGTGCTTAGAGTTTAACTTATAGCTGCTTATTTAGCCTTTTTTAAAAAAAAATCTTTTCTTCTGTGTCTGCTCAGGATGCTTGTTCCCTTTTTACCCTTCATCTCTTTAAATTTCAATGCAATCAATTATAAGACACCAATCTACCTATCTTACTCCCTGTCTGTAGTGTATCAGCAGTGGCTTCTACTGTAATCCACTCTGCGTTGGTATTGACTGCCTCTCTCCAAGCCTGGTATCGTCAACAAATACCGCTGCCTGACTAAACCATCTTTTAATAAATAAACACAACAAACCTTGGCCCTAATAACAAAGCTTGTGGCTTTGATAATCCCCTTTCCCATTAATTCACTCCGAAGTCCAATATTCTTTCTACATTCCCTGCCAGAATAATCTATCACATCAAGCATTTTTCAGGGAGCTGTATTACAAACACTGTTCCGCTTCCACCATGATCTCCTGTCAGCAGACGCCATGTGGTAAGCTTGTTAACTCCTTCAGAAGTTTGACTGGTATTTCATATATTTATACATTTTTACACCAGAAGGGACATGTTGCTTGATGCTCTGGATGACCCAAACTATACAATTTTATTCAGCATCTCTTATGTTAGTATAGACTCCCCCTTCCCAGGAAGTCTGTTAGGAAGACTTCTGGTCTTGAATTCAAGCCATGGAGATTTGTCCACCTCCACTGGTCATTTATTTTTGGTGGCTAATTATTGCTGTGAAAAACGCACACTTCTGAATTTGCTTTTTGGAATCCCGTTTGAATTTGGTGGATGCCAGCCTCCAGCCACTGCAGTCTGTTATGTTTCTTTGTGCATGACTAAACTACTATATGCCCTCAGAATTTTTCTCCCTGCAGAAATTATGGAAAGTTCATTCTGGCTGTTGAGTAGACTGCTCCCTCTGCCCTTTCCTTCATCCCTCCCTCCAGTGTAAGTCCCTCTCTCCAAAGAAGGTCCTCCACTTTTCACAGCATCCTCGTGCCTGTGATCTTAGCCCTCTCCTATCCTTTACTGGCCTTCATAAGTGCAGAAGGAGTAAGCAAACGGTTCATTCCAGTAATGCTCTCACCTCTGCTGACTACATAGATAAATTAATTTCCATACCTTTGCTTTCTGACTCCCTATTCATCCATGAAAGGTTCATATTAGGTCTTTTGGCCATGACATCCTGCTGAGAGGTTCACAGTCTACTGCCTTTAGTGCCTCTATGATGCTTGCTGTAACTGAAACAAGAACTGTCAGTATAGCTTTCTCTTGCATGTTTTCCCCAATATTTTCTCCGACAGCACTTTCATCCATTATTATCTTTACCTGATTACTTTTCCCAGTGTTGTTCTGCATAAAACGAATGGTTTCTTGCTGTCAGATAAAATCCCTTCTTAAAAGTACAGGCATTAAATTTGATACCTTCTATTACAACGATATTTTCTGATATTTTGAAGAGCTTTTTAATGTAGTATGTGTGCTAACATACCTGAGTTTATCATTTATCCTTTTTTTTTTTTTTTTTCTGAATAGGCAGGGGTCTTTGTTGCTGGCCATTAATTTAAACCTTCCCATCTCCTATTTTCTTTGACTTTCTCTTGGATGTGGCCTTGACTTATGGTATATTTTCTTCTTCTCGTTGAAAATAAGTATCTGATTATTTCTCCATCACATTTTGTGAGCACAAGAATAAAGAATTCATTTTACTTTTTACAGTGTCAGCCCTTTCTGCCAATATATTACCCCTTCCATGTCTCATTTCACCTCTTGTGCCATCTCTTGTTCCTTTATGTATACAAAACATGTCTTCCCGTTTATCTTGCCTCTCATTCATACCTCTTTTCATTCTTCACCTTCCCTTTTCTTATCATTTTCCTACAGTTTCACGATCATTTCTATAATCTTCCTAGTCCTCCCCTGTACTGATGCTTTATATCTGGTGCTAACCTTTATCTCATTCCTGATTACTTTTTGTACTTTTGTTCATCGCACAGTCTATCAATCGTTATAAGCTTTGGGCTCGCCTGTTCCAACCGTGCTTAGTGCTGTGGATGTATCAGTGCATCTGCCTATATGGATCTCTGAACATTTGACATTTTTCTGCCCAAGTCCATTTCCTTGCCATGAATCCTTTCCCCAGTTTCAACAGGATGACTCCTCTGCCTAAGCTGTCTGCAGCTAACTCATGCCTTGCCCTCCTGTGTTTTTTTTTTTGTTTGTTTGTTTGTTTTGTTTTGTTTTGTTTTTTTCAGTTCTGGGGTAAAAGAGTTGTTCTGCTCATGGGGACGAACTTGGCACTGTGAATGCGCAAAGGGCAAAGTACCAGTGTCTGAAAACCTGTATACTGGGACCAGCTGAAAGTGGGAGGGGAAGCACAAGTTCCTCCTGCTGGCCTCTCTCCTGGTAAGAGCAGCCTCCTCTTGCAAATGAGAGGGATGGGTGGTGGGTGAGTTTGGGTGCTGGAGACCCCAAAAGGGGAGAGGAACATCCTCATGTGCCCAAGGACATCTTGGACAGAGTCACAGCTAAACCCACCCCCATCTCTGGCTGGGTCTTCATCCTCCATTATCCCTCCAAGTACAAAGTAACCCCTTACAAAAATCCATACCTTCTCTAAGCATACATTGAAGCCATATTTTTATTCTTTCTGTACATTCTACTTTCTGGGTATTCTACTGTGCTAGTGGGCTTATGGGGTAAGAGAAGGAGATATAAAATGAAACGTTTGCTTTCCTAAAAATGTTTTCCTTCCTTGCAATTGTCAGAGAAAAGACCCATGAGGAACTATCTCCCAGGAAAGCATTTGAGAAGTGCCGTTACAAACCCACTGGAAATAACGAAAAAAATTCCACTCTGTCTGAAGAGGCCAAGATCTCTTGCCAAGCAGCAAAACACTTTAAGCTCTTCAACAGCAACACAGCACTGTCTAAGGGATGCAAGGCTGCTGCTGGTGTAGAAACCACACATCTACACCATGCAGTGGAGCCTCTTGCAGGACCTTCAAACCGATGGCATCCATCCTGGCTCCAAGGAGAACAGGCATCATCATGCAGGGCTGCGTGCAAATTAATGAGGTGCTCTGGACTGCTTCTGGTTGGGATAACAGCATCAGGGTCACATCTCCAAGGATTTTGACCTGCTGGGTCAGCCAGAAACCTGTCAGTGGATGACGCTTGTTTTTGCCAATGCTGCTGTCTGGGAGGCAACAGACTCCAGCAGAATCAGGATCACAACTACAAGCTACTGAACTTGCTGTTCCCATGTTCTGCCTCTGTTTAGCATCAGAACAGGCCTGAGGCATATTCATTTATTATTTTTTTTTTAGTGTGAAAATATAGCAGAAATGTTATGTTTGGACTTCAGTGAAGCTGAGTCCCAGTCAGCAAATTCTCTGGGTGGTTTGTCTTGCCCCAGCTCTTTGTCCTTCCCACACCAGTCTCTGCCCATGCACACGGTTGTTGCTGCATTGTTTGTTGCACACACTCTCTGGTAGCTGACTCCAGCGTTTGGGCACACTTGTAAAACAATAGAAGGTTTCTTCCACACATGAGAAGTTTGTCATTGTTGTTTTTTGTTTGTTTGTTTATATGTTTTCCTGTGCTGCTTGTTAATAACAATTTACAAGTCCCTTTGTACCTTCTGATTATAACCTAACCTGCGCTATTCAGATTTTGTGGATTAATTCATTTTTCTGTATTACTTTTCCCTTAAACTTTATAGGCATGTATATTCATGAAAAGAACAGAGGGGAAAAAAATCCCAGAAATTACCACAAGAAAAACCCCTGCTAAAAGCAATAAGTTTGCTGACAGATGGTAGAATCAGTTGAAAATCGAGTACCATATTTACTAAGTCTAACCCATTTAGTAAGCCAGAAAAGTGTTATCTAATTCTATCCCCTGTGTGTTTGTGTTTTGGAATAAACAGATGCCTAATGAGGAATGTGTCTAGTATGGTTTTTGAAGAACCTGGATGGATCCTGGTTCTGATTCAATACTTGATTTTGACAAAGATGATAACACTCACTGCAGAACCTATTGTTTTGTCTCACAGAACCACAAATATTCCCATGCCTGCTGACAGACAAAAAGTGGTTTCAGAAAAAAAGGTGCCAGAACAGGGCACAAATCAGAAGAAAAAAAAAAAAAAAAAAAAAACAACAACAAACAGAAGTGTTGAATGACTTAACCTGCATTTTACATTTCTTGTTCTATTTATACAACACCCAAAAATGCAGTGAAGGAAAGGGCAAACACACTTGAATCACTTGCAGGCTTGACAGCTACCACAATCAATTCGTGTATGTTTTGTGCTGGGTTTTATAAAATAATAGGGACTGGCTTAGAAAGACACATGCTTGTGTACTTTGTGGCAGATCTGGGTGAGAAGCAAAGACTGAATAAACAGAGCAGGGTAATGTGAGCAACAAGTGCTTTAGGGAAGATGAACCTCTTGTGGGCCATGCTTGGCCAGTGAGGCTATTGCATCTGCAATGTCGGTGCAGAAGAAAGTGAGCTCCCCCAAAGGCTGGCAGGATGGCTTCTAACATCTCACCCTTGACTGGAACCATTAGGAAGTTTACCAAAATAAAAAATCTGCCCTCTGTGAAGTCCATAAAAAATACTTACGGAATGAGAG
The DNA here is from genome assembly GCF_040182565.1 of Anser cygnoides. NCBI lineage: Eukaryota > Metazoa > Chordata > Aves > Anseriformes > Anatidae > Anser > Anser cygnoides. The sequence goes on along the minus strand of NC_089874.1, from coordinate 138,475,753 downwards.
ATATTAGACTTTTAAAATACATCTACTTTTTCTAATGCTGCAGGGAAGGAGTAGATAAAGAATAGGATCTGGTCTAGTGTAAAATAAATGATATCTTCACATAGAGGGGAATATTTAGAAAGGATTATTTAAAAGGAGGGAGATATAACGTTTATTTTTCCACAGTATTTTAAAATTAATTGATTAGCAATAGATTTCAATAAATTAATATTCACCCATTCCCACTTATAAAAGTTGTTTAAGATCTACTAAAGAATTTTGCTAAGTCTTGTTTTCAATTATATGAACTTGTTATGAGAGACTTAGGTTCTGGAAATTCAAAATATCTGCCTAAAAATACCAGGAAGCTGTGGTTTGATTATTGGGAATCTCATCCCTGTTCCCAGCACTGGCTGTTTACCTGTTCTGTGGGCACAAGTGAGTTGTTTCTATTCTCTTTCTGTGTTCCCCTTTACACCCAGGAGATGCACAGTGTTTCTCACCCTATGGAATTCTAAATCCAAACTCACACATGCGTTACTCTAATATAGTCAATTTTCTAATTTTGTCATAGGATTATCTAAGGTATTGGTCAAGTCAGTATGTTGTCGTCGCATTACTGCAGAAAATGCCAACTCACGCATCAAAGGAAGGTGGACGCTGGTGGTGGCAACAGAGTGTTTTAACACATGGATATAGATGTGATTCTTAAATATTAATAACGAGAATTGCATTTCACCTCTTATCTAGGCGGTATCCAAAGATGATTTTCTGTTCACATTTTAGCAAAAGAGAGCTCTCATGGGGAACCTGAGGGAAAAGAAAAATTGCTGGCACTATGCATTTCTTCTGCAGGCTTTTCCACCCCTCAAAGGCAGCAGAGGCAAAATGCTTGTGGTAAAGATCTTACCCTGTCCTTGGTTTAAAAATGTAGCAGGAGTATAAATTTGTTCTGTTTCTAGTTTTATGTGAAAGAACGAGGGAAACTGCAAAAGACTATGGATCCTGATTTTGATGTTTTACATTTTTTCTTGCCCGTTCTTGGCTATACTTTGTCGCATTTCCAAGGCATTAAAACAGAGACTCAGGGGCCTAGCTAGGCATAATGGTATAAAGTTTCCGGTGCAGTAAGCTGTAACACTCTGTATGCTCTGGAAAGTTTGCATTCAGCCTTTTAATAAGTGAAGACACAACATAATGCTCCTGATAATTTTCAGCATGGACAGATGGTATATGAACAGCCTGGTGGGAGGAGAACCAGCCCAGCTTAGGGTAACAATGTTCGACTAGCTATCAGGGAGGAAACAGACTTCCTCTGCCATTGCCCAGTGCCAAGGAGCTTGTTTTATCTCCTGCTCACCACACTGATCATGCTTTGCTTTCTTCTGTTTTATAGGCATTGGCTTTGTGCAGAAAGTGCAGCTCCTTTCTCCTGCCAAAACGAAACAGTATTTTAGATTATAACTAGGCTAGGAGTCATTTGCAATTAATTCTGCTCAAAACCTCCTCTAGCTGGAAATGCAGATTGGACCAATTTGCTGTGAGTTGCTACAAGGTGAGGAAGGTGCTCGCCACTTCTATTCCGTACTGAATTTTCCAGTTTGTGTGCTAAAGCTGGAGCTGGCTGCAGCCGCTGCCCCAGCCACGAAGCAGGGCACGTTAGCAGGAGAACGGGTGGGTTCAGAGATGCTTTGGGAAGTTTCTCTGGGTCTGTAGCATCCAAATTAGATTCTTCAGGGGCTGTGTATGTGAGTCTGTCAGTGCTTCTCCCTCTGCAAGACAATTCAGCAGCAGTGGCAGCAGGAAGTGGCATGCTGGAGAGAGGCAGCATGCTGGGATGGCTGAACGTGATTTTTGTAAGCCTACTTCTGAAAATGCCACTTGTCCTCTTTCAGATTGCCTTCCTTGCCACTGCCCACCTTGGAATAAAGGAGCTAGGAATATATTTCATCACCATTATCCTTTCTGTACATGAATGTGTTAATTACACAGGGCAAAGCATTTCTGCAGCCCCGGAGTGCTGCCCGCAATCAGCAAAGTCCTGCCATGTTCCACCTCCGGACAGATGCTTCAGCTGAGCCAACAGAGAGATGGTTAATAGGTCAAGGAGATTGCTAGTGACGGGAGGATGGATTGAAGATGTGCATTCACTCCCAATTCTGGGTCTTGGGGGCTAGCAGAGACAAGTGTCTTCCATGAGCAATAAATTAGTCTTAAAAAATAAATGATTTCTTTTAAAAGTGCATTCATTTCTCTGGAGCCTCCATCTCTCTACTGAGCAGGTGGCACAGAGTAAAAGAAAAGAATAAAGAGAAAATGTCACCTCTCTCTCCTGCAACTCTCTTTAAAATGTTTGAACACTTTTTTTAAATTTTACTTTAATTTTCTTGTCTCTGCTCTTTATTTTTATTTTATTTTAATTTTATTTTTATTGTGCCTGAATTCAAGGCTGCTGAAAATAGCGCAAGATAGTTCCTGTAAATCTCTATCTGCTTTTCTTCTCATCTCAGGGTGGACAGGAGTTTTTTGTTTCATACATTATTGACAATGTGATAGAATGGTGATTCCACGAAGTGAGCAGGAGCCTTAAAAAGTTAATGAGGAGGGACAACACGGGATTGTTGTTATTGTTACTTTTTAATGTTATGTAGCATTAGGACTGGGCAGCTGGGCACGCTGGATACTGACTGCCACTGCTGTCATTTTTATTGCACCGTGCTGCTGACAAAAGCTGTTACCCCTCCTGGGCTCTTCAGTGCACCCACCACCTTCCCATCACTGCACCTCGCTGCACCTCACTGGCAAACCGGGGGACACGCACGCTGACATCCACAAAGGACAGTGAATCCACACATAACATTTGTAGACAAACATTAATCTCAGGAAGGAAAAAAAGAAAACAATATAATTTTGATTTCCTAAAGACTGAAGCATCTACCTTCCCTAAAGACATCCACTGAATAAGCTTAGTATGTCCTCTGGCTAACATCTGTAGTAAACTTACCTCAAAGACACAAGTACCGGGAGGTTTATTACAGTCAGTACCTTTGGATATATTATTTTACACGATGATACCATCTGTTTCATACTGTAGCACATATCTGAGCACTCCAACAGCAGTTGCAAATACCTCTGTCAGGACACTTGGAAGCATATAGGGCTGGTGCTGGGCAATATCATGGGGCTAAGAATATGCTGACATATTCTGGGCTGGATCCTCTCTTACATTGGTGTTATTTTTATATAGCTGCGGAGACTTCAACTGAGCAAGTCCATACTTATACAAACATGAGGTCAAGACCTCATCCAGGATTATTTAAGGCTAAAACATTTTAATCTACAATGAAAATAATGGAGAAATTCCTTCTCATGAGAGTGCCTAGTCCTTGTGAAATGTCTGTCTCTTCAGCTGTCCAAATGAGAAATAGAGGAAGTAGAGCCCTCTGTATGATAGTCTGACGCCCTGGAATTTTAACTGCTAAATGTTTCAGTTAAGAAACCCAAGTCAGAAAATGATCTGCACTTCTGTGTGGCAAAAAATTCAACCACTTTCTACTATTGGTTTTGTGTCTTTAGCTGGTAGGGTTTCATTGGCTTTAAATGGACCTGAAGATTTTTCTCAGAAGTCAAACGAGGATTTTGTAAGTTCACCCAGAATCGCTAAGGTCACAACTGATGGCCACATATCATTATTAGTGATATAGATAGATGTTGACATTGATTTTTTTAAATATCTGTCTCACCTGTCTTTTCAAAGTTGTTATTTTTATGTGCTTTTTCTTTTTTCTTTTTCTTTTTCTTTTTTTTTTTTTTTTATACATCTTATCAATTATTGCTGCTTAGAAGAGTTTCCTCACCAACCCTTCCAACTTAGTCCCCAAATTGTGGGAAGGAATCAAAGGAATGATGTTTGCTGCTGTTTAACTTTGAATCACTGGCAAATGTTTTATGTAACTCATTTTCTTCCACACAATTAGATTGTAAGGACATAGGGACTAGGCTCTTTTTTTTTTTTTTTTTTAATTCAAAGGTCTCAGTAAGCAAAGCATAATGTATTCTGCCCAAACTGTGAGAACAGAGCAATACAGAATAATTTACTTCACTAATGCCAAATTAAAATTCATAACACAATTCTTTAATTACCATCTGAATCCAATTCTCAAAGAAGTTTGCCCTAATTGCATTGTTGATATGCATGGATGCAAATAAGATGTTGACTGTTTCCCTTGTAGCAAATGACTCTGTTTCTAATATGCACACATCTAACAACATGGGGCCAAGTTCATCCCTGGTAAAAACCCATTAGAGTTAGCAGAGTTATAGCAGGGATGAATCTGAACCACTCTTCTCAGGAAAGCTGGTCTAGTTATCAGCCACTAAAAATTGCCCCTCCAGTGCCTACAGACAAATGCACTGTCCCTGTTTCCCCTGAGCAAGACAGTGAAAAGCTCCCAGAACCCCCCCAGCAAGCTGGAAAGACAAAAGTGTGAAACAGGCATGTGTGGAACAACATTTGCCAGAAGGTAGCAGGGACGTATAAGTCCAGATGTTCTTCTCTGCTTTTGTGACAGCACTGAATAGGGATCTTATTCTTAGCCCACAAGCACAGGTGTTTCAAAGGAACAGAGTGAGAATTTCTGATTGGAGACACAGGAAATTAAATAATATTCACCAAAGAAGTTAATAGCGTGGGCATCATTTGGGCATATTTGTAACGGCTGCATACTTCTCTCAGGTGAGCTAATTAGATGGAAGCACTTTGATATATTCTCCTGGTTACAGAAATTAAAATAGATTAAAAAGTTATTTTTGGTAAATATCTGGGCACAAAGAAGGTGTCACATTTTTGTGGAAAAAGGAAACCAAGCACATTTTCTCAAGTAAAAGCCACCCATTCTGCCCATGGCGCTAGCCTGATGGTAAGCAATGAATAAATATAAGTGCCTATTGTAGTCCAAGGGATGCTTACAGAAGAATGTAGTGCTCCCTTGCAGTTAGGACAGGAGGGGGAAGAGTAGCAAAGAATCATTTTTCTGAGCATGTTTTTGTTTCATTTTTGCCAGCCAGATAAGATGAGCTGAAGTCCTCCTGTTCACTTTTCATTAGAGGTTGTGGTTGAAGGGAACTAGTATTCATAATGTGCTTTTTCAGTTGCCTAAGCCATGTTTTCTTAAGGAGATCTGAAAAAGGTGAAGAAATGTGCTTGCTGCCATTCTTTCTTCTTTAATGATGCTTTTAATGATGCTTTAAAAAGGCCATAAATGTTTGCATTTTTTGTTTATTACATTGGAAATTCAGCCTCAGTCTACTTTGCTGTTCCTGGGAAGAAAAAAAAAAAAAGTAGGTCTGTGTACAATTAGAGAATAAGTTGTTGGAGATATTTGAAATACCTACATAAATAAAACTCTTCCAAAAGGAAAACTGTTATTATTCAGATGGTTTAAAATCCTGAATCTAGTTAATACCTACGTATCTCAGAGGCTTGAATAGGGTCATTAAAACTTTTCTAAGTGCACTAAAGATCCTCTGCAGTTGTGGCACCTGCATGGCCTGAAGGAAGGTGCTTCTCTCTGTGGTCAAAGCCAAGCCATCGGTGCAGACCTCCTTGTGAGGCTCCGGCTCTGGTCCAGCCACTCAACCAAGGCAGGAGGGTGGTGAGGCTCTGGTGGTCGGTGTGAATGTGGGTCATCTGGGAAGTCCTGTTGGTGGTGGTCTTCAAGAGAAAGTCATGGAGGTCATAGAATCATCGAATGGCTTGGGTTGGAAGGGACCTTAAAGCCCATCTGGTTCCCATCCCCCTGCCATAGGCAGTGATGATGCCTGCTACATTAGGTTGGCCAAGGCCCCATCCAACTTGGCCTTGAACACCTCCTCAGGTGAACAACAGCAAAGTAGAAAATGACAAGGATGAACTGGTGAATGTGGAAGTTGTAGGAAGCTGGAGGTCTTTATTGCTTAGCTGCTTCTCATTAACATTTGGCACAGCTAGCATGGGCTTGGGCCATGGGATCAGGGATCTCTCCTCCTTCCTGCATGGAAATGGCTGTAGTAACTAATACAAAGTGAAACCAGCACAGCAAGGGGAAATGAGTGCCATGAACTCCAACTCTGCTTGCTGTGAGCTAACTGAACTGCTATGTTAAAAAACATGAACGAGGACATTTTTCAGTTAGAAAGGCCAAGGACAGGAAATCAGGTAAGGAGGAAAATAATCAAATATTGATGGATGAGAAAAAAATTGCACATAATTGCCCTTACTGAAGTCTCTGGAGTGATGGAAGAGATGTTAAAATCTATTTATAAATGGCAAAGTAGTAGAAAGTTGGGTACCTAGAGGATGTTGGAAAGTTTTATTTTGGAAAACAGAAAATGTCAGTGTTGCCAGAAGACCCCGGTTGTCCTCTGGGGAGGTCCTTGTCACCTTCACTCCCAGCTCCTGGTTGAGCTGTTGAGGTTACATACTGAAGTCCTTACAGGTGATCATTTGTTGGCACAAAAATGTGTGGTTTTGTTTGCTTGTTTATTTATTTATTTATTTTTAACTGATAGGAGAACCCGATTTTGGATTTCATGATGAAGAAAATCAGTTGCTGGACTATAGCCAGGGTCACCAAGGTACCAGATTTCACTTCATCAGTAGGTTTAACATTGTAAAATGGACATCAACCTCAACCAGTAATATATCTGACACTTCAAAAAGACTGGTTTCGCACAGTTAAAGATATGGTGTGGTGAAACTGACTCTGGAGAAATATCTACATGAAAACTGAGAAAACTTTTTTTTTTTTTTTTTGTGAGGAGCTTGTCAGAGGACCAGAAAGTTTGCCATTTCCCAGCCAAGAAAGAAGACAACTTTGCATAAAGTCCATCTGGCTATGATGAAGGAAAAGCAAGAACTAAAGATAAAAAAAATAAAATAAATATTTAGTAGGTAGAGAAGTTAGGAACTACTACATAAGTTTTGAAGTGTACAGATTTAATAAGGGAGCCAAAGACAAGGTTAATTTCTGTTTTTCTGTTTAGCAAAGCTAAGTGTACTGAGAAATAATTTTTCAATGGCTAAAGTCATTCTAACACCATTGTCAAAAACCCAGAGCATCAGGATGTAAACACCAAATTTAAATCTGTGTTATTACAGGACAGTGGTCCCTAGGCTCCACCACTGTGTTTTTATGGCTAGCAGCTTTCTGCTAAGAACCACTGCTGTTCATCACTGCAGCTCTCATTCTTTGAACCTATGAATTTCCTTGATGATACACAGAAATTTTACTGACATTGTTTTAATATTTAGTAGAGTTTTAATTTAAAAATGAGCTCCGTGACAGAGCAATTAGAAAGACTAAGATCTCAGAGGTCTTGAGAAATCACATATGGGGAAGCTGTCACATTATGGGTCATTTTGAGTCATCTTGTGCTGTTCAGATAATTTATGTAATCTGCAGGTAAATACAAAATTAATACAAACATATATGAAATTATTGCTAATCTTGAGATATATTTTTGAAGCTCAGTGCTCATTTTACACCCACGAAGGGAGTGCTGTTATCCTTTTCAGTTAATGGAAAAGTAGACAGGAAAAAACAGACAAACAAAAACAGTTAACAAGGGCAAGAAAGCCATACAGAGCGATACATACAGCTTGGCAAACTGGTCAAGACAAAGAAAATGCATTTCAGTACAGACAAATGCAGAGAGATGAACAGAAAATAAGAATGGTGGCAGACTTTCACAGCAGCAGATCTGGCAAGCAATGACTCCAAAAGTAGTAGCAGTCCTAGGGATAAACAGTTCAAAGCGAGCTCCAAATCCCAAGCTGTTACAGAACAGCTAATGTAATCACTGAATCACAAAGTAGGAAGCAGCTAGAGTGTTGACTTTATGATGGACACGTGTCTATGCTTCACAAAGATGTTGAAAGATTCAAAAGGGAATTAAATATAAATTTTAAATATAAAAACACATATATATGTGTGTGTATGCGTGTATATATATATATATACACATATTTCCCAAGCTTGAGAGAAAATGGTTTGCATTTGCAAGCTTCAAAAGATCTGTTTTTTCTGTTGAGAAGGAGAGTGAAAGGTTACATGAGTGCTATAGATTCACCTTCACGGTGAGAAAATATTGGGTGTTAATGGACTCTTCAAGAAGCAATCTGGGATCCCTGGGGCTGCAAGAAGTAAAAAAGGCAAGGTAAAAATTAATCACTGGAATACACTTAAAATGGTGCATTGTCCATGTATTGACATATTTTCAGTCATTAACACTTACAGGAAAACATCATCTATGCAAAGCTATTTCCTGCTGTAGTGCCAAGTACATTACTGAAGGCAGAATAGAATTAACTGGAAGTAGGACATTGGAAGCAAGCAGAGGTGAGCCAGGGTGACCATCCTGCTTTAATCAATGTCTACCAGATGAAACAAGTTCAGTGGAATTTATTTCTTCGTCTTAATTTACTTTTTCCTACAGAGGAAGGACAAATACGGAACAAGTAGGCTGTTAATACCAGTAACACAGTTAAATGCAGCATGATACAGGTGGGATTGTGAAGTCCAACTGTATGTTGTTGGATCTGGCCTCGTTAACCCATCTGAGTGTATTGGGTTTACCTGGCAAGGGCCAGGTAGCAGGAGGGCTGCAGGGGTGGCCTCCGTGAGCAGAGCCCAGCAGCTGCCCCATGTCAGATCAGAGCCAGCTCCAGCTGCTCCAAAAGGGACCTGCTGCTGGCCAGAGCCGAGCCATGAACGATGCTGGTTGGGCCTCTAGGAGAAAAGATCGAAGAAAGAGAAAAACACAACTGCTGCGCAGCAGCAGCTGGGAGAGAGGAGTGAGACCCAGCCCTGCAGCCCCCAGGTCAGTGCAGCAGGAGGGCAGGAGGTGCTCCAGGCACGCAGCAGCAGTTCCCCTGCGGCCTGTGGAGAGGCCCCTGGTGGAGCAGGCTGTCCCCCTGCAGCCCACGGGTCCCACACGGAGCAGATCTCCACGCTGCAGCCCGTGGAGGAGCCCCCGGTGGAGCAGGTGGATGTGGCCTGGAGGAGGCTGCGGCCCATGGAGAGCCCCCGCAGGAGCAGGCCCCGGGCCGGAGCTGCAGCCCGTGGAGAGGAGCCCACGCAGGAGCAGGGGTCTGGGGGGAGCTGCTGCTCGTGGGGGACCCGTGCTGGAGCAGTTTGCTCCTGGGGGATGGACCCCGTGGTAGGGACCCATATTGGGCCCCATGGAGGACCAGCAGATGTGTCATCTGCGTTCGCTGGGGCATGAGCATAAGTGCTGGATTAAAATTGATGCAAGATGAATTTTGCAGTTTGCCACTCATCTTAAGCAGATATTTTCAATGTAAAATATTGGGGTTAGAAACAGCCATGTCCCTAAAAGCATTAGATTGGTCTCTATTTGTTCCCAAAATATCAAAATATATTTAATAGGGGAAGTGAATGGTGTTGTGTAAATAATTTATATAGTTGGGAGGATAATAATGGCAAAAGTTTTGTCTCAGTGTTGTTTAAAATGTTGTCACAAATGTTCCAATCAGTGCTTGTCACACAGGAACTGGAACAAGTTATGAGGTTTGAGACAGAGAATACAAATTGGTATATATACCTGCAGTTTCCTTATCTGTCTTTTAAACCATTTCTGGCTGTTAAATTATCTAAAAACTGCTTCACAAATCAAAGACTATGTGGTGCCAAGAGTAGGGCACCTTGAATTTTGTTTAGATTTTCTCTGGGAGTGTTACATAAAATTCTCCAAGAAATATCATTTAATGTTTTAAGTTCATCTTCTCTTAATTTAAGTGGAAGAATACTCACCAAATTTCTAGCATAACACTGTCTCGTGTTAGTTCATAAGCTTTAAAACCATAAAGTCTTCAAAATGAAAGAATTTAAAACTCATATATTTTCTCTCACCTGTGGAATAAATTAATTTTTGTATTTTTTTTTAATTTTAATTTTCTTATTTCTTATTATTTATTCTATGAAGTTCAGAAAACCATTTTCACTTTGGAGTTATTTTAATTTTTGCAAAGCTAGCCATATCTGTTTTCCTTACTGAGCTTTTCTTAAGTTGTTTAACCTGAAGCTCACTGTAGCTAGAAGGTGGTCCTAGTATTGACATCACTTAATATTGTCTCTGATATCTCATTTTAGACCTGGAGCCCTCATGCACTTCTACTTGATTATGTATCGTTTTCTCTTGAATAAGAAACAATCGCGTGGGATGTTTTGACAGAATTGGGTACCTGGTTCCTTAAATTGTAATTTAGCTCTTCAGTCTGACAGTAGAGGAAAAACGAGTATCTTCTGCCACTCCAGAGGTTGTGTCACACAGATAATAACCTATTACAGCCACTAGTGAAATAATAGCTCACTGAAAGGAGGTCTGCGCTAGGCAGCTACCCACAGCTGATGGAGCATGTAGGGATCCAGCTGTTGACGTTTTCGTGGAGAGTGATGGGGAAAGGGGGGTGTTCCATTTGCCCTTTTTTAAAGGAAGTAAGAAATTTCAGCCAAAGAAACCTCCACATATCTTCACTGCCAACAAAGACAACTAAACTCACCTTTTGCCTGGCTCTTTAAGTCTGTTATTGTGGTGGAACCTTGTTGTTTGAACACATGTTATGCCACTTGCCCTAAACTGTGGTTATGTTTTGGCTTGGGGTCCATGCAGCTTCAGGTTTAGCTACAGACTATAATATAGGGATGCTGTGTTTTTTTGTATGTGTGTTTGTGTGTTTTTGTTTCTTCCCAAGCAAGAGATTTCATTTCTTTTAATGGACACCATTGTGCTCTTATGAAAAGGTCTGCGTGTAAGTGCTGTGATCTGGCTGCCACTGCATGCCCCAGCCATGAATCAGGGCATAGATTTTTAGGATTACAAAGTAAGTGGGAGGTATACTGCTACACAGTAGATGGCACGCAAACTTGTGTACGGCATTAAAACCAAAGGCAAAAAGTGTTGTTTTAAACCTTCCTAAGGGGAGCTCTTTGACCCTGCTAATTGATAATATTAAAGTGTGAGAGTAAACAGACATTTGTAAAATGAGCCTCTGTAAAGAAACCTGAACAAAAAAAAAAAAAAAAAAAAAAAAAAAAAGGAAAAAAAAGGGGGTGTGTGTGTGCAATTCAAAGCAGCCATTTAAATCTGTATTTGCAATGGGTTCTATCTGCACTGAAACCAACTAGTGCATCATAGCACTTGTGATTTATTGCAGCGTCAGAAGGCAAGCATGAGTTGACAAAGAACAAATGCTGCCGACTACATCAATCAGAGGGATCTTTGGGGTGAAGCAGAATGTTTTTCAGAGAGGCTCATTGAGTCACTGAGAGATACTGGCCACTTGTCAGTGGTGCAACAAATTTCACAGTGGACCTACAGCTTGAGCTTGGATTGTAGATATCTACTGCCGCTGCTCTGCTCTGCTCAGACCCAAGGCAGAGCACGAAAGGTATCGCAAGGTGTTGTGAGTCAACAGTGCTGCACAGACACCACTGAATATCACCTGCTTAGGAAGTGCTTTCTGCTTGTGAGAACAACCAGTCTAAGAGGTGGACTGTGCATTGAATCACTTCTGGATCAATATATATGATATCAAACAGTTTATGACTTGTATTGTTGCAAGGGAGCATCGCATTCCAAAGTTTCAGTATGTGTGACATCTGTTCAGGAGATCCTAATGGACTTTATGTTTATCTGCCTAAGAGCTTTTTGGGCAGGTCATGTACGTGTTGAGTGACCTGAATTTTACTGTTCTGAGGCAGATTAATATTGTGATTTATTTCAGGGTCATTTTGGAGCACTTAGGATTGTAGAACAAAGCTTTGGGATGCATGTCTGACAGAGTGCAGCTTGCCATGAACATGTTAAAGATGGCTGTAGTCTTCATGTGTATTTTTGAATTTCATATCTAAAGGCTTGATTCCTGACACTGTGCGAGGGTGTAAAGTGTGCTAAGACATAAAAAAGGCAAATACTGCAGCTGGGATCTTAAATTAAAATCATCCCAAGCTTGTTACTGATCTGAGATACCAGAAAGGCATCCTGCTTCACTTTCACCAGGGGACAGATAAGAGATCACCAAGTCAGGGAAATTCACACCATTCTGAATTACTGATAAATTAGCCTGCTGGCATTATATCTTTAAGCTAATCCTATTTAGTATTCACTTTGAACCCTCCTGCTATGACTCAGTGTGGGGGAAGCTTACAGAGAAGTGTGAGCTGACATCATCAGATACAATATGATACACTTTTCATCTTTCAGACTGGCTCCACTTGTGGTCTGAGGTCATAATAAACTTCTTTCTTGAAGGCAAAATGAATGTGACTGAAAATATTATAGTACTTGGCAGAACAGATGCAGCTGCAGAAAACTCGAATGCCTTTTGTTGGTGCCTGCTTGCTACTCTGTCATCTAGGAGGTTCTCGTCTAGCTGGGAGGTGACACCATCTAGCCAGAAAATCTAGCCATCGTGGGGATGGAGACACTGGAAAATCACAGAGAAAGCCAAGATCTGACTAGCAGACCTTCCAGGAGCAGAAATTTCATGGGTTCGACATACTGCCTGGCCAGATGAAGAAAGCCCTTGTTTGCCAGTGGAGTGATGTAAGGTGCTTTCACAGCTTAATTTCTCACCCTCCCCATGGAAGGTGGGGACCAGTCCTCCCGTGGTTAATCATGAGGCCGTGGCGTGCCAAGACTGCCTGTGTAACTGGTCCAGGCATGTGGTCCAGGGTGCCCTCTCCTTCACCTTGCAAGCTGCAGGGAGCAGGGCATAGTGGAAAACTTTCCCGGGAGCCTCCACAGTCACTCTGCTCCTCCTGGCTGCTTTGTGACTCAGGTTGCTTTTAACAAGGTGAACATTGTTGTGTTTCCAGCAACAGATGTGCTCAGGGAGCGAGAAAACATCAGGGGTTCCTCGGTGACATAGCAGTACAATCCAAATCTGAATACCGCCTGTCTGTCTCACAGTCTGCCTTCAGCCACAAACGTTTTCTGTCTGAGGAGTCCCCTCAAACACTGTAGCTGGCGTTTCTACCTCTTTGCTCCAGCAGGCTGGAACAGCAAGAGCGATTTGCAGTGCAGAAGTGAAGAGCAGCAGGGGGAGGACACGGTGTGCTGCCCCCCAGCACCACCAGGAGATGCCTCTTTTTCAGTCAAGCTGCTCTTTCAGAGCCCTCAACCTTTCTTCCCGTAGCTGGACTTCCCAGGGGTTGGTCCCCACCCCTGATGTCTGATAGTGCAGTCCCAGAACACATTTGCAATGCCTTGGTTTTCTGGAAAGCAGGTCATTTCTCTTGGCAAGGAAGTGATGAGTAGCAGAAACTTTGGCCTTGGAGAAGGGAGTCAGCCTTGGGCACCGGGGACACAGTGGGTACAGAGAGAGAGGTTCAGGCTCTTTGGCAGTGGGTGTGTGGTGGCTTGGGACGCAAAACTACACTAGGGCTGTAGTGGATTGGATGTGCTTGAGGAGAGAGAACCTGGATGCACTTCTACTAATTATTTGTTTAATAATTACTGCTTTACACTCATGGAGTGACAAACAATCAAAATCATGACAAGAGGGATAGTGGAGAGGTTAATTATTGGTCAGGAACTCTGGAAATTCAGTCAAGAATACAGCTTTAGGATAATGTCGTTAGTTTTCACAAGTGACTGGAGAGTTGTGTGAAATTCTGACATTTCTTTTTAATTAAAAAAGAGTAATTATGAAAAAATTTAAGAGGAAATCCCAAAGACCTTTGAACTTTAAAACTATACTTATTTTCATGTCTGAGAAGGCCTTTGAGGTTTTGCAGTGGTGTTTGGATGCAGATATTTCCGTAACAGCTGGCTACTATTGGGGTCAGTCCCAATCTCAGTGCTGAGGAGCACTTCCACAGACTTGGTCCTCCTCTTGCTGTGACAGGGCTATCGTCTTCAAGCCATGCCATTCTCCCTGTTTTCCTCAAGAGCAGCCCAGCCTCTTTGGAGGTCCCAACGGAGACAGAGTGCGGCCTTCAAGGCTGAGAGGAGATGACCCTGTGGTAGGAGGATGTGTGGTGTCCTTGGAGGTTCTTAGATGCAAACCCTAATTAAGCCCAAGGCAGTGTGATGTTCCTCATGCAGCCTCCTACATGGGCTGTCATAGCTGGGGGGTGCCCTGAGAGTGGGTTTTGGGGGAGCTTTGCTGATAAGGAAAGGTGTGAGGGCAGCCTTAGGCCTTGAAAAGCCTTCAAAGGATTCCTGCTGGGCTCAGAGCCAGGCTGGAGACCTGGCCCTCTGTAGATCCTCTCAGAGTGAGATGAAACAAGACTTTTAAAACAAATTGAGTGCTTTTTGATCAAACTAAAAAAGTTATTTCTTCCAAAATTTTTATAATGGCATGGATTTTAGGCCAGCATTTCTCACGACCCAAAGTATTATATTTTTCACTCATGACCCCCTAGTTGTACAGGCTTTCAGTAGCTACTTCACTAGCCATTAAAATTGAAAATTATTTTGAACAAAGGGCGGGAGAGGGAGGAGATGAATTGAATCGCTGGAGTCAGAAAACACTTTTTTTTTCTGCTGTGAGCTCTGCTTGGACTTCACCAGCCATGGGGGTCAGTCCCTGGTGGACACTAAGCCTGATCCTTTGAAGGGATCCACCAAGGCCTCTTGGAGGGACTGGGGGACTTCCTGCCCCCGAACCCCAGCTGTCACGTCTTCAGCAGCGAGGATGAGCTGGGTTGCTGTGGCTTTCTTTTGCTGCTGATTTCCTGTAGGGGCTGTTCCAAAAACCTGCTGATGGTCACAGCGTTAAAATCCCCAGTTTGATAGATGGAAATCACTGCTGAAACAAATGCGAGTGCATTACCAATCTCTTCCTTTCTTTCACAGGAGGAAGCCCCTCATAGCAAAATAGTTCTCATTGTTGCCCTGATTATTTAGTCAAGACACCATTTTGTTCTACTTTGTGCATTGTTTATATTTCATAGTTCAGTACAGGGCATTTCCTTTCCTTCCTAAAATTCAAACCTGAGCATTCACATGCTTATTCTATGACATGGAAAGGCATATTTCCTTTTTGCAAAAAATGTACGCCTTTGAAAGCACTGCTTGAAATCCTCTCTGCAGATTGAATCACTCTTTATTAATAGCAGAGAGGTAAATCTTCTCCAGCGTGGGAAAGGTAAAAGCCCTTTGCCTTATAGGGGCTCTCCTTTAATTCTTAGTACATGTGGGATGTTGTCTGCAAAGTAAGTGAGAAGAAGACTTTTCTTTTTTTTTCTTTTTTTTTTTCTTCTTAATTTTATCAGGATAAGCAATTTGCAGTGGCACAGACAATCTGCTCTGTTAAGAATCTGGCACCATTTACAGTGGCTGGAGCAAGAGACTCGGTGATAGATTAGTGCTAATTTCTCTTCACACAAATAATGGCACTGATGACTCTTGACCATGTGACAGGTTTGTGACTGATGAGCCTTGAGACTCCAGTAGTGACACTTTTCTTTCTCCACACTGGTAAATTATTCATTATTGGTGCAGCCCTGGGAAAACATAAAAAGAGAGAGTGGGAGAGGGGAGGGATTATGTTGCTAATGATAGAAACTGCTGACAAGTCCATTGGGGTTGGGGTTGAGGTTGGGATTGGGGTTGGGGCTGAAAAAAAAGCTTACAGTACATGTGCCAGTTGAGGCATTGTGTTATTTCAGAATATAACAGCCAATGTTCATTTCACTAATATTCCTCAGAAGTGTCAGCAAAGATAAGTGTAAAGCTGGCAGTTTGAGAGGCAATATGAAAATGCAGGTGCCTCTGGCTTGCAATTGGCCCGGTGTTGTTCACCCTTTCCCCCACCACACCCAGTTTATGTGAAAATCCTACTGTACTTTCACTGAGTTCTTCATTTTTAGTGCTTCTGAACACTGTTAAGCATTTTCTTCATTCCGTCGCAGGGCTGGCGACATTTGAAGCTGGACAAAGAATTTCTCGGACAGAGAGGTTGTGAGAAACTCTGAGTTAGGGTTTGCTTTGTGAGAAACTCTGAGTTAGGGTTTGCTGGGAGCTGTCTGAATGAACGAGCATCATTATGTGTGTGAGAGCTCATCACTGCTCCTTCTGGATGTGCCGTGCTGCACGTGAGTTATCACTGGTTTCAGTGTGTGTCATTCCTTCACTCTGTCTTTCATTCCTGGCTGGTTTCTTGTTCTTCCTTTTTTTTTTTTTTTTGAAAAGGACTGTAGTAGATATCATTCTTCTCACTAGCCTGAATGAGATAATGATTGTCTTCAGGAAACACCCCAGTTTCCTCCTCGGAGATGGGGGAGAGCTGCTTCTGCTCAGCCTTCTCTGGCCCTAGGCTGTGTCCCTGTGATTTGGGAGGAGGCCAGGAAGGATGCAACACCAGAAGAAAGCCATGGCAGTGAAGGAACGAGTCTGGCTGAGGATCTTCAGGAGCTCCCAGCCTGGAGAAGACGCCTCTTTTCAGGAGAAGCTGCAATCTTTTTTCAAGGAAACAGAGTTTCTTCCATGTTCCCCGCCCCCTTACACGGAGCCCCGGTGGTTTTTACCCTGTCTCTGAGAAGTGTCCATCTCCAGTGCAGTTCTCTGAATGTCAGGAGCTATTTCGGTCCTCTCTAGGAAGAATTCCTATATCTCCCATCTGTGTCTGCACCTGATGGCTGTCTGTCATGCTGAAGTCTAACCAAGAGAGCGCTCGGAGCCCGGAGAGCAGCCTCGCCAACCCTCCACACTGCATATAAATGCACAGCTTCCCTCGCCTGCCTATAGGCCTGTTGTCTGGGCACAAGAGCTCTTTTCGGATGAATTTATTCTGTTCCCATTCTGCATCCCATCACCATGAGCTGATTTGATGCCAGATCCCGCTCTGAAGGTGAAATGGTCCCCCTCCTCCTCGGAGCTGCTGCATGGCAAGATCAGAGGGGAAGAGGCAGTCTCCGTCAGTACCTCCAGAGCCTAATCTCGATCAAAGCACCCCGGGGGATATTGCAGTCTCTCGGCATCCCACAGGGTCATCTCTGGCTCTGCCTGGCAGTGCCACGATGTCCAGGGCGAACACAGCTGCTCTCAAACCTGGTAGGGCTTCAAAGCAGAAACAAAGCAGGCTATGGGCTGATGAAGGTGAAAACCTGTATGAAAACAAATTAGAACAGGAAGCCAGACAGTAACAAACAACACCACTGGTGGGATGCCTTCCCCCATGTATGCCCATCTTTTGTCTCCCTTGCAGTTCTTACTGTGCCTGCAAGGGAAAGGAGGCAAGAAAATCTCAAAATTAACTCCTTGTTAACTAAAGAATAACAAATACCTCTGTATTTGAATGTGTTCTGATACTAAATAAAGATCCGATGTTTTCTCCTACTAGTACAGCTAATTTGTATGCCCATCTTTTATTTTTCTTTATTTATTTTGCAATGAAAAAATATAAAATACAGGCTGGATTTATTTTTTGGTTTGTTTTAATCCTTGTTTAAAAATAATCACTTCAAAAAATGAACAACCCCCCCATTTCAAACACTGCTTTTTACTAAGATAGGTAGTAAAAAACTCAAAATTAAACCTCCTTCATTACTATATCTGTAATGAAAGAGAGATGAAAAGAGGAGGGAACAAGTTTTGGCTCCGTATGTTCAAGGGAGTGAACTTGAACTCGGGAACACCCCTCATGCCTCTGGCTGCCTTTATTCTCAACTTTATTACAGCAGCCTTATATAAACCTTCCAAACAGCCCACAACAGGATGAGGGCAGCTGATTAGGAGTCTTAGTCCTTAGTCTGGTCCAACAGGGTGATCTACCTGTGGTTACACCTGGGGAACAGAGGACATGGTACAGCCATACACCATTTTCCTGTTCAGTTCCAGGAGGAGCATGAAGCAATAGTCCCTGTATCTGCTCTCAGGGTCCCAGCTAGCAGGTTGCACAGCTTAAAGCCATATTTTTTAATATGCTTGAATGATAAGCACTTGAAAATGGAGGCAGATAAAACAAGTGCTTAGAGCTCCTTTGCTACTGTGTCATCATAACTATGCAAATTTGCAAAAGAATTGATTGCTAAGCGGAGTAAAGGACAAGTTATAAGCATGTTGTTCTGTTTAATCGTGCAGGTGTTTTCGTATACAAATATTTGTCAGCCAAACCCTGGGAAATGCTTATTCCTTAAATCTATAAACTAGAAGAAGAAGGAAAAGAAAAAGATGACACTGTTCTCAGGCAGTGGAAGCCAGAAGGAACTCCATTTTTCATTTTTAGTACATCTGTAAAGTTTTTTTTTCTTTTTTTTTTTTTTTAAAGTTCTTCAAGGTGATTCATAGTGTTGGTACTTACAGAGATATATGAGCTGAAGGCTACCCATTTAAAAAGCCTGCGAAACTAACTTCAAGGAGAGATCTCTGAACAATCCATTTAAGCAGATATGCTGCTGCATCTGGGTGCGTTTGCTTATTTATTTATTTTATGGTCAAAGAGATATGGTAATGCTGCAGGATTGGCTGAGTGCTGCTTAAAGTTTGAGCTGATGTCAGAAAGTGCCAGGCAAAATGACAGGGGAAAGTGCATCCCTTATTCATCTCATGCAATGATGGCTGTTTTGTTTGGAGCCACTGGAATGATGCAAATAGAGCTATTTTTTTTAATGTTTCACAGCAGTCTCTTCCCACGCTCTGATGCTTGAAAGGGCACCCCACAGACAAAATTTGATTTATGCTACTTTTTAATTTATATGTGTTTTTGTTTATTTAGCTTATGAAGCATTTTTGTTTTCAATCTTTATGATTCCCTTAGCCATGCAGTATCTTTTTGCTATTAGGACACATAACAGGCAAATATTCATCTATTATATGAACAGCCATTCTGTTTAATTTCTGAAACGTTTAAAATGCATCAAAGAAACTTCAACACAAAAAGCATTTTAAGAAACAACAACAAAATATTGAGTAGGTTTGGGCAGGAATACAATAACTGTTTGTTTGTTTGTTATGGATTTGTTTTGTGTGTGTGTGTAAGTAGGAAGAAGTATCTGAGGCATGAAAGAGTGGGGAAAAGGCAGGGCTGGGTCTCTTCTTTATCCCCATTTGTCCATGACCCAGGATTTATGACCTGAGACACTGGAGGCAACTGCTGTATGAAGCACGGCACCCTGGATTTCTCAACTCCCAGGGGGAGCAGGCAAAGGGCTGCTGCAAGGTGTGGGCATGCTTGATCTGCCCTGCTGGCACTGTGCTGCTGTGGATGAAACACAAACCATGCTCTAGGCTGGGCTCTGAAAAGCCAGTATCTCATCTCCCTGTTGTTTCCCAAACACAAAGATCGAAAATCCTTCTTGAGGGGGTGAGGAACTGGAAAAAACAGGCTTGAGTGCCCTCCAGGAAAATGGGAACCGATCCTGAGTCTGCCACATCTTGTGTGCTTGGATCTCGGTGCCATGGCCCAAAGAGGGGAAGAAGGGGCATTTCTGTGGTTCTTTGGCTTCTTTCTTCTCCTTAGAGGTAGACAAATAAAATGTGCATATGCTTTATGGACTAAGACTAGGAAAGAAATAAATCTTACACTCGAATCAATCTGAACTGATTTGGTTATAGCTATATGCGGAAAGACACATTAAGCTAATGGTCAGTCAGATAGCTGCCCCATCGCATCATGTTAGGTCATCAGGGAGAAAGCAGTGAGGAAAAAAGCAAATCCACAAAGTGTCCCAATTGCCAAGCAGCCCAGCGGTGCCGTGTCTGCAGCCTGCTTTCCAGGAGAAAGAGGTATGCAAGGAGGCACTGAAAGCAAGGGGACAAACTTGGACCAGACTGGCTCCTTGGCAGACCCTGGGAAATGAGAAAGCGGAACGTGCCCCCCCAAACATCAGCTTTAAAATGACATTTTCATGGAGTGTGAAGCAGAAGATATAATTTGTTTCTTCTCAACACTCTTCATGCCATCATCTGTAGCAGATTAATTATGCTATGGCCACGAGATTACAGGAAACTTGGGGTGGTCGTTAAAGAAAGTGTTTCGGTTATTGCTCTTTATAGGGTCCTGTTATTTTTCTTCCTTGCCAGCTCGAGGTAATATCTTGATTGCCGCCAGTTTGTTTGATGTCAGGGCCAGCACAGTGCTGGCTTGACATGTGCACTAAGCACGCTGACAGCAGCTAGGAAGTTCATTGATGCCGGGATGGCAAGAAATGAATGGACTCCAGAAGCAGTAAAATGCACTCTTAGTACATCACAGTGGAGGCTTCACTTTCCCGTGAGATACTGGGCTATTACTTGTCTGTGAGACACACTTCAACACATTGTGTCAAATGGCAGAATCATGAGAAAACTTGCGAAGTATTCCCATTAAGGCTAATTGATTTTTAAATACTCTATTATCCAAAGTTGGCATCTAATTATTTCTTTCAGGATCCTGACACGTTCCTGGTAGTTGCAAGAAGCAATGATTGTTCCGAACACAGCTCTGTGGTGGGCAGCAGAGCATCCATCTGAAAGGGAAAGACGAGGCTTTTTATATTTTTCCTAGCTGACATGTCTGAGGCTGCTGCAAGAGGAATTGTGGTGCAGTAAAAAGACGTGTGAGATGAACTGATGGGAAGCTTGGGGATGTAGGCAGGCTCCAGCTGGAGCAAGACTTCTACACAGAGATCAAACTGTTCTGGCAGATAATTTATTACCTTTCTCAAACAAATCAGGTTGGCCTTAGGGTCATTAATGTTTATAGTGAAGCCCTAATTAAGCAAATATAAACCTTATGCTCAGCAGAGATCACATTAAAAAAGAAAATAATCACATAGTCTTTCTTGTGCTTGCCTCTCCCTCTGATTTCGTGATGACAATATTAATTGACTAACAGCAACAAAATTCACATCAAATGTTGGAGAAACATCAGGGCCAACCAGGGTTGTCATCTGTAGTGAGCACAGCTCGAGTACAGAGAGCTGCTGGGCCCAGCTCTCCTCTGACTTGTGTTTTGAGCATCGTTTCTGCCTGTAAAAGAGCGGTGTGAAATGCTGTTAAAGCAGAGGACGTGTTTCACCTTGCTGTAAACGACTTCCCAAGGTGTCTGTGCTTCTCCGTGCGGAAACAAGCCCTCACGTGCTGAGCAGATTGTCTCTGAGGGCTCCTTGTGGTATTAAGAAAGGGATAGGGGAAAGGCAAAAATAAGGAGTCTTGGCCCACGTGCCTACATACGTGCACCCTGTCCTAAAAAAATCTCCTTGCGTGTGTCCTCTGTACAGGGACACAAGTAAAGGAACACAAAATGGCAGCTGTGTGGCAGGGGGAAGACGTGTCATCATTAAAACATGCAGAAAAATCAGAACATGCCAGCTACCTAGACCACGTCTGTGAAATATTGTCATGTAGCTCCTATTTAATCACAGGCGGGAAAAAAACAGTGAAATTGCTCAGATTTTAACAATTTGCTTTTTGAGATACAACAATTTCTTCTCAATATCCTGACTTGCCGTACTAGTTGCTTCATACTTAATGCTCACTCATGCAGGCGGCCAGAAATAAAGTATTTCCACAGATTAAAACTGCCTCAAACACATATGGGTTTGGTTAAAAGAAATAGATGGAGTTTGAAACTATAACTATTTCAGGAAATGAAATACAGTTTTGCGTTTTTGTAAGGTCTTTAAATATTTTATGAAGTACCAATGTTTGCTTGTATTTTTTTTAAGCACCCTCTTATGTATTTTATTATGTACTTTAGTTGGAAAGACACCAAAAGGAGGGGGAGGAGGAATCTTACACCTATGTGCAGAACTGGGTTACCAACCTGTATTATTATAACAGGAATATAGGGACGTAACAGGGCAAATACTGTTAATTTCTTGTGTTTATTTGTTAGGCACATTTCTTTGATTAAAAATACACAAATATTTGGTAAAAGAACATTGCCCTAGGTAAGATGAAGTAACTGTGTAGTCTGGGCATGAAATAAATGTTCTGTAAAAGTGTCCTTTAATCTAATTGCCTAATTACCTTTGCTCTTTATCTGGAAAGCCTCATAAGGAGGTGTTCGGGACAAGTGATTATGCTGGGCTGGTAGGAGCCTGTTGGATCACACAAGGCAGGTAACTGGGTAAGACCAGACCAGTTTTGGCATCCACATGCAGAGCCATACACTGTAACTACAAAACAGCATGTTCTTAGTCTGTGTTTTCTCTGGGTAGTAGTAGCAGGAACACTGTGTTCATTTAAATTAAACTGGTTCCTTGGATAATAACAAAGTAATTAAAGAAGCCACCGAGGAAAAAGAGCCAATTTATTTGAATCATGTTCATAAAAACTACAACAAGTGCCTGAAGGTACAAAATAATGTAGTTAAGATGGCAGATTGATGATTTTTAAAAATGCATCTTGATATTAATTTAAATTATTGTCCCTAGTCCGAGAATAATAATGGATGTGAATATTTAATTTTAGGATAGGAGTGATTCCTTCAGCTAAGTTAAATTGAGAGAAAATGGGCATAGATGTTGTAAGTCCACTTGGTCTCCAAACCAATCTATTAAAATCTGGTCATTTTAATGTATTCCTATATTCATAACTCTCACTGTAATTGCAAGACATGTAGACACTTTGCTAGATGACTTGAAATTAATATTATTTGATCCTGTGATATGTCAAATAGAGCATAAAAAAAACCCTGCATTTGAAAACAGGGGAAGCCTTCTGTTGTGGATAGGGTCCCCTGCACTTAATTTATGGTTCTGGTATCGATCACAACTGAAGACCTAAAGGAGGGAGAAAAGAAAGGTTTGATGTCTTGTACCCCTCCAGTTTCAGTGGTGTAACTCTGGCTTAGTTTTTTTTGTGCACTCATGGCATCACAGACGATAAAACAACTTTGTTGGCCAATTCTTAGCAGTTTGCCTGAAGGTTGAGCCATCTATAACAGCCTAACCTCAAAACACAAACCAGGCTGTCTTAGATTGCCTGTCACCAGGACAAGGTGGTCTTATAGGTCTATTCCTTCTACATACGCTATCCAACCTCTTAACATGAAGGTGATATGTTTTTGTTCAGCAAATGCTTTTTCTTTCGGAATAGTGGGTGGCATCCCACAGGAGCTTTACAGACTTTGGCAAAACATTTTTTGTTGTTCTGTGTTAACGATGACACAACAAAATCGAGGTTAGAGAGGACGCTACGGTGCAAAAAGAATAACAGGGACAACGATTACAAGTGGTAATCTGCGAGCGACCCTGTAACTCTCCTGTATGTCTCTTTTTGGGCTCAGTCTGAATTGCAACACTTAACTAATTTGCATATATATATATATATATAAATTAATTTCACTAACAGGTGTTACAGAGGTCTCCTGTGCTCCTGTGCCTGTGCAGCGGTCCTCCACGGAGGTTTCCCTGGCTATCCCTGGGCTTGGTGGTCCCAGTACCACTGAACAGATTCCCAGGCTCTAGCAATTTAGACAGCCTCCTAATTTATTTTAACATTACATCCACAAGACAAGGAGTCAAAGACTTGGGGACTCATGTTATCATTATATATTCAGCTTTATCATCCAGGCAGAAATAGCTCATGCTTAATTCAGGGAGGGAATCTCAGTATTTCTAGCAATACCCAACCTCATTTTTTTTTTCTCCTCAATAATCTATCCTGAATACATCATTTCAGTTCATCTGCCACCTACCATCAAACTTGGTATTCTCAGGCAAGCTCATAGAGAACCCACTTACAAGTTTATTCATGTTAATCTAGGGTCACAGGCGGTACAGACACAGGCCGGGGCAGGGAGCTGAATCTGTCTTACTGGCACTGATGGATGACTGGCACAGAAGGGCTGTTGCTGTCAATGGATACAAGGGAGAGATCCATTCTTATTCTCCTTAATATCTTTGCAGTGTGTGGCACTGTTGACCTTATGTCAAGTCTGACAGGTGGCATGAATCCAAAGTAACTCTTCAACTAGACAAAGACCCATTCTTTTTCTAGTCCCTTTCAATGTCTACATGCATCCAGCTACTGAGTGAACTGGGTTTAAAAGCCGGTGATATACAGATGGCACAGAACTGTACATCTTCTTCCCTACGTACGAATTCTTTGTTATCACTGAGGTTTCTGAGTGCTTGGATATGGTCCACTGCCTTGCTTTTCGAGAATATTGACAATCTCTGCAGTAAGAATAACTTACAGCCATACAGGAGGCAAAGCTTATCCGTGCAGCAGAAAGCCAGGCACCAATGGTCTTTTAGCTGTGGAAAATTCTTTTAGGGTTCTGGTTATTAAACCAATACGAAAAAAAAATATATATATATATAGGTTAGTGTAAAATAGCACAAAGCAGATATTAGTAAGAAACTTGCCATAATTGTTGAGGATAAAAGGATATAGGTATACTGATTTGAATACCAAGGGCAGAAATGGACGCTTCACTCTTGCATTTGGGTTTCATTATGGACAGTAGGCAGAAACATCACACACACTCAAACAGGGACATCTGAATCTAAATACTTTCACCTTATTGCAAATCATACTCTGATGAACTGCTTTATTACACTCCTCCACTGAGTGCTGCATACAGATTGATGACAGATAAAAGCTGGCCCCAAAAACTCATCTGGCTATCCAAAAAAAAAAAAACAGAAAAGAAAAAAGAAAAAAAAAGAAAAAAAGAGTGTTTCTTAATAAAGTGCTGCCTTGCATCATACAGGCTTTAATCCAAAATAGCAAGCAAAGGGGAATATGAAGCTGAAGAATTGCTCTGGGTCACTGCTACTCCATCTTTACCTTCCTGTGCTTTAAACCGTCGGTGTCCCACGCAGAGCACAGCCCAGTGTCAGATTTGCTGTCTGACCTTGAGCTGCCTCTGCTCAAGCCCAGGATTTGTTTAACAGTTGATCTGAATTAAACAGGTGAAGTTCTTTGTCCCTAACCCTGGCATTCGCCAGGTATTAACCCATGATAACAGACCATCTAGCACAGCGCATAACGTGTACTTCTGTGAAGCTTTGGTCTTGGGCACAATTAATTCTGGGTTAATTTTGACCTATAAGGCCCATCCTGCTTTGAAGGCTGTATATATTAATAAGCTCATTGCATTTCAACTTGGCAGATACAGCATCTAAAGAGACAAGACTTGATGTGTGCATCTGGCTGGGGGTGAATGCACATGGGATGGGTTTGCAACCGTGCAACTGCCAGCTAACCATCTGGTATGATCTGTAAGCGAGGGTGGTGTCAAAGTGCACCCTCCTTGCCGGGCCCTCTGGAAATCCACACCTGCGTCTCAGCGCAGGACAACTGCAAGAAAAGTAGCTGCATCACCTGGAACTAGTTTCTCACCCTCTCTTTTAACAGATCCCAGGTCTGTTGTTTCTCAAGATCAGCTTTGGGACTCCTTTTCTTTCCCTCAGGTGTTAATTTTCCCTTTTATTATTATTACTTATTTATTTTTCAGTGGTGGTTATTGTGATGGACAAAGGCTTTCGTGTTTTGATGAGGCAGGTTTCGATACGCTGGCTAACACACACCAGCTTAGCATCTGTCTAGCAACAGGGATGCACTGTGGCTTGTCTCAAAGACAGCTGTAGAAAGAGCACTTTGTACAGGGATTTTCTACATCTCCGTTAAAGAGTGCAGCCTTCTGTGTGTGCAGTCCGTGTACACACAGGGTGAATAGTGTCCCTTTGTAAAGTGTGTATGTAACCCTCTTTCTCTCACCTCTGCTACCTAATGGTTCTGCTGTTTTTCAGGCTCTCTATATCCATCCAAGTGAGACAGGATTTCCTGCAAAGCTAACACCTCTGGAGCTGCATTTCTTTCTTTCTTTCTTTCTTTCTTTCTTTTTTTTTTTTTTTTAATTTCAGTGGGGCAATTTATTTACTTATTTTAAAATATTCCCTTCATGAAGCCTTTACACAGAGGCTATCATTTCATTAAAGTGCCTGCTACCTTTGGCAGGAGGTGGGTTTTACAAGTATGAAGAGCCCCATGAAAGGACAGTCTTTTCCAGAACTGCATCTCACTGAGGATTCCAAGTTTTCTGAAAGCCTTGCTGTTCCCTCGCACTCTGTGAGCCTTTTCTTCACTGCCAGTATCATTCACAGACTTTTAAGGGAAAGATAGGGGTGATGCCAGCCAAGGTATCTGCCCCAAGGGTACCACAAGCCCTTCCTGGCCCTGCCCGTCTTCCCCTGGGCCCTCTCCCCACCCCTGGCCATGGACCAGGACCCCATTTCAGCTCAGCCCAGGGCCATCAGCCCCTGCCCTGTTGTAACTGTGTCTTGGCCAGCCCTGCCTCCTGCTGTCCCACCTCTCCACTGGTTTTTAGAAGAGACCCCATTGAAATCAGTTCAGCTTTAACCCTGCAGATACAACTCTGGATGCCCTTGTTATTTGTAGATATTTATGGTTCTCTTCTAGAAGGACAAACCAAAATCTTGGTACTATAAACCTGGCTTTGTCCTCCTTCTGGTTAAAAGATTTGTAGAATAATTGCGTTTTGTGATAGCTAAAATCAGGTAACACACAACGAAGACCTCAATTTAATGTGCAGTTATTAGAATGTTCAAAACAGGGTGGTGAATTATGTGGATAATATACTGCAGCATAAATCAATGTTTCCTTGAGAATGCTTCTGCCCTGTATAAGCTTGCTCTTCATACTGGATACAAGAGGCCTGGGATAGTGTGGATATAGAAAACACAGCTATCACAGCTAGCTCATTTTCCAACATTAACACCTTTTGTGCTGTTCCGCCACACTACTTCTGGAACAATATAATATCTTAGACGTTGGTTTTAAGTTAGTCTCTGTTTTAGGGTTTTAGATAAGAGTCCTGGAGAACACGGTTTTGCATTCACCATTTGCAGAGGTTGTTTCGTCCTCATTGTCATATGTGGGACACTGAACACTGCCAATTGTACATCTGATTTTGTACTCTGACAGTCACTGAAAGTTTATTTCAAAAATATATAGATGCTGGTTTTTTTGTTTGTTTGTTTTTGGTTTTGTTAACAGGAGCACATGACTCTTCAGGACAGGAGAATTAAATAGCAAGGTTGCCAGGTGCCCACTAAAACCAAAAAGAATACTACCTTAACATTTGATTGGCAGACCTACACTAACAGTATTATTTCCACTTAACTGCCTTCCAGTTCTGGTATATAATTTAAGAATATTCATATTATTTACTTACAATAATTTATAATTTAAACCTAATAAAAACCTTTCTGTTTCTATTATTGCATATGTTTTTGTCATCTTCCTTGCCATGGAGATTCAGACTATTCAGATTACAAAACAGCCATTGATAGCAGACAAAATAATGAATATAACATATAATCTTAGCATGCAATAGCTAAATAATAGCTGATAACAAATAACGAAAATAACAATACAATAAATGATTAAGCCAGAATTTATGCAGAGCAAACTCACTTTTCTGGTCCAAATGTTTCTAGTTTCCCCTTGATACTTTAGCAACTTTATTTTCCCATGACCATAATAAAAATCTGGAATTGTACTGGGCTGCCGTGGGGCTCTGCCCATGCAGTGAACTGCAGACAGCGTTGCACGGTATTGAGCTGGTCATCATTTTCTGGGACAAAGCAGTGGAGCGATGTAACAAGAAACCTCATCGACAGGGGAGTGCCATGGGATTAAATGTTACCAAACTCTTTCACACTCCCAGCTATTACCACTTCTATCTGAAAGTACAGAATGTAAAATGCTGTCCCCTCTGCACAGTCTCTCAGAGGACTGATAATTGCATTTGGTAATGTTTGAAACACAGACTAAGTGAGAATGGATGCCTTTCTGTGCCCTTCAGGAGTAAGTGCTTGGGCACTGGACTGCTTGCTAGCATTACCAATATGCATGACTGAGAGACACACTGGTTATTTATAGATGCAAGAAAGTGGAGTGTTCAGCTTGGAGGTAATTCACACACTTCAAAGCATGTTTCAGAACTAAATATTTAAATTCTATTTTCCCTAGAGAAAAAGAAAAGAAACTTGATAAATTTTCCCTGTGGAAATTTTGATTTTGCAGAAACTGCTTTTCTGTCAGAAAACATTTTATTGAGAAAACTCCTGAATTGCTCTGGGTGCTCACATGAAAGTAAGGAAAAGAATATGTATTTGCTTCTTTAAGTATTTCATACAAATGGACATAAAGCTGTTGATTCTCTTTTCAAGAATAAAGCAATTCATTTTCAATGGTATTTCTTTGATTAAAAAGTTTGAAAAAAAAATCTAGTTCTCTATTTTTTTCATAGAATATTATTTTTTTCAACCTTAAATATGATAGTTTCTTTTAGAAAACAAACTGTGAGATCGTTAACTATAAAAAATGTTCAGTATTGTTCAGTGCAGCAATGTGGGAATGAGGAATTAACATGGGGATAGTTGACAAATTCTGTTATGGAGTCATTTGCAATAGGGAAAACATATCAGATTTCCTTTCACATAGGGTTAACACTGGATGAATGAATCCCCAGGATAAACTGTAGCTGATTGCACTTTATTGCAACATGTTTTAACTTTTGTCATCTGTTGATTTTTCCATTGACCAAGTGCAGTAATTTGGGCAAGTTTTTTCAGCTGTTTCACCTCCTTCACCAGAACACAAGTTTGTTAAAGTACCAAAAATAGTGGCTTTTCTCTGTGACAGTAAAAACCACATCTATTAACCTACAGGAACTAAATCACGCTTTCAAAAAAAAAAATGTGGCCAGATTTCAGTAACATGAAGAACCCCTGCCAAGGAAAATTCAATGGAAACGTAATGAAAATATCTGATGCTAACAAATATGGACACTCTCACAGCACTACTTTATCTGTTCGGAGAGACAATGTAAGGCAACTGTCTGCCCTGGCTTTATCACTGATCTGATGAATGCCCTTGAACTAAGTACCTTGACCTCTCTCCACCTCTGTTTCCCCTTTCAATCTGGCTTGTTAAAATTATGGAAATTTTGTCTTTTGTGTTTGTATAGGATATTTTGCACAGTCAAGTTCTGCTCACAGTCAGAGCTACCCGGTGAAACCAATACATACATAATGATTTCCACACTTGCCCCACAGAGATATCAAAAGTTTACCTCCCCGTCTTAAGAGATGCAGTCTGCGTGATGCAGGTGAACATTACGAATGCCTGTTGCCATTATTAAGATATTAATCTTTATTTTGGGTGGGAAACCATGCGGAAGAGTAACAGCCCTGTGGGAGGTGCTCTGAGGTCTACATGCATAAAGGCTTGTTGGAACAGTCTGTGCTATGGATTTGGTCCCAGTTTGAGTCTAACTTTGCCTCCTAATTCATCAGCCATGCATGGAGTTGGTCTAAAGCCAGGCTCTTGCATCTTGAAGTTCAAGGTTTGCAGCCCTCTGGGGAAGGAGAGTGAGAGGAGATGTGGTTCGCTGCTGTGCTCCGATTTGTTTTAACGGAATATCGAGTCATAGTTGACTGGCTGCTCATGAGGTTTCTTGTAATGCCCTGTTGGCTACTTTAGTCTGTTCCTCGAGAGCAGCCTACGAAAGAGGAATGGGTATCTGCCACCTCTCAGGAGTCAAGGCAAGGCAGAGCATGCTGGCAGTAGGCTTCGGCCTTCAGTGAGATGTGGGGCTGTTGAGTGCCACCTCGCAGGTGAGACCAGCAAAGGCTGTGCAGGACATTCCTGCCACTCCATCTGCATCTGCTGCCAGAAAGGTTACTTTAGCAACCTGGAAGAATGGAGCAATGCCAGAGGAGCTCATTGTATCCAAGTCTATCTGAACAAAGAGGCGATCACTGCCTTTCACCTTTACTACATCTTGCCTGCATGAGTCATTCTCCATTTAAGATATTAATATCCATTTAAGCTTGACTGATAGCAGCAGCTTTGGTGAAGGGTTGGTGACTGCTAGAGCATGACACCTCTCAGAGGAGACCAGCAGAGAGTATCAGGACTGCTCACATATGGAGACTCTGGGCTTGGTTGAGGGGTGGTCATTTTGGGAGGTTCCTACCCTGCTGAGACCCACGTAGGAAATTTTTTTCACAGCAGCAGAGTGTCAAACTTTACAGACTGGAGAACAGCAGTGCAGCATATGCAGAAAGCATAAGTTGCTCCTGCTGTGGCCGTAGACTAGCAGAGTATGACTCAAGTCTTGCCAGTCTCACAGACTCGAATTAAAGATTGGCTCCTTGAGCCCTCTGTCAATCGTATTTCCTGACACATCACATGGAAAAAATACCTTCATGTTCTGTGGCTTGTTCATGATCTCAGCCTTTCTCCCATCTGAGATGGGTTTCTTGAATTCCTTTCTACAGCATATTACACTATAATGGAATTTGTCAAATTTATTTATTTATTTATTTATTTATTTTTAATCAGACATACTATGAAGTAGCTTTATATTTGCTTTTGAATTATGACTTTTTCAAACCTAAGTGTATAAGAAATTACAACACTGTTTATTAAAAAAAAAAAAAAGGTGTTTTTTCAATGCTACTTAGATACTCTGAGTTCATCTGAAACAGAAATAACAGAAAGGTATAGGCTGAAAACTTGGGTATCATTCTTTCAGTCCTGTAGCCCAGGCCACAGACACAAGGTGACAGAAAAGTTACTAATGGGATGCATAGTGAGGCAAGTCCTCTGCTGTGTTTTCAAGTGCCTGCTAGCACATTAGTCAGGCCAAATGAGATGGGTTAGATTTACTGGATGTTGGGTGAGTCAGGGAACCCCTTGGGACTGCTCTCTGTGAGATACCCAGGGCTGAAAAGCCATTTGCACTTGTGCGGTTGCCCTGGAGTGGTAGCATACACGATAACTCGCTTTGCCAACTTGTTAATAGGCGATGCTTTGAGCTGCCCTCGATTCTTGCCTTCCCTTCAGTTTTGGTTACACTGATGTCTATGGGAAGTGTCACAGCTGACATTTGCAACTGCTGAGTGAACAAGCTGGGCAGCAATGGTAGCAAAATGGGAGCAATGGGAGGACTCTTAATCCTGACCCAACCTTGCAAGAGCTTCCTTTGGGCTACTCAGGTGTACAGACATTAGATTATCTCATGGATCTCCTGGACAACATGGTCTGTTATCACTTACCCAGTTATCATTCCAAGGGCTGACTACCATTTATGAAATAAAACATAATTTATGGACGGGTAACCAGCACCTTCCAGGAAGCCAGTGTTGACTAAGCTTCCAAGAGATGGAGACTGTGCCCTGGTACTTTGATAATTCACACTGTTAAATGTTATTTCATTTGTATTACCTATAACATCTACCTTGGTGTCAGGACATTTTCTGTTAGATTAAGGCGGACTTTAAGGTCCTTTGTGATTCACCATCCAACAATCTCTCTATTGCAGCCAAGTCATTTCTCAGTCTATGTTTTAATAAGTTAAAGAATCTGAACGAGTTGTCTTTATTTGTAAAGTATTTTCCCTAGCCTTCATGTAAAGTTTATGACTTTTTTTTTTTTTCAAACTCCAAATTTCCAAGTTAAAACCAAACCTGAACACATTGTCCCACCATTAATCTCTCCAGTGTGCTATCACCACTTTGGCCCACCTAGTTACAAAGCTGAAACTAGCTTCCTCATCGCAATGCATTTGAAGCTCATGTTGATTTTTTTTGCCCTTTCCTTCCTTTGAATGTTAATCTGAACTTCTAGTTTCCAAGGTGTCATCTCTCATATTGCAGATGTAGCCTTCCTGCTCATTAAACGTATACATTTGTGGTAGGCTATAAAGCAGTGGATTCACATAAGTGAGCAGTCCAGATCAATCTTATTGTGACTTACTGTCATCATCATATGAACTACATAAGAAATGACTGCTTTGAAGCATCAGAATAGAGAAAAAACTTTATTGCATGTATCTACATGTGATTGAAACACTAAAACACAAACACTTGTAAATACACCAGTACCACATCCTCAGCTGGCATCGTCTGGCTTTCTATGGAGTTGTAGATGTAGCCCCTAAGTTTGTGGAACATTGCAAAGACTAAATAAATAAAAATTTAAAGGAGTTTCTGCCTAAAAGAGTACTCTCTTTTGTATGATTTTTATTGAATAGTTTATGCACAAAAAAAAGTAAGATTTTGTTGATTTTCACGGTACACATTTTCTTCCCTCTTCTTCCCCTCCCCGATTTGATCAAATTTACTGAAGTGACACGTGAGCATTTCCCAATTGTGACAGCCATCGTTGAGACATGCAAATCCAAGGAATTGTTGAAGAGAAAGAAAAATGGAACATTACTTAAAAAAAAAAAAATCCCAGACATCTCAGAAAGCAGTCAAATATTTATGCAAAATGAGTGTAGCTTTATACACTGGCACTGAACAACACAATGCTCTGTCTCACACAATACTGTCATTCATGTGCGTACATACTGCCACAGGCAAAAGTGCCACACAATGTATTTTTATACAAATGCTAGCATATTTCATTACAAGTTGTTTTTTTTAATTCCCTTATGTAGGGAATTCTCTTGATAGAGACATGCTGTCTCCCCAGAGTTTCTTAAAAGGAAAAGAGTCACAATGTAAAATCTAGCAAAAATTATGGAGTAAAACATTAAATTTCAGTTGTAAATAGCATTAGCAAAGAATATAGTTATAGCAATAACAAAGGAGATGGAAAGAATTTTTTTCTTCCCTTAAGAGAACTCAGGACACACTGAGTTATATTTTCTGTTCTCACAGCTATCATGTAAGCAACTAGAAATACAATGCAAAGTAATCAGAATTGCTGGTATTAAATTTATGATACATAGCACGTTAGGACATTGAAATTTGTTAGCGTAAATAAGACCTGGAGCAAACCTGTGCAACTGAAGCACAGAGTGGAATGACCTGACAGAATGCAACTCGAGAAGCAAATTCAACCTGTACTTCACAGGCTTTTACTAATGGAAGTGTGCCTGATATCATCCTGCCTCAAAGGAATGTCTAAAGGCAAGTTTCCAAAGACTGAAGATTTGGGGGAGGCTAAGGAAAAACAGACAAGATGATTTACTCCAGGTATCTTGAGTGTAGTTATGTCATACAAACAACAGCTGAACACAGATGACACACAGGAGCCGACTCCTGGACTGCAGACTTTCTGTTAAACTGAAGCCCTGTGCACACCTTTTGAGGGCAGTGGTAGTGCTCGCTCCTAGCTCCAGCACTTGGATCCCCCCCTTTAATCAACTCCACCTATGAGGAAGGACTCCAAAATGTCAGAAAATGACCTGGCTCTCACTTTTGTACTCTCCCAAGCTGGACTGACCCTTCACTTAGCATAGGTAAGAAATTGGAAATATGGAAGCATTGCCTGTTTCTTTCCTGTACGAATAGACCAGTATTTTCCTGTGGGAAAGGGAAAAAAAAAAGGAAAAAAAAAAAGAAATTAAATAATAAAATAAAATAAATAAAATAAAATAAAATAAAATAAAATAAAATAAAATAAAATAAAATAAAATAAAATAAAATAAAATAAAATTAATCCTCTATGGAGGCATCTAGTGAGGACCCAGCTGTTTGTTCTTCTTTGAGATAGCAGAGACAATGAAATGATAAAATCTGCACACAAGACAGAGTCTGCATCATGAATGAATAAAAGATTTTTTTAATTCCTCTGTGGGGGCTTTTCTGTGAAATCCAGGTGTCCTTTCCACTGAAACTCTCAGAAGAGGAAAAAATTATCCTATTCATTATCCGAGGCATGCCATTTGCATAGAACACTCTTCGCGCACCGGCTCCTGTCAAAATATCAGTCACTCTCCAACTTCGGCTCTCTGGCCACCGTGCACAACTTGTGTCACCTTGACACGTGTCCCCTGCGCCCCCTGCGCTCCAGCATGCTAAGCATCCCGTGGCCACGCTCCCCCTTCCCTTCTGCAGGTGGCTGAGATTTGTCTTCCTTCCTCTCCATGACAGGGCAGCCATCTCATCCTGCTTAAAACCCAAAAGTCTGTATGAAAACTTCAGAAGGGGCACTCTCTGAATGGTTTATAGGTGATTTTTTTGTCGGATCATTTTTTTTGTGGCATTTTTCCCAGTGGTTCACAGGTAGTGGCTTTCTGGGGAGCCAGTTTGTTTGGTTAAAGCGCAGGGCTTCATGTAGATTTCAGTTTCATTATGAAGCACAGAGGAGGCGGTGTTTAAACAAGCCTGCTCCTGTAACTTCATTCCATTTAAATTCACTCCTCTGCTTTAATATCCTCTTAAATCATTTATGTGTACACCACTATTGAACATACCATGCCTTACATTCCACGTGTAGCAGACGACACAAGACAATTACAACAATGCCAGCTAATTAAAGCTACAGGGGAAAACTCTGACCCTGCTCAAGTCAAAGGGAGCTTTGCCTCTTACTTCAATAGAGTTACCGCTTCACCCCCAGGCCCTTTCTGTCCCCCTAAGTTTCCCGGGCTGTCTATGAGAAGAGTCCTGGAGAATATCAGGTCTCAGAGAGCCAATTAGCCACAGACAGCAGAACAGCAAAGCTCCGATGGCCAGTGCCTTCAGGATGCAGGCCCAGGTTGGGCTGCAGCCATGGCTCCAGGCAGCAGCCTCCACGGGCCTAAGGGAAGGGCAGAGGAGCCTCCCTGCATGGGCAAGGAAACAGCTACGTGAAAGTAATTGAAGCCAAAGGGAAAGAGCCTGAAGCTGTGCTGTGAGGCAAGGATCGCAGCACTTGAAAGTCAAATGTTTCCCCAATTGCTCTTTAAAAGGCCTGCTCTTGACCAGGGCTGCCCAGCCTTCCCTTCTGGGTGGGCTCCCTCCAGTTGTGGAGAAGGGCAGGACATGGTGGTGCAGCCGCTGGCAAGGCCCAGATGTCCTGTGCACACAGAGCACGCATGACCTTTTGCTTTTATTTCCTGCTTTCCCAGGAGCCCCTCAGCATGGGACAGAAGGTAGGTGGCTTCCTGGAGGAGTTACTCCTTATTAGTAGTCGCTCTGGATCCCAGAGGGTCCCTCGGCCTCTCCCATGATATTTGAACAGATGTGCACTTCCCACGTAGCAGGAAACGGGGTCCCAGGCAGGGCTGGAGCCGTGGGCTGACTCATCTCCATCTCTGCCTGCCAGGAAGGAGATGCAACGTGAGCTCTCTAATCAGCAACACCACCGGCCCACGGCCTGTGAAGTTTTAAAATGTGACTTGAAGGGATAGGTGCTCGTATATTCGAAGCATCCGAGGCGGCTGCTTCTCAGAGAACTGTGGCATCGTCTTCGCAACTCAGTGGGGTTACTTGTCCCAAGTGTAAAATTAGTTTTTGAAGAATGCAAGCCCATTCTTGATCTGAAATACTGAATGAAGACCAGGTTTTCCCTTGACACATTCTGTTTCAATGGAAAACAGATCTTGGCATGATCTTGCCTTAATATGCGATATTGCATTACAGATCATGGAGACACTGACAAAATGGAAGGATCATAAAATAATTGCAAGCCGTTGAAAGGTGCTTTCTGGATGAAGGTATTCCTACTAACAGAATAGTGCACTGGGACTACTGTGCTTGGACCAGGGCAACAGTTAGCGTGAAAATGAACTTAGAGAAGAAAAATGACCCTTGAGTTTGGTATTGGATCAAGGCTCTTTGGAGGTTTTTGAAATTCTTAAGTTTTATGAAAACCTGAATCAGACATTGTTCACCTTCTAAACCACAATGTCATTGCCTGAAGGGCTCCTTGGTGCCTGAATTTCCTTGCCATTTTCATATTCACTTCTCACTGTGGGAATTGAACGTGCACAAACAGTGTTCATTTGGGGGTTCTTGCATTACAAAAGGTCAGGTCCAATTTTATAATTCTATGTATTCATCTTTACAAAGAAGGGTTTTGTTCAGTCTGGACACAGCAAGATAATGAAAGCTCTTTAAACTGGTTAAAGGCAGACACTGCTTCATTTATCCAGTCAATTTTGTTGTTTTTCGAAGAATAGTAAAGCACTGCCTTTGAAAAATCTTTGCTGAATTGCCTTGAGGAAACTTAGTGAAATCAAAATCAATGTACTCGTGAATACTTAAAAGAGCTGCCCATGCCATGATGGCACGTACTGGTTTTTGTCTTCCTGCTGCAATTGTCGAAGCAGGTGGCATAGAAAAGGAGCTCCACTGTATTGAACATCATTTGGGGTTTTTATTGAAATGCTTTAGCACCACAGGGATATGTTAGTCAGAAAGAAGTTCAGATTCAGAAAAATAAAGTTATCAAAATTCATGACCATGAGCTTATCTGTCCCTGACAGTGTTATTGATGAAATGCCAGAGCATGTATGGAACACTGGATAAACCAGAAAGAAATAACTATATACTAAGCCATATCATGTGTGGAACTGTTTAATGATCACCTTATGAGTATGGAGCAAATCATGAGATTACTTAAACATATTTTGGTTTAATGGTTTAATTTCCTTTCTAATGATTCAGTAATTAGAAAAAATAATCTTTTTTTTTTTTTTAATTGTGATCTATTTTGGAACACAGTAACCGTCTATGAAGAGTAAGAAATAGTTTTAATTCTAGACAAGCACAACTGGGACACCGTCAGGAGACCATGATAGATGGTCAGAAGTGTCTTCCAGGTATTCCATCCATCACCTTCTTTACTGGTTTACACAAGGAATAAGGTTTTATAAAAGGGATTTTAGGTGCAAGCTGATGGAGAGACTTTTAGCCAATAGGCAAGAATATGTCACTGTTTTTCCTTTCAAAGTCATTGCTTAGCTCTTGATATTCTTGGGCATCCAAGGTGTAGGGCTCAGTGAACTTGCAGTCATCATCATTAGCAATGGATTCAGCTGAGCGTAATTGCAGGCAGAAGCCATTAGACCAGCCTCAGGGACCTTCCACAAAATATCAGGGCCATGCAATATACTTCATGGAACTGTCTTTTATAATAACAAAGAATGATGCACTGAACTGCATGATTTCCTGCAAATCTGGATTTCTGCCATGGGAGTGCTCTACTTTACGGGTAGAACCAGGCATCAAGAGACACTAGTTTCCACATGTCCAGGAACCTGCTGGGCATGGGCTTTCTTCAGAATTGCTGGACAACTTCAGTCAACAAGACTACAACATTCATTGTAAATGTAGGCCATATTTTAGAGCAGCTCCAGCCAAGTGGAGTTTGGAGGTGTTCCCAGATTCAGCATGATATCCTGTTCTCAGAAATGGAGATATGGATTTGATGGGTGGACCACTCAGTGGATAAGGAGTTGGCTTGAAGGTCGCACCCAGAGAGTGGTGATCAATGGCTCTATGTCCAGGTGGAGGACAGTGACAAGTGGTGTCCCTCAGGGATCTGTCCTGGAACCGGTGATGTTTAATATCTTTATCAATGACATAGACAATTGGCATTGAATGTACCCTCAGCAAGTTTGCAGATGACACCAAGCTGAGTGGTGCAGTTGGTAGAACAGAAGTACGAGATGCCATCCAGAGGGACTTGGAAAAGCTTGAGAACTGGGCCCACATGAACCTAATGAGGTTAAACAAGTCAGAGTGCAGGGTGCTGCACCTGGTCTAGGGCAATCCCAGACATGAATACAGACTGGGAGAAGAACTCATTGAGAGAAGCCCTGCAGAAAAGGACTTGGGGGTTCTGGTGCACACAAAGCTCGACATGAGCCAGCAGTGTGTGCTTGCAGCCCAGAAGGCCAACTGCGTCCTGGGCTGCATCAACAGAGGGGTGGCCAGCAGGTTGAGGGAGGTGATTGTCCCCCTCTGCTCTATGCTTGTGAAGCCCCATCTAGAGTGCTGTGTCCAGGTCTGGAGCCCCCACAACAAGAAGGATGTGGAGCTGTTAGAGTGAGTCCAGAGGAGGGCTACAAAGATGCTCAGAGGGCTGGAGCACCTCTCCTATGAAGAAAAGCTGATAGAGTTGGGGTTGCTCAGCCTGGAGAAAAGAAGGCTCTGGGGTGACCTTATTGTAGCTTTTCAATATTTAAAGAAGGCTTATAAAAAAGATGGAGAGCAACTCTTTGTTCAGTCAAATAATGACAGAACAAGGAAGAACGGTTTTAAATTAAAAGAGGGGAGATTTAGATTAGAGGTTAGGAAGAAATTCTTCACTCAGAGGGTGGTGAGGCCCTGGCACAGGCTGCCCAGAGAGGTAGTGGATGCCCCATCCCTGGAGATGGTCAAGACCAGATTGCATGAGGCCCTGGCCAACCTGATCTGGTAGGTGGCGTCCCTGCCTATGGCAGTGGGGTTGGGACTGCGTGATCTTTAAGGTCGCTTCCAACCCAAATCATTCTATGATTCCACAGCCTTTTGGAAGAAGGCCTTTCATTGAAATGCTTGTGCTGGCAGAGTGACCTTCCTAAAGCCTCTTCTGGGATATGCCTCAGGGTTTTAATCATTTAGTTTTGGCCAGGTGACTGAAAAATGGAGTTGCTCGCCATGCTGTGAGCAGCATCCTTTCCACTGTCAGTGGCTAGCAGTTTCAACCTGAAGTTGTTCTGTGATTATCTATCACGTGGCAAACAACTGGAAGTGGGTACAAGGAGGTGTCGCACCCTAACCAGGAAGAGGAAAGAGTGAGGACAGCTGCAGAGACCATGCTAAACAGATACCCATTAAGTGCCTGCTATGCATCTGTGATTCCCCAAGGTAAGAGGGTTCACTGTTCATATCCCGTGATTGCTGTGTCACCACTTTCCATATCTAATGCCACTCTCAGTTGTGTTCTACCCTTCTAAAAGTCACCTTCAAAATAAGAGTTAATATACCACACTCCTTTTATTAATCCAAAAAGGAATTTGCTTGTTATATGAAATGCCATATTTCTCTCTTCCTTAAACATTGTGAAGTATTGATCTCTTAAGTTTAAACATGCTCATACTTCCTCCTCTGTTCCAAAGTGAGCAGGGAAATCACTGTTGTTTCAAGGCTGTAAAGCCTTAAAATATGTGACTACATTTTGTCTCTGTAAGACTACAGTTATACCAACATGTGTTTTCCCAGTAAGCAATGAGACTAGCATCTCATTCTGCATAACCTGTGGTTGCTTTTTCTATTTAATGGCTGAAATATAATAGATAGGGGCATGTCATTGGACATGTAAAATAGTTTTTCCTTACTCATGCGTTTTACACTTTTCTGATGAACATCACCCAAACCCTAGTCTCCTTGACTGCTGAAAGGGCTGATGTGTATCATTGGCTAAGGATGGTTCTGATGCCCAGGCACCCAGCTCCCAAAGACTTGTCCTTACCACTCTTTCTAGGTATTATAATGAAGTGCTCTGGAGTAATCTAAATTATGTAAATACTCTCTCCTATCAACTATGCTTCTCATATATTCCCTTAGAGAAAGATTAAAACAGTGTAGGAAGTGTGTTTGATATTCGCTTTAAAATGCTATACACTTAAAATCTACTTTTTCATGGCTTTTCTACTGGAATGAATTAGGCAAAGCAGAATTAACCTTGTCAGTCACCAAGTCAGCTTCCATGACACAGAGTGCTGTAACTAAGAATACAGAAATAACAAGAGAGCCCCAGTGCAGTCACCCTCCACTGATTCCTGCATAGAGTATGTAAAGTGCTTTGGGGTACTCTGAGAAGATAGACCCAATATAAATGTAAAGTAACAGTTAGCAAAGAAAAGCCTTTTTGCCTACAAGTCAAGGGCAAGGGAAAGCGTTCTCAGGCAAACAAAAGGCTTTATGCCCCAAAGCACGGATGCTGGGAGAAATTCTGTACGTAGAGGCACTGAGCTGCTAACCGAAGTATGCAGCCCAAGCAGGAGTTTAGGGGAAGGAATCAGGGTGCTTTAGCATGAGGGAGAGGAAGAGCAGGTGACTGTGAAAAAGGAGTGAATTGGAAGGGAGAGAGCACACACAGAGTGGTGCAATGTGTGAGTTCATGTGGTGGGAAAACAGCATGAACCCTAGAGAAGGGTTGCCAGATCTTCTTGTTCTGGCTAGTTTAGTCTGGTAAAGGCAGATGTTAAATGGGAGCACGGCAACCAGGTGCTTCTGAAAATCTCATCACGACCTTTCAGCTGATGTACAGTCCTAGGAATGTATTCTGGGCTAGAAAAGGAATCATCGAATGGTTTAGGTTGGAAGGGACCTTAAAGATCGTCTAATTCCAACCTCGCGCCATGGGCTGGTTGCTCAAAGCCCCATCCAGCCTGGCCTCGAACACTTCCAGGGATGGGGCATCCACAGCTTCTCTGGACAACCTGAGGCCTGGTGCCTCACTACCCTCATAGTAAAGAATTTCTTCCTAATATTTAATTGAAATCTACTTTTTTTTTTTTTTTTTTTTTTTAACTTTAAAGCCATTCCCCCTTGTCCTATCGCTATACTCCCTGAAAAATATTCCCTCTCTAGCCTTCCTGTAGGCCCCCTATAGGTACTGGAAGACCACTAAAAGTTCTCCCTGGAGCCTTCTCTTCTCAAGGCCAAACAACCCCAGCTCCCTTAGCTTGTCTTCATAGGAGAGGTGCTCCAGCCCTCTGAGCATCCTTGAGGCCCTCCCCTGGACTTGTTCTAATAGGTCCATGTCCTTGTGCCGGGGGCCCCACTGCTGAATGCAGGATCATTCTAACTTTACATGTACCTTATCCCACTCTCTCTTGGCCTTCTTAAAGTCTTAACGATTTTTCTGCCCCAAAAGCCCCAGCACCATTCCAATGGACTGTTCCCAGGCAGAGGGCAGGATGAATGCAGGGAACAACAATCGGGCAGCTTCTGCCAATGCTCCTGGAGCAGGGGCAGGAGGGAGAGAGGAGTGACTTCTCACACTGAGGAAATGAGAAAAAAGGGGAGTAAGAAGGGGAAGCATCATGTATGAACTGCTGAACAAAACTGTTAGATATGGGTATGTAACAGAGTGCAAGGGGCACTGTGTTAGAGACACCTGAGCAACCTGCTGCTGCTGAGCACATCCATGCTGATGTTGGACTGTCTGCACAAATAGCAGCTGAGGTCCCAAATCAGAAACGCCATGCTATGGTTGGCTTGGGCACACTGACATGGTGTCAGGCTCACCATCGTGTCTGGCACTTGTTCAGGAGCCTCTGCAACACACCCTGCTGCACAGTGCGGACAGGACCATGGCCCACTGGTTACCAGTAGCTCTACCAGTGCACTTCAGGGATACAGTTGCTTTAGAAAGATGACTCTGTTCCTCATCAGTCAGGCTGTTCCCAAAACAAATTGCTAAAAATTATTCCTGCAGCATACCTCAGAGAACAGACAGATTCTCTGAAACAACAACTGAGGCTTCTGCAATTTTTAATAGCAAGAAACAACAATGTCTAAAATTGTAGGGTGTTTAATATTATCAAATCTTCTTCTCCATCCATCCCAGACATAGTGTTTCCAGTTGATTGTCTTTTTGCTTTGTAACTCTAAAAATATTGTGCCCCTTAAGTTCTGCAAAATTCATTGACTGTCGTCACCGAGTATAGAAGTCTGTTGTGACAAGATGTCCCCCAAATTGCAGACAAAGTAAAATGCTATATCCATTAAGTTATCATTAGTAACTAACCATTTCAGTTTTGAGGTGGTGTTTCCTTGCCACATCTGGTTAATGGGAGAAGGAAGTCCAGAGCACTGTGAATGGGAGCTATGGGGGCAATATCCTTTTTTTTGGAGCTTTATCTTGTGAGCACTTTGGCGCAACTCAAATGAACCTCTAATTGTTAGTGCACAGAGCTGACTGGCATAAACAAGTCTCTCCAGTCAGACAGAGAGTTCAACAAGGCTCCAGGCATAATTGCTTCCAAAGAAATTACAGATGACCATAAGATTTGTCCTGTAAAATTTACAAGTTAAGTAGGTATACCTTTTGTATCAGAAAAAAGCTACTCCCCACTAAGACTGGAGCACATGATGAATCCTAATGTTTCTGGCAAGCTCGTCTTAATTCAGTCTTTATAATAAAGACTAGAGCAGTGAAAAACTCCTTTGTGTGGCAGCGAAGGAGACAAACTTGAGCAAAGTAAAAGCTTTGAGAAGAACATGTCATTTCAAAAGGGCTTGCCTTCCCCAGCTTTAACAGAATAGCCTCATTTTCATGATATAATGTTGCCAAATAAGAAGAAAAACATATCTCAAAATACTCTTTGTTCTGTGAATGCCTGTTTGTACAACAGCAGCAGCATTGTTATTCTGTGTCATCCCTTGTTGACAAGCCTGTTTGAGTTCCAATAATGGAAAACTATCATGTTGATTTGCTTCAGATTAACCTCATCTTCTTGTCATACTACAGGTATTTTCTATTACAAGTAACAAATATATGGTGATAGGTAAATGATTTTGATAAAGTCTGACAAACATTTTAAGACAGCTGCATAGCTGCTTATTTTATTTTAGAAAAAAACAATAGCATCAGAAAGATTGCATCTGTCAGATGTCTTCGGTAATTTTATCATTAGGTGTTGTCATGACTTTCTACATCTGCCTATAAGAAACGAATGCTTATTTCTGTGTTATAAGTATTATTTTGAATAACTTAGAATTCTTTCTAAACCAATCCACAAAAAGAGCTGAAAATAGTTAAATTACCAGCAAAACTAACATTAAGGACTGCAAATAATTGCTCCAACCAGTTCTGATCCATTAGATTCAGACTGTAATGGATTTGTATCCCAGGCACAGAGCTGCTGATTGCCCCATTTATATTTTTCCCTTTAAATGTAGGATTTGGGAAAAGTGAATTATCCTGATCTTATAATGACAATATTAGTGTCATGATGCAGAAAGTATCAAAGCGTACAGGGATATGCAGTTACTCTGTACAGAGAATGGTGTTTATTTTATTGTTAGCAATTACCAGATGTGAATCAAAGTCAGCATGATTTCTGGGCATAACAAAATTTACCACTTCAGTCCCTTCCAACACACCAGTAACTTCTGCAATT
Source organism: Anser cygnoides (assembly GCF_040182565.1). Lineage (NCBI taxonomy): Eukaryota > Metazoa > Chordata > Aves > Anseriformes > Anatidae > Anser > Anser cygnoides. The sequence continues at coordinate 138,432,963 of NC_089874.1, read as the reverse complement.
GAAACTTTAAAATTCTATTTCAGAATGTAAGCTACAGAGCTTACTTAAAATGTATAGATTTTAAAGCCAGTATTTAATCAAATCCAGGTACTGTGGTCTGGTTAAAACCGTTCCCCCTCATCCTGTCATTATCTGATTGAGCAGAATCGCTCTTCATCTTTTTTATAAGTTCCCTTTAAGTACTGAAAGGCCGCAATGAGGTCACCCTGGAGCCTTCTCTTCTTTAGGCTGAACATCCCCAGCTCTCTCAGCTTTTCTTCATAGGAGAGGTGCTCCAGCCCCTGGATTACGTTTGTGGCCCTCCTCTGGACCCATTCTAAGAGATCAATATCCTTCTTGTGCTGGGGGCACCAGACCCGGACACAGCACTCCAAGTGGTGCCTCACAAGGGCAAAGCAGAGGGGTTCAATCACCTCCCTCAACCCACTGGCCATGCCTCTGTTGTTGCAGGCCAGGATGCAGTTAGCCTTCTGGGCTGCAAGCGCGTACTGCTGGCTCCTGATCAGCTTTTCATCCACCAGAACCACCAAGTCCTTCTCTGCAGGGCTGCTCTCAGTGAGTTCTTCTCCCAGTGAGTTCTTCTCCCAGCCTGTATTCATGTCTGGGATTGCCTCAGCCCCGGTGCAGCAACTTGCACTTGGACTTGTTGAACCTCATTAGGTTCATGTGGGCCCACTTCTCAGGCTTGTCCTGATTCCTTTGGATGGCATCTCTTACTTCTGTTCTACCAACTGCACCACTCAGCTTGGTGTCATCTGCAAACTTGCTGAGGGTGCACTCAGTCCCACTGTCTCTGTCACTGATAAAGGTATTAAACAGCACTGGTCCCAGGAGAGACCCCTGAGGGACACCGTTCATTAGCAGCCTCCACCTGGACATAGAGCCGTTGACCACCACTCTCTGGGTGTGACCTTCAATCCAACTCCTTATCCAATGAATGGTCCACTCATCAAGTCTATGTCTGTCCTATCTGGAGACCAGGATGTCATGTGGGACCGGGTCAAAGGCCTTGCAGAAATCCAGGTAGATGACATTGGTCTGTTTTCCTTTGTCAACTGATGCAGTCGTAGAATGCCACCAGATTGGCCAGGCACAATCTACCCTTGGTGGAGCCATGCTGGCTGTCTCAGATCACCACTTTGTCTTGCATGTGCCTTGACATTGCTTCCAGGAGGGTCTGTTCCATAACCTTCCCAGGCACAGAGGTGAGACTCGCTGGTCTGTAGTTCCCCCGGGTCCTCTTTTCTACCCTTTTTTAAAATGGAAGCAATGTTTCCCTTTTTCCAATCACCAGGGACTTCGCCTGTCTGCCGGGACTTTTCAAATATGATGGAGAGAGGCTTGGCAACTACACCAGGCAGTTCCTTCAGGACCCCGGGATTCATGTCATCAGGTCTCATAGACTTGCACCTGTTCAGATTCATCAGGTGGTCTCAAACCTGCTCTTCACTTAGTGGGTGGGACGTTGCTCCCCCAGCCTCCATGTACCAGTTCAGGGAAACAAAAGACTTGGGAAGCCTGACTGTCAGTGAAGCCTGAGGCAAAGAAGTTGTTGCATACCTCAGCCTTCTCCATGTCATTACCAGTTCAAAAGTCACGTGGAGCCTTTTCAGCTCCAGCCGTAGTCGGCAGGATTCGAACCTGCGCGGGGACACCCCAATGGATTTCTAGTCCATCGCCTTAACCACTCGGCCACGACTACGCACTGCTTGGTGATGACTACACAAATAAAATACAAAAACATGTGGCAAATAATATACAAAAACACGTGTTAAATGCTATCAACTCAGGGCTGCAACTTCAAATTATTTTCCACTTTTTTTTTTTTTTTTGGTCTAAAAAATATCTTTTAAACTCATTTTCTTTATCAAAGGACGCAGAATACTTGACTGTTAACAACCTCTTGTGCTTCCACCCCTTTGAACTGTGGTGTGTTGCAAAATGTTGCACTATGTTTGTCTTTACTGGAGTCAAATCAGGGAGAGGAGAGGAGAGGAGAGGAGAGGAGAGGAGAGGAGAGGAGAGGAGAGGAGAGGAGAGGAGAGGAGAGGAGAGGAGAGGAGAGGAGAGGAGAGGAGAGGAGAGGGGAGGGGAGGGGAGGGGAGGGGAGGGGAGGGGAGGGGAGGGGAGGGGAGGGGAGGGGAGGGGAGGGGAGGGAGAGGTCGCTTGACCCTCAGCAGAAGGGAAATTTACTTTGTCTCTATCTTCTCCGTATCTTCATCTAGAAGTCCCAAATGACCGTGACCGTCCCATTCATTTTTGTGAGTCTTGTCAGAGACTCATTACAGTCCTCTGTAGCTAAGAATCGGACTCATCCTCTTGTTACTGCTGTGTCTGCAAGCTTAGGGCACTGGACCAAGCTCGCTCCTTCACCTCATGAGTGTCCTCTCATACATCCACACTCCCATTCTGCCTCGCAGTTTGCTTGTCCCACCTGTGGGAAGCACTTGGAGCCACAGGAGGGTTTCCATTGTCACTTCCCAGGAATATTTAGTGCATTTTTAGTGGCATTATCTGACATTCCAGGCATAAACGTAAGGTCAGACCTGTTCCTAAGGCCCTGTTGGCATCTATAACTACCCTAGTGACTACTACCACATGTAACACCCACTGAGTGAATTTATTGTAGCAATCACTTTGAACATATCTCAAACGTTTCATCATGATATTTTGCTGCTTGCAATGCCAGAGAGAGAACAACAGTATGAAATAAAATCCACAGAACTTCCCCTCTTATGAAATAGACATGGAAGAGCAGAAAACAGACTGAATTTCTCCAGGGTAATTTTATGTAAAAGAAAGACCAGCAACATCCTTTAAGGCCTGAAATGTCAAGCTTGTAAAAATAGTATTCCTGGGAGTTGTATTTGATCATTTGTTAAATACTGTGATATAAAATGTAGAAATCCATGTGTAATGCTTCAAATCCCTAATCTGGTTTAAAAGGTCAGTTGAAGCCTAAAAGGACTTGACATTTTCCCTTTAAAAATCTGACTTTTTGACTCAGAGCTAACAACATTTGAGCCTGAATGACCTGAAGGATAAATACAAAAGCTGATTTCAATTGAACTATTTAGAAAGCAGGGGATCTTCTAATTTGTAAGATAGCATTCAGGGAGGTTTTTCCATTAAGAACTCAATCGACTGAAAAATGATTTCCTTGGGTATTCCACAATCTTTCAATGCTTGTGTAAATTTTACACAGGAGGGGGCAGTGAGTGAGGCTGAAGATGTATAACAATGCCAGAAGAGCAGAAAGGCCTTTTTGAAACAGAGGTAGCTGGTATTTGCCTTAAAATGTAACCTTTCTACCTCCTTCACTGCCTTGGAAGACCATGTCTGCTTCAAAATCTTGTATTCAATGCAATCGAGGCTTGCTGGCCAGCACTAATATCTTTCTAATCATGATGGAAGCCTCTTCCAGCAGCACCCTTTTCCTCAGACATCACTTGGCTTGGAGTGTGCACAGCCTGGCTATTCAGTGGCTGTTCTCCTGGAAGCATGTACTAACCATCAGCCCAGCCATATGAGTGTGCTGTATGGGTGGGCTTCCTTATGGAGCCTCAGGAACTCTGCCCACACAGCTGCCGAACCTCCTCCTGGTTGCTTCTCACCATCCTATCCAAAGCAATGATGGTGAAACTGGGGACACCTCATGGTGGGTGAGCCTCACCCCTCAGGCCTCTCACGTTCATAGGTGTTGGCCCTACTACCCGTATTTATAGAAGAGGCCCAGGAGCTTGTGCCCAAGGTGTCCCTGGGGCAGGGGTGGGACACAGACTCATCATTCCTCCAGTCCCTACTCCCCCTGTACGTGGGCCCACCACCAGCTCCAGCAGTTGGGTAAGCAACGGGGCTGGGAACCACCACCAGGAGGCCAGGAGCCTCCATGATGACATTGCAGCACCTCACAAAGCCCCACAGAAGCTCCCCTTCAGTCGGGTGCCCCGTGCTGGCCCCTGCTCCCCCTACCAATCACCACATGGACCCCGTGATGCGGTGAGCAGGACTGTTGGGTCATATCCACACTCACAGACCGAGTGTTTGCATCCCCACTGGCTGGAACAGAAATGTCGTCATTTTAACAGAGCGTTGCCCCGCTTATCGATGTCTCCCGGCTTCCCCCGGTGTTTACTTTTGATAAATGCCTCAGCTTCAGCTCACATCCACCCAGCAGCTGGGGACTATTATACCGTGACAACCTTCTATTCCATTGTCACGGTGTCAGATGCCTGAAAAGGATAATAGGTAGATATTTCTGCTCTTTGGATGTTAAGAAATAAATGGCATTCCCATTCCTTATTTAGTTACTTCTTAATTTTAATGAATAGCTGTAGTGATAATTACCAGATTCCTATATTGATAAAAACTGGCACATTCTGCATGTTAATAATAGCACAAATTTGATATTTATGAACTGCTGTTCTTTTGCAAATATAGACATTTGGTAATCATCATTATGATGATAAAATTCATTAAAATTTGAGAAACAACCTATTATCCCTTCTGCCCATTATCTTTTAATTAAGTAACACAGAGAGATTTTATAAGACTTTCCTAGTCATAATGCAGAGTATTGTTTCTGTAATGGAGTCTCTATATATCAAAATACTTCCATTTCAGATTTGATAGACAATATAAAAGACTGATAGAAGATTGACAGTAGATTAATTCCAAAATATACTTCAGACTTAAAAGAAAAAAAAATTAGCCAAACTTGATTCAGCAAGCACTTAGATCTTGTTTAGGTGTAGACTGGAGTTTGGATACAGAGTGGAAGTTGTATTAAGTTAGAGACTATATTAGGATTTGCTAGTCTGCAACAGAAGAAAACTTTCATGACAAGTTCTTCTTCAGAAATTTCTAGCAGTATGAATGCTGGAAAACTTGTGAGGTCTGTTCCTCACATGAAAAGTTCAGTTGTATCTAAAATGATAAGTAAGCCCTTCTTTGAATTTGTATTTGGCTAAGAATCAAAAATGCATGGGGTGGGGTTAGATTCAGGCACATTCAAACAGTTCAGCCATTTGAAGAGGTTCAATCAGAGTTTTCAGTACTTGTCTAATCCTGGTTTGCGTTATAATTTTAAATTTTAAGATGCGTTTTGAGTGCAATTAAGACATGAGCAGTATTAAAGTTAGTTTTACTTTAGATCTCTTAGATATTCATCTTTGGATATAAAAGTTTCTTTAAATAATATGAGTGTTTTGCTATTATGACCATAATCTGTAGGACTCTATCCACTTTAAGCACAGTTTATATTATTTGATTATATACTAAATTTAAATCTGATCTTGTCTACTTATACCTGATGTTGTTTCATTTTCATTACATTTATTTACCTGATTTAACCAAACTTTTATGTTAATTTCCATTGATGCTACCTTTGTACTCAGCTGAACTATCAAAAGCACTGCTGAAAACTTCTTTTAAATATCTTAATGTATTTTCTTTCTTATTCCTGATCACTTTGACACTGGAGAATACTTATGTGGTAACATGTACCACACCAGCAAATGTTTCAGGGATAGATGCAGTCCATTCGTATCCTTTCTTTGCCTTTCAGTCTTAACTAGGGCCTGATATACTAACAAATCTGCGCAGATTCTCATGCACGCTGTGATATATCATCACTGTGTTCAACCAAGAGTGAACGAAGCAATTTTGTGAGGTCGCAGGATGGTCAATGCTCTTCTATTTGAGTTTTTCTTGGGTTCATCCAGACAATTTTCATTTCAAAAGGTTGTTCCCCTTCTTTACATAGTTAATTCCTTCTTCTACAAATCTGACATAACTCATTTGAGAAAAGCTGCCTAGGAGTGTCTTCTTCCAGACACAGTCCAGTGTCAGACACAGCATGGGCTGTGATGATCACAGGGAAATTCATGAAAATAAAGCCTCTTGAAACAAGGAACAAAATATTTTCTCTTACTTACTCCCTCGTTGCTCCTATCTTTATTTTGGAATTACTGCAACTAGCTGAGGAAGTAAAATCTCCATGGAAAACAACCACCATCACCACCACCAAAAACCTTTAAACACGTTTTAATAAATAAATTAAAAAAAAAGAGAGAGATAATTTATCCCAAATGCAAGTTTTTAGAGTTCGATATGATGCCACACTCCTAGCTGAATTGTAGCTTGCCTTCCTTCTGTTCCCACCATTGTCTGAGGGTTAGTTCTCTGGCAAACTGGAGTCTCCAGTGGTGCATGAGGGATACTTCCATTCTTGAAGAATGATGGTACTTCATAGAAAATACTGGCCCACTAACCCACATAGCAGAATGAAGCATCTGGACCACAATATCCAAGATGTACTACAATTGTGCTACAGCGCTGAGCCAAAAAAAAAGAAAAATCAAAACGGTTTGATTCCCAAACCAAAACCTCTCCCACTCTGGAACATTTGCTTTGTGAACAAACAAATCAAAGCACAATTAGAGTTTTCTCAGGCTTTCTCTCGAAATCACATAGAATCACAGATTTTAGATGAAGTCTGTGATAATCTGCAAATGAATACAAACCTGTTGGGGAGCAGAGAAGAGGTAAAAAAAAAAATGTTCTCCTTTTTAAATTTCCCAGTCTGTATTGAAATAATGCCTAGAGTAATGCTGAATTTCTTTGCAAAAAACTTACAGAGCTCTTGGCAAATATACCATTTTGTTGCTTTGAAATGACAGATAAAACAAGCTATTTTAACACAGACAGTGTGCCAATCCTCTGCTCAAGTACTGTCTTTTGGTAATAATAATAAAAAAGTGATGGAAATATGATTTATATCTCCTGAAATTTCCAAGGGACTGCCAAATGTTGTCTTAAAGCACCCTGCTCTTAGGCTGCCACAACAGTGAAAATGTTCCCAGCATCTTTCCTACGCAGCCAGCAGGAATAATGTAATACTCTTCCTCCAGATGCATTACATTGTTAAGCACTTAATCTCAAGGACCTTTTTGAAGTTCAGATAGTCCTACTTTATTCATCATCTAGTGTTTAGTTTAAAGTAACAAATGATTGAGCTGAAAGTCTTTCAGGAACAAAATTCCTTTTTTCCCCATACATAAACAGAGTTGCAGCCTTTGCATTTTTCGCCATCTGGCCCGCAGTGTGAAATGACATTAGTAGCATGTCAGGTTTATTCCCCTTTCAAAAAAAAAAAAAAAAAAGAAAAAGAAAAAGAAAGAAAAAACATAATCCTAATCTATAATATGAAGAGTATTAAAATGAAACATCTGCCTCACTGAAATGAGTGGATGAACTCTGAAGTCTGCAAGCTGCTGGAGTTTGTCAAGTACGTGTTTACATTGCTGACTGTTGTAAATTTGCAGGATGATGACAAGAAGTCTACAAACTGAAATATCTTATTCAAATGTTTTTAAACATCTGTTTCAAACAGAAAAGACCAGAACAATGAAGTGGTGTTGTGATCACAGGCAGAGCGAGGACACAATAATATTATAACCTCGGTTACATAATAAAAGACAGTGGCAACAGGGATTTAGAACCGCAGTTACGGGCTTGTTTTCTGAAGTCAATAGATGACAGTACTGAGTGGCTTGTGTTTGCCTTAATAAGGACGAGTAAGGATGAAATGCGGTCAAATGCCCCTTAAGAACTTTTCTTTTACCACAGCACCTGCTGGTTACGAAGCCAAATAACATTTGGCACTGCTCACCTCCTGGAGATCAAAGACGGCAGATTTCTCACTAGCTTTCAAACCCAAGAATCACTTGGCCGACGAGACTGTATTGTTTAGCAAAAAGAGTTTATCCTTTCTATCACAGGTTTTATTACTTCATGGGACTTTGGGTTCTAGTCCTAGGACATAGACCTGTTTTTAATAACAAACTTCACTTGCGATGTTGCCATGCGCTGAATAGAAATCTTTATTCTCTCAAGCAAACAAACAAACAAATACCACAGAGATGTTTAATAAAAAGGTGGTAGGTTTGTCTCTTGATTTTTTTGTTTGGTTGGTTTTGAGAGGCAGGCAGGAATGAAGCAATATTTTCCCGGTCAGTATGCTTTAAAAAAACATTTTACTAATTCACTTTTATTTATTTTTGTATCTAAATCGACTTTGTGATATAACATTCTTCTGAAAGTCACCAAATATTATTCTGAAAGTCTGCTGAAATGTAAGCACTAATGCTAAAAGGTAAGGTGAATTTTGGGATTTATTTAAGTCCTTAGCTCAATCAAAATTAAAATATTCCCTTACCTTCAAAATGCCTTAGGGCCAATGAAGCATGGAGCCAGGAAGCTAAGCAGGGTGCCCATGGTGCAATTATGGTTGTGGCATAAATATGGCCTCTGGCTGCCCGTACTGTTTATTGTTAGTGTACTCCCCAGTCCAGTTTCAGCACACGCCAGTGAGCAGCTAATACAAAGGTGTGCTGTGGGAGACCGAGTGGGACTAGGATTGTTACCAGCAGGGGTTATGTAGTACGAGACCACTTTTGTTTTCTTTGGGGGGAATAGGAAGAGATACAAATTAAATTTAATCATATGGATATGAGGTGTGCCCCTTGCTTTGAAAGCTAGAACGGAGAATTATGGAAAATAGAAAATGGGTCCTTGACCCATTTTATTTCGTATTATCTGTATGATAATTTATTTCCACTAGCATTATCATAAGCAACATAATTTTGCTGTATATTTGATCAATCTGACTGATGCATTAATACAATTGCACCACTGCTTTGCCATGTCATCTTGGGATAATTAATTCCCAGTGACTTAACTTCATCTTTAGGCACCAGGGATAACAACGCTTGCTTGTGTCTTTACGTGGGTGACACCATTACTGGCTGGATCAGACCAGTGCAGGATGGACCATTTATCTGTAAAGGAAGCTCTTATCCCACGCGTTCGGACCGGGCTGCTCCACCAGCAGTGTCTGCTCTAGGTGTGAACGCACAGATGTGCATGACGAGCACATAGCGGCAAACCTAAATTCACGTTGGACCTTCAAGGAGAGGAAGCAAGAGGAAAGTATGAAAGGAAAGAAGAGTGATTTATAAGCTAATGACAAAGGATGGAATAAAGCCTCCTCACCAACCACCCATGGCACGGCAGTACAGGCCTCTGTTGTGGAGACATAACTCAAGATATAGTTTATACCAAAAAATGCAGTTAAGCTTCATAGTTGTGTTCTTATTCATTTTTAAGATATTTATCTGATAGCTCTGAGGTAGCTGTTAGTATCGTCTTCTTAATATTACTGTCTGATTTTAATGTATCTCCATTTTGTCTCAGCCTTGTTTAACCAGCATTCAGTATTATTGCTGTTATTACATTCTTATTCTTTATTTTCATGGTGGTTGCCCTAGAATTCCTTTCATTAGGAGGGTCTAATGTCTTCATTAGACATATCTATGTTAAAGACACAATTTTCTTAGAGACTTCGCATGATTTAAACTATTACGGCCTATCCCTTTAAAATACATCTTCAGCTTGGTGCATCATCATACACAGATCCAAGGCTAAGAATTCAGCTTCTGTAGCATTTCAGTTCATCTTTTAGTGTCCCTACATAAACCTGGGCTGTATCACATAAAGAGACCAAATAACAGAAAGAACACGAATTGTGTGAAGTGGTTTAGATAAGGTCTATTTAAAGCAAGTTACGTGAAGAGATTGCTTATCCAAATAATATTAATTGTTTCTGTAAAGCACCTTTTTGTCTAAGAGGTTCTTCAAGTATTCATAGACTTTATACCATTATATGGTCCTGTCAATATTTTTTATTCTGGGGCTGAACAGAGAGGTGCTGGTTATGCTGGTTAAACAGGGAGTTTTGGTGGAAAGAAAGTTAGAATCTGACTGAGATATTGGAATAGCTTGTTCATAAACATGTCATGGTCATGTAGTCAGCTAGGCAACTTGTTTAAAAGAAACCATTTCCAGCAGTGCTAAGAAATGCTGGTTAGTACTTTCTGAAATAAAGGGGTGCTATATTCAACACTTTTGGTTTGCTGTCCCACTCTCAGGTCTGCTTCTGTTGTAATGTCTGGTGAGATCATAGCTCTTGAGCACAAGATCCCAAGTTAATGTGTAAATAAATTTCCTCCACTGAATCAAAATTTTCTCCATCTCTTTTTTATTAATGCTTTTAATTTCAGTATAATGTAATATCATCTTTTATCTAATTGTTCATTTATTAGGAAAAAGATTGTTACCATAAGCATGTCACACGTACTGGATTTTCTGACTCCTTGGTTGTCAGTGAGCAGCGCTCCTAATTTAGCCTAGGGTCAGGTTTAGCTAAAAGCACCACAGCGAAATCTTTCAGTCTGAAAATTTAAGAGCTTAACGGGTATGTGTAGTTCTCATTCACTCAGTAAATCTATTCCTACCAAAACCACAGAGCTTACACAATTACCAAATGTGCAGGCATGCCTGATGATAGAAGCATGTCTCTTAAGCCTAGAAACAAATAATCACACCATAGTTAAAGCTTTAAATGCCATTTAGATGGGAAAGAGAAGCTAAATACCCACAAAGAAATTTCATTTTCTAACTGCTTTTTGCAGCTAACGCAGGCATGTAAACATAAAGCAGTCTTTACACATGGAGCACAACTTTTTTAACACATCTTTTGGGTTCTCAACTCATCGAAACAAAGTTCAAATAGAAGATCAAAACAATTCAGAAAGTGTAGAAAACGTACAATCACAGAATCTTCTCCTGTGGCCATAATTCCAATCAGCAGTAATGTGAAGTGTCATTTTATATGGCAATACAACATGTATAGGTGAATACTTCTTACGGAGAGATCCGGAGATGCCTTGCCTAGGGGTAAGAAAAGGTCATTTATTGGATCCTCTGTTGAAGCCAGTGGAGTTATACAAATCTATAATTTATTAAAACCTTAAACTAGACACTTGATTTCTCTTGTAGAGAGGATGCAAGAAACATTGTCACCCTCTCTGAAGCAAAAAGACTGATCAAATATACTGCATGCAAGACTGCACTCTTATAGAAGAAGGAAAAAAACTCGCAAGAAGATAATGTTGGAGAGTTAGGTCTTCCTTTGTGGACAGAAATTTATTCCTTATAAATGCTAATATAAACTAATATTTAATTTCTGAGCTGTTTTGTGTATGTGTACAATAAGCTTTTAACAAAATTTGAATCAATAGAAATAAATATTACCACAAATAAATATATATTTGCTGCAAATGAAACAGAAAAAAACTTTGTCCGTGAAAAAATAGTGGAAGGAATTGAGAACGTCAAGGTGAATTGAGTGGAGAAATCTTTCTTTCCTATTCATTGTTTTGGTTAGGAGCAGGGAAGGCTGAGGTAGGTGTCTACGCAACCCCAACTCCATACTGCCATTCAAAATGCAGACTTTTCATTTCTTCTGCTGAATCTTGACTGAAAGAAAGCAAGCTGGTGATAGGGCAGCCTTTCAAAAGCATGAATATTTGCAAAGAATTGGAAAAGTGCAGGGTTACTGTGGCTCTCATAAATTATAGGGAGTTTTTTAAATGAACGGGAATTTTATACAATGGGAAAAAAAGAGAAAATACAAAAAAGTATAGTAAAGTTAAAAAAAAAAAGATAATTGCCTTAAGGTTAAATATTTTGGCAAAGACTTCACACTATACAAATGTATGGAAAAGTTGAATAATATAGTATACTTCTGTATCTACTGTACCGTTGTTAAGGAAAATATCCAGTTTCCCAAGCATCTTTAACCGGTCATGGGATCCTTCAGCTTGACTGTAACTTGATAAAATCCTCTGAGTTATCCTACTGAGTGCTTAATACTTCCTCAGCGGCTTCCCAAGGTCTTCTCAAATGTAAAATATTTCATGAAGGGCCAAGCTTTTTAAATCAGGCTGCTTCTGCTTTCCAGTTTATCTAAAAGACACATTATTGCAAACCTTTTCCTTTTACAGGAATTCTGTCTATTGTTTATATAGGTATCACGGAGAGAGATGTTTGATACAAATTGTTTCAGTTGGAAAGATCTCTGCCAAAGAAAACAGACAGGCAGCTGTTTGCATTGCATATAAAAATTTTGTTAAATATGGCTGCACCTGTGTAAACACAAATTTATTTCCAAGAAGTACCCCTGCAGCTGCAAAAGCTTTCAGACATTGCCAGACAAGTTATTTTTATTAAACCATGTAACATACTAAATAGCTCTTTCGATGGTTGTCATGCCTTAAAAACATAATATAAAAAATCTTGTCCATTTTTAGGGGAAACGTTTTTTATTTTATTTTATTTTTTTCAAAAGCTAACAGAGCAATGGCCCACTCTATATTTTAGTGTTATGCTACGTTAGCCTGAAAATTTAAAGCAATGTGTAGGTGCATGTACTGTGCGAGCACTCTGTGTGTGTGTGTGTGTGCATATGTAGTTTTGGATTTTGTTAAGGTCTCAATGTGTGCCTGATTCAGACTCTATCAAAGGTGATAGAGCAACTTTTACTGCCTGCAGCAGATTATGAATCAGAGTTTAAATGTTAACTTGAAATGCCTGGATCTGGCATGGTATTGTATTTTCCATGCCTCACCTTCAGAAGGCATAAACAAACAAGACTATTTAAAGACTGGGAGATGCTGGGAAAAATCATTGCTTCTTTGCAAAGCAGTCGCTCTTTGTTTCCTTCTCTTGCAGAGCTGCACAGCCCATGCATAGCCAGAGCTGCGTGGCCGTCACCTTGCTCTGCCCAAAGTGGACAGAAATAGAAGAAGGTGCAGGGCATCCTCTTTGGGAGAAATTGGACCTTTCTGGAAGACAGGCAGAAATTGTTCATTCTCTCTAGTCACCCTCAAAGACACAAATGCAACTTGCCAAGGTTGGTGCAAACGGGTCCCTGGAGATCGCTTTGTGACCAAGGGATGCAGTCCACGTTTACGAGCATGCATTCTCCAGCCTTTAGGAGTCTCTGGAGGAGGATTAATCTGCACGGTGCGTCTGTGGTCTGGGTTCCCCTATGCAGATGCACATTATGTAATTTGTCCGGTGTATTTGCCCTCGCTCTGAGGTCCGTTCTGCTGCTGTGCCAGACTTGGACCGAAAATACACGTATCATTATTTAAATCTATATGCATACACATTCAGTCTAGGAGCAGCACATCAAGAGGTCTACCTCTTCTTAATAAGTTCACAGATCTCCCACTGACATTTATTTTAGTTATTTATATTAAATCATTTTCAAGGAGAATAGAAGCTCTTTTATACACTGTAGGCTGTATGAATGGCTTCTCTAGAAAGCTGAAATCAATAGTGCTTAGTGATTCAATCAGTGCTAGGTGCCGCACCATTCCAGGGGTTATATGGTGGGTAATATGGTGCCAATGTGCCTATCTGAGCTTAGCTCTCCTTCCTGTCTCTTCATGAGGATGCTGAGGGCAGGGGGCTAGGGGCATTACATGAATTACAAGCATAAGCTGAGGTAATAGCCTGTATTTTAGTTCAGAAAGTGATCTGGCCATACATAATTCTTTTTAAAGGTGTATTGGTGGTGATGGATGCAAACACACGCAGTCACACATATATAAATATATATTTTTAAAAATTTTCCTCAACTATGTCTCCCTTGTCCTGTGTCTCCATGCTGCCAATTCAAGCCCAAGGGAACGGATCTCCAGTAAATGCTCTGTGAAAATCTGTGAAGGCAAAACTCCTTGGTGCCAAGACACTGTGGAGCTGCCACAGCAGTATTCAGTGAGACTTGTGAGCACTGGTGCAAGTTCTTACTCACTTTAACAAAAATGTAACCGGAATCAGTGGCACTATTCTTCATTTTCGCAGGAACAATTTTTTCCCCTGAAATTCTAGGAGAAGCAGTCTAGATATAGCTGGCATGTACCATACTAGCATATGCCATACTAGAGCAGGCCCCCACTGGCGTGTGGCTAATGCCAGATACATGAGAAAGGTGTATATGGAAACTACCTGACGTACATTTAGAAATAATTTGACCTTCAGAAGATCTCAGACAAGTCACAATGTAGGGATTCCCATAAATTTTGTAGGCTGAACTTACCAAGTACTGAAGTATTGTTTCCCAAGAATCTTGCTGCTAGAGGGAGTTGCACATATGCATAAGAAAAAGTGGAATTTGTTGTTCAATATTCAGGAATTATCTATTACTGTTTCATAATTTCATCAGTTGGTTAAGGAGCAGAAACTGTAAGAAACAAGTAATGAGAACAACTTTCAACCAAATAAATGTTGAAATACATTTATGAAGTCAGCCACAATTGAGAAGTGAATATATAAAAATGGTGAATCACCAAATAATATTAATATTAATATTAATACACAAAGGCAGTAGGGGAGAGGGAAGGGAAGAAATAAGACACTATCCAGAGAAACACTATCCCACATTTGCTTTTCTGCTGGTGGGAAAAAAATTGTAAATCTCAGATTGTATGTGCAGCTCTCCTAGCTTGTAGTAGATGAGTTTATGCAGTAAATATACATTCCAGAATCAGATTTTAAAATTTTAAGTAAACAAGCACAATTCTGAATTATATTGCATCCAGATCCTTTGACCATGATGACTGAAAAATAAGTGCTTTTTCTGCCATTTCTGTAGGAGTACAACTTTGACCCATGGTCTGGAAGTGGTTTACTCCATACCCATGCTTATGGTTGTAATTTCTGATGTGTGGATCTGGCTTTAGTGAACAGCATATTTTTTGCTAGTTTGTATGTGAGTTGGTTAGTTTAAAAAATAATAATAATAAAAAAATTTCAAGGTCGGTCTGTCTCCAGTATTCTTGGTAAGTAATACTTTTATATCCACAAGGAGGGAGTCTTGTCTCTACTCGATGGCAAAATATTTGCCTTCAGCATTAAGGATGCAGTCCCATGTCAGGAGGCAGCATTAGGGTACAATGTGGAATGCACAGTTTTCGCAGTGGGAGGCATGCTGGCATCTGCAATGGAAAAAACATGGTCATCAGTCTTCCTGCTGAAAGGGTAAAAAAACTGATGACAGCGATCAATTTGTGTTTTTTCCATCCAGACAAGAAAGACCATTTTCCTAACTGTCTGCTGTGTCCAGAATGTACAAGAGTCATTTTGGGTTCCTTATTCCTGGGAGAAAGCGCAGCATGACTGCACAGCCAGCACTTTGCAGAGTAATCATGAAATGCATCGTCCATGTTGTAATTCATGTTTTATTGAAGAAAGTTCTAAAATATAAATTATTGGTTGATCACGGGTAACTAAATTATGTTAGTTGTCCATAAGCAATTATAATAAAATATTAAAAGAGTTTTATAGCCTAGAAAAAAGAAAAAGAAAGATAAAAATATACAGCCACATACTTTTGATTTAGTTGCTTCAATTTCCCTTTTTGTACATTAAAAATGTATAGAGGAACTGCCATCTCAGTTGCATAGGATATGAAGCCACTTTATTTTTTGAGAAATACCAACTTAAATACAGTTGATTTGCCAAGTCGCAAAGATTCGCCCCCACTAAGCTGCACGTAACTGAGTCATACTCATGATCCCTCCTTAAATAATAAATTTAGAATCCTTATTAGAAAAAGTGATGCTGTCTAGCACTTGAAGATAAACTATGCTGTAGAAGTCTCTCGAAAAAGATAGAAATAAGTCGCTTAATAAAGTCTAAATCATTCCTTAGGTTAGCTAATAGAAGCACCCGTGGTTATAAAATTAATCAGTCTCTGCTATTACAGCAAATTGGTGAAGATTGTATTGACACATCTTCATCTGCATGTCTCATCAGAGGTGTCCGTGCCATTTAGCTACAAAACCCTGGAGGCTTTACTCTGCACAGAATCTTATAATACTTCAATTAAGGGACACCAAGCTGCCAGCCAGACAGCAGAGCATTTATTTCTTGATGACTCCTTAAGTTGTGCCACAGGCCTATCATTAAGAGAATATTTTTCACAGCATGTTGCAAAGATCCTCATGCCATTAAAAGGAATTGAAAAAGCATCAATTTGTTGTTTCCACCTAACACAGATATTTTTCATTGCTGGAACAGCCATTAAAAACAATCTGTTTTATTGCATTCTGAAAAGATCACAGGAAGTACACATTGTGATTTATTTTAAGTATGACATTAGTATTAAAAGCACAGTGAATCTGAAGTATTTGAAATAAATATTTAGGAAAACAAAGTATTAAATATGCTTAAAAATTTTCTTGAAAGATTATTTGCTTCATTTTTATGTGACCTCCAAACAGAGGTTCTTAAATGCCCTTGAGGGGTATTTGCTTTTTGAATGAGAATAAGGTCCTTCTGGGCCATGCGATATTAAGAACTAATAGACAACTCCAAATAATGGATACTAAACTGAAAAGTAAATTTTTGTCCTCATATTCCTGTGGCTGTGGCCTTTCCTCAGGGTGGTAATACAACCTCTAGGACAGGGCATAGGAGGCATGACACAGAATTATATATTATATTATATTATATTATATTATATTATATTATATTATATTATATTATATTATATTATATTATATTATATTATATTATATTATATTATATTATATATAAATTACACTTTCTCTAACAATTTAGGACTAGTCTGTAAAAAGGGACTCAGGCAATGCTCTGCCACTTGAAGTACTTAGGTTCAATAGGGGAAAAGCCGAGGTCCTCAAAAGCAACCAAATCCCCTAGGCACCTCTATTTCCTTAGACGTCAAGAAATTGCCCACGTGCTGACCAATGGTCCAGTCCAAGCCAGCCTTACTGACCTGTTGTATCCCTCACCCCTGGGTAATCTGGACATCAGCAGTCACACTGGGCACTTATGCAAACCCTTATCCAGCGTTCATTGCCGCAGCCTCCTGACGGGGCACGCCTCAGGGTGTTAGGGCCTAGCTGGGTGATATGCTCAGTTTTACCGTGTTGATAGTGAACAGGGCTGTCCAATCTTTTCTCATCATCACTCTGCCTGTTGTAGAGCCAGAATATGAGTCCTGGTCTCACTCACTGCCAGAAGAGTCCCCCATCTGCCCGGGAGTGCTGTCCCTCCAAGGCAGGCCTCCTCTAGTGTCTCCTATGGGAGGTCTACTTTGCGTTGAACTGTAGAGGCAAGTATGAAAAGCCAAATACTAACTCCCTAAGTCTGCATGCAGGAACCTTATTCAGAATCTTATGAGCAGAAAAGTGGAAAAGATTCTCTCAAGAGTATACCCAACTCTTTTATTGGGGTTCTCCTGAATACCGCCACCCCTACCTCTGTGTGCTGGGATATTTTTCCAGGCACCTTCCTCTATTTCTGCCAGAAGGAAAACCAACTTGAGTTGTCACTAAATTTTAAGCCTTTCCAATGCTCAGATCCCTGACCTCACATCTTATATATTACAGCTGTATTTTCATGGTCAATTTTGAAGGAACTGGTTCCACCATTCTACAGTTTAAGAAGAGCATCACCATCTCTTTGGTACTGCCACAGCTGTTTCTGTAGTCATGGACTTCATCTGGGCAAATAGTTGGGACCAAAGCTAAACTGGCCAAAAAAATAGTTGTTTAGCTTTCAGTCAGATCAGTCCTTGACCTAATAGCTGTGTGGCTGCACAACTGTGTGACTGGACATAGGCCAGGGTGTGCTGAAAAAGCAAGAACAAACAACATGGAGCAGAGCAGAGCAAGAATCCTTTCACAAGGAATAGGTGCCAAATTAAATTATTCTCTCGTGTAGTTTTATTGATGGTACATTGCTGAGTTAGAGCTTGCAAAGTAGAATATAACATATCTTGAATCTTGCAACAAGTTTGCCTCCTGAGCATCTCTAACCCTCAGAGATGGAAAGTTGCATTGCAAACGAAGAGTTTGTCACCCAAATCTGATTCCTCAAGTGGCTGTTTCAGTGTAAAATATTTATTTAATATAGATCAAAAAGCAATCAATTACATTAGCCACTGGTTCATCTGGACTTAGTCTCAATCTGGGCATCATAACTCATGTGCTTTATCCCATTGAATGAAATAAGGTTCTTTATGTGATTAAAAACTTCTTCCTTAAGTAAAAATTTCTAGGGTTAAGCCCCTTATTTGTAGTAAGTTGTTTGGGGATAAGCCATTAACAAGAGACATCTTCATTTTAAATCAGCACTAAACTATCATGTTAATATACTCCAGAGAGGAAGAGAGAGTGAAAGAGAGGGAGAGAGATTAAATTATTTGGCCTCCTACCCTTATTCATAAATGCGAATTTCTGATAGCATATTGGAAGGAGCAGCATTTGCAATTTCATCTCCTCTCCAATTAATTTATTTAAAACTAACATGTATGATGAGTGTCAATTTTGTGGAGTAAAAATACATTATAGATTGAGGGCCAGACTCTATAGCTCTAATTCATGTGAATAGTCTTGCTTGTGTGAATAGTCCCATTGGTTTCAATGGGCTATTCACACCAGTTCAATGGGATTATTCACATATATAATACCCTATGGTATTTGGGATGAAAGGCGCTATATAAATGTAAACTATTATAAAAATATTATTAATATGCATTTTTAGTTACAGCAAAATATGCATTTACCCTGGTAGTCATTATAGCCGATAAGGTAAATCATGCTTGAGCTAAGAAACTCCTACTACACATCCAAAACACTTATTTAACTGTGCTACTAATAAGTAGGTTTTTTGTAAAAATACAAATACACATTTATAGGAACAGAAATATGACATGTATTTATGAAAAAGCTTTTGAGAGCTTTCAGGTAAATACTATGTATGTTTTCTTATTCCATAAAGGCAATTTACTTTCTTTTTTCTTTTTAAGAATAAACAAAATACAAAGGTCCAAATTCATCTCTGCAGTAGTTCTATTGACTTCAGTCGGGTTTTACCAAAACCAGGAAGGCAATTTCACACAAAGGGTATCACAAAAAACTCTACTGCTAACCATTCAAAGGGCCAATTTACAACGTGTTGTGTGCAAGCAGTCCCTGCAAACCAGCATGGAACCCTTCAGCAGCTTCAGAGGAGCTGAATTGCACATTAGGCAATGTTCACATTTCTAATGCCAAAACCTAGAAATCCATAGTTATCACAGATCCACAGAAATTCATAGATATCATTCATAGATTGTAGTAATAACAATAATTAGAGAAAAATTGACAGACAAGTTACATCTGAAGAACCTTTTCCCAGTAAAATAGTGTTTTAAAAAAACTCTGTGGGGGCACATCCACAGCTACTGTGACTCTGCAGTCTTCAATTCAAAGTCAGCCAACTCTTGAAGAATAAAAAAAGGGGAGAGAGAGTATGTGAGTGATGTAGTTTTTGCCTCCGAAACCGATAGCTGTGCAGTGAATTAACACATAGACTAGGAAATCAGTCACTGTCAGGGAAATGTCTGCTAATTTATTAATTTTTTTTTGTTACTTTATTTTCTACTTTATTTATTTCTTATCAGTTCTTCAGAATACTCAGTTATGCAGTGAGTATAATGCAAATCTCAGTGATGTCATTTTGGGTTGAGACGCAGGACTTTCAGGTAACAAGCATGACAACCCAGTGCAATGAAACCCTACGTTTGCGCTACATGGGGCAGCTTCTCAGTCCTTCCACCTCCTCTTCCTGCTTCTTGTTCATTCTGCATGGGAGAGAAAACTGTCCAGAGATGATGAAAGTGGTGGCTGAATCCTGTCTTCCCTGCAGAGAGCTGTGTGTCATTATTTCCATCAGTGACAGCTTGGGCTCAGCACTTCTACCAGTGTATTTCATTGGTAAAATAGCTGCTTTTTTTTTTTTTTTTCTGTCCCTCTGTGTTGTGTTTTGACAGATGAAGATTTACAAAGACTAAATAAAGACAGGACACTGTAGCTAGGTCTACATTACTGACTGGCGTGGCACAAGGAAGGAAGGACAGTGAATTGATTTTCTGGGAAGTTGTATAGCTCCAGTACTGTATGTCCACCTTGTGACTTCAGTGGTCATGGAATCATGGAATCATAGAATCACAGAATGTCCCGAGTTGGCAGGGACCCACAAGGATCATTGAGTCAAACTCCTCACTTCACACAGGACCACATAAAAATCAGGCCGTGTCTGAGAGCATTGTGCAAACACTTCTTGAACCCCCGCAGGCTCAGTGCTGGGACCACTGCCCCGGGGAGCCTGTCCCAGTGCCCGACCACCTCTGGGTGCAGAACCTTTCCCTAACCCCCAGCCTGACCCTCCCCTGTCCCAGCTCCATGCCGTTCCCTCGGGTCCTGTCGCTGTCCCCAGAGAGCAGAGCTCAGCGCCTGCCCCTCCGCTCCCCTCGTGAGGGAGCTGCAGGCCGCCATGAGGCCTCCCCTCAGCCTGCTCTGCTCTGGGCTGAACAAACCAAGGGACCTCAGCCACTCCTCAGTCTTCCCCTCTAGATGCTTTGTCATTTTTGCTGCCCTCCTTTGGCCACTCTCCAACAGTTTATGTCCTTCTTATACTGTGGTGCCCAAAACGGCACAGAGGTGCAGGAGGTTTGGTGAGGAGGTCTGATCAAAGTACCAGTCCCAAACACAAACCATCTGAGTGCAGAGGGCAAACTGGTGGAGGATTCTCCAGACACAGTGCTTCATGGACTGCCCAGATGTGCAACTTCAATATTGCTTCCAGTGAGAGGAAAACTTTTTCATGTGCAATGATATAGACATGAGGAAAAATTCTTCCCCAAAAAGGACCTCTTATTCACTGAACTGACACACTCAAGGAACACTTTAACCTTCTTCCTTCTTTCTTTCCTTCTGCCAGTGCTAGTGCTGGTATACTGATGGCACTGTTTGATCCTCATGTGTTGTGCTGTTCTGCTGCTTTCCAATTCCTCCATCCCATGGGCTAGACTTGAGAAGATGGACAGAAGCAACGCACAAATGTGAGAAAAGAGACGAGATGAGAAAAGAGAAAAGAAGAGAAAAGAGGGAAGAGAGAAGCACACATCTCTACATTTTTTTCAGTGATTAATTTTCCAAACTCACACAAGCTATCCTGGGCTTCACAAACTAAATAATTAATTGATGTCAATCTGAATGAGAATTATGCTGAAAGGAGTTCAGTTACAGCCGACCCCAAACCAGAAATATGCTGATTCATATCCCTTGATTTTTCTCCTTTCCGTAGCTTGTCTTTACTTTCTCCTTCAGGTGGAGTTTTTCGTATTGTCTCTACACATTTTATTCTGTCTTTCCATCCCATCTCTTCATCTCAGAAAACAAACTTAAGAAGTGCCTTATTTTAGATTAGGCATTGGTACGGGTTGCCTATGGAAGTGGCCGAGTCACCGTCCCTGGGGGTGTCTAAGGAAAGGTTGGATGTGCTACACAAGGTCGTTGTTTAGTGGGTGACATTGGTGGCAGGGGGACGGTTGGACTAGATGATCTTGGACTTCTTTTCCAACCTTAATGATTCTATGATTTTATCAAATATTCCACAGCAGATTTTAACTCTTTTTTCTTCCCCTTCCCCATTTTTCAGTGTGGCCAGATGACTGACCCACTGAAAAGAGCAAAGGTGATAAGAGATGATATGGACGGAGATGACAACCTAAGAGATGCCCAGCCTAGAGAAGGGAAAGAAGATCTAATATATTGGTTTTGATCTCATGCAGTTTCATCCCTGGGTTTAGTGATTAGGGAAAAGCAGCTGGATCCCCAAGCTCCATCAGGCCATTGGAAGACATGAGAAGTTAAAAATGAACTGTGCTTTGGACAGTCAGGCACAACTCAAAGTACGGGCAGGCTTTATCCTCTCAGAAAGATCAGGCAGAACCATTCCAACTGTTTCAAAGGGCACTTGAAATTTTGGTATTTTCATCATCATCATCTAAAGACGGATGTGTTTATCATTTTTAGTGACTCTTTTTGGTTGTGGCTCATAGACCTGTACCTTAGTGACCTGGATCTGAAAGCAAAGTAATTTGCAGGTGGTAAGGAAAAGAAAATAAACCCCACCATTTTCTAGTGACTTCTTAAGTCAAAAATTGCTTCTGATCAGTCATGTTTAATAGATGCTAATGAACCTATCTTAAATAAAAGTCTAATTGCTTTTTGGGAAAACAAAACAAAACAAATGTACTTTTTTTTTTTTTTTTTTTTTTTTTAAATCTCCACAGTATCTTGTAGCAATGAGTTCCACAGTTTAGATTTGTATTTTAAGTCCACTGCCTGATCCCCCATGGACCTTCTCATAACAGTGACTTGAAACTCACTCCCTTACTCCTTGCTTTTGTTTAATCTTACCTTGCTCCTTCCTCTCAGTATAAAAACAAATATGTTTGCATCTTAAAAAAAATGGCTGCCCTTCAACTGCAACCCTATTTCTTTTCTTGTTTCTTCCACTTTGAAAATCTAGAGTTGCCTCTGTTCAAAAACAATTTTGGAGCCTCTTCATCCTGACTTCCACACCACTAAGACTGGCAAATGGCACTTGAGACTACCATGAGGCCATTCTGACCACTGAGGTACTGCATAAAACAAAAGCAGTGGCAGTAATTTCTCTTCCAGATGTGTTTTCTCTGGGAAAATCAAATTTACACCAAGCTGCACCCCATTATTCTCTGCACAGCCAACCTAGAATTTTCCTTTTCTGTGAAACCTACAACAAACAATGCTGAGACTGCTGCTTCTTTTACTGTCCCTTTTAAATTCCTCACATCCACCTGCCATACCTTTTTTTTTTAATCCTCTGAAACTTACTGCAGCATATCTTTCTGTCCTGTGTTGGTGCATCTCCTTGCACACACAACTCCGCTGTGTCGCTGAGATTTCCAGATACTACAGAGCTGCAAGCAGTACTAATAACTCCATGTCCTGAATGTCATGCATTTTTTGAATACTTACAGATTTCCTTTTTGTATGTGGAATTGCTCATCATTTAGCTGTTCGTTACCCCTCCATCGCAGAAATGTTGTCCCTTACCCATGGACCATTTCTACTCTAGTGTGAGTGAAGAAAACAAGAGGGCGCTTAGCCCTGCAGTGGGTCTCCAGTCACTCAGCAACTCCCTTCCACTCTTCTGTGGGAAAATATCTCGGAGTATAGAAAGTCTTCACAGTCTGAAGCCTATTTTTGAGACAAAGGGATATCTGCCTAGCTGTCTTTGCCAGTTGTAATTAAGAAAGCCCTTTCTACTTGTAATGCTTTTTTTTTTTTTTTTTTTTTCAGTTTTCTGTGAATTTGGGAAAGATCCAAACCCAACAGGAATAATCAACTTTGCCCTCAAAGTTGACAGTGGGGCATTTTTTGACACAAGAAGAAGAAAAAACTATGAATACTGACACTGACTCTGCAGACATTGATATGAGTAACCTGGCTCTTCTGTACAGATGTCTGTTTCAGCATACAGGGATTCTGAAACCAGAAATGTGCAAATTTTAAGCTGATTCTTTCCCTTTAAGAAGCCATCATAATTGAGTAATGAAAACTTTTTAATCTCTGCAAAATGTGCTTGTACGTAGAGTAATACCATAAACATAGATGAATGCTCATTCATGCTGGACCTTTAGTAATAGACTTGCAAGTCACTGTCAGATGATTCGTTTCCATAAAATGCCTCATTTTTCTTACATAATTTAGGCAGCTCAATGCCTGAACGTTATCTTGACCTAAAAGAAAAAAATATCTCCATATACAGAGTTTTGTCTTGTTCTGGCAAAACTCCCCTATGAAAGAACTGATGTGCTTCAAACACCCCACTAATGGTACAGTAAATTACATTTTCTCATTTGGAACATTGTAATAGATTTCTCTACAGAGTGATTTATCATGCAACAATTAGGAACCCCAGGGAATTAGATGACCATTTTAAATTTTATCAGCTTGTTTCAATAAACTGTTAATGTGACCCTAATGTTTGGGAAGCACTTTAATATAATCAGATTTCAGTTGTTCAATCTACTGACATTAATGGCTACCTCATTAATCATAGGATTCTCACTGAGACCTCAGAGGCTGTGCTAAGTTCAGTGGACCAGTTCTTACAATAATAAAAACAACAGGCAATTTTCAACAGGGAAAAATTCACACTTTAACTTCAAAATGTTGGTTTTGTTATCCTCCAGGAGTTGACAGGGTCATTTAATAATCCCTCAAAGCTTGGAAAAACACCGTTTTTATGTAGTTCAGCTTGTTCTTCTTTGGTCAATTAAAAATGATATAGTCAGAAGAACTGCAATCCTTTCCTGTAAACAAACAATGGCAGCCTAAGATGTAAAATATGGGAGGAAGACTGCGTAACAATTTATGTAGGAATTTTAGCTGTGGTTCAGGATATCTACCCCGTGTTTCCAGGGACAGTGATGCTTCCTTCCTGAAAGCACTGTCATATTCCTTGATGATGGGTCCAACCTTGATGAATGCACCACTAATTACTAATAAAGATAACTAATCCATAAGGCATTACAAGAAGACTGCAGGGATTTCCCTTTCATTGCCAAGTGTTGTTCCATTCTTGCAAAATACCTTGCTTTCCTGATCAAAGTTTTGGTGGTTTAATGGAAGACAATATAAAATAATACCAATGGGTTTGTAGCCCGATTCTTTGATAAATCAGTGGCATTTCTGCTATCACATTCCTTTATAAAGAGTGAAGAGATCAGGTGTTAGAGTTTGTGTCTCAAGGTCTAGGGAAATCTTTATGACCTTATATGTCCCTATCAAATATATGCTAGCAAACATGGTCATATTTTAGTACAAAAGCTTAAGAGGTCTAGGTATGATTTTAAGAAGGTCTAGGTATGATTTTAAGAAGGTTGAGTCCTTTGCATGGGCAGATAACCAAACAACTGCTTGAATATTTCTTTGCTTTTGTTCGGAAGAAAGGTGTGGAAAGGGGATGTGAGAAGATGCTAAAACAATTTATGAGAAATTAAAACACCAGCAACAATTACTGGTATCATAAAATACTGTGAACCAAGGTTCAGTCAGCTGAAGACCTGCTTGTCAGTCTTTGATGGACAGCAGAATGGTAGAAACTTCCACTGCCTCCATCTGAAAGCACTTTTCCTAATAAAACTCTTCTGGAAATGAAGAAACTTTGTCCTTCATTTGTCATAGATCTAATATACAGTCTGAGAATGCCAAACAGCAGTAAGCAGTGAAATAGTTAACTTTAAGAGCTGATTTTAATAGATCTTGGTTTCTTTATTGATAATGCAATCTAAGCTAGGTATATATAATTGATAAGTTATTCACCTGGCAGTCAATACAGTTAATGTGTACTTAGTTTATTTGCTGAGTTAATCTGTCTAAAACAGGAAAATAGTAGCAAGCCAAGGAGGATATGTACAATATTGACATATTTATCCAATAAGTTATGGGGGTTTCAATAAAGTCAGATTTACTAAGTTAGAGAGTCAGGTTTTCAAGACATTAGCAAGGAGCATGCATTTTGATTTGTACTTTGTTTACTAATGCAGATAAGAAATATGACTAAAGTCTTTTTTTTCTAAAATATGTGGGGAAAAAATGAAAAAGACTTTGACCTTATCAGACAAACGTCTTCAGACAAAGAAATGTTAGCAGTATTTTGTGTAGACTGGAAAGAATCAACAAAACTACACCGCAGAAGTGACTGCTTATATAGCGTTTGGGAAAGGGATGTAGCACTCACAGACATGTTTTCAAGTTAAGTGAAAAAAAAGCATCAGTAAACACCCCTGGACCACTCAGTCTATGTCCTGGCAATCACAAGCACCACACCAGGCACTCTCCTTCAAATAATTCACAACACCTGTCTTAAACGTCATTTGATTTTTTTTTTATTATTTTTTTTTTATTTTCTACAAATACTTCCACTGAAAATCTACTCCAGTCCTTCTGCTCTCAAATGGTAAGAAATCTTCATAATAATCAGATAAAATTTGTTCTTGGTTTTGGTATTCTATTACTCTTTTATAAAATTATTACCATACTCTTTTTGTTGTTTGACCAATATTATCATCTAGCAGGCACTAGTTCCTACCAGGCACCCCAAATCCAGTGGCATGTATTCCAGCAAACTAATGTTAATTCACTTCCATAGGAAACATTTCTCATCCAGCTGAGCATCCAAAGGTTTTCAGTGTCTGTTCCAGATTCATCTAATTCTTCTGGAATATGGGTGATAAGTCTTGCAGCAGTGGGCTCATCAGGAGAGACCTAAATGTCAGAATTATGACAAAGGCATCGTGGAGTGGTGGATTTATCATTAGCATGGAGAAGAGGATTCTGATATTAAAAGGCGGAGAGATGTTCAGAACTAGCCAGATATGTATACAGGAGGGATATAGCAGCGATTGTATGAGGATGGCAATTAGAAGAAATAAATGGACAAGTTAAGCTATTGTATGACAAGTTTTCAAAAGCTTATCTTCTACATATAGACTTCTTAGCTATCTAAAAAAAAAAAATCCTATGTAAAAAAATAAACTGATACAATTTTAAAGGAAGAATTTGAGGCTGTTAGGATTAGCAAAAGGGCAGAAGTAGTGCAGTGACAGCTATCACTAGAAGCTAACTAAAAGTCCACAGAAAAGCTTGAAAGGTTCTGCAACAAAGGACCTCTCTATAATACGCAAGCGCAGGAACAAAAGAGTTTCGTGGAGGTGACTGAGGTGGGAAAAAAGAACTAGCAGAGCATGTAGCACAACTGGAGGCAGAGGAGATCAGAACAAAGATATAGGAAAATGCACAGCACTATGGGATTTGGGGTGACTGAGACATTTTAATTTTGACTAAAATCCTTTGAAAAAAAAAAAATCAGGCCATAATCTGTTAGTGATTATATGTGTGGCCTTGGCTGACGGTCCACAGCAGGAGTTACCTGATATATGGTTTTAGTGTGAAAAGTGACATTTTTAGTACGTGTTATCGGCAGTGATCCATCACGGCATAATATGCAAGATTATCCACTGGAACCCAGGCTTTTTGCTTCAGGTGGTTTTATTTATAGCGTGTGCAGGTGCAGCTGAGGCAGTGACTCTAGGCTAGCATATGAAGAGCGGAGCAAACGAAGCACCTTCCTTCTGGAGCATGCGTGGGGGCAGAGGGGAGCTGCCAGTTGAGCAGCTCATGTTGAAAGCTGCTGTGGGTTTCGAGGAGCCTCTTAACTCCCAGGCACAGGTCTGGCTGTTTGCTCTGGCTTTGGGGAGGGAGGGAGAATAATAAGGGACGAGGTTTCAAGGGAGGATGGTGTTGTTTGGACAGCGTTTATTTTGCTCTTTCTGATCGCTGTTTGGGAAGGGATGGCTTTTAACTCTTAATTGTGTACTTTGCTTTTATCAGAGCACAGACCCGTCCTGTCCTTTCTCACTCACCCCTTTCCTCCTGCAGTCCTCGCTTTACTGCTTTCTTCCTTCTCGCTTTCCTTTCATCTTCCATCCAGACAGTAAACAGTCTGGAGCTGAATCCAGAGAGTAGAAAAGCCTCTGGTTCCCTCCCCACCCAATAAGAATCCCAATAAAACTTTAAAGTGGCATCCAGACCTTCGCTGCGTGGTCGAGGGTCTGTCTCTGCTGTAGAAGAAAGTGGCACAACATGATTAGTCAAGGAGGACTTTCCTCGAGCAATCTTCCACACTAAAGGAGAAAGTCCTGAAGGATTTTGTACAAAAAAAAAAAAAAAAGGCAGTAGGAATGGGAAAAAAAATGGGAAGAGGTGGAGCCTGTGCAGTGATGAAGATGCTAAGGACAAAGGGCCTTGTTGTATCTTGGTGCACCAGGTATTTATGTCAGTAATTCTCATTAGGTTTAATGTGAATAACAGTCACAAATCCCCTGTGGGCTGAGAAGAGAACAGATTCCGTAATGTTTCCACGAGGGATACTTTGAAACCTTCATAAAACATTCATATTTGATAGAAAGGAAAACCTACTTTAATAAAACATGTGCCACTACTATACAATGCAGCCATTGGTATTTTATCTATTTGGGTATCGTGTATAACGTACTTGCATACATGCATTGCCAGTGTATATCATAAGGCCAAAATCACTTTGCTTCCTATTAGTGGTTTGTTTATTAACGGTTCATTTTACTGTAACCTCAAAATGGAGTATTTTAACTAAGTAAGCCAGGATGAACCCAAGTTTTCTTTTTCCTTTTTCTCTAAGATCCTACTTCTGAATGTGGCTTGAAAGGCAGACGTCTGCACCAGAAAACTGCTGAGTTTGAAGTGACTTATTTAGGGTTTGTTTTCCTATATTAACAGAAGGTTGTAAGAAGGCTGGGGTACATTGTGCTGGGCACTGAGTAAAAGGAGCCAGCATCCAGAAGGGCAGCCTGTTGAAGAAAAAGGGGCATCATTAGACACTAAGGCGTTTCACCTGTCTGCTTCAGGAGGGCAAAATGTCCTGCAGGCTCCATGCCTTACGTGCCATCCCTATGGGGAAGCCTTGAATACACCAAGGCATGCAAAACGGAGTGAGATGCCTATATTAAGGCAGCTGAATCCCAACTTCAAAATGTCTGCTGCTTCCAGAATACAACCAGGGACATTTTGCTCATGACAACATACCCTTTATACACTTTTACTACAGGATGCCACAGCACATTCGTAAAACAAGGCACACAGCTACTGAAAATACTCAGGGCTGCACATACACAGGTACCGAAATAGATGCAAACAATTCAGAGGAGAGCAAGAAAAGCAAGGTCTGCTCCATAAAAGCCTTACTACGTCCTGGTGCAATTATCTTCATGTAATAAGAAAACTCCAAGACAAAATAATGAGTGTCTATAGTTGATGAAATATTACATATTGTAGATTATTTTTAATTCATGTTTATACATTTTAGGGGGAAAAAATGATAAAAGCTGTCCAATGTTCAGTTCAGCTGTATATATGTGTGATCCCCAGTGTTTTATATATATATTTTAACGGTTGCTGGCATTTCAACCATTGCAACACTAGGAGTAGTGCACACTTAAAGCTCACATATCATGAGCAAAATCTGCCACACTTCTTGAGGAAATGTTAAAATGTTCAACATCCTTGTTCTCAACAAGTAAATAACACATTATAGGGCTACATTATGACCAGATTATATCTATTAGTTACTGCTGTGCACCATGTAAATCTCCAGATTCCCTTGGGAAATGAGAAAATCATTTCAGACTTCAATAACTAACAATCAGTTATTGCTCTGGGCAATAATAAAGCTGAATGCAATTACCTAAAGTGAAGTTAGCAGTGTAACAAATGAAATACAGATTTCTTTCTCTCCTAAAATAAATGTAGCATCTCCTCATCACACACTACTGCATGGTATAATAGGGTCTTCTAAGCAGTGTATTGTCTGAACAGCCTATTTGAGATTTGAAATATATGTGATTAAAACTTATAAAAGTTACTTTTTATGACATCACTTGCATGATTAGTGCTGGAAAAAGACTAACGGCTATGAAACTGCAAAAGTAAAGCACTCATTCTAGGAAAATAGATTTCAAAACAAGATTCTCTGCTCCCAGTAGTGCTTCTCTTCACACAGTAAAGACAATTTACCCCAAAAGGGAAAATTTCTGTTCATGAAATGCCTTTGATCAAATTTTTCTCAAAATGGGTTAGAGTTGTAACTGCAGCGTTTCAGTCTTCAGACTTATCCTTCCTCCCGTCACATTAATTTATTATTTATTCTGCTAACATGAAAATGTACAGTCTGTTAAGGAGGCGAAAATATTTTATTTTAAGCTGATTTAGAGAATGAAGTGCTTGAGAACTGAAGTCCCTGGAAGCCAGAACTTTTCTTAACTTAGAACCGGATTGTATAAAATCAAGCATATACATAAATGTTTGCAGAATAAGGATTTTTGCATATAACTCTGGAATAAATAATATTTTCAGTAAGAATGAAAAGAATAAATGCGGGATAAAAAAAAAGTTCATAACCAAGAATAATGTTTTTCAGCTATGATACCTTTTGCCTTGTTATGTAGAGTAAGTATTAATTCTCCATGCTGAATTATTGCTAATTAATTATTTGCGTGTACTTCCTCTTTGTCACTACAGAATTCAATTATCCTGAAACAGATTTCCCAGTAGAAAGTTAATCCTAATTTCTGATGTTTTATGAAACCAATTTTTATTTATAAATACAGGTTGGGCTTGAACCAAGAATGTTCCAGAAAAAGCAGTTATTTCTAGCTTCTCAAGACACGTTTTACACATAACATTGAAGAAAGAGCTTCTTGCCTTGTTATTGGGCAGTTTTTTGTACCTTATCCTAAAGCGATGTTGACATTTTTAACAGCTCCTTGGAAGCTAATGATCCCCCTTTCAAACTGTGTCCACTACTTTGTTGTTACTGTGTAGCTCATTAGTGTTACAAGAAGCTCATTTTCAGAAATTTTCAGGCAAAGAGTTGTATATTTACACGGTGCATAGTTCAACATATTAGTATTAGCAGTATTAGTAATAATATATTTACAAAATGTGACAAAGCAATTGCATTCAGATCTGTGTGCTCTTCATTTTGGGTAAGTGTTCTCCCTGAATAAAGGTGTTGAGTCAGTGAATGCTCTAAACATGGAAATGAAAATATGATTCGTTTTGGCTGTACTAACCAAGAGAATATCCTTTCTAGGTGATTTTAGCTTCTATTATGATATAAATTTCATTAAAAAAAAATAGAATCCCCACAGCCATTAAGGCAGGGCAGCATCAAGAAGAGACACAACATGCAGTAGCTGAGATAAAACATTACAGCGCCAAGGTCCATCATTTCAGTTCAGTATTCGCTCAGTTAAATAGAACAGTGCTTGGCAATTATTTGTAAGGTTTGAGGAGTCCCAGCTTGTTACCGTTCCCCTTTTATTCCCCTCCTGTAAAACAAGGAGGAAAATGAGGATGCTCTCCATGAATGCTGTCCACCATTAAGAGCTTGAGATTTAGGGGCAGGCATCCAAAATCTGGTTGTGATGACATTTAGATACAGATTTCATTGAGGAGAATGAAACTCACAAAGCCTTATCGCATTCAAGGGGAATTAAGGAACTAATTATCTTATGTATTTGGGCTCGTGGCTAGCCAGGAAGTACGAGTTATGTCTGTACTTAAGTGGTTTGAAGTGCTGACAGAGAAAGCGACCACATTAGCCTTGAATTCACTGGGTAAAAAATCCCATCTGCTTTTTCTAGCAGGTGACGCCAGGATCTTTCTAGGAAGGATCCTTCTGCCTCGTGTCAATCACTTGCCATTTCCAAAGGGAAAAGGCGTGTGGGGAGGCAGCCCCGTCAGGTGCTTGGCACCACCACCTTCCCCCCAGGCAGCAAAGAAGGACCAGCAGCAAACACGGCCCCAAGGGCAGCCTGGAGGATGCTCCTGCACCTTGGAAGCCCCTAGCCATGAGGCAACCAGCCACTTAGGCTGTCCAGCTAAAATACCCTCTTTCTAAGGTTTGTCGCTAAGCTAAGGAGGCATTCCACTTGTGTTTGCGGGAAGAAATGGTAAAGCGTGACCTTCCTTTTGGAGCGCACATTAAAGACGCAATGAAAATAGGTGGTGATCCCAAAAAGTAGTTATTACTGAAGATAGATAGACTTCGACTGAAGTTTTGCAGGGATTGATAGCAGGCTACTCATGCTTTAAGATTTTTTGCCAATGCTCCAGCTAGAATAATAATGGAATAAATTAATGTTGATTAAAAATGAGGAGGTCAAAAAGGTTGGCAGGTAGTAAATAACATTAAGGACGGAATTAATATACAGACTGATAAGAATCTGTTGCTAATTTAGGAAAATTAAACCATTTTTTTAATTGAAGTCAAACAAATAATTACAATTGATACCCTCAAAAGTGGTCTTATCCTGGAAAACAATTTTTTGAAACTATTGTGGCCACTAATTCCAAACAATTCAATGCACTTTGCCAAAACAAAGCCTTGACAAAGCACATAACTCAGTTGTTGGATATAAAATCATGTAATGGGTAATAGTCACAGTTAAATGACATGCCTTAATTCTGAATTTGTTGTTGATGGGATCATTTTTGGAACAATTCACACACTTCTATCATACACATTTTAAGAAAAGACTTTGCAAAATCTCATAGACTGCAGCAGACAGCTCTAAAAATTATGTGAAAAAGAAAGAAATTCCTAAAAGTAAGAAATCTCTAATAGGCACTGCTGTACATGTGTCTATGACGAACTACACTTTCTCTGAAACTCATGTGATATGTCACAATGAGTGGCAGAGACAGAGACAGGGCTACAGCATGGGTCCGTGGACATCCAGGAGGCAGGGCTGAATGCAGGTGTACCCCAAAATGTCTGATCGAGGACCTAAGTGGCATCCAGATACCCAGTGTTTCTTTAATGTGGACAAATATTTGGAGTTAGACAAAGGATTCACCTACTTTAACACCCTCTGTCTGGTGGGGACTGTTACCAAATTCTTAGCAATAGAGTGTAAGAATAGGGCAAGTACAGACCAATCTTTTCCCCAGCAAATGTCCTCGGCTTTTGTCAGTCTGCAGTTTAGGGACCTTCTGACTCACAGGTTGTAGCTATGTTTTTTACGTCTTAATAGCCTTTGATAGATTCCTCTTTCCTGACTGTTTTATGAGCACAAACCAAAGGAAGCTTTGGCAATGAATCCCACTAATTGTGTTCTGTTCAGAAGGGAAGGTCTTTCTATTTGTTTTAAACCTGCTGCCTGATTATTTTATTTGGCGCCCTCTTATTTTTGATTTTTGGGAAACAGCAAATAATTGCTCCTTATTTACGCTCTCTCTGCAAGTAATGACTTTGTGTGTCTCTCTCATGTTTTCTGTTTTCCAGGATGCAGGGTTTTATTTAACCTATTTAATCTTCTCTTGTACAGTAGCCAAATCTGATCATCCCTGTTAACCCACGTCTGTAATGTTTGCTGGTTCTACATATTTTTCCTGAGACAGGGTAATGAGACACAGTATTCAAGAAGCAAACACTCTGTCGTTACGTACTGTGGTATAATGATGACTTCTGTTTCGCTCTCTGTTCCTTTCTAAGCAAATCTGGCTCAGTCTATTTTGGTATTTTGACCTCTGCCAAGCACCAAACTGATATTTTCAGAGAACTGTTTACAGTGACTCTAGGATTTCTCTCTTGGCTGGTAATAGCTTACAAAGGCAATGCCTCTAACAGTACAGTGAGCCCTGCCAGAGGCTGATCCCGGGCACTTGCATTTCATCACCTGTGTTACTAAATAGCTACAACACTCCCCAGTGCAGTATTGGCCTATGCCAGCTAGCTCTCTGCCAAACTATTGCCAAGCATGGTTCAGGTTTCTTGAAGCACAAGTCGTCATCTGCCAGGAATGGTCACTAACAGGTAGTCTGAATGGAGCCTTGCTACTTGAGAAGGTTCAAAGAACGGTAATATAACGGGCATGTGCCATGACTGTAGTGTAAAAGAACAGTCCTGGGTAAGTGTAATGTACAAGTACAGACATAGCGTTACCTTCCATCAGTTGTACGCGTAGTTATTTTTTCCCATGGTGTAACTGCATTTCCACTTGCTGGATTTTACCAGCCATTTTAAAATAAAATCCCTGTCTATCATGGGAGGTTTCTGCTAATCTTTGAAACCAGTTTTATTCTGATGGCTTTGAATTCTTTTGTATCTTCAGGAAAAAAAAAAATGTTGCTTTAATATTGAGTCATCTAGGACTGTATGGAACAGTATGGATCCCAGAGAAGTTGTTGTGAATATGTCACTCTCTCATTGGTATGAAAACAGATGTATTAATTCTATATGTTTTGTTGTTGTTAGTTGTGTTTTTTTGTTGTTGTTTTTTGTTTGTTTGTGTTTTTGAGAGAGATAGAGAAGTAACCTCCCTTTTATGCCATAGTAACTTAGCTGTTTTGACTTTCCAGTTACGATATTTTGATCAGTCACCTCTATCCACATTTTTAGTTGAGTCTTTCAGAGAACTCTAATAGATGCAGAAGGCATGACCTCAGCTACAAAAATTATGGGGTATCTTCCCCTGTGTGTGACATCCATCCAGTTCCATTTGCTATTGTACTTTTTCCCTGGTAAAGAATTCAGATGTGCTAGTCTACAGTTTCCCAGCTCTTCTCAGCTGGTCTTTGTGCCTCAGTTCCCCATCTGTAAAACTGTGGTGCCGCTAGCCTGCGATCTTATAGGTCTGCAATGAAAATTAAATAATTCCTGTTTCCAAATCACTCAAATATGAGTGATATGAATAACTATAAGGCAAATAAACTATTCAGAAAAGAGTTTGTCTCCTAAGTAGTAACTAAAAAAAGGGAGGCCAAACAGTGTACAGCAATAAATAAAATACTGAATCACTCATTAATTGTAGTGTGCTAAGTAGAGACATAGAGTGTAAAGCTGAAAGGGATGATTATCACCCCCAAGTTTGTTCTTTAGCTTCCCCAAAGCTAGGAGACATCCTCACAGAAAAAGGTTTCTTCTTTGAGGGGTGGTGGTGGTGAGGAGGCTATTCAGTAAAACAATGAAGAATTCAGTATCATGCTTAGAAAAAGTATATGCGTTATTTCTATTCTCACTTTGTCTAGCTTGAATTTCCAGCTGTGCACATACAAAATTATTGTATTGGAGGGAGACTGGGGGTCAGAGAGTCCAAACCCCACTGATAAAGAATAGATGATCTCTACCATATAGAAAATCTGTTAATGCAGCAGAATATAAAAAAGTTTATTTTCATTCTAGGTTCCCAAACAAATCATAGCTTACCTCTGTCTTGCAATAGAGCCTGTTTCAAAGACCTTTGAAGTTTCCAACTGACTCAACAGGCTTTGGATCTGGCCCTGAAGTAGTAAAACCTTTGTTGAATGTTTATAGATAACCACTTAGTCAGTGCTGGGTTAAGAAAAGAAAAAGGAAATAAATTAAATGCATCTACCAGTGACATAAGCCTCATGAAGAATTAACTAGGATAAGCACTTATTCTAGTTGGTGCACTGTCGATCTGAACAATACAGACAAAAATAATAATTAAAACATAGCATCATGCTGAGATGAAACTTTCAAGAGTCTCTACTGTGTTAAGCTTATGATTTTTCTGTTTTTCTATTTACAAGCATAATTATGTCCCAGAGGCAACAGGAGCTAGTGCTTGTCAGTCCCCATTTCCCCCTCCGATAGGAGATTAATTTCTTTACACAGAAATCCAAAAGTTGATGCCAGAGCAATAATAATAATGTAAACAAGTCTTTTATTCTTTTAATCTGGAATGCATAATTTAATGGCATGGCTGTATAAATAATGAAAATACCACATCTACTTTAGACAATTAAGGGTAAACTGAAGGTAACATTTAATGTAGTATTGATTGACTGGATCAACAAAATGACGGCAGACATCTGTATGGATGATAGCAGTTAGGAAAATGCTACCAAGTATATCAATACAGATTAAGCAGGGGAGGGATGGAGTAGACTTGATGGCTCAGAGGACTGGTAATGGAATATGGAGCCTTTCACCTCCAGCACACTGATTCAAGCCGGCCTAGGTCAATCTGTGACTGAAAGTCATTACCATCAGATGGCTCTTCAGTGAAATGAGTTTGTCCTAATGGCAGGCTGTCTGTGTCACAAAATGCACCATCTATCATGACTGACACTGCGCTGAGATTTCCAGCTGGAAGGCTGGAATGAGAGAGGATGGACTCGGCGGTCCCTTCACCTGGGGAGCAGGGATAAGGACAGTTTTCAGGGCTTGCCCTGCTATGGGCTATGTTGCAGAGGCTTTAAGAATGTATAATTTTAGGAACCATGGTACTAAATACTAACCAAGCAAAGAGCACGAGGAAGGTACCTGTGCTAAAGAGATTGCAACTGAAATGTAAGACAAGACATGAACAAGCAGACAGAAATGGTAAATACGGGATAATTAATTAGGCAGTACCGCTAGCGTGATAGGAGCAGCTCAGCGCACCAACGGCATCAAGTTGCAGTACATTTTCTGCCGTACTTGTGGTTTTGGATGGCTGTGAGAGTACTGTTGTCACATGGCAGAAAGCACAACAGGATTTGATAAACAAAATGAATAAAAGCGCAGTGGAATCCAGTATCCTGGGTTAGTCAGTTGTGAGAAGCAACGTATTAAAGCTAAGTGAGGAACAAGACAGGATGAGAATAAAGGCCTTCAGAATGAAGGCAAAGTGCTTACAGAGACCACGTACATACGGGAACATGAGAGAGATGCAAGGGGTGGAGTGACATGGACAAAGGAATGAGATAAGGGGATTATTTCTTTCAGCAGCAATTCTGCTTGGATACGAGCAGAGCAAGACTGTATCTGTCAAAGCTGCCCAAAATGACATTGTTGTGAAGTGACAGGAGCATAAAAAGAGTTTTAGGTATGTGGTTGGATGGGCATACTGTACCTTTTTTGAGTTCTGGAGAAAGGTATTACCTGAAAGATTTAACATGAGCCTGAATATTAGCACCAATTAAATTGTTTTGTTGGTAAAATTTGGGCTGAAGTCCTGAGTGTATAAAGTAATAAAAGTGTCAATAACTTTTATTGATAACGATCACAAAATGAATGGACCAAAAATAATTAATAACATGCTTTTACATCATTGCGCTTGACCTGGTGGCTAGACATACACAAAGAGATACCAGGTCAGACAGTAGACAAAGTTCTTGCATTTTGGGGAGTTAATATTCTGTGTGCTAGTCTACTTTGTGCTGTCAGCTTGGAACAAAGATGTTGAGCATTGTTTTTCAGCCTTTGATCTACTGAGCCCTGGAAGCTCATGGAATGCTTCTAGGAGCTCTACAAAAGATAAAAAGGAAAAGCAAGCCTATGCTAACAACTTAATTTAACTTAATTCAACTTCTATTCAAAAAAATTTCACAAATTATGAAGTTGGAAACTACTGCATAGAAAGAGAACAAAAAGGAACAGTTTTTTTGTTAAATTGTCAGAGTAACCTGAAGGAAAAGACAGTCACTGAAAACAACAACCCATATATTTTCTTTGAAAATTTGTGAGACAAAATAAAACCATGTAGCTTTAAGAAACAGGTTTGGATTTTTAAAGTCATTTGCTGGAGGGATATGGCAACAAATTGATGGGTGTGGTAACATCAATAGAAGGTACCACTTATTCCTCCCTGATTGATATGCATTTCAGTTGTAGTTACATATTCAGTAATTCTATTTCTTGTGTTTTTATGCCTGTAAGAGACAGATTACATATATTCAGAAACATATTCAGGATAGTGAAAATGGCAAAAGTTTTTCAGTGGTTGTAGAGATAATTTTCATGAAATCGTAATTCCTTATGCCCGACTCTATATTTTGTATCAAGGTTGCTGGTCATACACAGGTGTATTGTTTAGGAGAATAACTTGATAATGAAATGAATACCGTGATCAGGTGAAATTATGTGGAACTGAACTAGCACTGAATGCATTTTGCTATGAGGTCTCACAAGGACAAACTCCTCAGCAGTTGTTCAAATAATACAAAACCATGTAATTAGCGATGCTGATTCCAGTATTCCTTCATGTTTATTTATTTATTTTTGTTGTGATTACCTAGTCAAAAACCATGTGTAATAGCTATTTGAGTATGATTGCTCTTTTGCACATGCTACTCTATTCCAATATCTGTGAGCATAATCATTAATTGGGTTTAACTGAATCATATTAAAACAATCATGAAATCGAAATATTTAAATATTTTACATGTATGTGGTTCTTGCTAAGAGCTTAAAGAAATACAGTATCACTGCAAATTCTCAACACAGAGAAGTTAGAAAGATCAGAGATTGCGCCCACAGTGGGTGCAACCCACGTTCTCCCCATAGAGCAGGTACCCTAAGAAGAAAACATAACGTGGCCAGTGAGCTGCCTTGTTCCACGAGCTACATAGCGCTAGCATGAGGGTTCTTGGCAGAAAAGGTACAAAAACGCCTTGTGTCTCATCAGCTGAAGTCAGGGTTGGCTGTATTTCTAAGAAAGCTGTTTTGTTTCAGCCATCCATTAAGCTTGCTACAGAAATGACTGGAGAAAATCCTGCGGTTTGGTACGCGTGCCAGACAGAAACTCTGATGAATCAACTTTTCTTCAGGCTGGTTCTCCACTCTGTATTCATGTCATCTAGAAAGATGGGAAAAGTTCATCTGGGTAGGGCTTTCACTTCCTAAGTTGCAGAGGTAAACAAATGCAAATATTTCGCTTTGTGTATCTTTACTTCCAGGGGAGTGTTACCCCCGAATATCAAGTGCCATTTTGCAGGAAGCGAGGCGCGCACACGCCATACTAATCAGCGAGCCGCTCGAAGGCAGGGGCTGATCGCTCGCACCCGAGTAAATGAATTATGTGTTGCCAGGGGCATCGTCTCGGGGTGGTGAAAGGCTACCTGGCAGGGAAGGCAACTTGCCGTACGTGTGCTTTTAGGGTCTTAAATGTAAGTCCCTTCTGGGGCGGGCGGGATTGTGCTGCGTGTGGCCAACATGCTTTGAATTCCGCCTGCTTGGCAGAATCACAGGTGGGTAGCGGGGCCTGAACGGGGGCCGTGAGGCAGGGCACACCGCCCGGCCGACCTTCCGGGGATGCCGGGGCCGGGCAGCCTTCAGGTGCCGCGGGCTGGGCCCGGCCCCCCCCCCCGCCCCGGCCCCGCGTAGGCCGCTGCCCGGCGCTGCGGGCGGGCTGGAGCGGGAGGCGGAGCGGCGGGGGCGCCGGGGCGGGGGGCGGCGGCGAGGCCCGGCGGCACAGGACGCCGCCCCGCCGCCGGAGGAGGGAGCAGGCAGCAGGCAGGAGGCGGAGCTCCGCCGCTCGGCCCCAGGTACCGCGCCGCGTCCCGGGGTAGGCGCTGGGCCGCGGGGCTAGGCCCGGCCGCCGCCGCCGCTAGGCCTGCGGTTGCCATGGCAACCGCTCCCCCCTCCCCCCCCGCCCCCCGCCTC
This sequence comes from Anser cygnoides, assembly GCF_040182565.1. NCBI lineage: Eukaryota > Metazoa > Chordata > Aves > Anseriformes > Anatidae > Anser > Anser cygnoides. Next base: position 138,394,155 of record NC_089874.1, on the reverse strand, counting down.
GGGGCGCCGGGGGCGCCATTGGCCTGCGGGCAGGGCGCGCCCGCGCCGGCGGCGCTCTCGGCCGGCCCCGCTGCCCGCCGCGGGGCCCCGCCGCCATTGGCCGGGAGGAAGCGCTCGCCTCCGCGATTGGCCGGCGCGGCGCCCGGGTGCCGCCCACGGGACGTGGGCTGAGGGGGGCGGGAGGGGGCAGCGGCTGTGGCCGCCGTGGCCATTTTGGGTGTGGGCAGAAAGAGCCTCCCCTTCCTCCCGAGGGCAGCTGGGGGCGGCTGCGCCACCTCCAGCTACCCTGAGGCGCTCCTTGGCAGCCCCCTTGCTCCCCTGTGCCCAAAGGCAGCCGGGGCCAGGCTGGGTTGCCGGCCACGGCTGCTTTTGTGGGAAACACATCCCCTGCTGGGGGGCTCTGTAGTCAGGGAGGGATGCGAGGTCTGCGCTGGCGCAGCCAAGGGGCTGCTGAGGGTGGTGGAGCAGACAGGAGGCCTGCGATGGGTCTACAGGAGGCCACCGTGGGCTGCATGATGCTCCTTCAAGAGCACCACGTCTCATGTGGCACCCACCGAGGCAGCTTGGTTGGGTTCACATGTAGAACACTGTCTGCGTGTAAAACCCTGTCCCGTGTAAAACCCTGTCCTCATGTACAACCCTGTCTCCATGTAAAACCCTGTCCCATGTGAAAACCTGTGTGTGGGGTTTCCAGGTGGCTGGGAGCAGGACAAATAGCCATTGAGTGTTCAGGCTGGTCCCCCAGAGGCCATAAGTTCAGGCCGTGGTAGATGGAGCCGTGCATGGTCAGCACATTGTGGCCGCCTCTGCGCGGGGACAAAATGAGATACAACCCGGATTTGTTGAGCTTGCAGTGTTTACCTTGTGGGTGTTTACCTCTGGGGACGCTGGGCTCCCTTTCACTTTCTGTGGTGTGCATTGGTCGTGCTTAGGTTCAGAAGATCCTGGACAGAAACACAGAAACCGCAACGTTTCAAAGTGCAAAGTCAGTAGGGGTTTTTGCCAGCGTTTTCATATGGCTCTAAAATTGCTGCATGTTTCAACAGCCTACGTAGTTATGACGATATAGTGCCAGAAAACCCCTCTAAGAGCGCTTATGGTGTAACTGGGCTGTAGGTATGGCACACATTCACACACGCTAGTTCAATGACATGTCATATGGGGCGCAAGTTCTTTGCTCTCAGGGATCCGGCTCATTCCTATAATAGAGAGCTATTTACTGACAAGGATGTGAGGATACCTATTAATAAAGACTGGTTCTTCCAGCCTTCGCTACGGATTAAGTGGCTTCCGTAGTGGTAAATTGTAAAAGGGATGCAGAAGATCTACAGTTATGGCAAAATTTGAATTATTCCTGAAGTACTGCTGTTTGGCATGTTTTCCTTTGCTGAATCACTTCACCTCTTGGTACAAAATGGGCTAGGGACAAACTTGGTTGTTCAGAAAATAGCTTGTCTGTTCACAAAGGAAAAACTTGGCAGATGCTTTTGTTGGCATGATTATCTTTGATTGTGAATTAGTACAACTTACCCCTCTAGGACTTGTTTTGTGTCTTTATGGAAGCCCTGAAGATGTGAGTGTACTTCAGGTCAGTACTCTAAGTATGAGCATAGAGAAAACAATGAAGAGTTGACTTTGAAATAAATTAATCACATCAGTGCAAAGAGTTGACAGTTGTTCACCTTTTTTTTTCTGTTATTCTTGCTTCAACATATAAATCCTTTTTATAATTTATTTTATAACTCTGTATTTATAATCTGCTAGCTCAATCTGTTTCAGTAGGGGTGTTGACTAGATGACCTCAAGAACTGTGTTCCAATATCAATGATTCTGTTATTCTGTTTATTAATTTAATAAAGAAGAGTTTACAGTGGTATTCTACAGTTGATTTCTTACTCTAAAATAGTATTTTGTATCTGCAAAAGCAATATAGAAAAAAATCACGGGGGCTTTTCAAATACCTAGATTTGGAAAGATTGTATCAGATCACTAAAATGGAGATTCCTGTTAGCATTGGCAAAACTTCTCTTGTAATTAACTTCAAATCTTGTGTCTATATATACACACATATATATCTATGTGTGTGTTTCTATTAAGTTCTGTAAAAACAGGATTATCCCTTCTGCTTCAGATGCAGACAGCTGAGCTCCTGAATTCAATTACTGCGTCATATTTAATGTACAGGATTTTTCCATTTGTCTTTCGTTAAAACAGACTTCAGCAAAATGTAATATGCAACAATTAAATTTTTTTTCTTTAAAAAATCATGCATAAAGGCAGTGCTTTTTTATTATTATTTTTTATTTTCATAAACTTGAACTACACAGAGTCAGTTTGTGGACGTTGGAAGATTCCACGTGTGCTTCTACCTGTTCCCTGTCTTCTTCATAGTTCTTGCCATAACATTGCAGCTTTTTTAAGAAAAGGAAGCCAATTTGTGTGAGTTTTATAGCAGGTATGGGAAAATCCTCTAACCCACTGTTGATCACAAACAGTGAATGAAGACCTGGTCATGTAAGCTAATATATTAACCTGCTATGCTGCCAAGTGTATATCCAGGTTTTACTTTGTTCAGATATTTCAGCCGTATCTTGCAGCTGAGTCTTAAAGGAGGACTGAAGCTTGGTGCACTTTATGGCAACACCTCCAGGAGACAACCAGTTTTCATAGGGACTATACAGAAAACAAGATGACGTGTTTTTTGTTTGTTTTGTAGTGCAATGAAGACATTTGCCTTGGATTTGTCTGTGTAATTTTTTCCTTGATACTATGAATTAATTTTTGTTTCTTAAATAATTTTTAAAATATTTCAAAAGAAACCAGGTGAATATCATAAAGATTACTTAAAATTCTGATTAATTATAGAGCTTCCTTGAGGTTTTTCTCATAACTAGGAAGTTCTTGGGTTTGTCCTCCTTTGGGATGTTTCCATATTAATCTGAATTTTCATTAGGCAAGACAAGCTGTGAATTATAGAAGAGGAGAGGTTAGAATACTTTGGGAAGTCTTTACATATCCCAAATGTAGGTTAATGTTACAAAACAGGGTTACAAGTTAAAAAAACTAATATGGGTTAACATCACCTTGGAGAGCCAAGGCACTCTGTTAAGTACTTATTCTTCTTAAGTAAATTGTTATGTTTGTTATGAAATACATAAAAAGAACGGAACGTAGACATCTCCTTCAATCCTCTGACCCTCTTCCAATACTACCATTATAATACAGTTACTCCTGGGGAGCAGAACTGCAAAAGTACATATTTCTGAGTCTGCTTTATAGTTTTCTGTTTTGTTTTTGATTTTCTGATTCTGTGTTTTTGTAGATTTTTTTATTTGCTTACACGTTTACTTTTTCTTGAGGAAAAAATGTAAAGAGCATAGCAGGATACATACAAGCTGATCATTTTTTAAAATGAAAGATGAAGTGCTTTTCAGTGCAATGGCTATCCTCATTTCAAATGAAGTCTGCAATGATTAAATATTAAAATGATCGATGGTTTAAATTAATATAAAAACTTTTCAGGAGATTATTACAAAGATTAACATTTTTAATGTTTTAATACTTCCATAGTTTATCAATCACAGGCACAGTGAAACTGTTTTTAGTTAGCAAGCTGATGATCTCATACATCACTGCAATATTATGCACAACATAAACATCACGATGTTGTTGGTAGAAGAGATGAAGAAACACAATTTATGTTACAACTCTTTAATAATCAGTTTTGGTCTGGAAGTATTTTTTGACACTCAGAATAATCAGGTAAGATTTTTTCCCCTTTGGAGAGAAGATAAAAAAGAAGGATGGCTCCAGAAAAAATGTGGTGTTTGCCATTTATAGAGGAACTCATGTTTCATGGAACAACAGAAGTAGATGGCCACTAGTACTGCCACAGAAGAAGAAAAAGCACTTGCATGTGTTTTTCCAAGGAGGACTTGCATTAATGCAGTTTTAATATCCCAAAATTGTCTGCATCACCTATGATTCCCAATACATTTTTACTTTTTATTAGACTTATATTTGAAGGTCATGGGAAAATGTCATGGCACCCCAGGCACTTTTGTATCATAGGCTCTGTGTAGTTACCCCTATAATTCAATGCATTAAGTAAACACTCCAGAAATTCTTGACATGGACAGTGCTAATTCCTTTGTTTTCAATGTCTTCTACAATTTATTTTTTTTTCCTTTTTTTTTACAGCAAGGCTAAAAAACAGCTGTAATGTTTTAAAGTTTCATTTTGCCTCTCTAACCAGATATTACAATGATACAATGGATCTTATACAATAGTTTACTGTGTCCCAGGACTTTTTCGAATGTTAATGTGATAATTCATATACCAACAAAATATTGTTTATTCATGTGTTGTGATTGTTCTTGGCATCATCCTTCATCCAATATGTTTACCATCAAAAACAAGACAGAATTGGAAAGACACAGTGTGATGAATTAGCGAATGTGAGCGCAAGAGCATGTGTAAGGAGGGTCAGGAGATGCAGTCAGGAGAGGAAGGGTAAAATAAAAATCCAGAAATAGCTGTTGAGCTGGTGAAGTGAATAAACGGGGAAGGACTGTTCTGACAGCAAAAGCTTACAGTGGAGAAGGCACTTATGCCAGAAAGGGCAAGTATGAGAGAGGAAAAGAGCAAAGGTTAGCATTAGGTTAATGTTGAGAATAGTGTTGGGAAGTTAAAATCCAGAGGGCATGCTGAAGCGTACCATTTTGTGCACAGGACCGGTTTGTTGTCAGCTACTAATGCTGTTATTTCTATTCTTAAGTAAGACAACAAAATAAAAGCTTAGGTTACATGGCCCGTAGCTGGTTGCCTCTAGTCAGAAAGCCACGTTTATCCTCATGTGTTTCCACTGAAATAAAATAAATAATGAGACGGAATAACCTTTTATGTTATGAACTGTTTTTTGTAGTGGGGAAACAGATTGGGTTGGAAGCGTAGTAGATTTCAAAGTTTCAATTGTTTTCTTTCTGGCTGCGCTGTGTGATGTAAATGAAGAAAAGGTTAAGTTTACCCATGGTAATTCCTGCTCACATTTACATTATCAATCAGCCTTTGTAGCTTTTTGTGCTTTTGGCTATTGTGTTTTCATTGTAATCTGTGCATATGAAGTTCTCAATTCTACAAACTCTTGCACTCGATTTTTTTCATGACTGGCCCTGACAGATGTGCTCTGGAAGCCTTCGATGCAGTGGTTGAAGATGCTGCCAGCTGGTCGCCTTCTCCCCACGTCTCCGGCTCTGGTTGCAGCCTGTAGGGAAGAGTCAGCACTACGTGCATCTCGCTTCCCTCACCTTAACCTAAACCTATTTTTCAGTGTCTTGACCTGTTGCATGGGCTGTGAACAGGGCTCCCGGAGCAGAATACACCCCACCTTGCTGCCTTTTCTTGCAATCATGTCACCCCTGGCACAGAGCTGCGGGCAGCAGCATCTTAAACCCTCGGAGATGCCCACAGTTCATTAGACTCCCCTGTAGTTTCAGGTGAACGTGTTTTTAACTTTGTTTTTCAGATAATCTGTATTTTCCACCTATTACTGTACCAAATCAGCTTGGGAGACATTTCAGTGCTTGGCTTTACCATATCATCACCTCTTCTTCAACTCTCACCTTCTGGTTTTGTCTGCCCTTAAAAGTGATCGTGCCCAAAAGCTCTTATTAGAGAGCATAAATCCTTCGGTCACACAGGGAGTATGCCACAGAAATTGTCCAGTAGGCAGTTTTAGTGTTGAACTCATTGTTTATGGAGCTGATTAAGCTGCCTGCAATTAAGATTACATCACTTTTCTGCAAGACCAGTTTTGTATTACTTATGTCCCTGCCAAAAGGAAACAGTTAACCTGAAGCAATGGATTATTTGTTTTGTTTTTGTGTCTTGACTGTCAAACTGAAAGTACCCTATTCGTATAGCTAACATTTAAATTTGATTAGGTCCTTGATTTACTGTTACTAGATTAAAATTAATTTAAAAATTAGGACTGTACAGTAACAATAAAATGGATAAAGAGCTGGGTAGCTGCCAGCACTCAGAAGCAATGGCTGGAGGCCACTGTCAGCGGATGAGAGCTTGTGGGGGCTCTCAGCAGAGTTAGTTTCGGGTGTGATGCTTTTCATTGTTTTAGCCAGTTGTCTAGGAGTAAACGTAAAAGGAATAGCGTGACAAACTGTGGTGGTTTGGTGGCTGCTGGGCTGATGAAGAAGCCTGGCTTCTTCGTGATAGCATGGCTGGGATCACCACAGCACGAGTCTCTTTGTTAGAATGAGATCTGTCTGCAAATGTATTTAGGAAGTAGGAGTGCTGGTTGCGTGTGAAGAACGAATGATCTTATCTGGGTGGAAAGCTGGGGCCATGAGAAACTTGGGGTCTGTAAGGACGCTCCTGCGGCCAAAGGTGCCTCTGGTGCAGGGCAGTGGCAAAAGGGGCTGGTGCGGCCTAGTGTAGGTCGGGGCGGAGGTGGGAAGGCGGTTTAAATCCCTGTGGTAAGACCAGTGCTGGAATGTTGTTTCTAATTGTAATTTCTCAGAAAAGTGTATTCCGAAACGAAATTGCAAAAATGGTGAAAACACAGGCTTACTGCTGCTAATGGCAGTGGTGCTTTGGTAGTGGTGCCTGCCTTTGGCAGTGTGCTTGAAAGTGGGTTTCTGACCACACATCTTCCTTACCTCGCTCATGCTGGTCTTCAGCATGACGTTAGACACCTGTCCCTCCTATGTACATAGTGTTGGGCGTCCTAGGCAAGTCTGGGTGGCACCCCTGTGATTTTGTCATTTCTTTCCATTACACGTGATGCGGAAAGCATTGTTTCTTTTTTGATATTTGAGTGCGTCGTAGAAAGCTTTCTATAATGTGTTTTTTCGACCTTAGACTTAGGCATGAGTAAATGTAAGTATGATTTTAGAGGAACCACAAAGAATTTCATCAGCTGATAATTTGGGATTTTTTAATCTGTGTTCATAAAATGGTCAAAGCAAGAACGGATGTTTCTTTCTTTGGATTTTTCTGACATATACCATTTAATTTGTGAATGTATCTTTCTGTAATTTGGAGTAAAAAGGTTAACAGAGCATTCTTAGATTGCTTTTTAACTTTTTATTCTGAAAGACAGGATAATTTGAAAGTCTGGATTCTCTCAGTATCTTTCTGGGTATACAAAGCAGCGGACTAACAGGCTAAGTAGGAAGAGGGTATTCTGGAAAAATGATTATTATAGAGACAAAACCTATTTAAAAAAGCTTCAAACTATTTTCATTTTAAGTACACCAGTGGGGTTAAATAATATTAGTAACTTCTGTTAAAGTAACAGATCATAGTAATTTAAAACAAAAGGTCCCAGTGCACTTGCTAATATCCTTTATGGCTTCAGTAAAATACATCTGAAATGATTTACGAAGCGAAGCTTCTGGATGAATTCTTCCAGTTCTACATGAGAAGAGAGCCTGTTTATCTTCATGTGTGTTTATATATACCCATGGAAATTATGATCTAAATGTGGGTACAGTGCTAAAACATAGCCATATATGCAGAGTAGAGAATCCAAAGTACTTGCATTCTGTCATTTACTGCACACAAGTAATGTATATTGTATAGGCTGTGTTCAATTCTGTATCCTGACCATAGAAGGACTCTATAGAATCTGTGCTGTACCTCGAGGAGACCATCAAGGGGAGGGAATGGTATTTGGAAGAAAAAGCTCAGGGCAATGGCTCTCTGACCAAACTTGTCTGCTTTTGAGCAATCCTGACCTGAGCACTGTCAGTGCTGGGAAGAGCGAAAAGCTGGAAAGATGCTTGTACTATATTAGACTATATTAGTGTGGGTTTTCATACCTTATAAGAAAAAAAAGAAAAAGAAAAAAAAAGTATGGAAATAACCAGGATGGCAGTAAGGCTTAGTGTGTACCAGGAGGAAAACAGACCTGCAGTTTCTTTTGCTATTAGTGTCGAATTTTTGTTCTATATTCATTCTATGATTCTATGATTCTTACCAAAGCCAGCCAGGACTCGTTTTACTGTATGCTCCAGTGGTTTTTGTTGGTCAGGCGCGATCCACCAGGCTCTGTTTCAGGCAGTGTTTCCCCCTCCTCCTGATTTTGTATTCTACTAATATTTTCACAATAAATACAATTTTGTGTGACTTCAGACATCCAAATGACTGCATTTTTTCTGTGTGTTCATCTCCGTTGGTGCCATCCTCTCCTTTGGCGTTCTCCTGGACAATGGAATTTGCAGCAAAATTTCTGCTTCCTTGTGACACACCCACACACTTTGAGATTTTGGGAATACTGGCAATAGATAGGGACACAGTCTCCTCCCATCCCACGGTCTTACAAGGAAGGCTGTAGGAAGGACCCAGGCAGATGTGCCTGAATGATTGCACCAGGCACCTTCAAAAGTTCACATAACCTGCCATTATTCCAATTGACATTTTTCTTCTGTCTGCTGTTTTTTCTTTTTGCTGCCTTTTCTTTCCAGCTACACTCCAGCTTGTACTCTTTGCCTTGAAACAAGGCAACAAAAGAGTTTAACACATTTTCTGATGTCTATCAGAGTTCATTTTTTTCATTTGACTGTTTCCACATATGAAGGTTTTATCCTGCTTTTGATACACTCCTTTAATTCATTTTTTTTTTCAAGATTCATATTTTGATAGATATCAATGATTTTATGCTCACTTTTTTTTTTTTTCCCAAATAGAATATAAACCTCTTCAAGAGATGGTATCGTGTACACTATTACTTTGTTCTTTGTCTTAAAAATCATTGTGTTTAATGGGCTGTCTAGGTAGGTTTCAGGAGAGCCAAGTCTTGAGCAATTTAGATGTAATCTGCAGAGAGTGTGCTTGGGCTATTGTTTCGAACTACTTTGGAACCTACTGAACCGATGTTATTTAAGCTGTATTAAACTCTGCACCCAATTATGGCCTAATCCTTCAAAGCCAGTAGAGTAGGACTTGGTTTTGAAAATGCTGCTGCTAACATCTATGGGTCTGTTCACTAAGCCGGACTATTAAGCTCATTATTAAGTGCTGTAGGGCTGAACTTTACATTTGCTATGTTAGTGCTAAATCCTGTAGATTCTGGTTTTCTACTGGTTTTCACCTCAGACAATTTTGAAGAAAAAATGCAAAAATGATGTGGTGCATTTAGGCTAAGGAAATGCATGTCAGCTTCATCTTCTGGTCTTTACGGGGAAGGTTCACAGGTTATTCTGTCTTTAATCAGTTATTGGAAAACAGAAGAAAATGTAGATGCCAAGCCCGCCAAACCCACTAAACTCAACTCTTTACACTTAATGGTTCTTTTACATAGTGACTAGAATATATATATATGTGTGTGTGTGTGTATATATATATATATATATAAAGCTTAGTTGCTTTCCCGAATCCCTAAAATATCATGGGAGACAACGAAAGGGGCATACAACTGTTTTTCTTCATTTACAGATGAGGCGATTTAATACTTATTGAGCTGCAGTAGTTTCAGAGGGGGAAAAAAAAATATTCTGAACATTAAGTCCTTTCGAATACCGGGTTTTGTGATGGAGCTAATAATTCAGTTTTGCTGAAGTGTTACAATTAGGTCTACGTGTGCTGAAGTGTTATTTGCTGCTGCCATTTGTAGCCTGCTTTCAACTGTTGCGTGCTTGCTCAAGGTAAGAAGTGAGGCAATCGTTAGACTAAATGCATGGTGGCCAGTTTTAGCAATTATTATGGCTCGAAGTCATGTGTGATGGGACATTGTATTACACTGCAGTGAAATATGGACCAGAAGGACACGCTTGTCTGCCTCCCAGCTTTTTGCCTGTGTGGCTGATTTGTGGCTATTCTCTCTTGTTTTTCTCCTGGTTTCTATTTATTAGGCTGATTGGCAGGCGGGGATGGACTATTTGCTGAGAGATGTATTTCACCATGAACGCTAGACAAAGTTCAATGAAAATGAAGTCGAAGTAGGTGGGATATCAGTAATAGAAATAATGGGAAAAAATAGGCTGAAACGTAGCCTAATGTACTTTAAAAACATTTTTTGAAAGATGGGATGAGAGGCAAGGAAAAACTCCACCAGTTTCAAAATATCTTATTTTGATGTATTTCTTTAAACAGTTCTAATTTTTAAATAATTCACTCAGAAATTATGTATTTTTAATGGTACAACACCAGCAAAAAAAAAAAAAAAAAGGTCACAATGGAAACAACAAAGATATTAATATGGATTTATTTATTGTGAATAACTTCAAAAACTGACTGTATTATTCTCACTGAAGGTTGTGTCCCGTTTTGCAACACTGAAAATGTCAAAAATCAGACATTCGGTCCTCTGGGTGGTTGTGACCTCCAGTTTAAGGTGAACATGCTGAAGGGAAGTATAATTACTCCCTAAATATTTCTTCTAATTTAAGTAGGAAATAAGAATTTTATTTCCATCAAAGATGAGCCTAAGCTTAAGATCTTCAAATGAGGAATTAGAAAGTGTGTATAATTAAAGCACCCAGCAAGCTATGACCTGTGGCAAATCCAGGAAAGCAGTAACATCTGGAAAAAATCGGGTTTTTGTCACTTCTCAAAACCAACGCAACAAAGAATAGAGGAATTATTTTCCAATTCAGAGAAGGGAAGGAAGAAGTTGCTGTTCCCACACAGTGCCATCCAGCAGGGCAAAGCAAAGTTTCTGAGGTCTGGGGATAGGAGCTCAGTGAAGCCACGTGGTGCTCTACTAAATGCAAGAGTTGTAACTTCATAACATATTAAAAGTGAAGTGCTTAGACAGACTTAGCTGATTTTTAAATTTAAGGTCTCTGACCCCTTGCTTTATACCTGTTATTTAAATTATTCCCTACTTCATCAAAGGAAATGAGTGCTGAAGGTGTGCGTGCTGGCGATCAAAGCAGGAATAAAGCTGCCTGTATTTAACTGAGCCACGAAACCTTCGCTGCGGCTGCTTCACGTGCTGAGGCAGAACAAGTAATTGCTTCCCATGGTTGCTCCGGACTTGATGAAGTTTTAACTCAGGTGGCAGAGAGCACAGGGTGGGCTAGGTGCTCGCCCGAGCCTCTTTCCACCCATTTACCTCTGAGTTCTACCATAACCCCCTAAAATGTTTAAACAGATTATGGTATTTTGAAGAATGTTAGTTCTGAAATACCGCATATGGTGTCATTTATTGTATAATTTTCCCTTTAGCAGTGATTTCCCCTTTAGCTCTTTCCTTTGGGAAATACTACATGTTGAACTGTCTGGCAAGGCAGAAGTGAACCACATGGATGCTTTTCTCCTTCGTGAACTTCAAGGGTATTTTCTTGACGCACCAATGCCGTCATTTATTCTTACAAAAAAACTTTCAGCTTTGAAAGTTTGCAATTTTAAATTTGGTTGGACGAAGATCTGTCTTCAAATTAAAACTTATAAATGTTTCACAGATGGTATAGCTCTGTTCAGCTCTGAAATCCGTAGGGAATTTGGTTCTGGAGACAAATAAAAAATCCTAATAATGAAAAGTAAATGTAAGGTGCATATAATCCCTAAAATAGGAACACACATCTGCAAAATGCCATGCTTTTTATAAGTAGTACTATAAAACCAATTACTGTACAGATATATTCTAAGTAATGTTTTTATGAGTGAGTTTTGGCCAAGTACATTTTGTTTTTTCTTCCTGTAGAAGTTGTGACAAACTTTGCTGGGCATAGAAGGAACCTCTGACAATTTTAAGTCTCTTTTTGCTTAAAAAAAAAAAAAAAAAAAGAAAGAAACACAAAACACAAATTTACATCATTATGAAGTCTTTCAAAAAATCTAAAAATCTTTGTTTTTGCAATCTAGGAGCATAGTCTCCCAGAAGCAGAACTGCTAGAGGTGATTTGGATTTGGTTTTCTTAGCATTGCATCTCTTCTTTCACTGCAAAGGTAGTCGAGGTGGCCTTTGTGCAGAATTTAGGTGTCTCACATTCCTGAAATTAGGTGGAACTAATCTGGGTTGTTGTTGGAATTTATTTTTCATAATGGGTTATGATGAATGCTCAGGATTTTGAAATGGCCCAGAGAATATACTAAGTGTTCATATGGAATATTATTACCCGTGTACTGCCTTTGAACATAAATTTGGAGCTAATTTCATGGGTTTCGTAGGTGTTGTGTAACTAAGAGCAGAGCAGCACCTTTCCCCGAAGCACAAAGAAGTTTTCCTGGAAGTAGCAATGGGAGTTCTGTTCCTACTGCTTACATGGAGCTACCAAACAGCCTGGTACGTGGCAGAATAAAAGTTGTAATTCCTACATGGATATAACCGTGGGTTATTTGAGCAACATTTTTTCCACCTGACTTTGTACATTTCGGGCTTTTTTTTTGGTTATTTTTTTTCCAAATTTAACTGAATTTAAAGTGATCTCCACTACTTCCAAGATCAAATTAAATTAAAAATACGTTAAATTCCTTTTATTAAAAAAAAAAAAAAAAAAAAAAAGGAAATAAAAAGTCCCCAAGGAAAGCAGAGCTAGATTCTACCAGAAGCACTATGGGCAAGTATTTTTTTCCTTTGAAATAGCACGCTCATCCTTTGAGAGAAAGTTTCCAGAGGAACGGTGAAGACTGCTGTAAGACTAATGAATAAGACATGTTTAGGTCAGCCAGTGAATGTTTTTTAAGTACTGGTAAAGCTTTTTAAATTCTTATTCCTGACCAAAGTGTGAATAAAATATTCAGTTGCATTATTCCTGCAGTTTTGGCTGCTGGTTGCTTGCATTAAATTCCTTCCTTTGCTATACACAGAATACGGTTACTGTAATTAGGTGGTACACAAAATAGCCAATTAAAATATCAGCAATAATGTCCAAAATATATATTTGCAGACATGTTCTCACTTTAAGTGCAGAGCTACCTATTCTTTGATGATCACAGAGAATCCAGTGACTTCCTTGGATTTTACCTGAGGAGGCTAAAAGGCTATTTTTTATCTCGTGTATCTTGTAAGAACCATAATATCTGTTATTTATTAAACTGTGGACTATGGAAGTGACTGATGAAAAACAGTTCTTTCACTGACAGTAGGCTTTGAATCATACTCAGAAACGGTTTGGGTTATGAGTTGAAATTATTAACCTGCATTGCATCCAACAAAAAGACAACAAAAAAGGAATTTTAAGTTTGATATCCATTTGTAATTAAAGATAAGGTGTTTCTTAATATATGCAGATATTCATTGTGCATTCACCTGCATTTTCAATTACAACTTGTCACAGTACTTTTCTGTTCTGCAGTGTTCTTTTTTGTAAGTGTTTCTTTAAACTGACTAGCTATATTTCAGCAACAAAAATAGTCATCCCATAGATTATTTTTATTGTTTTAAGGTGTCCTCTGTTAATACTGAGGCAGCTTATTGTTGAAGAATTCAGACATAGGAGACTGTCAAATATCACTGCTAAGGTAGTTTGTACATATGCACATATGTAGGTCTTTGTGTGTTCTCTGATAGACACTCCAAGCTTTATTACTATTATTAATCATTTGTATTGCACCATGAATGCATAAAGTGCAGTCTTTGTGCTATATAGTCCCTGCACTTATTTTTTATTATTATTTTTGAAGTCAATCACAGCATATTTCTGTTTCATTAACATAATGACTTTACCTTTCTTTCTTTTTTTTTTTTTTTGGTCAAGAATTGTGCGTTGGGATTTAAACACTTGTGGTCAGCCCTTGAATGGACTTTCAGAACTGTTTTATAACACAAAATGCTATTGACGGTTGGAGGTGATAATAGGCAATTTATTGTGTGCATTAATTATTATCAGTCACTGCTAATGAATAGAACAGGAGGAAAAGAAAAATCATCTGTTCTTCTGAGGGTGTAAGCCTTCAAAAGTGAATTACTAAGCGGGAAGGGAAAGACGGTGAGAAAACAATTAAGGAAACCACAAAAACAAAGAAATCCTTTTGACCTTGTGGAGTCTGTGAAATAGCAATAAACAAATAATCATTCCAGTCAACCTCGCTTCATTTTCTTAAAATCCTCTTTTGAAGAAGCTCGGAAGTTGAGAGCTCACGGTGACTTCATGTGATCTGAAATCACTCTTGCAGTACGTTTAGTAGCCAGTGAAAAGAGCAGCTCCGTTGCATCTTTTCGGGTGGTCGCAAAATCGTTGACGTGCCAGGGACCCGACAGCTGCCGCATGTTGCTCCATGTGGTCCCTCTTCTGCAGAGAGATGGAGAAGAGGCCGGGTCCTCAACCTGCTGGTGTCGGAGGGGCTGGGGCTGCCCAAGACAGCGGAAAAAGACAAATTTCCTGCAGCAAATTTAACATGACCGATTGCTGCGGGATGATGACCGCTGCTATTTTAAATGGGGGAATGGCTCTTTTCAGGTGGTTTCAGGAGTCATAAAGGATCCTGGCTTTTCCTTTACGGAAATCTGATCAGGAAAGTTGCGTTTGAAGCCATTCCTACAGCGAGATTCATACATAATAAATACTATCTCTTATTAATCCATATTTCAGTTTAACTCTGGCTCGTAGCAAGTTACTTCCTCGGGGAACGGAGGATTCTTCGCAAGAGAAGGTGATGAGCCACGGTCCCCGAGGAATTACATTGTGAAAACAAGCATGGTTTCGTACATGCTAATATAGATCTGCTATTCCCCTTCCACATCTATCACAACACGTTTTAAATTGTGGCTGATCTTTTATGCAAATAGCTGTCTTATTAGACGTTGCGGCTGTATGTGCTAATGTCTCCGTGGGTTTCCCGGGAGTTTGCTATCTAACCATCAAAGCGGTGGAAATGCAGGATGATGGCTGCGTGGCTTTGAAGAACAAAGGAGAGCCGCAGCCTTTTCAGGTTCTAGATGCCGGGGTCCGTGGTGCCGAGCCACGCGGGCAGAGGCTCTGCTAAAGTAGGCCAGCCGTGTTCCCAAATAACGGGAAATAATTTTGTCTGCTTCCTCTTCTTGTGTTTTGTTGGCACTGCTAAGACTGCAAACATCTTTCACAGCTGACATTTTGTTACAAAACATTTGTAGGCTATTGAAATTGCAAAAGGCAAGTCAAAACAGTTTCTTGCATAAAAGAAGCCAAGAACTAGTTCTGCAGCACAAAAAATATCTGTTATCTTCTCAACTAGCTGGAAGTTGGAGTGTTACCTTTATTTTCCACTCTTGTTATTACAACGTGAATGCTATGTTGAGAGTATCAGTCAAGAGAATATCTGGGAAGCATAATAGAGGGGGAAAAACCCCGATGGATTACAGCTTCCTGCTTATGCATTTTAGATAAAATGAGAATATTCTCTGAATTAAACCACAGTAATGTGTGGAAACATTAGAACACTATAATTGAGTTTTCAGTTCAGATTAAAAAATAGCAATATTCTTTTATATCTTGTTATTGCATTAGCAAATGTTGCTGATTTTTGAGCACCAAAGTTCATTTTACATCCCATATCCCACCCTTTGAATTAAAGGAGCCTGGTTCAGTCTCTGTTGCGACAGTTTTGCTATTTGACATTAAATGTTAATAAATCTTATAAAAGAGATAAATACAGAAAAAGAGATTGTATGGTTTTAAATGCACAAATCACTGATGGGATCGTCTACTTCGAACCTTGTTTGAAGTTAAGAATGTAATACCGTGGCTGTTGAAGGCTGTGACGCCGACCGTAGCCCATTCAGCAGAGACTTGGCACGTGTTTCTGCGCATGGTTTGGCATGGCAGTGCCTTCAGGGGCTACGCTCCCCAGACAGTGTGCCTTGGCAGAACCGGGGGGCACTCCCCTAGCAGCTGGTGGTGCCTAACGTGGAACTTGTCCATCCTTCAAGGCTGTATGTGCACAATCTGCAGACGGTTTGTGGTGACGCAGGAGTTTGCCCTTGGCACTGTCCTCGTCAAGGTCCATTGGGAAACGGCAAATACTTAATCTTGTGCCGCATCTTGGCCAACAGTTGCGCTTGCTGGAGTTGCTCTGGGCTTGAGATGGTAAATCTGGCACTTCTGGAGAACATCAGTCCTCCGGTGTGCACAGGGCTAGGTGGTAGGACGTTTGTGCCATACATATGATCAAATGTGGGGTGAAGGCATCGGTAGGATAAGGGATGTCTTCACACGGTGGGATTTATCACTGTGAGAAGGGTTGTCTTCAGCCCAGTGGAAAAGTTTCAAAACTAGTGTTTTCAGCAATGAACGTGACTTGCCAGGTATTTTTTGATTATAGAAAAGAGGATGAAATGAGCATCCTTACGGTATCTCTTGAGACATTTGTAGCAACCCTGTGAGGGTATGAATGGTGGCCCATTAAGGCACTGCACGTTACTTGGGTGTACTGGGGGGTTGCTCGATTGCTGCTCAGTGATGCTTGTTCACAGAAGATTTCACAGCTTTCACCATCAATCTCCATGTTCTTTCCATTTGTGGATCTCTAAAGACCATGGCAGGAAGGTAGGAGAGTGGGAGATTGCTGTATTTTAGGTATCTGTTCTTATCTTCTGCTCAAGGTGGCCTGGGGAGAAATCCCTTAGTTTTTTTGACTAGGTACGCCTGTGGGTGCACACACCCTGCCTAGTCCTGCCTCAGACCCATGCCCATTGCATAGATGTGTTTACCACTAATAGGAGAAGCTCACAATGCTGCATTCCCTCTGTGGTTTACTAAATATATATATCTACATATATACATGGAATGAAATTCAATGGTGGTACTGAAAGCTAAATAACAGAACAATCAGTTTAAAATACTTTTTTTTTTTTTTTTTGAACTCAAGGTAACAAGTATTTGGTAATGTTAATAACCTATGCAGTGGGGGAAAAGGTATGTTTAGAATTAATCTAATGGTTTTTAGAATGGTGATGATTAACTCTGGTGTCTCGGTGTCTCTGGGTAGGCTTCCATCTTTGTGTGTAATATAGTAAATGCTGTTTGTTACAGTTTCTGTTGGTGTTAGAAAACATTTATTTCCTTAGTAAGTTATTTAGGAATAATGTCTTTTTTTTTTTCTTCTTTTCTTCTGGTACTGACAGTGATTTTCAAATTGAAAACAATGGGTAGAAAAGATGCCTCTACAGCAAGGACTCCTGTTGACCAATACAGGAAACAAATAGGTAAGAGATCTGAAGAAAACTTTGTGTGCTTAAAAAAACCTCTGTTTTGTGCAGGTAGACTAGTTGGTTTAACAAAACGTATTCTTTCTGCTCCAAAGCTTTGTGTTGCTTAAAATAAGTGATGCAAAATAATGGACACTCTGAGAAAACATGTTGTATGCTGTTGACTAATTCATTCAGCAAAACCTTTTATACAGACTTTGTTTTGTGTAACTTAAAAAATCCACCTTCTGTATTTAGGATTGTTAGTGAAAGGCTGCAGTTAGGTGGCTACACGATGTTTCTGAACTGTTGGAACTTTCATTATTTTCCTGTTTGTCTCCAGTTTGAAATATGGACGTTTCTGAAAGCAATAAGTGTTTATGCTTATAACAATTTTTGATATGCTGAATGATACAGACCTTTACATGGTATAACTACATTTATTTTCACATTATTCAAATACTTTTAACATTTTAATAAGTTATTTTCTTTTTTTTTTTCTTGTTGCTACCCATTGTAAATGTAGGTAACCTGTATGCAAAGTATTCATGCACAGACACATACACTCACACAGATACACGCAGAGCAGACACAAATCCCTATTTCATAGCTTATATGCGAAGGTAAGTGACTAATTTTTGGAATCCATATATGAGGAGTCTGTCTCTCTAGGTGTAAAATATTATAAAACAGATACAATATTTTTAAAGTACATATATAAAGTGAAGTAATTTAATCTATACTTAGTTATTTAAGTAAATGATTTTGTTTCACAGTTGCTAAGCACCCACATCTGTGTTTAAATATGTGGAAAAACAGCAAGTGTCTGGGAAGAAAAGGCTGTTTATAATGCACATTCTTATGGTGGACGAGCTAAGGTTATGTGAACAACTGTAATTTTAGTGTGCCTTAATTTATTTAGTGCTACCTTAATATTTTAATATAATTGTTTTAATGGGCTTTTCTGCATTTAAAGTTCAAAGTAAGGGACTATTTTATTTTATTTTATTTTTTAACTATCTACAGAATGCTCTGTGTTTCCTAATCCTGGGCAGTTAGTGTGGCAGACTTCCTTGGTTAATTCTCTGAGATAGAAACGTGGTTGAAAATCTCCAAGTACACTTACAGATGGGAAACAAATATACTGAAAATGTTCAGATGGGCTCTGTGCTTTCGTGCAATTTAGAAAACCCTGCAAGGAAACTATTGCCTAGGAGAAGATGACACCTCAAATACTTCACCAGAGTGGGTTAGGTAAGAAGTAGAAACCCCTCAGTGTATCTTCAAGACAGTGCTTCCCATGGAACTGGGTGTTTAGAGAGGCTTACTGCATCAGCTTTCTGACATCATCTCCGCATGGTTTTTGTTGCGGTCAGTGCTTTTCCAGATACCTCTTTTAGGGTTGCTTTTCTTCTTTTTGTGAACACCTTTGAGTGACTGCTGTTGGAGTTGTGTTTTTTGAAGTCCTTTGCGTGGTAGCAGAGACTAGGGGTCTTGAAGGGCTTCTCAGCAGGGTAGGACTCTGGTACGTGAAGTTTCTCTCCTTCCAGCAGGAAATTCTTCTGTCCAGGCTCTGCCTTCAGCAGGATCCCCCTGGGACCAGGCTGGACCACTGGAGGACCAGTGAGAAGGTAAAGCTGCCACTGAGTATGAGACTTGCAAAATGACCTCACACTTCAAAGCTTTAGGTATTTCTTGCACGCTAACGCCACTGGGCACCATGGTTGCACGTCTCACACCTATGTTCCAGGACTGATCCGCGGTGACTTGAGCAGGGAGAGGATGCTGTGTTGTAGCAAGGAGACAAGAGAATGTACACTGGGGCCCAGCACTCGGAGAGATGCTGTCATGTAGCTGGCTCTCCTGTTTCGGGCTAGGCTTGTACAGCATGTTGTCTGAACAATTTGGCACCTTCCCTGTTATATGATGCAGCACCGTGATCTATTGGGTACTGCAAAGTGCAGTGTCTGAGGAGTCTCATAATAAGCTCATTTTCCTTAGAAGTGACACACTGCTCTTAGCTTGGCAAAGGCAAGTGTTAAAAATTATTGTAGGGAAGAATCTCACACTGGCAGGCAAATAAACTATATAACCTACGAGGTGTTTTTCTGTCTCCAGTTTCTGTGATTGTATTATTCCTTAGAGGACAGAGAGCAAGAACTGAAATAGACTATCCATTGCCTTTTGCTCTGATTATAGTTTTTTCAGCTCCCACTCTGGTTGTTCACTAATACAACCGCAGAGTTTGCCAATGGAAATTAGCTCTCTGCTCTCACCACTGAACTTAATGAATGTAACAGGGGGGAGCTGAAAATTTATGGGTAGGGTTTTATACTTTAATGTTGCAAGTGTGTTTGAGTTTTACATATAGGCAGTTTAGGCTAGCTTCAGGCCTGGTAACTGAACTTAGTGGAGCTATCCCTCTATTCTCCTTATGCTCCCAAGGTCTGTTAGTGCAATAAATGCAAACCTGCTCCAATGAACAGATTTTCTTACCATGATAAGTATGGAAGACTTTTTTTTTCTTTTACAAGTGATGATAACTCATCTGTTTGTCACAGAATCACAGAATGGTTGAGGTTGGCTGAGGCCTCTGGTGGTCACCTGGTTTAACCTTCTCAAGCAGGGCCACCCAGGGCAGATTGCCTATCACCATGTCCAGGTGGCTTTTGAGTATCTTCAGGAATGGGGACTCCGCAGTCTGTCTGAGCTACCTGTTCCTGAGTTTGAGCACCCTTAATGTAAAGAGCTCTTTTCTAATATTTAAATGGAACTTCCCGTGTTCCAGTTTGTGTCCATTGCCTCTTGTCCTGTCACTGCATAGCATTGAAAAGAGCCTGGTTCTGTCCTCATTGCACCCTCCCTTTAGGTATTTATATACACTAATGAGATCCCACTGAGCCTTCTCTTCTTTAGGCTGAACAGTCCCAGCTCTCTCAGCCTTTCCTGGTAGGAGAGATGCTCCAGTCTCTTAATTTTAATTCTGTTTAATCTGTTTCTTCATGGCCTGATTTCATTGAGGTACTTATTAAAAATCATAAAAGAAGAATTTCAATTTTCTCTTAAAATCTAGTCTTCAAATAATCCTAGATTTGGCAGCTTAGATACCTTTGCAGGGATGCATTAGTGTGAGGCAGCTTAGCAGAAGACCCTCCAGCTTACCAAACGCTGTCGCTCTCCAGGACTGTGTAGCTTCTGGGAGGTCATTCTTGTCTGTAAGAAAAGAGAGACAGAAGGATCATGTGTTTTGGAGGTGGATTACCTTTCCCAGATAGGTTATAATCTAGAAGCAGTGGGCAAGGGGATGCTGCATGGGGCCTGTCTTTAAAAACTTAATTTATCAAGTCCCTTTACAGTTCTAAACCCATCTGTGAATGATCGCTATCCTTTGTCTCCAGGTGTTCAGCATGTACGGGGTCTTGAAAATATTGTGATGTCTGCTGGCTGAACAGCTATCTTTTGCTGACTAATGGTGTGGTGTTATTTTTTAGCTCATGATTTACTGTTCCCTAGCCGTGCTGAATAGAAGGTAGCCAGATTGAAACATTCTTAGTACCTTTTTTTGGATGGAAAATGCAGTCTTCAAAGAACAACATGTCACAAAGTCATGTCAACTTCAACACAATTTTCAATTAGGTTTTTAGTGGAGTAATTTGAACTAAAAGCAGATTTTTAATTTCATTTTGTTCCAAGCTTTCTGTTTTGTTCTGAGTTTCCATACGGCACACCACATGCTTGCCCTATGCCATGGTTTAAGTTCATGTTGATCGCTTCAGTTCATTCTTCTTTTTCTCTCTTTCACAAGTGAGGGATCGCTTGTGTTTTGTTTGCTGCTGCGCCATTAGCAGTTGCTTTTTGCTTTCAGAGGGTTCCCCCAGAATAAAGACTGATATTGCTTGTCTCTGTCATCTGGCTTCCAGCCACATCTCTGCCGCTAGCCAAAATTTGTCTGTAGTGCTTGCAAGTGCTCCAGTATCCAACAGTGGCACTGCTTTTTCTACAGGGAGTAAAGGGAAGTTTTTGCTTATCAGACCAAACTAGCACTGACTGCTTGAAGACTGTCCCCAAGTGAGGCAGAGGACGGCAGCAGCAGCCTTTTCAAGCTGACTTGGACAGAGCTTGGAGAAAGAGGGGAGGAGGAAGGACAACGCCATGGAAGTTTGTCTGTGCTCAGTCCTCTCCAGCAGCCCCCACTCTAGGGGAAGCATGAGGCAAAGTGATTTTAATGTTCTTTATTCAACTGTCTCTCCCATACACAAATTTATACCTGAGCATGCACAACGTACACCCCCACGATGCAGCAGCAGACAAGGCGCTCCTCTGCGTAGCATTTATTTATCACTGCTGCTGTTTGTGCTGCTGTGCTTAATTTGCTGGGATCAGAGGAGAGGTGTGAGGAAGCATGCATCTTTCCGCATCTACGTAGCTTTGCTTCACAAATGCTGTGAAAATAGCAACAGGTTTTGCACCATATTTGCTTTGTTTACTGTTATGTACGCTTTAAGTTCCCAGAACAATTCCACATGTATATTTTCCATCCCTCTTCATCTGGTGTGTCACTTGCTCAGCATAGGAGCCGCAGGATTTGTGGGTAGTGTTCATGACTCGTGTGATTGCGGGATCCTAAGCAGGCATACTGAGAGGATTATAGTATAACTAAAACCTGGTCTACAAATCAGGAATAGACATACTTTTGGCTCACATTACTATTGTGTTGCTGTAACATAATTTTTCATGAGGAGAGGTTGTTTGCCAATCATTCAACTTCCAAGTTGGAGACTCAAAGGTCTGCTTATTGTCTGCTCTGAGTCCTTGGACTCGCTGGCTTGATCCTGCATGTCTGTAACACGTGTAAGCACAGCTCTGGGGTAAGCCAGGCTCCGTGCGGCCCCTGGGGAGGAGTGAAAGTTATGAATGAAAATAAATTCTCTTTTTGTCTTGGAAAGCGCAAGGTGCTAGGCCAAGTGTGATGGCTCGATGGTGGTGGTGCTCGCTGGTGTAACGCACACGCAGCCATGCAGAGGCAAAGGGGACCGAATAGGAGTCCTGGAGACCCTGGTGCGGAGAGAGGGCCATCAGCCTGAACAGCTACATCTCCGTGGGTGAAGTGGCCCCTTTTCAACAACTCCTGAGTGTGGGGAGCTGGAGACTTGTCCAAAACAAAGGCACCTCCTCCTAGCGTCAGGGCTTACATTCCTGATGAGGTGGAGAAGAGCTTGTGTGGCTGCATGAGCGCCTTGGGCAGGGACGGGCTCTGTGGCCTCCCAGCCTCCAGCACAGAGTACCTCAGCTGGGTGACCACAAAGGAGGGCAGGCCCAGCCTCCCCAGCCAGGAGTTATTTGTGCACAGATATCTGCACTGATGTGGTTGCACTGATGAAATAAAGGAGTAGATTGTGGAGAGAGGCATGAGGAGGATGTGACTAGCAGCAGCATGGACATCTCAGGAGTTCCCACCTCCAGCCACCAGCTCAGTCCTGAGCATGGACCTGTTGCCTCCTTTTCTCCAGAAGGAAACCCTTCTCATGGCAGGGTGCCACATCCAGTTGCCCTGCTGTTAAAAAAACTCCTCTCCCTTTACTCTCTACCACCTCACCTTTTTTATTGTTTTCCATTATTGTTCATTTTCTTTTTTTTTAAAGAGTTAATGTTCCTCTGCTTTCCTTATCCTGAATGGTGCCATACGTACTCAAATCTAATTGTCTTTATTTTCAGCTCAGAAAAAGAAAAACTGTTATGTTTTGATATTTTCTTTTGAAATACGTTACGTACTTTGAAGTGAAATGTGATTTTTTTTGTTTTGTTTTGGATCAGGATATGTTTGTTGTCAGCATCAAAATTTTAGATTTCATTTCTGAAACAACACCAACAGCAGCAAAAAATGTTTGGACTGAATTTGTACTGAAAATTTCAAAATCACACCATTTATCGCAAAACAGTAATTCCTGTATCTTTTGTCTGCTAAGAGAAGGCACAGGACCAGAAGGCAGTATTTTGATCATTGAGAATGCTGTCCTTTGTGGCAAGCAAATATGTACCGGGACTGATATCAATTGAATGAAATTCTCCAACCTACTTTTTTAAATAGTCTTTTTTTTTCCCCCATATTTGGTATCAGTCAACTATTTATTAGGGGAAAGATGGGAAGGGAAAAAGTACAGAAACAAATGCCTGCTATTCTGACTAATTTTAAGTTGAGACAAAAAGGAAGGGACCTCTCCTAGTATTTATTTTGGGGCAGAAAAACAAACCAATAAATAGATAGGACTTTTTTATACATATGGAACTCTAATCTCTTGAGTTTTTAAATAAAAAGATACTATTAAGCACATAATAAAGAGAAAAGGAGGGGAGAAAAAAAAAGACCACTCCTTTTGCTTTTACTTGAGAATGTCGTCAAGTTTTGCGATCTTCTCCTATGCTGAGTTTCATACTTTATGCTGATGTGCCACGCATACCACGTGTAGTCATTCTCTTGTTTGGGTGATGGTGCCATGGAGAATGAATTTCTTTGTCACAAAAACTGAGCTATATCTTTTGGCCAGTGATTGCTGCTTTAATTTCAATTTTATGCCAGTGGCATCACTTCTTGGAAACTAAAGAGCAGCTGAGGGAAACAGTGCTATGAAGTGAAACCTAGACTAGCTGTACTAATGCAATCCTCATTTTTTGTCAAATGGGATGTTTTTAAATATGTTCTGTGAAGACTGATGATGGATTTTAAGCACGTATGGTATGCGATCACTTATTTTTTTAAGTCCAAAGCAGTAAAGCTGTATTTTATTGCCTTGGCTGAGAGCATAGAAAGTGGTGGTGGGTCTGGATATGTACTTGTGTTTGTGTGGATATTACTGAGCAGGGACGGGAGGGGAGTGTGCAGCATGCCATGTGCTGTGGAGAATGATGGTAAGGAGGAAGGTGGGGAATCAAAGAATTACAGAATGATTTGGGTTGGAAGGGATCTTAAAGATCATCTAGTTCCAACCCCCCTGCCATTGGCAGGGACACCTCCCACCAGCCCAGGTTGCCCAAAGCCCCATCCAGCCTGGCCTTGAGCACCTCCAGGGATGGGGCATCCACAGCTTCTCTGGGCAGCCTGTGCCAGGGCCTCACCCTCTGAGTGAAGAACTTCTTCCTAATATCTAATCTAACTCTCCCCTCTTTCAGTTTAAAGCCGTTCCCCCTTCCCCTATCCCTACACCCCCAGACAAAGAGTCCCTCCCCAGCTTTCCTGTAGCCCCCTTTAGGCACTGG
Organism: Anser cygnoides; assembly: GCF_040182565.1. Classification (NCBI taxonomy): domain Eukaryota; kingdom Metazoa; phylum Chordata; class Aves; order Anseriformes; family Anatidae; genus Anser; species Anser cygnoides. The sequence continues at coordinate 138,369,833 of NC_089874.1, read as the reverse complement.
AAGGCCGCTGTAAGGTCTGCCCGGGGCCTTCTCTTCTCCAGGCTGAACAACCCCAGCTCCCTCAGCCTGGCTTCATAGGAGAATCCAACTCCCTTGGCTTCCATCCCTTCTCCACAGTAAATCCCTGTTGTTTCTTTGAACTTGTTTGATTATGCTACTTCTACTATACGTTTATACTACACATGTTTAGTACTTTTATACAGATGGAGGCTCATAGTCTGCTCTTATTTTAAGCTCATCAACAATATCACCATTTCACTGAGTGGTGTCGCTATGATTTTTTTTTTTTATAGGTGTAAATGACAGTGAAATTTGGCTCAGTGTTTCCAATTGCTGAGCTGCGTTTCAGTATGGTGTTATTTCAAGCACTTGCAGTTCCTGTAAGGTAGCTGGTGTCTACAGGGTTCTTGCAATGATACATATTTGTGCTTGTGCTTTCTCTGAGCTGCCTGATCCATTCTTCAGTGGATTCATTTTTGCAGTCAAAAATCATCCTAAAACAACCTCTTTGCATCTTATCCAAAATACATAAAAATTTTGCTGTAGACACATAAGCATGTATATATTACATCTAGAGACAGAGCAGTTTAACAATTTTAGAAATTCTTGTATCAGCCTTTGAAAATCTTATCTCAGATACATGAAGGGTAGACTTCAAAGTACTCACATCTGAATGTGAATCTGTAAATCTAACTTCAGACACATTTCTTATAAAAAAATCTCAGACATCATTTTTCTATGTATACAGTATTTATATATATTCATTCTCTGCTTGTGTTCCATGTGCTTATACTTGTAAGTAATAATATTTCAATATAAATGCAAGGAGAGTTGAGCAATGAACTACACATCTGATTTTCTCTTTTTTTTTTTTTTATCATCAGACAGCAATGCAGAAAAATAAAATGGTCAGTGCATATTTCCACATATGCTCTTGCTAGATGCTTAAGATGGACATAATGCATAGCTGTAACCACATCTTCACTTACAATGCTACAAGATGTTGAGCTATTTTATTTGGTGTTGTTAGGTTTTGCCCAGCCGTTGTCCCACAGTGGAGCGTGGCAGTCCATTAAATCTGTGCTGCTCCCTCAGTGTCTGGCTAGCAGAAATGAAGGCAGCAAGGAGGCTGGTGAGCTTTGCAGGGGCCACTGAAGCGAAAGGAAACACATACAATTCCCTTGGTTCAATTCTCTTCCCTTCAAGAGGTTTAACTGGAGAGGCTTTTGTATTTCATACTTCAGGACGTGACCAGTTCAACAGGTATCACACCTATTTATGGCCATAAAAAAATGTGTTAGGTGTCTGTGTTCTGGGTAAGCATGACCACAGAACAGCCATCTGGCTTCTGCAGGATGAATTTGTAATGAATTTTTACATATTGGTGATGGTTGTCATGTGGTCCATTAATTGCATGTTGACAGGGATTTCTGTAACTTATTTGAATTGAAATATTTTTTCAGTGGAGGCTTTTTCTTCTATAATGTCTTATTTTGGAAGAAAGAAGTTAGGAATGGGCTTCATTGTGGTTTACAAGGTCTTGAACTATTTATGGGATTGCCTGCTGAGTCTTAAATATAACTTTCAGGGTTTGGGTGTTGGATGGGAAGTGAAATAGCAGGAGAAGCATCTTAGTGAGCTCAAAATGCTAGAATGAAAATATAAAAAGGCAATTGCTTAATTTGAATTGGAATTACAGAAATTGCAAACATGATGCAACTGTCATTTGCTTTTACTTGATGGTTAAGGCTGATCAAAAATATGCACTATTGAAAATATTCACATAGGCAGGGTTATTTTGAGATGTTTCAAATGTGTAGCTGTTGGATCAGTACAACACAGCACCATGAAGTGAACAAAAGAGCCATACAGTGAGAAGTGGAATGTAGGTTATGTACCAGTACTCTGCTGTGACTGAGTGCTCTGATTGCAATTAATAAATTTACAGATAATATAAGGCAAGTCACTGATCTATTGTTTAGTCTCTGAAATATTTTACTTGAAGTCTTTTTCTTGTAATCATCCCAGCTACATAGATAAGGTGTGTAACATTGGAATGACTGAGTGGATTTTGCTCTGCAAAGCTATTGCTCTAAAATAACTTCTATATTAAATAATAATATCCTCAAGAGTTTTGACTGCCTGTTAAATACAAAGGGTAGAAAAAGGCTACCTTTGCCTTAGTTTACATTTTGTGAATGTCTTGTCTTTATTACCATGTCTGCATCGACGCTATAAGATTTGTAGCAGCAGTGACAACCTGAATCATGACTTCTGATTTTTCATTAACAAAATAACAATGAATTTAGAATACGTGTTTAATTGTTTAGAAATAATTTTCCTGTGGTATTTTAACCAAATACCTGTGAATACCTTTCTTGTTTGTTAGAATTGGGGTTTGATAATCTAGGATGTAATAGGTAACAGGATGTGACACAGCTCATCACTAAATCACTTGCTCAGGTTCAGCCTAGGTGATAGTCATGGGAAGATGGTAACTGCCTGGCAGATGTTGGGTGGCATTTATGATGCAATGTTTGTGCATTCAGTTCCTAGCGGAGAAGTGTTGAAAAACATCATTATTTGTTGGCAGTCAAAACAGCGAGGAGCTGGATAATGAACTAGCATATGGAAGGAAACAGTGTCTCAGCATTAGACATGGTCCCTTCAGCTCAAGGTTATGGCATACTGATGAGAGTGGCCCAGATTCACTGAAGCTGTTGCAAGACTGAATTCAGAGGGTGTGTTAAATCCTTCGGCTTCGGGCCCCTTGAGCATTGCACACATGCTGACCTGCCTCTTAGCAGTGCTAATCGTGCAGAGAAGAGCAATGAAGCTGGTGAAGGGACTGGAAAACAAGAGTTATGTGGAGCGGCTGAGGGAGCTGGAGTTGTTTAGCTGGGAGAAGAGGAAGCTGAGGGGACACCTCATCCCTCTCTTCAGCTGCTTTAAAGAAGGTCGCAGCAAGGAAGGTGAGAGTCTCTTTTCTCAGGTGACAAGTGACAGGACTTGAGAAAGCAGTCTCAGGTTGCTCCAGGGGAGGCTTAGGTTGGACATTAGGAAGAATTTCTTCATGGAGAGGGTGGTCAAGCATTGGAATGGGCTGCCCAGGGAAGTGGTGGAGTCCTCATCCCTGGAGGACACGGCACTGAGGGACATGGTTTAGAGATGGGACTTGGCAGGTCAGGATGATGGTTGGAATTAATGAGCTTGAAGGTCTTTTCCAACCTAGATGATTCTGTGATTCTAATTGACTTGACCATGATGCTGAGCTCTATGGCACTGCATCGCCTAGTTTGAAAATGGCTTTTACCTAGCCATTTCAGAGCACAGGCAGAATGAATGTGCAACTGTTTGTGTAGGCCTTGCCTGAGGGACCTTCAGTCAATGTCACTGAAGAGCTGGAAGGAGTTTTAAGTTAAGGTAGAATGTAAGTAGGAGTTTTGGAGGTATTGAGTGAAGAGGTGTAAGAATAATCTCTGTAGGCTTTTATTCTAACAGGTGAAAAGTCTGAATTTGGGCTGATGTCTCATATCTGCACGTGTAAGTTAAGCCTGGGACTGCTTTCTGGCACAGAGGCCAACTGCCATCGAACACCCCTGACCATACTGTTAAGCTCTTTATCCCTAACACAGAGTGGCTGCATGCAGACTGCTTCCTGGAAGTTGCTCCGGGCCCATATTAACTCTTGAGCCATGTGTGGGAATTGCCTGGGAGCTGCTTACCTTGGGCATGAACTGCATCAGGGACTGTGCTCGCAACTGGATAGTGCAGACCGTTCAATTCCAGTTCCTAGTGGCATTGTATAATATGCAGTACACCTGCAAACAGATAGCCAGGGGGTGCAGTTGACATTACAAAGTGACCTTTAGCAACACCCATCTAAGGCACTTGAATCTTGCTACTTCCCCATGTCACAGTGCATACTACACCATCATTTGCAATGGCACAGCTGTTTGTGTGCTGTTTTAACCCAGCTTGAAGAAAACGATGTGCTGGGCAGTTGAATCAATTCCCTTACCAGCTTCATCATCTGGCTGCATGCAGCTGGGCTCATACGCATTGAAGAGCAGGATGGCATGCTGCAGGGACTGAGACACGTGCCAGAACCCAGGCCAACAAGTGCCATAAGCTGGTATTGCTGTTGAACGTATTGTAAAGCCAAACTACAGCTCAAGTCAGTCTATAGAGAGTCTTTATTGCATCTAACACGCAGATTGTACAGATTAGGAGGCAGTGTGAGAAGGATTAGCTTCCTATGTAGGCTTTCCTTGATGTCCTTGGATTCACTTTTGATTTCAGTTGGGTGATGTCTGTGGGTCAGATCTTGATGAATTACATTATGAATAACAAATACTATCATTTAAGTCCATCTATTTCGGGAGATATTTTGCACTCTCTGCAGAGAACAATGACATTGTCTTTCGAAAGGCACAACCAAACCTAAATGTGTTTCTTTTTTGGCACAGCCTTTTTCATTATGGTCAAGCATAGTACAGTGTATTGTGCCTACCAAAGATTAGAAAGAAACAGAATGAAATGATTAGTGGAATTATCTCTGAAGAAATACTTTTCCAGAAAAGCTAGACTGCAGTCCTCCGTGTCTTTTCTGGAAAAGATGGGAACAGTGCAAACTAGAATGAAGTGTACAGGGAGAAACATTGAATAAATTGCAAATCAAATAGAACTGAAGGTACAATCCTTAACATACTTCATAGTGTGAAGTGTCTCAGAAAATCAGCCTGTTAAGTACAATACCAGATGGAAATGATTGGTAGAGGTACAAGAAAATCAGACTCCTGTCTGCAGCACAGGAGGCTCTGTGTATCTTGATAGGGAGCTTGGAAAACCACAGACCCTGTAGCATATATTCTGTGGAAGATTTTCTGCCCAAATGGCTTAATGGAAAAAGCAAATATGATCTGTTGTGTTTGCGGAGAGAAAACTATTAAATTGTAATGAGTAATCGTCATGAAAGGGACAGAGAGGGAAGTGCTTTTACATACTCTTCAGAGAGGGAGAATAAAACGTTTCGCTGTGAACTAAAGCAGAAAAAAAATTAGTTCATGAAGGATCATTTTCCCCATCTTTATTCTACCCCAATGCAAAAAGAGAAGTTGAAACGCATGGTTCAGTGTTAACTTTTTTGCTTTATATAGCTACGTTTTAGGCAATTTTTAGTCTAAAGAGAAACACTTCCTACAGTCGAGAAGCCATGACTGGAAGGTTGGATTTTCCTCTGGTGGAGGTTTGGGACAGGTATTGAACTACTGAACTGAGCAAAGTTATTTCAGAAGCTCATCCTTTTAACCGGGAGCAAAATCCAATCCGTAAGTGTGAAGATAAAAAATGAATAACACTTAGACGCTGGAAGGGCTTCTGTTGCTTTAGGATTTTATTGTCTTTTGTCAAAATACTATCAAAGAACTGTGCGCGTTGCTAACTTGGTAACAATTCTGGAAAAGTTTTGCTATAAAGGAGGCTAAACATGGTTTGTAGGTTTCCTAGAGAAGTGGAATTTCCATCTCTGGAGACTTTTTGGCATATATGAAGACCCAGTCCACATGATCTAGCTTTGAGGTTAGCCTGGCTTTGAACAGTGGGCTGCAGCAGGTAGCCTCCAGAGGTCCCTTCCAGCCTGAATTACTCTGACCTTCTCTCTGATTATTTGCTTCTGAAATGCATTCGTAGTGTATTTACTTAGAACGGTACTGGCATAACGTCATAACACAGAAAAGGTCCTCAGAGCTGCTCACTACCCTCCTTTGCCTGGGCAGATGGAAAAATAGAAAACTAAAGATGTGGCACTTGTCAGACATTGCTATGTGAGAATATCAGGGTGGGTTGTGTCAATGTCTCAAGGCATGGCTTATATCTTTACTTTGATGACCAGCTTGCTACCAGTGCTGTGAATTCATCAGCCAGAAATGCATAGGATAGGATAGGACAGGACAGGACAGGACAGGATAGGAGCCTTTGTTTCCAGTGAGCACCCAAAATACAGCCATGAAGAAATGTGTTTTGTCATTGTGTGTATTGAATGTAGAGATAAGAAAAGCTATTAGATAATTAAAGCTATTGGATAAGGTGACGGTGCATGTGAAGTACTGATTACTGTTTTGCTCATCAGTGAATTGAGAGATGCTGAAAGAACTATTAGAATGACCAAGAAAAGAAAAACAATTTTAAAGTTAAATTTTTTAGCCCAGCCAAACACAAGCTGAGACAAATGTGTTTGCTCTTAGTGAATGTTTTAGGAGTGAACACTAGGGAAAGGCAGCAGTCCATATGCACTCAGTCTGTAACTGAATTTAAATTGTCCATAAAGAGACACAGCTGGAAAACAGACGGTGATTTCTTACCAATAGGAGACTGAGATTCTTGAGTGATGTCCTACCTGTAGTTTAGAGAAGAGAAAAGCTCTAGATTGCTTTCCAACTGATCATTTCCTATGATCAGTTTTGAACAAAACTGAATGATATGGGTGCCTTCACTAACAGAATACTGGATTTCAGTAGTTCACAAAGTCCTTTCTAGTCATATGTTCCATATGGACAAAGTTTCACTGTGAAGTGGAGCAGCTTTCCAAGATATTTATAGCTAGAAAATGCATTTGGAAGGATTACCATAACTTTCTGCCTGTAGTTTTACTTGCGGAAAAATTAATACTGGGTGTTTTCACCAAAATCAAAATTTAAGGAGAACTGAAAAGATCATGTTGAATTTCACACGCTTTTTTCTCCTTGTTGAAGTGAAGATGAAATTCATACTGAAAGTCTGGGATGGAAGGAGGGAGATATGAGAAGAGGGGTACATGTTTGTGGTCATGTTACATTTTGTTTTTCAGTGCTTGTGCTCTCAACGTAGTATGGTAAAACTTTCAAAGCATTTCCATAGCATCATCTCTTTTTGTTTGGCTGTTTTTGTTTGGTTGTTGTTATTTTGTTTTGATAATCTGCTAGGTACATTTGATGTTGCTGCTTCTTTTTTTTTTATACTTTATTTTAGAGAAGGACAGTACTGAGAGAGAGACAGAGTCTATTAGTAATTACAGTATACAATTTCTTGGGGAATCCCAAGGTACGTCTTTGACGAGACTTTTCTGTTGTCCCTTGGCCCTAGCTGTTGTGGGATGTCCCACTGGCAGGAATAGGATGTGACTCAGGCATTCTCATCATAAAAAATGTCAATGGGAAACAAAACAAAACAAAAGGTTCATACCAAATACCTCATCTCCAAGGGAACAGAAGAGAGAAGCACAAAGCATTTGTAGGTTTTTAAGGAACCCAGGAACATATTTCGTTCAGTAAGTAAATAGGAAGAGTTTGGATAGAGTTTATAGCGGGTGCCAAAGGCTATAGAATAAGGGCATGGTAATATGGGTGGTCTCCACTGTATACATCACTGACTAAAGTGCTTTTTTTAGGTAGAGTTCTCTTTCAGAAGTAAAACCATCTATGTATGTATTGAACAGTGTATGCGAAATCAGTTGTTTCCCAAGAACAATTTTAACTTAGCTTAGCGCATTTTAAATTAAATTCATGTGGGTGTACAGCACTAAACATTGCTGAAATCTTCAGCATAAAAATGCTGCGATCATGGAACTGCACACTATGATGGGGGACACTGAAAGAGCTTCATTCCCAGTGTATCTTGCAGTAGATGGCTGTATTGACTGAAGTGGGTTATAGTTAGGGAAATCCCTGGACCAGAAAGTGGTCAAGGTACATGTATCTACTTGGACTGTTGGTCACTAACATATCAGCTAGGGCTGCTGTGTGATGGTGGTGAGGGATGCTGTCCTCGGAAGAATGAGATAAGGCCATTGCTATACGTTTAACCTTGTAAAATCTCTACACTTTTACTACCAGAAAAGAAGGAAGACTAATCTAGGACTTGAAAGTCTTGACCAAGGTCATACACAAAACATGTGGCCGAGAGAAGAAGAGAGATTTTGGTCCTTGTCTATTATCCTCACCAAAAATGCATTTGTTATCTTCCTCTGGTCCCTTGTCTCACTTGTTACATACCATACTACTTGGTCAATGAATCTTATCATCCGTATTTACTTCTCTATGGCGAGAGGAAGGGGCTTCTGAACATTATTGTGAAATGGAGTTCTGTGTTCAGATTAGGAACAGACAACTTTATGTTAATTCCTTGACTTTTCAGTGCCTGCCTTCCTACCTGTTAATATCTGTATCTGTATTAAAAATACAGGTAGGTGGGTACCTCAGGAATTTTCATGTGTTATTTTGGAGGGGGTTGACCAATAGAAAATAAAGCACTGCCACACCATTGTGTGAACTGTCAGTGAGTTCTTTTGCCACACTCTGTAGCCCTTTTATCATAAGAAAAAAATTACAGATTAGAAATGAACCTGAAATTAGCGTTGTATTTCTGATGCTCCTTTGGATTTTGCACCAAAAGAACTACGAGGTAATTTGATGGAAATCTTCATTTTATGCACCTTTCACTCAAATGTTAGTTGCTCTAGTTTTGTTTTAATAATTTAGTGGTCCTTATTATGCATGTACAGAATCCCTTTGCTCAATTCTTAGAACTTGGCTTAATCAAATCCACAGGCTTTTCCCTGGATCTATGAAAAGCATATTTGTCATAAGGACTGCATTGTTACTGGAAGTGAAGTTGTGTCTCTTTTCTTCTGAGGAACTGAACTGTTCAAAAACAGGCCATAGGGAGGGTGTGTGGCTTTGTTTTGTTCTGTGTTTCCGTATCTATCTATCTATGAAACAAGACATTCACAAAAGCAATTCACTCTGAGTGTGAGACAAACCTCTAGGTTGCGAGGGACTGAAAAATGACTGAAAAAGAAATGCATTGACTGTTTTTTCACTCTGCATGCTATGTATAATAAATGTGTCCATTCTGGTATGTTTAAAGAATCAATCAGAGAGAGGAATGTTAATAGAGAACTGTTCTGGTAGTTTACAAATAACCTCTTTCATCTGTCTTGAGCAATGCCTGTCCTTTCTGTTGGGAGCACCCTGCCACGGGAAGCGGTGGAGTCTCTGCTGGTGCTGCACATCAGGACTAACCCCCAGCAGATGCACCTCACCCAGGACCTAATTGCTGGGCTGCACGTAACAGTGCCTGGGTGAAATTCTGCGTCATGTATTGCCCTTGAGGCCAAACTTGGTGACTTTACATGAAGAGATCTCTTCAGCAGAGAAAAAGAGAGGGGAGATGTTACTTAGGACCTTGGTGATCAGACCAATGTCAACAGTAAGAGTTTCTGAGGAAGCAGGCACAGCTAAAAGTTCATTTTCTGTTTAATTTAGAGTATTTGTATATGCTTTTAATTCCAGAAACTGAAATTGCTTTGTGCATGGGTTTATAAATATTTATCATACATTTTTAATGAATAAGAAATTGACTTTAAGGGTCACTAGCAGATTCGGTTACTTTTTCAGGTACTTTTTAATTGTTTCTCATTATATTTGTAAATGCAATTTTAAAATATTAAAAAATAAATTAATATAGGCCAATAGAGAATCATCTCAAATAGATAACACTCATGAGCGTTTTTCACTTCTATTACACCATTACACCATTACATCTCAGAGTTTTCGATGAGAACCAAAGTCTTGTGAGGGAAAGAGATTTCCCAGGGTTATACAATAATTTTGTGGCAGATTGAGGAATAAAAAGCAGCTCCAATGTTTTATCTGCTCTAATAGAATAGTTTTCCAGACTCTAGGCTGTTTTCCTCAGCAGTCTCTCCAGCTTTTATGTTTTCTACAGGAGGCAACATACTTAGAAGATCATCCTATGGAGTTAAGTTTTGGAAAAAAATTATGCTGGGAGCAGTCCTTTCTTCTCTGAGTAAACTGCCCCCATAGATGCCTTTCACTATTTAAATTGTTTATGATGAAGTCAGGTTCAAAATAAAACTATTACTGAAACAGACTGACTTGATTCATAAAAACATCAACAGAGGGCTGATTCTGGAGATAATGAAATAAAATCAAAAGGTCTCAGATAAACTCATTGCTATTGTTCTGATGGCAATGTGATTGGAAAAATATGGTGTTTTAGTTAACTGACAAATGTATATGCCTAAAGAGGAGGTGTAAAGCCAAGTCTAGCTATTCTTGTTTCTATATTGATGAGTGCAGTGAATGGATATGAGACATTCTCCTGTAAGGCATCAAGTCCAGTCCTGAAGTCTGGAGTAAGATGCTGTTGTTTTACATGTTCTAATACGCTGCACACACACATGGCGTTCTTCTTCCATGAGCCTTCACAAAGGGGAAAGAAAGATGGAATAGTAAGTCTGGAAAAGTAAAGATAAACGTAAAGGCCAGACATGCTTCTCTATCATTTCTTTCTGTAGCAGCAAGCTTTAGTATCTTAATACAAACACAGATCTCATCACTGGCTGTAGCCCAGTTTGGCTTTTGAAGGTAAAATTGTGCCTTCTGATGTGCCTTGAAGACATTATTACACCTTTAGTTCTGAGGTCCATAAGCCATTACTCTGGGTGCTCATAAATATGCATTTCCTTTACACTACAAGTAAGCTGCTATTGCTGTCATTCACTTTTAGTTAAGACCTGTCAGGTGATGTTTCTGTTGAAGGAGAGAAGTTTAAATTATGGGTGAACTGAAGATATGTAGTTCTTAGGAGTGCTAAAATTATGAGTGAGTTGGAGAGATTATTGCTCACAAGTAATTTTAGGATCTCAAGGGATAATGGTGATGTATACAAGAGATGTTCCCTTCTCCGCTAATTCCATTAAAAGCCTCTGATTTCTGCATTGCTGGAGTGAGACACCAGAAACCTGCTTTTCCAACTTACATAATCACTTTCACAGTATCCTGTAACATCCACCTCTGCTAAGGCTGTCAGTGCATTGACTCCTGGAGTGACAGTGATATATAGGTCTGACAAAGCATCCTTTGCAACGTGCTTCAGTGAAGTGAGAACTGCGAATGCTGACAGTATTACTGCAAACCTTTTACTTAGGCAGAATTAATAAATTACAACTTGTATTTTGGGATGGTCTTGTAATATACAGCTGGTCCAGAATGATATGACTTACTAGTGAGGAATTACTGCATCTTGGCAGACAGCATCCAATTTATTTTCAATTCTGAGAAAAGCATTATCCACTGGATAAGACAGTGGATCAGGAGTTAAGACATTCAGGATCACAGTCGTGCCATTCTTCTGGTGCCTGACCTCACGCAAGTCCCTTCACCCAGATGTCTTTAGTTCCTTCCCCCACCCTGTCCCTTTTTAGATCAAGTGTTGTCCTCGAGTGCTTTTCCTGGCTGCGAGTGTTCGTAGGGTGTCTCTCTCAGGTCGTGCAGCTTCTCCTCTCCTAGGTGAAATCCATGAATCTCATACTTGGACTAAATCTCTACATTTAGTCCTTTACACACAAGTTCTAGCTCCAATTCAGGTATGATTTAGGTCAGAGTTGGGAAGGTTTTCTTCAGCGAGTTGCGACCACCGGTGATGAATTACCAGCACATCAATCTGAAGCAAAGAATGTTTTTAGTCTTGGTGGCAAAGAGACAGGCTAATGTTAAAAAAAATGTTTTCATCAAGCAGGCGTTAGAAGGAAGTCAGCCTAGCCTCTGTTTAGCTGCGTTGTCACCAAGTCTCTGCCCCTGACTCATAATGTGACTTTATCAAAGTTCTTTGTTTGCTGCAAGTCTTTTTTGATTTTCCTAAAATCAGATATAGGATTTAACGACAGCTTATGTAGTAATACTGGTCAAATTACTACTGGCAGGGGCATGGGTGAAGGGGTGATTCTGGGGTGCCGCTGTCTCGCTGTGATTCTTCCCAGGGACAGGCTGCAATCGGTACTGTTGGACACATCAGGTAGCAAGGGGTTAACTGTAGCAGAGGGGGAGAGAAGCTCTGCTGACCTCCTGAAGCACCACCGACCCTTTATCCAGAAGGTTTAATATTGCAGTGCGTGGTGATACCGCGGTGCTTATTCAGCAACCACTGTCGTGAGTGATTCAGTGATGTTGTCTGGCACCGGCATGATATACACCAGAGTAATTGGGAATAAATTTCGCATTACCAGTATTGAGAATGTTTTTTTAGGCAGTGGTTGCTTTGGCCCATTCATATGCTCAGAGGTTACACTTATTGCCAGAGACATTGTCTGGAAGAGTTTCTTTCTGGTTCAGAGTGTTGAACGGGTTTTCTTCTTCAGTGGGGAAAGAGGAGAGGGGGTATTGGTTTTCTTCGGATCGTGGTCTTAGAGTCATTTGCATGTGTGTTGGTTTTTTTTTTTGAAAAAAAAAAAATCACTGGCAGGGGATCTTTAGCTTCTCCTGTGACCTCAATCACTCATATTCTGTGTAAGGTCAAAAAAATGTAACTTTATCTAAGAAAGTGGGAGAAATTTCTGTCTCTGTAGTTTTGGGGGTGAGAAGAACAGGGAAGATGTTTTGTGGAGCATCTGTTACATAGATATGTTTTATTGTGGGCAGCTGAATGGGGTGACCTGGTTGTCAGTCTCCACATTTTCCTTTATCCTCTTTAAATACTCTCAGCGGAGAACTGTTCGTAGTCATTTTCTGCCCTCCTGCATAAGGACGGGCTCACTCTTAGTGGAGCTAACCTCTGGTAATTATACAGCCAACATCACAATAACAATCAAACAGATGGGACATATAATATTCATAAATGATCGAATGCCGCTCCCTCATCTTTCACACCCTTCAGGACAGGGACACACGGTGTCTTGTAAGAATCTACAGCACAACCAGGAGGTAAGTAGCAGCCAATGTGATTTGTCAATCCAATCTCATTTTCTTCTGTGACAGAGTAGCAAATCTTAAGGATGGAGCAAAGGAAGAGGCGCCATATGCCTCGACTTTATCAAGGCGTTTTGACAGCGTATTCTGATAAAAAAACAGAGACGTGTGAATACGGAGCTACTCTAAGATAGGTACCAAATTACTATGAAAACTCTACTTGGTGGTTATTAATGGCTTGGTGTCTGTTTGTAGAAGTGTAATGAGGGGTCCGTAGAGGTCTGTTCTGGACCCAGTATTTTAATGGTAAATGGGATGATGAATTTAGTTTGCAAATTCAGTGTGGGAGAAAGTAAAGAGGTAGGAGTAAAAGATTACCTTATGAAAAAAAGCAGATAATAAATCAACTGTTCTCCAAGTTTATGATGGATATAACAAAAAGTAATGTTCTAAGAGTTCAGTAAGGAAGGTCTAAGTTAGATATTGAACATGCGGAAAACTTCCATGATAAAGTTCATGAAGAACTAGGGGAAAACTAGTGAGACTGCGCAGTCTCCCTTTTTAAGGACTGTTAAGAACTATGTAGACAAACATCCGTCGATAATTACTTAAGTAAACTTCATCTTCCTCTGGGGTGAGGACACAAACAAGGTAACTTCTAAGATCCCTTCCAGACCTGTCTTCTGTGATTCTGTAGTTCCCGTGTTTGTGTTGAACATGGTTGCTGGAAGGTCCTCCAGATACTGTGAGTGTCGGTGACAATGATGATGACACTCCCTTTCTCTTGCCTTTGCTACATAGCTTCTATTTGGTAGATCTCCTCCTGTTCAGCTTTTTTACCTATTAGGTGAGGTTATGAGTGTACCTTTGAACAAAATATATTAAAGAAGGACTGAGGCTGCAAAGACAGAGGTTGCAAAGAACGAAGGAGCACTCGCAGACCTTGCATGGCTCTGGAAGTATCGTGCTGCATGCTGTGTCTGTCTTCCTAGAAAGCTTTGACCATAAGTCTGTAACTCTGTTTCCACTTATTACAGGGTATATCACATTTTCCTCTATTTGCAGCCAGCGAAGTTAATAAAATCGGTGTAAGCCAAGTTGGAGCTGGGCTCAGCCTGTCTCAAAAAAGCAGAAAGATTCTTTGTGTGCTATATGGCCCGTACCACACGTTGTGCTGCTTTTTTCACACCTCTGATCGTCAAAGAAACCATACGGTAGTTTCCATTCTCTCCTCAAAACCTAATCAAATGTTTGATAAAAGCATGCTTGTACTCATGTTAATGTTGGTACTTCGCTCCTAAGCAGTCACATTTTTGTTTTGCTTTCCTCAGTTTCAGAATTTATACTAAAACATGGTTGTGTATATGAAAGTGCAAATGCTGGTAGTTGTTCCATAGCAAAATAATAAAAATGTGCTCAAAACTACATACGGACATTAATGCATGTATATATTATGTAAGCGGAGAAGAAAAGAAGCGAAACACTCACCCAGTGACCTGTTTTGAATTAATTATGTTAATTTATTTTTAAGAAAGGTGTTTAATGTTTTCATAGTTGTCTGAGTGAAAAATGTTAAGAGAGATTGTTGGAGAGGTTAATTGGAGAGCTGTCATCATGGGCGTTCAAGATACTCCGTGCTACATGGAGCTATTACTTTTTAATGGCTGTCAGCACACACCTGTTGGGCTTAAGCAAAAGGTTTAAAAAGATTATTTAATTTCGGAATGTATGAAAAAATGCCCATCAAACTCTGTCTAGTAAATATCAATATTTTTACTGCTGTTCTTCATAACCTTTGTTATGGTCTTACAATTAATTGAAAATATTCTGCAGGTGTTGAAAATAATGAAATTTCATGACTGAATTAACTGATTTAGAGTATTGATTTTTTTTCTATGTTATTGATAACCAGCTTTCTGAAATGTTTTTCTTAAATTTTTATGTATATTTTTGAAAGATTCCTTTAAAAAGTATTTGAATTAGCACCTTTCTATACTTCTTAATTGCCTGTTATAGTCAACCTATCCCTAGTTGAGATTTTAAATGTAAAGCATTTCATTAATGCTGCTTTTCATGGCAACTCAGAGGAAATTCTGAGGGATTTTCTAAGGGATTTTGTTTCCAGTCAGAATATTATATTTAACAAATACTACCAGACTTGCGTTTTGGAATCGGAGAAAGATAGCAATAATTAAATGGGTATATTTTGATATATTTAAGGATGCTTTATATTTTGATTTTATTTTATTTTTTTAATCTTGCAGACGGCATACAAGGAACTTATTCATTTTAATGCATCCTTCTTGTTGGCTTAGAGCTGAAATATAGTTGCTTGAAAATTAATTTACCCCTCATGAATGACTGGTTGGATTATCTTTGTAGCATTAAATGTCAACCCTGAGCTCAGAGCACATTGTGTCTACGGTAAAAAGTTGTCCCTGAGCACTTAATGTTGTGTTAAATGATGATGTGTCCTTTGCAAATGTATTATTAGTGTCAAGCTGTTCTGTCTCTCAAGATTGAAAAATGGTCAGTGATTTGAGCTGCCATTAAACCTGAATAAAAAAGAGAGAGGCTGTGGGGGGTTTTCATGCTTTTTCTGAGTACACACATATTCTTGAGTATGTGTAAGACATAACAAAGTGTTTCTGTTAACCTGAGACTCCGAAAACTCTGTAATCACAGCAATTAAAAACAAGAAAACCTCTTTTCTGTTTCTCTGGAAAAGAGTGGTACTTGAATAGTCTGTGTGACATTGAGACCACAAAAAACTATATTAAATACTTGAGGGCTTCGTCCTGTTTTCATGCATATGAACTAGAGTTCTGGCACCAGTTCTCGAAGGTGGATTATAACACCCTAAATACAGTTACTGATGAGTGATTTGCTGTCTGATTTTAACTGAGGTTAGGCCAGAATTTTCTTTGGAATTGTGTTTTTCTGAGGTTCCCAGACCAATAGTTATTTCCAAATTTAAAGTTGTAGAGTTATAGATGATGCATGCGTATTTAAGACATAGATGTCAGTTATGATTAGAGTTTCACAGAGTTTCACTGGATTCAAATTCTGTTACTCATTGAATGCACAGTGGCTAGTTTAAGATCTCTGAAAAAGGTTTAAACATATACTTCTGTACACACATCTTAGACGATAGTTGCATTGATACCTCTGTGGATCTGGATGATTTTACAAAGCACTTGAGAAAACACTTCTTTCCCCATACCGGACACCTAACTTGCTGGCATTAATAAAGGCACTTAAAGAAAAACTCTGCTACTGAGACGGTCCATTTGCAGGAGTTTCAGGGCATATAGAAAAAAAAATAAACTTTATTCCATCACAATAAAAAATAAACTACTGTAAAATTATGGAACTGTTGAAGGTACTAACTGACTTGAACTTTTGAGTCAGTTAACTTGCTGTATTTGCAGCCTATTGAATTCACAGAATCATGGAACAGTTTGGGTTGGAAGATCATCTAATTCCAACACCCCTGCCATGGGCAGGGACACCTCCCACTAGACCAGGCTGCCCAAAGCCCCATCCAACCTGGCCATATTGAGCTGCTTGTCAACCACCATGCCCAGGTCCTTCTCCTCAACCTGTTCTCCACCCAGCCTGTACTTGTGCTTGGGATTGCCCCAGACCGGTTGCCGGACCTTGCACTTGGTCTCGTTGAAGTTCATGAGGTTCTCACAGACCCACCTCTCAGGTCTGTCCAGGTTCCTCAGGATGGCAGCCCTTTCCCTCCAGCACCACACAGCTTGGTGTCATCAGCAAAATTCCTGAGGGTGCACTCAATTTCACTGTCCATGTCACCAACAAAGATATTAGATAGTGCCAGTCCCAATAGCAACCTCTGAGGAACACCACTCATTACTGATCTGTACCTGGACATCGAGCCATTGACTGCAACTCTTTGAGTGTGACCATACAGCCAATCCCTTACCCACCAACTGGTCCATCTGTCAAACCCATGTCTCTCCAGTTTAGAGACAAGGATATCATGGGGGACAGTGTCAAATGCTTTGCACAAGTCCACGAAGATGATGTCAGATGCTCTTCCCCTATCCACCCCATGCTGTAGCCCTGTTGTAGAAGGCCACCATATTTGTCAGGCACGATCTGACCTTAGTAAAACCATGTTGGTTTTACAATTCCTTTGGTGCACATCAGTTACATTACTGATTCACAGAATTTCACAGAATGGTTGAGGTTGGAAGGGACCTCTGGGCATCTTATAGTCCAACCCGCTGCACAAGCAGGGCCAGTTAGTGCTGATTGCCCAGGACCATGGCAAGGTGACTTATGAAGATCTCCAAGCAAAAAGACTGCAAATTTTCTGGGCAACCTGTGCCAGTGCTCCGTCACCCACACAGTAAAGAAGTGCTTCCTGACGTTGAGATGGAGCCTCCTGTGTTCTGGTTTGTGCCTGTTGCCTCTAGTCCTGCCACTGGGAACCACTGTAAAAAGCCTGACTGCCCTCATTGCACCCTCCCTTCAGGTATTTATAGACAGTGATGAGATTCACCCTGAGCCTCCTCTTCTCCAGGCTGAGCAGTCCCGGCTCTCTAGGCTTTTCCTTGTAGGAGAGCTGCTCCAGGTCCTTGATCATCTTTGTGGCCCTTTGTTACCCCTGGTACAGTGGGGAAATCGAGGGGCTGCTCAAAGGCAGACTGTGGAAAACCTAAAAAGCCCAGAGGACCATTTTCTTCTGTCCTTGTTTAGTAGGATTTCGCAGGAGGGTTCCTGGAACCTTCACTAGTTCGAACCAATAATAATAATAATAATAATGACATTGATTTCAGCTTAACTAGGTGTACTGTTTCACACTTCCAGTTTGACAGTAAAGCTGACCCCAGTCTATCTCTAGTTTCTAATTATCTATGTATACATTTTAGTCTGGGTGTCAGCATCAGTTACGTTAATGTATTTTAATTAAACTACTACCAGTAGCTAAAATTTACACGGTAGCTGTAGTTTTGTTACGCTTTAAACAATACTTTAGCATATGAAATATATTGCTACGATGTGGAGAAAAATCTTACTAGTGTTTTGATTATGACTATAATACCAGCACAGAAAGATTCAGGACAGCAGTTTGTTGGTTGCTACAAATTATACTGAAAGCGTTGAAAGGAATTTTAAATCTGTAATGTTGATTAGCAAATTTTACTATCTGTCAGGTTTTTTGGCATGCTGTAAATAACTCATCTTCAAATAATTCGTCTGAGTAATTAAATTTAGATTGCACATTTCTCATTTCAAATATTTTGACTCTTATCTATTTGCTTTTCCATTGTGGCTTAATTGGTGTGGTCTATATAAACGGACAATAAATTTATATACCTTTGTTATAAAGATCAGTCAGTGAATAGAACTTGGTATTCATCCCAGACAGAATTATGATTGAATGTATTTGCAAGATTAAAGCACTGAATTTACTTTTTTCTAATTAAAGGCAATTAAAGATTTGCAGACACAAATAAAAGACAATGAATTGAGGAATAAGTGTAGGAGCAAGTCCATTTGCAGGTGAAAAGAAGTGCCTTTGAAGCAGAACCAGCTGTATTTTCATTGAAAGAATAACAGTTTAGGAAGCTTTTCTGCATGTGCTCGCTTGATAGCATAATGTACTCATAAGCAGCTTACGCAGTACAGTATTCAGAAAATAGCAGTGCATTAATTTTTAAAGTAGCAAATGCAGGCAAAGAGCAGTGCTGCCACATGACGATAATGAAGGTGGATATGGTAAAGTCTACTGAGAGAAAAGAAAGCAGAGAGCTCCTGAAATGTGAACATTTATAAAACAATAACTAGATATTCATATGATAATAAGCTTGGACAGCAGTATCAACAAAGGCCAAAGATGCAGTCCTGTTTCTGCTTAAGCCTGATGAATTGAAAAGCAGAGAGGCAGTCTTTAGTCAGTTATTCAATTCCAGTAATAAGCTATTGTTGCAATGAAAGAGTAAACATCTAGAAGGATCAGGAATCTAATTTTTTTTAAGAAGTTATTATATAGGCTCAGGTTGTATGGTAAATGGCAGCATCTTTAATCAAAATCTTAGGTGTAGTCCATTTTCTTAAAATATTGCACTCAGCACGTTGCATTCTCAGTTACATGTGTTACAGAGTTTGTTATCTAGGCAAAAATACAGTTATGCATAGTACCTCGTAATGTCACAGTGTTTCTGCAGAGTAAAAAAAAAATATCCCTGAGAACTTAATGAACTTACCTAGCTCATATGTGTTATTTAGTCTAAGTTTTGCATTAATTGTGGTGCCATTGGATGTTTAGTTAAAGAGAATACTGAATATACCAGAATATACCGATGCTGAATATACCAGATAGGGTCACCTCTAATCTGTTATTAAAATTATTGAATAGGAGATATTTGGGATCTTGTTCTCTAGTGTGAACAGAGAAAAATCACAACATTTCTTGTGAAATCCATAGCCTTTTAATCCTAGTTACATGAGGAGAAACAACTCTATGCTGCATATTGTATGAATACCTAACATTTGCTCTGAGGGAAACACTTTGGCATTTTTCACAATACAGCTGTGTTTAGTAGCTGAAAAACTCTCCCCATCTTTCACTGTTATCTTTACGCTTTTCTAATTCTACAGCTAATAGAAGAGTCTTCATTTCCACTCCTGGAAAGTTTCAAAGCAGGATTGCTAAACGGGCACAACTCCGTTCAGCTACTACTGAGGTCCTTTTGCCACCCAAGGAGCAGTAAAACAATATGGGCAGACAAGGACAGGATAAAGGGGTGGGATGAAGGGTGAGCACTGGAGAGCTTCTGAAGACAACTTCAAGCACTGAAATGGAAAGGTGGATGGTCTTTGCAGCTGCTCTTGGGAGGGACTGGCAAGGCGCAAGAGAAGCAGGGAGGAGATGGCTGTAGGCAGTAAGAAAAATTTCCTTATCATGGACTAGTTCTTTGGCCTTAAAAATTGAAAGAAAGTGATGGATGGACTTCAGAAAAGTTGTAAAGAAAGAAGTGGTGAGTTTATAAAAAAAAAAAAGTTAAAAAAAAAAAAGGAAAGTCAGCACTGGAGTTTGAGAGAAGAAATGAAGAATTGATTATAATGATAATGTGAAGAAGTAAAAGAGGAAAGTATTTTGCTTAGGTAATACAGAAAGTAAGATTTGGTCTGGAAATTTTCCAATTCTATGTTTTTGGCTTCTTTTTTGGCCTTCCTATGTTCCCTCAGGAAAACTCTCTGTCTGTCTTGAATAGACATTGGGTAAACCAGACAAATGAGGCTTTGTCTGATGAGTCCGTCTTAACTGGCTTTGATGGTCACTTTCTGGGAAGAAGAAACAACTTTAACTGATGACTCTGACAGATAAATGTACAAGAAAACTTGCAGGATGAGGTAGATAAAACTAGAAGAAATTGGGAGTGTGAATATACGTGTTCCAACTGGTTGAAATTGCAGACTCAGAAGAACATAGGGAGCTATTATTATTTATTTCTGCTTGTTTTCCAGGTGGTAATGATCAGTGTTCACGTGATACGGGCTTTGCATTTCATAGTTCTTTATAGTCCTGTAGTGCAGATGTCTTTCCCAAGGCCTCAGAAAGTTCAGATGTTTTAAGAGTCTTTTAGTACAATAGCTAAATCTGGTTTTCATTACAAAGGACTTCACAGATGCCCTTTTTAAACTTTTGCACTTCGTGGACTCAGACTGTTTCCCTACCATATATATTTTTTTCCTTTGGCTTTCACGTTTAGCAAGGAGAGTGGTAAATTCATGACAGGTGCATAGATTTGGAGAACTACCAGCTCTAGAGTCATTATTAAAATAGCCTATTTGTTATATAGGGGGGTTTAGTTGTTCATATCAGATTTAATATAAATCTGGATGTATTCTCTGGATAAGCTGAATCTAGTCTTAGCCATACCCACAGTACTGGAATAAACAGTACCAGAACGCTTGAAACTGTGGGAAGGAACACCAATAATCTCTCCCTTTTCTAGGAATAGACTGTGTAATATTTACCCTTGCTCTAGTCACCTTCACAGCTGGTCCTTGGAGAGGAAGAGGGAGAATGGGCAATGTGAGGAAGAGGAGGTGGGGATCAGCATCTGACTTTTTTTCTCATTCCTAATGGGCCTTACAAAGCTTTCTAGTTTTTATCTAACTCCATGGCATCACAGGAAGGGAAACCTCTGTCTGTCCTGCTTTATTTACCCCAGATGGGAGAACAGCAAATCTGAATTATGAGAACTGAAATTGAACCTAGTCCTTGTCAGTTTTATACTTCTAAACAAAAGTATTTGTTGTGCTTAAAACATATCAGATGGATAAATTTCTATAGTTTGTTCATGAGTAAGTAAGAACAGCTGCATCACTTTATTGAAAGTTGGCTACAAACAAACAAACAAAAAAATTCAAGACTGGGGTATACCTATGCCAAATTTCACCCTGGAGTGAATTTTTATGAGTTATAAACTCCTGCCATTTATAATGGAAATTCTGACAGCTCTTTAACTGTTTCATTGCAAAGGTACGACTGCAGTACTTTAGGAAGAAGAAACACATTGTCTTTCAGGCTGGTTTCGTCTCATGATTTAGCCATTTGGGTTGTTCCTGCAATTCTTTCTGTAACTGTTTAGAATATTACAGCACTCCACTCTCTGTTGCATCCTGTTTTCAGATATCATTGACTTCTGAAGAATAATGGTGCAGTCATCCTGTCCTGTAAATATGATATGTTGACTGGATGAATATGTTGGAACGTCAGTCATAAGTAGTCATTTTGTCATCTTCACTCCATCCTCTAAGAAGGCTCCTTGGATATATGCTTTTTTCACTTGGTTTTGGTTATTTTTCTTTTTGTCACTGGGTATTTTCTAAGTTATTTCAGTTCTTTTATGAATAATACCTGACCAGCGGATAATACAGAGACCTTCACAATATATAATCCCCAGGGCTGAGGAGAGATTATACCATGAGAGCAAATTCATAATGCGAGTTCAGCATCCACAATATTCTACACAGAGAAGAGCTCTGCATTGAGTATGAGCAGAGAGATGAAACAGAAAAGGTGGACAAAGGTAGAAGTGTGTTTCCATGAATTCAGAGTATCGCTGGAGAAGATCTTTCTTTTCCAGTTCATGTTTCAGAATTTCTCCACTGTGCTGTAATATCCCAGTTTTGAAGATGACAATGAAATGAGAAGATTGCACTATTGATTGTGAACATAAGGCCCCATCTGGCAGATTAAATGGGAGTGCTGCATGCACAAAACTACTGAGCACTCTTTTAGAGGAAAAGGTTAAGTTATCTGAATTTAACAACGATGAAACCTAGATGTAAAACTAGTGGTAAAGAAAATAATGAAAGATTTCTACTTTAAGCATTGCAGCTCAGCTTTGTAAATAGGCAAAAAGGACAAAATGCATGTACGCATGGGGCAGGTGGGGGGTGGAGGAAAGGACTTTTTTGAAAAGACAAAGTGGTTTCACTGAGATTCTACCCCTCTGAGCATTTTCTTAGAGTATTCTTCTTTTCCTTCTCCTCCTTTTCTGACTGTATCAGTACCTTGACTTCTGTGGACTTAAAGAGGCTATGGTTAATAGTATACAGTACAACAGTAGCAGGGACTTTAAGCAGGAAAAATATACCTGAGATATATCAAGTATCTTATGCTTTATTATTAAGTTGAGATAAAAGATTTATGACATTTCTAAGTACTTTCATGTCTTCCTCTGAACTCGGTTCATATAGACTCACAGTAATGAAACACTTGGCTGCACTATTTAGTGGCTGCAAGAGGTAGTCCCCATTTTTTAAAAGTCCATCTAAGACACTTCTGGAGGATTCTGTGTAATGTGTTTCTATAAACGGATGGTGCGAAGCAGTGGTTTTATTAATGCTTACTTGGACTGACCTGCATGTCTCCAAGTTCTGCTACTCACGGAATAATGTTCCCGTTCAGAATGATGAAACATTTACACTCACCAGAATGTCACGTATTACACATTTATAAGTGCGTTAGAGATGACTAACCAACAAAAATGATAATGAAAATTTTGTTTTGATTGAAAAGTGAGGGAAAAAAACGTCATCCATCTTTAATCTACTTATTTGCTGTCTGATGCGTACAGAACAATTTAGTAAACATTGTTCTAGTGGGTGGCTGTCAGTATGTGTATTTGGATGTCTCTCCGGAGTAATAAGTTCTGCACTGATTTATCAACTCTTGCTTGTTGCTATCATCACCTGTGCTGAGGACCATTGTTGCACTGGTTGGGCCCCTGGCTTATAAAGCAGCTTCTGGTTAAAGTGCTGAACTGGGGGATGTTTTCAAAATGTTAGATCTGACTTTCAAACTGAAATAATTGCTGACATTCTTTATCTTTTTTTTTTTTTTCATCATTTTCAATAAATGTGTTTTTCTGCTCTAGGAAAACAAGATTATAAGAAAACCAGGCCTATGTTAAGAGCAACAAGATTAAAAGCAGAGGCCAAGAAAACTGCACTAGGCGTGAAGGTAGAGTTCTCTTTGATAGCTTATCCCACCTTTGTGTATTTCTTGTTTCTTTTCCCCATAGATGTACTGCGTGAATATTGATTTCTGAGAGATATTGTTTATGACACTTCAAAATCTAAGTGGAATGCCGGAATCTAAAATATTTATGATGGATTGCTTTTACTTAACCCTAAGATAACTAGAATAGATGAAACACTAAAGGATTTTAAGTAGTCCATGTTCTTGTTCTGATGCATACTTTAATGTCAGTAAAATATTATATACGTAGAAAATTGATCTTTTCTGTGAGCCACTCTGTGCACAAAACAAATGCTTTAATGATTTTATATTGTTACAAAAGTGACAATACACAAAACATCTCCCTTCTTCCTCTTCCTGCCCTATACCCGTTTCTAAGAACTAGGCTTTCTAGAATAAGTTTCTTATGTCATTTAAAGACAGTGTTTGTTAAATATTGTAAATTCACAGCATTATCATCTCAGTCTGCATTCTTGTGTACTACCTCTGACTTGGAAAACAGTAGGCTTAACTAGCAGCAAAATACTTGGAAAGGGACTGAAATATGTTTTGGAAATGTCCCTGTTCCAGGCTGGTATGAAGTGTAATAGTGGCTGGCTGAATATGGCTGTGAATATGAAGAAGGAAGGCAATCAGGAATATTATGTTCTATCCAGTATCATCAGAATGGAGTTTGGCTGAATGTACATTGTTTATTTAGGTGGCATCCAATATTTTTCCATCATACTTATTTTTGAATCAAAGTAATATACAATTAGCTTAGCAGGAAGGTTAAAAAATGTTGTGTTTTTGTTTGTTTGTTTGCTTTGTTTTTAAAAGATCAGACACCTGAGTATTCTAGTGAAAGGAACTTTAGAAATGTTAAAAGGAGAACATTTTCTTGTTTCTGGCAGATGAGAAATCAATTTTTTCAAGTTATAGCTTATAGCAAATGCCAAGGTATTACTACCAAGCTGTAACAGCTGTTGAGCTGCCAGATGATGTATTTGGTTGTCTTCCAGAATTTGCTATTATAATCACGAAACAGTGCTTTCTTTTTGCTCCTGATTGCTGATCTCGATCAAGCATTACCATGCGATGCAGTATGTTTTCACAACATAATCTCCTCAGTTAGTGCTGTGTGTCAGGTTTTAATGAGAAAAAGTAGATTGCCTTTTTTGTTTAAAGGATAGATTATTAACCTTTTGAGTTCAATGTTTTCTCCTTCCCTTCTTATTAAATTTTACTTTTTCTTTTCATTTTACTTTCAATGACATGACCTTTTAAAAGTGATGTTCTACCTGGAGACTTTTGTTGTACAGCCTAGTTCTTTAGAAATGTACAAGTTTTACGTGTATCTCTTACAAGTGAGAAAAATATGTCCTTCAGACTATGTTTTGTTTCATTTTTATCTTGAGTAATTATTACTTTAAAATGATGGAGAATAGAAAAGCATACGTGTAATCATATGTATAATGAATACCAAATATTAGTGAATAAGGAGAACAAGAACAGTTTATACTGTACAAATTGTTTCTGCATATTTTTGTAGAATGCCAGCTTTGTTGCAGTTTGGAATGACTTTTGCCATCAAAGTGCACACGTGCTCTCCAGGTCCTGGGGTGTTGTGTTCCTGGGGTTGCGCTAGTTGCAATGTCTTAGGTGTCTTAGGTTTGCAATTCTGCCTCTGCCTTTTAAACAAACAAACAAACAAACCAAAACATAACAACAATAACAACAAAAACTTTAAAATATTGTCTTCTGGCTGTTACATTTCTTGCACACATGGGCCATAAAATCTGATTCTGATTGCCCCCAAACAGATCTCAGTCGTTTTCCTTGCTTCCTAATTGCTGACAAAAGCTGGCAGAGCTTAAGCAAAAGGGAAGGGAAGGTGGACACTTCTCCCTGCAGGGATGTGCTTGTGGGGCAAGGAAGGCACGGCCTTTGTATACAACCTTCTCGCTGAGCTTATATAACCCATCAGGTTATGTACAATTCTGAAACTATTTCGAGGCTAAATGCACATAATTGTTTGTTTCCTAATATTCAGAGTTTTGCATGTGCCTGAGCTCCTCATTTGGGAAGGTATTCTCACAGCTGTCACTTCATATTAGCAAAGTTTTCTGATGCTGATAAACAACATGGTTCACCTTCCTAAGGGTGAGGTTTTAGTGTTTTTATACGACGTAGGCTCCGATTCTGTACTGTGACAGTTGACTAACTTCAGTTTGTGTTGAAAGAAAAGTGGTGTAATTACAGTGCAATGCAATAAGTAGGCAGCACTTTAAATAGAAATGGCCAAGGCTCTTGTTAAATGTTTGAGAAAAAACATATATATGTGCACTCTCCATTTATTTGTTTATCCAGGTTTCAATACACGATATAGTAGGTATGCAGCACTTCAAAATATATTAACATTTTCCTATAAAAGCTAAGTTGCAGGTAATAAAAATACTGTAGAGGAGATATAACCTTATCATACTTATAGAAGTACAACCTCTCAAGGAAAGAGGAAAATTTTATACATTTACGAAAATGCCATTTACAATAGGTTTTTTTTAGTACTTAGTGATACCTCTAGCATTGTTTTGCACTGGGGTCCAATTCATGGGAAGAACAACCACTAGATATAAACTAAGGTATTTAGGGAAAGAGGAGGACTGAAAAACAGAGAAGGGATGTAGTCCTCAATATCTATGAAGATAATGAAATTCTGTTGTTGTGTATTTCACCATAAGAGCTGACAACATTTGCTTTAAAAAAAAAGCCTTATAAATGACATAAAACTTTCGAGAACTGATCCCCTGGAGATCCTTCACATTTCATCGCTGGCATACTAATTAGCTTGTCTTGTCAAACTTTGATTGCCTTGTCATTTTAATGCAAGGTTTAAAGTAACAAAGTTTCTTTCAGTCACTGCCATTTAGTACTTTTTAATTTCCCCAATGAGAGATTTTATCCATGTTGATAATGTCAGAGAAGTAGCTAAGCACTAATAACTATCAAAAGTTAGTTCAAGCAGGGTGACCATGCTAGTATTCAATGTAATATTCACTCTTTAAACATGTTTAAAAATTAAATATTGTAAAAGAGCTATTGTGCTGGCTCTGTTTGTATACATGACACTAATGCAGACAGTGCCAAAATACATGGTGCGTCTTGGACAAGCAGGATCCCTGTCTTAAGAAATAACTTGGAGAGAAAGCAATCTGTTGGATGTTTCTTGGTTTTTGGATAAGACAAAATTCTTTATAGCAGTACCAAAAAGGGAGCCTCTGAATTTTCTCTTTGTGGTTGTTTTGTTGCCCCCAGAGGTCGTGCTGATGGAAGCCCACCTGGAGGTGACGACCAGGTGGAGTAGCAAGGACTCTATGCTGTCAGTGCTGACTCAGCTCTTAGAGGTGCCAGTGGGAGGGTGGCAAGGGGAAGATGGTTTGAGGAGTGTTCAAGTTCAGCCCCAAATAGCTGGGGTTTTGTATGCAGAGGCCAAAAGTAATGGGAAGTCTTGAGGAGATGTTTTTTTCACAGGCTGCAAGAATGAATCTGTGGTCCAAGGGATAGATGATGAAGTCTTCTCTACTGTTGGAAAGCAGACACAAATCTGAACAGTAGCATTTTACACCCACTTGCAAAGACATAATCAGCTGCAGAATACCGCTCCATAGAGAATTATTAGCATCATAGTACATTGATTGAGCTAAGAAATAAATGTTTCTTAGAGAAGTGGAAGCTCTCTGTCTTGTCTTTCTTCTGCATATCTGCTTAATCTATTGTTTAGCTAGCTAGCTCTCTATTAAGAGTTTATCTCATCTGGAACAAGTTATGTATGAAGAGATAACAAAACATTCCTAGTGTATTTTGGCAAAGGGTGTTCTCTGATTTCATGCTGCTCATAATCTGCTATGTTAGTGGACTGTTTGCCAAGATATGTTGGGAATACAGTTTCATAGCTTTGCAGAAATTAAGGCCACAAGGGACTATTAGATCATTTGATCTGGCCTCCTATATACTACAGATCATAAAATTTCATCCAGATACCTTCTAGGAAATCCAAGCACTTTTGTAGGCCCAAAGTACTGGGTCTTCAAACCAGTTTATGTGCCTCACAAAAAGAGCAGGGCAGCTTAATATACCACCAATGAACAGTGTGATATATTCCCGGTGCTCCCAGCAGTCAGACTTTGATCCCTGACCTTGAAATGGAAGGGAGAGGGGAAAAAAAGCGTACAAAGTGAAAAAACAAAATCAGATTGCTCCCGTCTGACCCTGGCCTGACCAGTACACTTAAGCACAGTAATCATGGTGACTTTCAGCATGTGAACAAGATGCACCAGGCGGGAGCTTAGGAGGGTTTTCTGTACCATCTCAGAGCAGAAGTCCATCTTTCTCAGGCTTTAGTATCTGGCTATGACCAAGCTCTAACACTTCAAAGGATAGTTGAAAGAAAGGAAGTCCAACAATAAAACATCATATCCCGGTAATGGAATCAATATAATTGAAGGGAAATTTATTGGAAAGGACAGAAACTCTTACTCTGATCCTATATAGAAAAGTCTGAAGCACAGAAGCATGAACTGTCATTATTTTTGACAATCTGTTACTCCAGGGATTCAGAATGTAGCAGTGACCATGAAAACAATTCCAGTCTTCCCAGGCCCTGAAGGAAGGGAGCAGTCTGGAGGATTTTGTTCACCAGATCCAGAGCTAGCAGCCAGGACCTCCTTTCACACATGCCCAAGCTGAAGTATTCTTCCCAATGGCTAATTATTTTTACCTTTATTTTTTTGAGAAACCTTGCTATAAAAGACTCACAGCCATGGAAGTCCATATTCTCCCCAAGAGGTTACTTGAATGTTCATTCATTCTTGTTCCTAGGAAATTACATCTTATTTCAAGACCGAGTTTATCTAATCTCGGCAGGACCTCAAGAGGTTCTTGTAAACAAGGTAGAAGGACCCCACACTGTGAAGCATCTTACTTAAATACAGGTATATGGCATATAGTTATATGCTGTAACCAAGCTACCTCTCATTCTTCTCTATGATAAAATAAATAACAGTCATCTCCTTACTGGAAATCCCCCTTTCCACATCTAGAGATCGCACTGAGGGAGTGGTTACCTCTTAAATCGAAAGACCTTTTTAGAGTCACAGGCTTTCAAGGCAGAGTCTTCCATTTTGTAAGTACTGCCTTTGTAAGTGCTACAATATTATCTAGTAGCATCTTTGTAGTACTACAATATTACAATTATAACTACTATATTATCTTGCATTTAGCTGTGTTAAAATGAATCCTGCTTTGTGATCATATAACCATCTGTTTTAGATGACATTGTAGTAGTACCTTGGTTTCATTATTTGAGACCATAATGGTTTTTGTAACATCTGAAAATCTTAATGGTAAAAGTTTATAACCTAAAAATTACTGATAAAAGTTAGTAAATTACTTTTGTTACCTTGCATTAGATGTTAAATGTCTTGTTAACAAGTAAACATTCATTTTTAGTTCTTATTTTTTGAAATTCTAAAAAATGGTCACAGTGAATGCCCAGCTAAAGTCTTCCACTTAGAAATTATATGGGATAAGAAGATTTATTTTTAAGTCCATGTAAGTTTTATTTCTAAAAAGACAAATGTCCTTGGTCCATGTGATTTTCTTTTTATCCCTTTTCAGAAATATCTAGAAATAGTTTACCATTTCAGAGACAGAAATTTGTGGTACTCTTTCACCTAGATTAAGATGGTGTCAGATAAAATATATATATATATATATATATATATATATATACATCTATTTGGAGGACAATAAACAAATAAGTTAACATGTAAAAAACTTAAAATTTCCTGAGTGTGGTATTTTGTTATATACATGGTATCTGATACTGTTATACACAGTGTCCAAATATGTACAACTATATTCAACATATTTTCCCCACCTAGTCCCCCATGTTTTTTCATATCCTGATTACAGATTCACAGATTTCTCTAGGTTGGAAGAGACCTCAAGATCATCGAGTCCAACCTCCGACCTAACACTAAGTACTCCACTAAACCATATCCCTAAGCTCTACATCTAAACGTCTTTTAAAGACCTCCAGGGATGGTGACTCCACCACCTCCCTGGGCAGCCCGTTCCAATGCTTAATAACCCTTTCGGTAAAGAAGTACTTCCTAACATCCAACCTAAAACTCCCCTGTCGCAACTTTAGCCCATTCCCCCTCTTATTTAGATCCCAACTCTGCAACTTATTCCATCAGGTTGAATCTGAGGACATTACCAGAGTATTTTGGCATGAGAGACATAAAACTGACAAAAATGATAGGAGAATTAAATCTACGGTATTTTGTAATGGCATGTGTTTCCTTTATGGAGAAGTTTCTGACAAACTTAACTAAGCTGCAATCAATAGATTTCTGCAGAAATTCTAATTTTGAGAGAATATAGTAGAAAATTGTGTTCCTTTTAAAAGCTTCTTTGACTGTACTTTGGAATTTGAGAGCAGGGATTTTATTTCCTAGTGTTCTGCACCGTGTTATAAAAGAAAAAAGAAAAAAGGAGAAAAAGCCCTGTGATCATTTTAAGTTTATTTCTATAAGACTTCTTCTTATTGGTTAATTATTCATGGTGAAATCCTCAGAGTAAATGGATTTCGCAGAGGGATGATAGGGATGATCCATAAAGTGCAAGAGAAAGGGAGCTATATATGCCAAGCGGGGAGTATTTTAACATTTCATTTCTATGCATGGCTTAAAATACAAATAGCAAAGCCTGATAAGTATAAAACAAATTAGAATGACAATATGTACTGTTGTTGCACAGACAGTGTAGTGGTGTAGCATCTCATTTGCTACTTACATTGCAAAATTTATGTTTATAAAAGTTCATAAACTGGATACAATTCTTAAGAGACTGCATATCCCTAGCTAAGAGCCAGGCGTCCTTTGTTAGACCATTTATTTTAGATTTTTGTTACTTGGCCTTCTTCAGTAACTCAGAATTAAGGTGCTTGCATAATTCTCAAGCTTGGAATTTCAATAAGGCTTGTCATTCCCAGGGTTAATAAATACTGATCCATTCACCTACATCCTAATGCCTGTGTAAGGAAAGTAATGTTATCATGGTGTTACTTGCTGTAAAACTTAGGCAGAGAGAAATTAAAGAGCTGCTCCCAAGCAGTTATTGGGCAGCCTGAGGATAAAATCAAGATTTTCCCAGTTTTGCATCCCAGAAAACATATCTTTAATGCAAACATTCCCCCCAGTTTTGCTGCTGCTACCGCGGTATTTCATAAGGGAGTCTGGGGAGAAGGGAGAGGGAAGGTGGCCTGATTGTAGAGCAGAAAACATGGCAAGTGTGACATCCAAACAAGGGAAAAAACTTTTAATACTGGAATGAATTTGCTGTCTGTGTCAAGTGTGAACGGTGCCTGCATTGTACGGTTTTGTTGTCCACTCTCCTGAGCAGATGGAGCTTGCAGTTGTATGTCACTTGTTTATTACATCCTCTTAAGATTAGTAGCTGTGTGGCCAGATGGGTCTGGGAGCACAGCTGTGGATACAAGGAAATAAATGAAACCTGTCTGATGCTGCCATGCCCTTTTGTGAGATACTGACGTGTTGTAACTGCAACAAAGCAAAAATCACTTTCCTTTAATATATTAGTGAATTAGATGTATTTTTTTTTTAATCAAATCATATAAAAACAGGAGGGTAAGGCTCAGAGAATGGGATAACTCTAAGAGGAAAATGTAGCTGAAATCCTTAGCAAACAGCCTCAGCAAATTTACAGGAACGATTTTAATGTAAAATAAATTTAAAGTGCATATCAATTAATCATCCATATAAAATGTAAAGCAAAGGTTTCTATAGAACAAAGACTTCTATAAAGCTTACACCAACTAGGCAGTAGTATTTCAAAGTTTATTAGACGGCATATGTTGAATTATTGATCCAACATTCTGATAAACTATATAATGCATTCATGTAAATGCAAATGAAATGCTGTTCTATAGAAGAATGCCAGATTATGGGCTAGACTTTAAAAAGTGAAGCTAACACACTTTTAACTCCTTCATGGCAGTGGACGTGCAAAGTCAGTCACAAAGCTACCACGAATCTGGAGATCCCGGATGGGACTTGTCCTGCAGCGTAGATCTCTACACCTGACCCATCATCTACACTCCCTTCATAGTCTAAGGGGAGAAACAGGCATTTTTAGAGGGTGTCCCTGTGACCTCGTTTAGATTTCTTGTTTAGGACACAAGGAATCTTACACTGAAGAGGGCCAGATCCTCTCCTTCACCTGGAAAGGTTGCCTGATTGTCTAGGTGAGGTGTAGGCATCTCCCTTCTGTCCCACTGGCAGAGTAAGTTTGATGTAAGCATCTTCTGTACCAATTCAGATTAGTTGCTATAAATGCATTAAACTGTTTCTCCCCTTTTAAGTATATGGGTGGGTTGCTCTGATGCAGATGATTTGTAGGTTAACATGAAGCTGAGATTCTGAGGAGAGATTATTGCTTCTTTTTGTAGGGAGTAGGTGGTTTGTGGGGGTGGGCAAACTGACCTGTTCCTTATGAGTACATGATTTGTACGTGTACCCCAGTACATGATTTCAAAAATCCTTCACGGTGATAGGTAAGGAAGCGGCGCGTGCTGTTAGCTGTGAAAGTGGTACTTACTGTGGGCTGGAGGAACACAGGGGTTTTTCTCAAATCTGTATTTCTTCTTTTATTGTCTAACAAAATGAGAGTCAACGGTAAAGGGAGTGTGCTGTGCTTTCCTGGAAAATAAAAACTTAAAAATCTGAAACACTGCAACTTTGCGAGAAGTAGTGTTTTAAAGAGGATGATCACACTCTGATTTGTTATATCCAAGATCTAAAGCTGGAGCTTAACAGAGTCCAGCCTTAAGATAGAATATGATGATAGGCAGTCACATAGTGAATATGACGTTTAGTAGAAAAACATTTTTTTCTGATTCTGAAAGCTGCTATAAATCATGTATACTTTGGAAGACTCTTTTATGTTAATTAAGGAAGATGCAGCAAGTTGCAATATTTTATGGGAAGAGAGGCAAGTGCGAATTGTTGTGCTTTTTGCCTTATTGAAGAGAGGAAAGAAGAAAAGTTTCATCCAATTCTGAAGGATTTTGTAGATCCATATTGTAATGTATGCCAGGAGGTTGGGAGGTAGAGGTAGCAATTTTCATTGACTTCCACCATACTGTGTTTGCTTCATTAAAAAATTACAAATTTGTTGGCAAAAAGCAGTAACATATTGCTAGAAAACATCAAAATTCACAGTGTAAATTCATAACTTAAATTTGTGTTCAAAACTGTGGTTCATGAATTCTGTTTTCTTTTGAAAAGGAAGGGATGGAATAATAAAAGGACATAAAGCTCCTATTTCTAGGTCAGACCAAGATCTTTGAGCCAAGGATCTTATTTCTGGCGGTGTATCAAACTCACCAAAATCTTTATTAAGTGAATGGGTTTTATAACACTCTGAATTGGTAATCAAAAAGAAGAAATCATTAAAGTATTGATACATTATGCAGAGTCTACGTCTGGTGTTATTTTGATGTGCATTATAGAGGGGAAGTAACATTTATTTCTTATTTATCTTAAATTATGATAGTGTTCCTAACAGTTTTTGTTTTGCTTTTTTTTTTTTTTTCTGCAGGAAGTTGCCCTTGTCCTTGCAGCTATATTGGTATTTTTGTTGGCTTTCTATGCTTTCTTTTATCTTAACATTTCCAATGAAGTTGACCTTGATCTGGATCCAGATGAAAACTAGCAGATGCAATGAATCTATCATCACGATTTCTTCAGCTTGAACAAGACTACGTAGGAACACACAGTCTCTTCACTGTGAGACAGTAAACAATGCCATTTCTTGCAGTCCAAATTAGTAAGTTTTGCAATACATCAGTTACTTCTACATTCCAGATCTCCAAAATAAACGAAGAACACTCACGCCCGGCAAGTATATTTGGTTAACACCGAAGCCAGGAGCTGCAGTACAACACATGAAGTTTATTGTTTACATTATTTTTTCTCAGGCAGAGAACTTTGATGTCGAAAGACAGGTGCTATTATTATCATGGGTATTGATGCTGACTTCACAGGAGAAGAATCTGCCTTGAGTAAATTTAGGAATCAAAGCTTCCTAATAGCCAAATTAAGTTCCTTTCCCTTTCCCAAGAGGAAGCAGAAATACCAAATAAAATAATCTTTTATTGTTTTATATTTAAAGTATATCAAAAAACCCTCGGTCTTTCTCTCCCTTTTAATCTTTCTTGTAAATGTGTGCGCACACATGCACACACAAAGATGGAAGAAATTGTAGGAAAAAATTATCTTTTTAGAAGCAGTCTGTCACCTCCTATATGGACTTAATTTTATGTCATCCCAGATTCTGTGTGCCCATATATCTACAGTAATCTTTTTCATTCTTTTGCCAACTGTTCAGCACACATGTGTTCTGTCAGAAATGGCACCTGGATGACAGAAGCTCTAGCATTCGCATATGCCTCTGAAACACAGTTCTTTGCCTCCTGTGCTGTCTGAACTAGTGTAAATAGAAAGTTCAGTCGATGTTGGGTTTAATTAGTGTATTGCTCTATTATTAATATAAAGTCAAAATTATATTTTAATTATACTCTTCCTGTTGTTTGTGGTATCAACTGGCTCTACCTGTGAGGGGGATGTTGTAAAAAAATTCTTTGTGGTTATACAATCATTTTTATCATCAAACTAATGTGTGAAGTTGTAAGTATTAAGAGGCTTTTTTTTTTTATGTACACTTCTAATAATTGGGAAAATCTTGGCTCTGTGTCATCCTTTAATTTTCACAAAGTCTCTTTCAGAATATGCAGTGTAGATAACATTTCTGATGCCTTTGATAACCACAAGCAACTTGAAGAAGTTGGTATGTCAAAGCAGCTGCAGGGAGCTGTTAAATTCTGCCTTTACACTGTTCTGCTTCAGCTTCAGCATATTACTGAGCTTATGGTTGTAAAGGTTTTGGTTTGATCCTTTAAATTTGTGGTCAGTCTTTCTCTAGTTTGGTTTTGTTTTGAAACCAAGAAGAGCATGGAGCCATTAGTGCTGAATGTGCAAATAAGTTAGGCAGATTAACTTCCAGAAAAGCTACTATAATTCTGAAATCTTGTTAGCAGACTAGCTTGGTTGTATCTTTGATACTAGTCTGTGGGCTGAAGGTTAGGTTTAATTGTAAATGAGACATTTACTGACTTTTCCAGAAATGCCTGAGTAAGATTCCATACACTGATTTTGAAGACAAAGGCATACCAAATCCTAGCAACTGTTATAATGGAAAATATATTTATTTTAAATTGACACAGTCCCATTATCACCACTTAAGGAACTTAGATCAATGCAGTTAATTTTTAAACCATACAGTAACTATGACCATATACGTTATGGCTCTCTAAGGATACACTTCTTATCTCTCGTACTCCTCATTCACTTTATGTAATGCAAAACAACTCCTCTAGAAATTCAGAGTACAACCGTCTTCCAAGAATATGAAAGGGAAAAACATATACATGCAAATATTTCTCATTTTCTAATTATGACTGTTACAGACACAAAATCTTAACATTTATACATTCATATGACTTATAGGCGGGTAATACTCTTATACGTGACCAAACGCTTACCAACACGTTGAATTTATGGTGAAGCATTTTCTGACACATGGCCCGCCTTTCAGTGCAGAGAAAAGCATATCACAATCTGTCTTCTTGGATGTGACATGCCGTTCATTTCACCAGTGCCACACCACATGTCACAGAACCTACAGACCTCTCCTTTTACTTTGCATGAGCAATTTTCTTGTTCCATAAAATGCTGGAAGGATTGCTTTCTTAATGTGTTTATGTAGCTCCCTGGGTGGTATGTGGTCTCAGAATGATGTGTGGTTATCCCCATCATGCAAGTTGTCTCGTAACTTGCTTTCTGACTTGGTTACATTAAAAAGCATGCTATTCTTACTGTCAAATTTATGAAGTTCTTAGAACATGAAGATCTCATTTCCCATAATTATGACTCATAGACAAAATCTGAAGTGCATAAATGTGTGACTGAAGCGACTTTCCTGTTTTGTGGCTTATCAGTCCATATTGCCCACAAGTACCATAGTTTGCAGTTTGTCTGTTGGCTTCGTTAAGGTTAGGCCTTCTCATTTGCATGAAAGATATTTTCATGTAATGAGAAGATTTTCTGTTGCTTAAATAAACTGGATAGAGTTCTGTTCAGTGTACACAGAAATACCTGGTAAATATTGCAGGAAGCACACTGTTTCTCTTATCAGCACAATAATTTCTAAAGGAACCATGTCAATATGTTTTTAAAGCTAAAAGCTTCCACCTTTCATAAATTTTTTTATCCCTGTTTTTCTAAAAGGCACAAGCACAACAACATTAACAATGAGTTTGGATTATGAGCTTACTCATTTATGAATTCGCTGAAATTACAACTGATTTACTCAAAGGAGATCATAATCTAACCTGAAGTTATTTTTACTTTCTAGTGACCATACCTGGTAATTTAGAATAGGGACTGATTTGAATCTTGCAAACATGTGGCTTATTTTGCTCTTAATTATATCACAGACTGAAATATGCCTCCTTATTTTTGGACCATCTATCTTTGTATGAGTTGCTTAGTGCCTATGTTAATAATAAATGTATTTGTATTATCTTTGTGCTCTTATTAATGTTGGAGGTATCACATTGAATTACATATACATTTTGAAGGACACTAAAGCAATCTGGACAGCACAATGTTCAAATGTGCACAGTGATATTCACCAGCTTTAGAATATTTATATTATTCTATACCTTTCTAACCTCTGAGCTCATATTCAGACTAAGTGTAGCCTATGAATACTTAAAAGACAATAAAGAGAACTTCCCTTGGCATCTTATCCAATACCAATACAGCAGATTTTCTGTAGATGAAGTTGTTCCGTGTAGCTCCCATCAACTTCAGACAAGTTGACTTTATTATAAAAGTGATACTTTTATACACTTGCTTCAAAGAAAGATTGCTGATCAAATCACTTACACAGCAGCCCTGGCTTGACTGGGTAGGTTTTTTCAAGGGTATTTACCTCTGGGAACAGGGTAGACTTCAGTCTGCTTGTGGAGTAAACAGAGTTTCTTTCAGGCAGAGGTTGTGGTGGAGATGCCTGTACTGGGCCCTCGCGCAGTGGGTGGGAGAGGATGTCCCATCTGGAAGAGTCTCTGGCTAGGAAGGCACGACAGCCTTCCAGCAGTGATTTTGCTCAGTAAATATTTCCTCAGCAGTTTTTCTTTTCCCTTTGATCCCACAGAGGCAGAACCAGCATGTAGACCATCTCAGGACAGAAGCCTCAGTATAGTAGTTTTACTAGTGCTGCTGGTGAGCATTGCCAAGGAAAGGCTTTAACTCTATTTCCTAGAGTCCATAAATATATTTTACTGGAAGCTTAGGAGGCATGTTAAGCATTTCCCTAATGGACCCTAGAGATGTATTTAAACTTTTGTTGAAGAACGCTTTATTTAAACTTCACTGTTGCATATC
Source organism: Anser cygnoides (assembly GCF_040182565.1). Classification (NCBI taxonomy): domain Eukaryota; kingdom Metazoa; phylum Chordata; class Aves; order Anseriformes; family Anatidae; genus Anser; species Anser cygnoides. Next base: position 138,332,985 of record NC_089874.1, on the reverse strand, counting down.
ATATGGACATCATGTGATTCAGGGTATGTCATAGCTCCTTCCATTCATCAGACCAGCTTGTAGCAGGGACAGCACGTACATAACTGCAAAGATGTACAACACCAGCAAACTCATCCTTTCATTTAGGTATAATCTAGAATAGCTGACCTAACAAGCTGTGTTTGGAAGCAACTTCTAAACAACCCAACTGAGCGAAGGCACAGTGGAAGCCCTACAAAACTACCCATCCCATGTCCATGAAAACTGCTACCAAGGAAGAGGCTTTTCTGCTGAATTAGGGCCAAGTTTTGAATGCTGCCCCTTCGGAGAGGAAAACGTTGCTAGCAGCTCCCAGTAGAGTTATGATTCATTTTGCTCTGATGTATGGGATTGCGCCTATAAAAGGCACAACTGAGCCAACTGGTGAAGGTCAAATGCATTTGGGACAATTTTCTGTAAAGTACTGTACTTGAAATGCAGACTATGCAAGTTAGAGTGCCAACAAACAGGATACTACAGATCTTGATTGCATTTCAAGTTTTACTTACAGTAGCATAATAATTAGTGATGCTTATGACTAAGAAAATAACAATATGGCACATCAATAAGACAGCAGAAATGTGACGTTGGAACTGCTTCTTAAAAGATTTTGTGGTGGATTATGCCTGCACTTTGGGAAATGAATCCATGAGATAAATAAACTGGCAAAGATTGTCTGTGATCATATGCTTACAATATTTTTCCCTGAAAGAGCCGACGCTGATATATCGCAGCACTTTTCCCCATCATCCTCTTAGTTTGCTGTAATACATTCTTTCATAGATGTATTTCTACACTTTTCCAAGAGTGAAGAAATATTTTTTTTGTAGTTTATCAATGCATTTAACTGACAGAATCCTCTACTCTTCTTCCACCCCCACCCCCCCTTAATCAGAACCAAATTGGTGGGGAGACAGCCAAAATGTTAGGTACCAGTGTCTCTCAAGCAGATGTCACACCACTATTTTTTAGCTCGTTTAAATGAATAAACATGTTAAACTGTGAAGTATTACATTTTGGATTTTTTCATTTAAAAAAATGGGACAATCTGTTTACTGTCCTTAATTGAGACAACAATCCTGGTGGTTGCCAGTTTTGGCAGTTTTAACGATGAACTATAAATATTGGGACAAATCAACTAACTGGTGATTGTGAAGAATAGTTCAAGTAGAAGCCTCATTTTGCATGAGTACTTTTTTCAGTGCTATATATTTTTTCTAACTTCTATAATTGTTATACTGTTTTTGCATGTTAAAGCCACAAATAAATACATGACTAGTCAAACGAGAGTCCTGATTCCCTTGTCTTATTCTTAGTCACTGAAAAGCAGATAAAAGCTGGCAGCTTATCTAGTTTTTCCAAATTCTTCCCAAAAGGTGTTTGTTCTGGTCAGTTATAGATATGGATATTATGAGGTATGAAAAGCTTCATTTTGCTGCACCTTCGAAGAAGTGAGTCTGCCATTTCACAAGGAAATTGTAGGAATTTATAAAGCAGAGGCACAGGAGGTAAGTATGGAGTATGGTGACAAACCGATACCTTTGTCCTATCACAGCCCCCCTGGGAATGAGAGTGGAAAGAAAAAGAACGAAAATGGCCAGTTCTTCCAGCAGACAGCCACCATGCAAGTCACCATGTTGCTGGAGAAGAGGATGGAAGAAATGCTAACTCTGATGTCAAATCAGAGCTCACTCAACTTTTTATTTTTTGTAGGGAAAAATAAAAGGGGGGGAGGGGGGCAGGAGGAAATAAAGATGTCTGAAACGAAGCAACTTCTCGCTGGATCAATGGTTCATATATTTAAGTAAGGAATAAAGTGGTTTGGTAAATTTACACCTGGCTAATTGTTGCTCCCTTCACATTAAAAACAACAACCAACAAAAAAAGCCAAGCTAAAGTAGCATTGTGTGTCTGCTATGGAGTTAAATGTAAATGTTCTTACTGATATTGGCAATGTCTTCATTTCTCTGGAGACACCTTCTTCTCCTGTGATCTGAACAGCAGAGAGGACAGACAGGGAGGGAAATGGCCGGGGAGCCCTTTTGCTGATTCTGCACTCCTCAAGCATCACCCCTGCTCAGCAGGGACCTGCTGGTGTTTGGAGTGGACTGCACTCCTGGATTGCTTTGGACAGGCTACAAAAAAGAACAGAGCAGTGCTTAACCTAGAGGGCGAGTCTCCTACCATCACTGGAGCCTGATTTTTTACCATAAATAAAGAGAAGCTGAGAGGTTGAGGCTTTTTACTTTTATTTATTGGGTTCTCAGAGAGGTGCCAGAAAAGTCTTCTTTTGTTGTTGTTGTCTGTTTGAAACTTGTTTCTGCATAGTTGTTTGCCTTACTCAGCGTGGGACTGCTTTCCAGTAAAAGGGTGCCAGGCTCATGCTTACTACTTTCGGTAGGAAATCTGTAGACGTTATTCTTTTGCAAGGGCAGGATGAGCTGCCACCTGCATTGCTCTCACCTGGCTGAAACTGAAGAGACCTCAAATAGTTATTACGCTATAATACAGAAAGACCTGCTCTGCTTTGGGAAGGACAGTAAAATCTGAAGTCAGGGAGATTTTTTTTTAGCCTTTCTTACCTCAGGAGCCTTCACACTGGCCCACATAGTTAGAGTTCTTATGTCATTATCTGCTTTCTTGTCTTTTGATGGCTTCCTTTAGCTTCTCATTTAAAAAGATGAGCTAAGGTGCTATAGTTTTCTAATTAAAGCAGGGCTGTTTTAATAACTGTAGCATGGGTTCTTGCTGCCCAAATGAGCTTATGACTGTCCCTTCTTAAAAGTCAGATGGTCGTATCTGAGTTTATTTGTTCATTAACTGTAGCTATTCTCAATCTGCTCATCTCAGGCATTACTTTACCTTTGTGCCACTGTGTCTTTGCCCTTCAAATAATAATAGAAAGTGCTGAACAGAGAAGACAGTAGAGGGGCTTCTTCAGATCACTGGTGACAGTAGAGAGGCTTCTTCAGGTCTTTGAAGAGCAACTTTTTACTTGGAGAGCAACTTTTTATTCAGGCAGATAGTGATAGGACAAGGGGGAATGGCTTTAAACTAGAAGAGGGGAGATCTAGTTTAGAGGTTAGGATGAAATTCTTCACTCAGAGGGTGGTGAGGCCCTGGCACAGGCTGCCCAGAGAAGCTGTGGATGCCCCATCCCTGGAGGTGCTCAAGGCCAGGCTGGATGGGGCTTTGGGCAACCTGGTGTGGTGGGAGGTGTCCCTGCCCATGGCAGGGGGCTGGAACTGGGTGGGCTTTAAGGTCCCTTCCAACCCAAACCATTCCATGATTCTATGATTACCAAAGCCACAAATTCACTTAAAGTTGGGCAACCTATGTTAGGAAAATTTTTCCAGATTTTGAGTATGAAAAGCAGCCCTTTAAAACCTGCTGTATTCCTGTGAATGTTATTTAACAGTCTTCACACTTACACATGAAGACTTGTGAGTTCACATTAAAGTAAGGCAAGCTAAAAACATGATTGTATTATTCATGACAATACTGCAGATTTATTTATTTGTTTATTTCTCATAGACATTCATCATCTTTAATTAATAGAAAAGCTGTTTTGTTTTGGTTTAATACAGTTTGGTCAAATGTAGCATCTCATTTGAAATGTTACACAATGGTAATTTACCTCTCTTTGTTTAAAGGTTGCATCAAAATAGGAATTACTTGTCATATGTATGAATTTTTCCAAAGACTGTGATGCTGAAATTTGATAATTTCTTCTTGGAAATTTCAGATCTATAACTCTAACAAGAGCAAAGGTTTTGAAATTATTCATTGACTGCTAATTTTACCTTCTGTATTAGGAAATTTTCAGCTTGATATCATGTTGGAGTTTGTAATTCCTGAAAAACAACTGAAAAGAAAAAAAATAAACATGTACGAGACTCTTCACATAGATTGTTTAATCTCTTTTATACACACTGCTATGAATGGACTATATTGGTGGTACAGGGTGATGGAGAGACGATGCATCTGAGACAATCTGCAGTGTTTCCTTTGATTGCTGCACCCTGAACCCTGGGTGGCAAGTGATTCTGCTACACTATGTTATGCTCCTAGACACGGAAGAGACATGTCACTAAATGAATACTGTGTGCAGCAGAAGATAGCTTCTGTTTTGTACATCTTCATGTAAAATGTACAGATAAGGAGAAAGAAAAATACTCCCTGTGAGCAAGGGCATTTGGAAACAGTAATCATTGCTGCAGCACAGGAGATATGTATGGGCATAAAATGTATTAAATTTAAAAGGTAATATAAATACAGAAAGGAAGTTTTCATTACGATGCACATGTATATAGGATAAAAGTAGGTCTTACTCCTTTGTCATATACTCACTGCCTTACAGTACAAATCTGTAGAGTAGCTTCCACAAAGCTGTTATCCCTCCTATTCCACCACTAGTTTGGAGATCTTCATTGCCAACTCAGAATAAAAAAACGATTGTGTATTTCCAAGAACTGAAGAAAATTAAAGCATCCTTGTTAAGTATTCAATTATTTGGTTTCTCTGAAAGGGTCTACTGGATGATACGTACAATAATGTAAAATGCATCATGGTGTACAATAACAAAGAAATAACAACTGACTTTCAACTGATCAGCTAACAGTGGAGCAGGCCTAGGGGCCCTCCTTGCTTCCTTGCTGCTTCCTTGCAAAGCCTGGAGATCTGTCACGCCCACTCATCAACATTTATTGCAGTTACCAGCTTTGTTTTTGTGTCCTCTGTAAAGAATTAAGACTTTAGGGTCTTTGGTCTGTTTGCTCAGGTCAAGACTCTTCAGCAGATTTCTTCCAGAGAGCCGTGAGCAGTTTGAAAAGAGACCACATACTCTTACATCAGGTTAACAAGGAGGTCAGCAGAAGATGAAGACACTGAAAAAGTGACTCAGCCTCCCTCAGAGCAAGAAGTGTGTGCTGAGGTTGTCTGGCAGTGGGGTACCAGATATGTCAAGCTCCGTACGAAGGGAGGAGCGCGCCTGAGCAGATGGATCTCAGGGTGCCATCAGGGACTGGATGCAGATGTACTGCCAGATGCTACTTCTTATGCACTCCCTCCTGCGATGGCATAAGCCCAAGAAAACTTATGAGAGGACCCCAGTGAAATCTTGCTCTTCAGGAGTCAGAGTTGAGGCCATGAGAAGCATCCCTCATGCTAAGTATGATGAAAAGTTGGTCAATTCATTAACAGCTTAATATTATAGGAGCTGCAAGCACTAAAATAGACCTTCCTTGACCTAACAGCAGGAGTTCATTTGTGAATGAACCTTTGTGAAAGTCTGGGCACATTACAGATAACCAAACAGTTTAATACTTGTTACGGGGAATGTATGCAGCTGAACAAGAGAGAAAAGAGACATTTCAATGAGAAATATGTTAATTCTGTTCCAGAGGAACTACAGAGGCCCCAGCTCTGATGGAGGCTGAGGAAGGAGTCATGTACACTAATGATGTCTGCCTCCTTTCATCATCTGCTAGCAACAGGGTAACATATCTTTCCACCCAGCCAACATGAAGACTTTAATTAAGTAAAACAGGATTACAAAACACCAGGCTACCTAGCTGCCCCAGTTTGGAGAGCTGCAGAAATAAAGATCTCAGTTCATTAAATTACAGCTTATATAGATACCCCACTATTACGTGCCTCACAGACAAATATCAAAAACAGATCCACCAGCAACATTTTCGTGTGCTGTCAAGTTCTTCTGTGTCTCAGAAGTCTTGAGGAATACAGAGACCATGACATGTGTGAGAGTTTCTGTCTTATGTTGCTCCTCTCACAAGGTGTTCCTTGACCTTAGCATAGGCTGTGAGCTGAAGTTTGCAGACTAATGAGGAAGAAAAGGAGGATATTCTATAAAAGCTCTGCTGTATGCTAGTCTTAATCATTCAGAGGCAGACATCACAGATGTCCTTGAAGGTGGAACTGGGATAAAGTACTCCAGAAAAGATGCTCTTGTCCTTGTTTGGAAAGCACAACGGAAAAATGTTTGGGCCTTGTATGTCCCAGTGGAAGAATAATCAGTGATGTGTAAGGCTGAATATGCAGTCCTGAAATGAGGGTAGCAACCAGCAATCAGAGGAGTCCCTTCTTCCAGAACCTCAAACCCACAACAGTGTCGTGGCCCGAAGGAGCAGCTCTGCCTCTCCATCCAAAGACCAAGGCTTTGGCGAGCTCATCCTACCTGGGAGCTTGGGAAAAATAAACCTTGCATGGCCACTTAACAGCAGTTACACAGTATGCCTCTCCAAGAATGAAAACTTGCTCACACAGGAGAAAAGAGCTTGAGAGCCTCTGTGTAACGCTACCACCCACCAACACCCACTATTTGTGAATTACATATCTAGCTTTCATCCCTCTGAAAAACAAAGTTGATTTGACTAATACCATAATGTTCCTAATGACTTGCTTTCTATATATATGTGGCAGCTGCATTAAAAAAAAAAAAATTAAAAAATGCCCACACAGATGGTAGCTTGATTCACTCTGGCTGATGCAGATCGCCGTTGCTCACAGGGATGGATGCAGCACCTCTGGCAGGGCAGTTTATGTTACAGAAGGCAGGGGTCTGCTCATGGTTATGCCCTCAGGACACTTCTCCCCTTCGCCTGCTCTGGGACTCTTCAGTCCCTGCAGGGCCAGGGTGGCTGATGATGCTCCCTGCTGCTGCATCAGCCCTCTGAGCTGTTTAAGCATTGACAGGGCTTATCCCCGAAGCACTCCTGTGCAAGCAATACCCTGGAGGCAAAACCGAGACAGGAATGCAGGTGGGAGGATGAGCAGAAGCCTCAGGGGACACAAAGCCTGTACGCTAAGTTGTCAGGAGGATGGTGTCTAAATCCAACTCTAGTCATAAATGAAGGGAACTTGGAAGTTGGGTTGGTTTAGGGTTGATTTTTGGCTGATCTGGATGTACAGTGGACAGCTGCCCACACCAGAAGTCACCAGGGAGCAGAAGGCAGTCTGGAGCTGTAGATGTGTGACCCTGCCTTCGAAGGATGGCTGCCCTCCCAGCTTATCGGCCCCTTGTCTGCACTGGGACCTTATGGGTAACTTTTGGAACAACCTGGTGACAGGCTGGCCCACTTCACAGCATGCCAGTAATAAATTTGCTTCTGGGCGTGCAGGTTTGTGGGACTGTGATCTCTGAAGGGCTGCCACCAACTGCTCTTAGGGTGGCCTGTGGCTATTGTCTGTATGGTAGTAGAGGATTTTGAGAAAGACTGTGGGCCTATTCAAACAAATTCAACTTTTTATGTAAATGTTCTAATTTTGCTGTAGCATAGTTTTATCCTTTCTGTGCATGACTTAAGGAGAACTTAAGAAACTAAAGCAATACACTGGCAACATACACATGAACGACATTACCATAGCCCCATTGAGTTCATTATAAAGCCTGCCTGGAGAACTAGCCTTGTAGTAAGTGAGCAAGCCATCTTTCCTTCCAAAACCCACAATGTTCCCATATAAATTCATTTTCTGTGGATCAAGGATTGTGCCACAACAGAATCCGAGTGTCTGAGGCTGTCAGGGCCCTCTGGAGGCCACCCGGTGCCACCCGCGCCCAAGCAGGGACACCCAGAGCAGGGTGCCCAGCACCACGTCCAGGCGGCTTCTGAAGGGCTCCAAGGAGGAGACCCCACAGCCTCTGGGCAGCCTGTGCCAGGGCTCCGTCACCCGCACAGCACAGAAGTGCTCCCGGTGCTCAGGGGGAGCCTCCTGGGGGCCAATTTACAACAGAAACATTAGCCCAGCTTTTCAAAAACTATCCAGCAAAACAGTGTAGTTTTGGACTAGACTAGGACAAATAGGGTTTGGGGGATAAATCAGAAGCCAAACACTTTTCCCCAGGGGAAGAATTATAAAGGCCTGGACACTGAGAAAGGCTCAGTGGGACTGCAAGGCTCAGCCAAACTCTCGTATCGCCCTAAGCTCTATCACACGTGGTGACAGCATGGGCCCATTCTGCTGACAAAACATTTTCTGAAGCCAGCAAGGACATGGAGAAACGTCCAGTCCAGCGTGCAACCCCTGCTGAAGAAGAGAGAGCTCTACCCAGGGAGAAGCAGCCCAAACTGCATCAAAAGCATGACAGAACTTTGTTTTGAGTGTGGAATAAATGGTTTAGGAATTCATGAAGCAAATGGAAAAATAGAGCTTTTATCATACATAAACAAGGATAAAAATATTGTAATTCCCCAACATTTATGCAGTTGTGGGGGTTCATTGAATTGTGCAATTCATCAGCTGTTGTGGATATTACAGCAAGAGTGTGGGGGTTTTTTTTATTTGTTTGTTTGTTTTTTTCCTAGTGTGTTTCACTGCTGTATCTCTCTCTAATCATGACCAAGATCTAAGCAGAACTTCAAAAGGCTATGTCACTTGCTGTCTCCCACACGTGTGTTTTTTCTTGTGCTGCATTAAACAACTGGTTTGCATTTGCTACTTTTCACAGGAAGCCAAGATAAAGCTGCAACTTCTGAATAGTCCTAAATTGAAATTATAGTGGGGAAAAGAAACCTAGACCCTCATCGCCAAAAAATAATTGAACAGTTGTATACTCTATTCAGTCACAGACTAAAATACTTATTTCTAATGATTAAGTAATAAATAATTAAAATATTTTAAAATTAAATTAAATATTAAAATACTTTTACATATTTTAATTAAGTCCATGATGCAGAGTACTACTAAATTCATTAAGATAAATGTGATAGGTTGGGATGAATGTAGGCATCTTAAACAGTGGTTCACTTTGCTCACTTTGTGGTGCCAGCAGGCTTTATCCCGAGATTTGCTCAGAACATATTTCACAGTCACTGAGAAGCTGCACACTTCAGTCCATCACGGGCAGCTTTTCTCTCCCCAGTCCCTCCCTAAATATGGTATCAGGATAGCTATACAGATTAAGATTTTGTCTTTAGGTTGAGGCAAATCTCCAAAAACTCATGATTACTATACACCCTATAGAAGTTTTCCACAACGATAAGCATTTTTTAGCTGTTGCTTTCCTACAGACCTCAATTCAAGTAATTTTCTTTTTATTATTATTTATTCACAGTTTCCCCTTCTCCTGATCCTAATCTATCACACAACATTGATACTATCTGTGTTTAACCAGATGTTGTGATTCATTCCAGAGGTGGAATTAATTAAATATTCTATTTAAATGTAAATTACTATTATTTTTGTTATCATCCTCATCATCTAATGCTAGGAATGTATAATAAGGATTTATTTGTCCACATTTGGAATAGAAAGAAGCTCACAGAGGAATAGAGGAAAGCTATTTGTCTACCTAATGCTTAATGTGAATGGACTTGTAGCTTATTATCAGTGTTGTATTTTTTGTTTTGGCTTAGCTAGCACTAAATGTAATGAAAACAGTTTGGAGGTATTTGTCTGAATTCAGTAAACAAATTGTTTTAAACACCTTTGAACATGAATTTCACATTATGGCTTAATTTTCCTGGCAGACTTTATCATTCAGTTGTAGGACATCCTCCTGTTGAAGCACTGAGAGAAATGGTTTACAGGTGCATCTCACCTGTTGCTCATTGTGAAAAGATTTATACCATTTAAAAATGGCTGCAAAATTATCTACATGGAACTCTGCTACCTGTTTCTCAAAACATGGTGTATACAATTTATTCCTACTAAAATCTGGAGGAGTCTTCATTAGCAGAGCCTCTTCCCCAGCAGTGGGGGAAAATGTGTCCTTCGTTCCTTTGAGCCGTACTGGCTGATGGCAGAAAAACAGTCGGAAGCTCCCAAATACAAAACCCCAGATTTTAAGAAGATTCAAGTCCAGTGAAATTTTTGTCTATCTCCACAGTCTAGCATTTTACTATTCAATATCTCAGTTCCCTGATCCTTGGTTGGTTGCCCATGCTCCATGAACAGCACATAGGGAATGTCAGATTCACAAGGACAGGGCATGGTGCCTCACTTCAATCAAAGGACGTGGAGAAGTGGAAGCCAGGAGCCTGTCTGAAATCACATGCCTTCCCCTTCCCCAGCATGGCTTTTAAATTTCTATGCCATCATGAGGATTTGTCCTTTTCCCTACCATCTGGACACTCTCTTGACGGTAGGTGCCTAAACCTTCTCTGTCAAAGGTGGAGTGGCTGTCACGTCTCTGAAATCACAGTCCTGATGCAAATTACCATGGCTTTTCTCTGAAAAGGGACGGGAAAATCGCACACCAGCTTCCAGAGAAATGAAGCCTCCTGGCTAGAGTGTATTGCAAGAGGAATGAGCTCTGACCAGACAGAGTAATGCATTGAAGGTATCTCTCATATCCTATTCAAATATTGCAGTATTTGACTCCAGCATATTTCAAAGGAAATTTATAGCTGTCATTGTGTTTTATGTAAAATCCAATTTCAGAGCTGTTTGGTAGGAATTTTCAGAGGACTTGAAGCAGTCCTGAGGGAAGATAAGTGGAGAAACATAATTTTGGGGTCCCAACTAATCTGGTGCATGAACGAGATGTTGGGCAATTTGACCTTTTTAAGGTTGAGGAGCTTTTGGGTATCAGAAGGAATCAAGATGTCTGGGGATCTTCTGTACTGGCAGCTGAAGTAGGGGGGAGTTCAGAAACCTTCTGGATTAAACAACAAAACTCTGTTTTGTATGTAGGCACATAAATTCAACCTCTGCGAGATTTTGAGTGCCAAAGTCATTTTCTGGGTGTGAAGACGTGACAGCTATATGGCCACCCTTTAATATGAATTCCAAGTGGCTTTTTCCTTTTTATTCCACAAGTCAGGAAACTGTTATAACTTAATTTGTGCTCAATGTATGTTGAACAGCACTTTTATCCTGAGTTTTCCTTCCAGCATTTCTTGCTAAACTAACAAGCAATGAGCATGAAAACGTGTAAGGGGTTTCTATAACAACACTGTGAAATAATAAATACCACAAAGAAACTCTGCAATCTCAAAAATAACGTAAATGTATTTTACATTTAATTACTATCTGCATTTCTGACCAGCTTCAGAATAATACAGCCGCAAAAGTAATTAATTAATATAGGAATATAGTTTAATAACGGCACAAGGTTTCTGTGCTCACCCGTTGGTTACGGGCACTAGCTAGCATGCAGATAACAGGTTGTTGCCATTGTTGTCACCTCATTAGAAAATTAGCATTTAATTAACTTAGGAAGATATGGAACAATTTTGATATGGGAAATATTTGTACACATTGTCTATTGGAATTAAAAGCTCCCATCCAGCAAAAAGCACAGCAGCCTCTACAGCTGGTGGCTGTTGGCCCACAGAAACTAAACAGACCCGCCGGGCTGTGCAGCTGCAGTCGCTGCCTTTGATTTGGAGGGGAAAGGGAAGCTGTGAGATGCACTCTTATCTGAGGCATCAGATAAAAGGAGTGATCCAGCAGCGGCATCAGAGCTCTCCTTGCAGGCAGAGGAGCAGAACGTTTTTCCCCCAAAAGTCTTCATGCACCACCAGTGCCAGCCTATGAGCTACCAAGTGAAAGTTTGGAAGGGATGGCTCTGCCTCAGCCAGGGTCTGATGAAACCTTCCCTGAAATCAGTGGGAGCCTTTCCACTGACGTCAGTGGGTTTTGGATGGGCCCGCTGGGGTGTCGTGGCCTGACAGCCCCAGTGCTGCAGAGAGACAGATGCAAGGAGAGGTATGTTGGGCTGCCCAGGTGTCAACCACGGCCTGCCTGTGACAGAGGGGAACAGGACAGCGAGAGAGGGAAGGGGCTGCTGGAAGGCAGCTGGATTTGCCTGCTGTTGGTTTCTTGTGTTGATGCTGGCTGAATGGTCTGAGGTTTGATTTAAATGATCTTTGTGGCTAGAATGATCCTCTTTAAATTGCAATGTGGAAAAAGTTGCTTTCAGTCTCCTGCTAGCAAACACACACACACACACAAAATCCCTGATTCCCAGGGAAGATTGTTATTCTGACCGGATTTAGGTTGATGCAAAACCAGAGCCATAGTCAGATGGCGTTCAGGCTCGCTCCTGCGGGGTGAGGAATTCACACCTGCGTGTGCCAGCACAGCCACGTGCACACACAAGGGACTCCCCCAGGCAGGGGTGAACGGTTGTGTCACCTCTGTCATCCCTTGGGCTCGGGGGCAGACACTGCAAACCCTTTGCACGTGTTCAACGTTGCACATGCACGGCTGTGGAGCTGTGCCAGCATCCCACAAGTTTCTCTCACTGACGTCCCTGCAGCTGTGGCTGAATCCGTCCTAACCCCGGGCTGAACCAGCCCTCGGCAGCAGCCAGTGCTCCTCCAGTGTCTCCAGGTACTTCTGAGAGATATATCACTGCCCTTGCCAGCAAAAACAGGGTTTAAAGCTCTTTGCTCGACCCTCCCCAGCCTGAGGAGGAGATCGCCACCTGCGAGGAGCACTGCAGCAGGACATTAGGGTCTCACTGCAAAGGACGGGTGGGCTGCACAATGTAAGTCTGTCTCCCAGGGGTGTAGCTCACCCCTGTCAGTGCAATGAGGTGACAGGTAGGGACCGACAGCACCCATCAATCACACCTTTAGCAGCCTGCCACGCTGCCACTTCCCTTGCAGGGAGCAGCAGCCGAGCCGACAGGCTGCGCGGTGCTGTCAGAGCGGGGAAGGCCCATCATGACAGAGCTCCTCCTGAGGGCACCTCCCACGGTCGTTCCTGTTTATCCAAAGCAACTGCCCCCTATTCTTCCTCCTGGCATGAGGTGAACAAATATCAGGGCCGGAGGGATTAAGAGTAATAGCGTTGTGATCAGCGCAGATGCTTTTTCACGCGCACACTGAACTGCGTGACACTGCCGTTTGCTGTGTGTCAGGGAGATAAATAGAGTGGTATTCCTTCAAGCTGCAGCTGAAAGGGAGGCCGAGCCCAGCACCACAGGGACGAAGTGTGTACGCCTGTGTTACACGTTTTTAATTGGCGGCAGCAATTAAAGGCTGCTTGTGTGTGTGAAACAACTGATGTAGATGAACATGAGCACCGAGGTTTTGCTGTTGCTTAAGAGGGAAATGATCCTGTGCATGGGAACCAGAGCAGTGTTTTATTGCTCAAAAAAACAAATTTGGAGTAAGACCAGCTCTAAAGGTCAAAGGTGGAAATAATGTAGCTGAAAGTCATTTTAGTAGCCAGTGGCAATGGTTAAATACCTGAATGAAGAGACAAAAGAAATGAGGAAGCAAAGAAAAAAAAAAGGCAGCAAACAAACAATCAAACAAACAAAACCCCTCATTAAAATCTCACTCATTATGCTGGTCTTGTATTTTCCTGCAACCGGTTCAGAAAGGCTGGGTGCTTCTAGCATCTGAATAATCCCACAAGCCCATTGAAACAAGCATGTTTTGGGCCCACATTAACAAATTACTCTCTTCTTGTGTTTGCAGTTCCACAGGAAGATGGAAGGACAGACATCTGTCTGACAGTGCCTGATGAGCAGCTGTATGACAGATTGACTTAGGCAAGGGCCTCCAGAAGAAAATGCCATGCACTCATACAGTTTTACACTGGCCTTTACATTTTCCTGTGTTTATGCTTTGCTTTCACTGCCAGTAATTTATCTTTAGTGAGATTCAGACCACCTACTTTGGTGCTAAAGTCCAAGAATCAAATTTAGAAACCTACAGTCCATCACTGCTTAACCCTAGAAGCACCTACATCCATATTAGACCCCAGAGCTCACAGGAGCAAACAGCTCCTGCTCTCAGAAACATTTGGGCATTTAAAGGAGCAACAATCAGGTCACAAAGCCATCACCTTGTGCTTGTACACAGCAGCCAGGGGTCAACCGACTTGTGAATGACCCATGAGCCTGTGCTGGCTCGGGGCCCAGCACCAGCAGTAAGGTTGTTGTGCCCCTGCTCCCTGTACTGTTCTCCCCCCAGGTTTTCCCTGGATGGGGACTTGTAGGCCGCCACGTCTGTGCTAACAAGTGAGACCGGGGCAGAACATGGTAGAACCTCCCACAGTTGTCTGGACTGATTCCTCGGCAGGATCCTAAACCTCCGCAAGGTTTAGGCCCAAGCCCACCAGTTATGGCCGAACAAGGTCTGGTCAAGGCCTGGGAATGGCACAAGTCAAATGCTATGTCCAGCAGATGCTATGAGTGAAGCTGCTCTTTTGGTGTAGGAAGAAGGCTGAGTTGAAATGGGCACAAGCTACACGGCAGTATTTGCCCTTAGGCCAAAACCCAAACCAAACCAAAAATGGCTTGATTCATTTAAGTAATCTTATGTAATCTTAAGTAATGCATCCTGATGTAAGGTTTCAGAGGAGGCTGAAAGTGCAGAGACATTCCTTCAGCCTGCCCTCCCCATGGTCCAGGTGCATCCATCCCTTTTGCTGCCCATTGTCTGCTTTGGGGCTGCTTTCTGCTGTCTGTGGTGGTACTGTGGTGGGTTGGCCCTGGCCGGCAGACAAGCACCTACTCAGCTGCTCACCTACTCCTGCTTTCCCCATGGGACAGGGGAGAAAATAGGGACAATGAGAGTAAAAGAACTCATGAGCCAAAACAAAAACAAGGAAATTACCAATTACTGCTACAGGGAAAACAGACTTGACTTGGAGAATTTAATTTAATTCAAATATTCAATTACTGATTCAGACATTGGGAACCAGAGAAGAAAATATCTAAATACTTAGGGAAAACAGCTTTCCTCCTCTTTTACAAGCTCAACTAAACTCCAGACAGCTCTCGTCACCCCTTCCTACTCTCTATCCAACTTGTTACCACTGCAGGTTACACTCAGTCCCTCTGGTAAGGCAACAAGTAGTGCAAGAGGAGACCAGGGCATAGAGGACTCTTTCTGTTGGTCCTTATTTAGCATTCTTTTCTTCTGCTGCTGCTTCCTTCTTAGTTGTTTTCTCTTCTCCATCATGGGTCCATGCGTCATAGTCTCTTTTGGGATGTACCTACTCCATCATGGAGCATACAACCTACATACAACCTCTGCCTTGTTCCTTTTCTCTCTATGAATTTTACTTTTCTTTCAAATGGTTTCACAGATATCACAAACTCCTCTGATGGGCTCATCTGTGGAGGATCTATTGCAGAGCTGCCTAGAACTGGCTGTGTCTGTCACAAGGCAGCCCCTGGCCTCCTCTCACAGGGGTTCCCCATATAGCTCCCTCCCTCCCCCCCCCCCCCCCCCCAGTTAAAAATAATAATAACAACAACAACAACAAGAAAAACTTGCCATCTATACTGATTACAGGTGCTTATATGGGCCTGTTCAGGCCCAACTCTTGCTGTTGGGCCTGAACAGCAGACTTGGGGATAGCAAGGAGAAGGCAGCTGCTTTTTAGATGCTATAACACCTAAATCAGGTGTCCAAAGTTGATCTGGAGATTTGGTCAGTTTGAACTTCTGCTCATCCTTTACATAGCAGCCACTTCCTTCCATCAGGCTTTGTACAGACATTTAGTAATTGAATCCTTACAGCTCATCCAGTTCTCAGAAAATGTTAGGAGAGTTACACTGTTGAATGCTGATGAAATTTCGGGAAGCGCTAAATTCCCCCCCACCTCCATGCTACCTACATTCTGGCATTTCACTAATTTGAATTGCTCATCTATTTAAAATGTAAATTGCTGATCTATTTAAAAGGCTACAGCAGGAGCACAGTTTACATGGAGATCCAGCTGGGATGGAGGGTCAACATTCAAGTTCAGTGTTTTCTTTCTAAATAACTTGGCTGCTAGAACAACACCTCAAGGATTTGAATTTAGTAGATCAAATTTTCTTCTCAGTACATCCCCACTGACACCACTTAGGTCAATGGACCAGCTTGTGATCTCAGTTAAATCAGCATGTATTGGGAGTAACATTACAGAGACTAGTGGAACTATTCCAGATTTATATTGGTGCTAATGAGACCAAAATCTGGTCCAATATACTGGCAGAGATAGAACTGAGAGCAAAGGCTTCATTTCATTCCTCGAGTAAAACATACCACCCTGCAGCCTTTTTCAAATCTTTGAACTTTGTCTGTGCATAACAATAAGAATAAACAGAAAGTACACTAAAAGAATTACAGATTAAAATTTATCCTCTAACCTATTCCAAAACTAGTAAATCCTGTGAATATTCCCGGGCAGATGCAAAAAATACTGATTATTTCAGATGAGCTACATGAATGCTCAAGTGATGAGTTAACAATTGTTTTTAAAGCGTTCTAGTTTAACACAATATTTTCAGATGAGAAGGATCATTCAAGGTCAGAGCCTTGCAAAAACTGGGGTATATTAACTTTTTTTTAGTGGTAGTGACACCCCATTTACTTTATTTGTGTTTTTAATCACCCATAAGAGGCTTTGTACTTGTATTCCCAAATACTTACCAATTCTTTTCTTTTTACTATTTCAATCTTAGCTTCTTCATGGTTTGTTATTTTTTAAGATAATATTTCAGAAAGCATTTTTTTTCATTATATTTGTGAAAAACATTATTGAAAAATATTATAGTTATGAGAATGATTACAAAAATCAGAAAAGATTGGTTTGAATTCTTGAATTCTTTTTATGATAGAAGAGACCCCTCCCCCCCAACTTCCTGTTCATTGGAAACATTTGAATTGTTCCTGTTTGGATGGTGAAAAGTGGTAACTACCACTCTGATGGCCAGCTCCTATTGCTAATTAATACATTTGCAATGTAGTTGTAGAAATGGACCATCAAAAACAGAAATATGAACTGAAGAACAACCAGAATAGCTCCAGCATTAGCAAAACCTGGCAGTTTATAGCTCAAAATACTCTGCCCATTGGGGCAGGGGAGCAGAAACCTCTATAAATTGCCCTCCACCAAGTTGGCTCTTTTTCCATGTGTGCAGAATGCTAGTCTGGAAGTGTGGGAGAAGAATGCAGCAGGATTTTTTTTTTCATTAAATTAATAACAAAAGGAGAGCTATAGTAAACATGTATATATGTAAGCTGTCCTGTCCCTTTCCTTTCAAATTAGATGAGGAAAAAAAAAAAAAAAAGGTAGAAAGAGAAAGAGTAGGGCAGGGGAATAGGGAAAGGATATAAGTAAAGGAAGGTTTTAATCCCTTGGGGATACCTACTGGGGGAGTGGGGAGGTTGTTCCAGTCTTCCTACCCTGGGAGTCACATTGGGGGGGATTGATTTATTTTTCCTCCTTTTTTTTTTTTTATTATTATGTTTATGTCTGCATGGACTGGGATTAAGTACAGCAGAATGTATATGCACACGTGCTGGAGGGTTTGCTGGGTAAACCACTACAGCTTCATGCGATTCAGTGGAGCTGTGCTGATTTGCATGACAAGAGGATCACACCTTCCTACCTGGTAGTTAAACTGAAACAGCAAGCTACTGGTGGCATCATTTGCACAGGGTTTTTATTCCTGTTTTAGCCCATGCCTGATATGGACAACGAAAAAAAAAAAAAATGAAGCATGCAGAGATCTTTATTATCATCTCTAATGAGAATCTGAGCTCCAAACTTCATAGTATGTGACTGTGCATAAAATTAACTAGATGTGTCTGTTAGCAGATCTGGCTGAAATTGTGCGTGATTATATTCTGCATGCATATTTGTTTTCAGTCATATTTACAGGGGTGCCTCTATCCTGATGCTTCAGTTAACTGTTACTTTGAGGCAATAAACAGAGGTGAGGGTCCAGTCACCTTCAGCTGTTGGAAGCTAATAAGGTGTTAATGAAACATTGGCAAATAGCAGCAGTTTAGCACTCGGTTGACACTTGATTTTTAAAAGAGACAGAGTGTAAATAAGCTGTGTTTGCAGTGAAAATTAAAAAAGTGGGAGGTGGGGGAACAAATAACACTCTCACAGCTTATTGGTTTTAAGCAGGAGACACTTGATAGACCACATCAGGGAGACTAACTCGCGAGTACAGTCACTGGCTGTCAATAAACTGTAGGATGGCAAAGGGCTCTGTTTTAGTACATGTTTTCTAAGATACTCTTCTAATGCAAGACCAGCTGATGCACATAGCCAGTGTAAGAGGAAACTTGGCCCCCCTGCCTCCAACCCCTGGAAATGCTCTGTGTGAACATCGGGCCTGTTTCAGACCACAAGCCCTATGAGGGATGTGCAGTTCCTGACTGTAGGGCACCTAAAGCTATCAAGGAGCACTAGCTCTGTCATTCCTGTGGCATTATGGACAGCAAACCGCACCTTGAGAAATGGTAGGACTCTGAAGATTTATTAACTTGTGTCCCATGGCAGGGCTGTAGAGGTGATCTGTGTGGTGCAGGGAACAAGTAATTTAGGTTTAATGCATATCAGGCAGCTCTACATAAGGTAGAACAGCGTCATCCACAGTGAATTCTTTTTTCATCACTCAGTATAGAAGTGTGTCTTGAAGATAGCACAGCCAAGCTATACCTGTGTGTCCCACTTCTAGCTGAAGGAAAAGGAGGATGGTGGCAGAGCAGGGGCTTCCTTGGTGAGGGAGTGGAATTACACAAAGGTAGCCTGGCAGGTCAGCACTTCTGAGATACCTGGGAAGACCATTTGCAGCTTTGTTTTGGGGTGGCTTCTTGGAAGAGATAGCATGGACATTGACACCTAGAATAGACTTAGTCTGAGTAGGAAGGTGCACATTTGTAACTAATGCACTGAGGATTTCGTTATGCAATTTATCCCCAAAGAGGCCTAGATACAACAACCTACAACACAAGAGCTACGGCCAAGGCAATAAAAAAGGAGAGATACTATGTGAGCATGGCTTTTTCTGCATGGATGCAAAGGCATTGTTTGTTTTGCAAGCGAGTGGTGCGTGTGTGAGGTTTCCTTGCCAGGCTGGGGAGATTAGTGGGTTCTAGCAGATTATCAGCCACGTCTGAAATTACTTTAGCAGCATGGAGTTGTTAGAGTTAGTAACCTGAGTTACTTGTTTTGTTTTATTTTTTTTTCTTGTTCTCATGTGTCACATTCATTCACAGCAGCCCTTGCTATAGTGTACCTTACTAGCATAAGGCAGCTCCTTTGGCACACATACTGTATAATAATCTCTTACTGTACATTACAATTGCAAATTAGAGTTAGCTTTAATTTAAAATGTAAAAATTTCATTTTCCTGAGGTAAGGATTGTCAGAGGAATAAACCTGTGGGTGTAATATACCCGTGGGTATTGGCAATTCTGAAGTGTTGAATAAACGAAAGACACAAAACCTATATTTTTGTGTAGGGTAAATAATGCTACACATAAATATTGAATTATTGAACATAAAACACTCTATGCAAAAATATAGACTTTGTTTGCTTGACTCTCCCCAATGTGTTGGAAAAGCTTTAACCCAAGGGGACTGTAAGTGCAGTCTTTAGAATGAATTCAAGTGTATGCTGTCTATAAATTTCTCTATTGAATTACTGTCTTATTTTCAGTTTGAGGCAATATATTGTTTTGTTTATGAAAACTGTAGTGCAGTGGGTATCTTTTGGTATCAACGCACTGTAAGATAAACATCTTGAAAAATGTTTGCTGAGATTTTGTAAATTCTCACTTCTCAAACAAGACAGAATCCCACATTCTTGAACACGCTTCCCGGCACTGCTGGAGTTTGGCAGCAGTCAGAGTCGGGATGTTGGGCTGGGCACAGGAGGTACCCAGCTGCTCACACGCTCAGGACTTGGGGTCAGGGTTTCCCTTGGTCAGGCTGGCAAAAAACATTGAGAGCCCTTTTTCTGCCTTTGTAGTATATGGTCAGTTTCCTAGGATAATCCATTTCTTCACTAGCTGCTATTATGAGGACATAAGACACCAGGAGGTGCACTTTGACCTCTCCTGTTCTCTTCTGTCATACACAGAGTATTTGAAGCTTCTGGCCTTTTGTACTAAAGGTCCAGTTTTGTTGTAGGATGTCAAGGCTCCTTTTGTAAGGGGCGCAGAGCATAATTCCTATGATGCTTTTGTCACAACAGTGTATTTGTTTTAATGACAACTAAGCCACCTTTAGCAAAAGCAATTGACCCTTAGTGATGGACTGACTTTCTTGCCATCAGAGCATGGAACATTTGTTTTGACATTAATGTGATATTGCTAGTACTACTATTTTAGTATTTTGTTCTTACTCCCAGCCCTATGTAGCCAAAGGCTGTGCATGTAAAAAAATGTGAATGCATGTTCGGTAGTTAGAATACAGAAATCTGACTAAGGAATCTTTTGCCAATAGAATTTTCATCCTTTTTTTTTTTTTTTTTTTCATCCTTTCCTTGCTTAGCCTTTAAAATCAAGAATGCAAAGTCTGTTTTCTTCACATCCAGGGCAATGTAGCAGGAGATTGTGTAACCACTCATAAAAGGAGTTATTTGAGGCTGTGAAACTAGGAGAGAAGATAAAGAAAAATGATATCATTTTCAGTATAGCAGAAAGTAAAGAGGGGACTGAAAAGAGTGGAAAGAATGAAGGAAATAGCATTAATATTGCCAGAAATAGATGATTTCCTCTTGAAAAAACAAAACATATTAGGAGTTTAACACCTGAGGAAGATATAAGATATTACTGCACAGACCAATGCTTGGTTGCAGATCTTGTGGAAGATTCTTCCCAGTGTAGCTTATCCTCAGCCCATGAAGACAATATTTTCCTAGGTGAGGCCAGAAGTTCAGGGCAGGATTCAGTTTGAGATATATACATGCACATTTAGGTGCCTAAATGCAAGTGTCTTAATCTAAAACAAGTCTAAAAGAGTCAGCCACTCCATGGCTATTCCAAACTAATGTTTAATTTCCATTTATGCTCATTGAACAGCAAGTCATCTCCAGAGGAACTGCCATCCCAGCCTGTGGTCAGGACTCCAAACTATGGGATAAACATCTTTGATACGTCCAGAAGACTAATTTGGATTAGATACCTAATTAAAATCCTGCCTATAGCCGTTAAACTTCATTTTTCAGGTATTCCAGACTCCTGTTAGTCTTTGGATGAGCACTTGTTAAAAGAGGTCGCCCTTTTGTTGGCGTACATGTTTCTCATACCACAAAGACACTGATGGTTTACAGCACTATTTGATAGCACATTGTCCTGTGGACAGATTTGGCTTGTGCCAATGTGAACGATAGTATGCTGGATATGCCAGAATTGCAGCTTCTGGTCTGCACAGCTCTGGAAGAGGTTACTGCCTCACCTTGCCGAACTGCTACCAGATGGTTTGCAGGATGCAATGGAGAATGGCTATTTTATACGCTTTGAGGCACGATTCTTTTAGAAACAGTATCCAGAAGGCGCTGCATGTTTTCCTGCCCTTCTACACTCCTTGCAGAACTAACTTTTGAGCATTGTTATGGATGAGGTGCTTGTACATCAGCATCCCGTTTCGCTGTGGTACGTTGACTGCAAATATAGCTTGCATACAGGTTTCAAAGTGCCAAGTATTAACTGTAGGCTACTGGTCACTTTGGGTAGCTTGCTTTAGGTTTATAAATGTCTCACACAGGTTCAGCATGCCCATGCCTCATCACAAACAAGGAGAGGAAGGAAGGCCAATATGGACAACTGGTACAAGTCTCTCATCTGTCAGTAAAGCAAATGATGTTGAGAACTTCTTTAATGTGTAGAAATACTTTGTCATTTCTCTCACTGTAGCCACTTTGAAGTTTATACAGGTTAAATCCTGATGGATAACTGATCAGGTGCTCCAATCCCAAGCAGCTGGACCTCTGAATTTGGAAGCGCTGTTTAACTCTGTATTCTCCATGGTCAGATCAGCAGTCAGTCTGTTATGAGGCAAGCAGCATGACCACATACAAAGAATCGAGTCCTATTTAATTAGGTCTTCCCATGATGATTATTTTCCTGGCTTACAAAAAGGGAAAATTAACCTATGCATAGTTTGTCTCCAAGCACTGTTCCGGGGGTTCATTTAATTTGTCAGTGATAGAGAAAGAGGAGTATTTTCTTAGTAGATATTTATCTGAAGAGAAGAAGGTGGTAAATAGCTAGCCAGGCCTGTGAAGTGCAGGTGTTCATTAAGTGTATCCTGACATAAATCTCTTCCTTTTTTTCTTTCGTTTCTTCTGTTTGTTTGCTCTCTCCTGTCTTATTCAGGAGCAGCCGAGTGTTACCCAGCAGAGATATCCACCTGTGGTCACTGGGGTAGATATGTCATAAATGTTCCTGGAAGCTCATTAAAATAAATCCAACTTCCAAGCAACTTTGTTTGCTTTTGAGTATTCTCTTAAGAACCCTGCAGCCATCATTTTATTACATCAAAATATTTTTTTTTTCATGGACTTGTCTTTTATATCACTTTAAAAAGAACTAGTTGTGCACTTTTTCAGATGAGACAGAATTTCATCTATAATTACAGCAAGCCTATGCTTCCTGAATAGGCTGCAACTGGAGCCTTAAAAAAATGTTTCAGAAAGCTGGAAACTTTGTTTTACAGTTTGCATTACCAACTGTTTGTTAGCTTGAAATACTGGTCATATAAAGCACCTGTTTTTCACTTTTTTTTCACCATTAGCCTGACAGTCTGTGTTTTTTGGGGGGGGGACAAATTCTGCGCGTAGATACCTCTGAAATCATTAAGAAAGGGTCAAGAATAAATAGGCTTGAGTCAAAAATGCCTTGAATATGTAGTCATATTCAAAAATGGTTACACTTTACATTTTTTATGACCTGTTTCTAAAATTCGGTTCCACAACTTCCTCCTCCTCACTTTGAATACATTTCACCTCCAAATTTCACAAGCCTTCATTATGGCAACATCCATTTACAGTGAGCTTTAACACATGGAAGTGCAGCTACTTTGGTAGCAATTATCAGTATGGCAATGACTTATCTGTTGTCTTCTTTGAAGGTTAGAATCAAGGCACTGACTTCATGAAGCTTGATTGGGAATTAGATATAAGTTTGGAGCACAGAAAACTCCTTCCCCTTTCCCTTCCAACATTTATATTACCCTTCTCTTGGTCAAAGCTATAATTTCTGCATTTTGTATGTAACTCAAAGTATATGTTAGGATTTCTGATAGATGTATGATGATTAATCAATGAGGATTAGTTTTGTTAAAAATCAAAGATATTATGTAATGAAAAATTGTTTTCCTATTTCATTCAGATTGTTGTCATATATAGCAGAGTAATAAAACCCTAGCAATTCAAACTGAAAGCTCAAAGTGTTTCTTTGGCACGTTCAAGTTTGCAGAAAGGTGTTATCTGAAAGGTGTGACTGAATGCCATTAATTTTACAGCTTTGTGGAACTAGTTCAGAAGAGAATAATGATGATGTTATTTAAACGTAGAAGGTTGTGTCTGTATTTCATTGGAAAATAATACCAAACAGAAGAATAAAAGTAGTAGGCACCAAAACTCAGGGCACAGTTGTGACCAGCACGGAGATAAATTGCTCAAGGTGGCTCTCAAAGGTAAGAAAAGAAGTCCACAGAGACCTAAAGGGTGGTAGCAGTTAAGGCTTGAGCACGACAGACATTATCAAACACTCCTTGGAGGTAGGATCCTGAAAGGTCCAATGATGGACATCGCCTTTCCAGCTGGAGAACCCCAGGCAATGATGTCAAGTGGAAATCAGCTGCTGTTGCACATGTATAGTCTGAAGGGTTTTTGTACCCAAGCCATGCCATAGTAAGCAACACGCAGTGCAGATCTGGCAGTAGGACCAGTTCATATAAATTAGTTTCGTCTGTGCTATGTCATTGCTCTTTTTTTTCTTATAATAGACAACTTTTCTACTCATGCTTAATTCATAATGAAAACTTTGGTCAGCAAACAGATATTGGAAAAGAATATTTGTCATTTAGTTTTCAAATAATTAATTTTCAGCATATGTTATATTCCAGTGGGGAATAACAGGCTGGTGTGTTTGGGGATGAATGCATAAACCATTCAGGAACTGTTTGAAAATAATTAAGGAAATAAGATTCCTACTGTATATAAAGTGGGCTTTTAATTGTAATAGAAAAGAAATTCTTCAGAAATCATTTGTAAGATAACTTACTTCTCAAGTGTGTTTTGGCACGATTTCAAATAATTTATCAGATAGTGATCGCAGGGTGTGTGACAGGATTATAACTAACCCAACGCATTACACAGGCCTAGCCACGGCAGCTCAGCTCCTCCAAATTGAAGGATGTGCTGAGAAGGTATTGGAAAAGTTGAATCTGCATTCAGGTGCTTTCATTTTCAATATGTTCTGATATTGCAGCACAGGTGGAGAAGTGTACAGCCACGCTGAACCAAAAAACTGTCCAAAGCAGGTTGATAATATGTCCTCCACTGGGAATGTGAGAAACGCCTGCTCCCCTCTGCAGTAAAATGGTGGCTGCATGGTAGGTGATCTAATCTGTTAAAACTTGATTTAATCTGGATAAAAAATGAGGATGTGAACATTTCTGCTAAACTAGACAAAGCTTGCAATACAGAGTTTAGACTTAATGTTTTACGCTGGCTTTATGCTTCCTCCTGCAGGACAAAGAATATGGTGCTGATGTTGTCAGAAATTTTGAGTGCTCTTGAACTGGGGAAGTAAAATAGTAGCTAGATTATCTCTTTGTAGCATATGGAGACTGCAGTGTTTGTCCCACTAGGATTTACAGAAAAAGGTTTGTCCAGCTCTGACCTGATGGGAAAGCTAATACCGACACCGATGCTCATGTTTGTGGGGATAGCTGGTGCTGTATTCCTTACTCAGGGTGTCAGCAAGTGGGTTTGCGTTTAACTTCCTCCTTGTTCATTTGTGGGGACAGGATACTCCACCAGCAAACTCCCAGGAGACAGCTCTAAGTGCCAGGCCATAGGGGATTTGGAAATGCTGCCAGTGGCTGGGCTGAAAGAACAAGGATGATCAGTGCTCACAGCATCACCCAGGGAAGAAATACAAAATTCCCTGAGTTCCAAAGCATGTTACAGTGCATATTTTGGTGTTTCATGTGATATCATAATTGTAGCAAAGGCTAACGTTTCTGTGCCTGTATTTATGTTCTCTCACTTATGAATATTGCATTAATTTTAACAAAGAAGATAGGAGGAATTCAGAAGATGTTGCCTTAGATTGTAATCTGCTGATTAAAATGTTTTCTCAGAAAGATGAAGATGAAAGGGAAGATACACTGGATTTAGTATGTCTGCTACCATTCACATAACTGTGAGAATGTGCATGGTTCTATACCACAGCTGGTTGTATATCATAACTGCATTCCCACCACCTAGATGGCTAACCCTCTATATTACAGAATCACAGAACAGCTGAGGTTGGAAGGTGTCTCTGGAGATCATCTTGTCCACCCTGCCCCCAACTCCAGTTTGAGGAATATTTTTACAAATGTGGGAGTCAGTAGCATAAAGAGTCTTAGCATAAAGAGATTATGCCTTTCAAATCTCCGAACCTACTTTTGACAGTATGACTTTTTCATATAATAAATTGAAAGTAATTACACAAAATTTTTCCTCTTGAAACACTTTTTTTTTTTTTCTTTTTGCCTAGCTTAGAATAATCTAGCTAATCTAATATTTGGGGTTTCTGCAAAGTGCCCTTTGTAAACAGCTTCTTTTCTTCAACTGTGAATCCTAAACTGTATACAAAGCTACAAAGCCAAGGGTATAGCCCACAGTTTGCATTAAGTAGCATTTGATTAGGTGGTAATAACATTAATTGACACCCAGAATCAGTTGGCTGTAGGTGATCTGAAGTGATAATGCACTAGAGCTAAACATTCTGTTTTAACTCAAAATGCTCCCTCAGCCTGGGGAAAGATGCAGGTGTTTGGGATAAAAGAGTGTTTTGTAAATGAAGGACTTGAACACTGTGATTCCACTTCATTACTCCTCTGCTGTTAATATAAAATGATTACTCTATTGGCACTTTTCTTCCATGTTTTATAAGTATTATAAAATTAAACAGCAAACTGTAAAGAAAAAATATGAGCCAAATATTTTTAATATTAAAAAAAAAAACTCATATCAAAGCAAAGAAGAAGCAAGATATTAAATGGCAATGAAATAATTTAGAATCATTTTGAATTACTAAAAGCTCTGGCTATTAATGACCAGTTCTTGATTTTCTTGCTTGGCTTTGTTATGATGAAACCCTCAAAATATTGGCCTTCCTGGAAAGATTGTTTCTGCTTTGTGGGTTAGGGTCTTCACAGAGATAGAATATATGCATGCAGCTGGAAAAGCAAGTGTTTTAGTGAAGAGTAATTGTTCCCCAATTCCCCAAAAAAATCCTTTCATAAAATACAGGCCTCATTTATTTATTTATTTTAAGTACCTTTCTTACATTTCATTAACAAATGAGCCATTGTAGGGGGCCTACAAGAAAGCGGAAGAGGTACTCTTTGTCAGGGAGTGTACTGATAAGACAAGGAGTAATTGTTTTAAACTAAAAAAGGGGAGATTTAGATCAGGTATTAGGAAGAAATTCTTTACTTTGAGGATGGTGAGGCCCTGGCACAGGCTGCCCAGAGAAGCTGTGGATGCCCCATCCCTGGAGGTGCTCAAGGCCAGGCTGGATGGGGCTTTGGGCAACCTGGTCTGGTGGGAGGTGTCCCTGCCCATGGCAGGGATTTAGATGATCTTTAAGGTCTCTTCCAACCCAAACCATGATTCTGTGATTCTATGATTCTATAAACTGCACTTGATATGCTCAGGAATAAGGCTTTAGCAAAGATTCTACTCAGCAATGCCAACTGAGGGAGTATTAGTGTTCTGGTAACTTTGCATTTTGTCCCTGCTCCAGGAGCCTGTCTTTTGTCTTCAGGCAGAGCACAGCATGGGATGGTCAGGCAATAAAGCAAGGGACTTGACTGTAGTGTCTCGGACCAGCTTGTGCATGAGTGTAGTCTGCAGCTTGTTTTGCACTGAGGGATGATACTCCTCCATGGGATGGAGGCAGGTTTTATGTTCTATGTGAATAAATGCAGCCCTCCTATTTTATGAAAGCCCTCCTATTTTTACTCCTTTTTATGAAATATGCCCTGTATTTGTTTATGATCAAAATGACAGTGCATCTTCAGGATAATTCTGAGCAAGCCTTTGGTGTCCATAGTTGTAGTCAAAACCAAAATATATATATATTTTTTTCTTTATTTTTTAAATAACAAGGAAGAACAAACATAATTAATGAAGACATACAGTGAGCAGAGCTGTGTGCTGAATAAAACAGCATTTAGAAATGTAGATCAATATTTCTTATGTCATGCTGTTGGAATGTCCATGTGGTTTCTATGGGCAAATCATTTGTATAAAACATGGAAGAGAAATGTGTAGCATAAACACAACAAAGATCCGATTCTTTTCTTAAAGACTATTATGCAGTTTACATAGCTTGTGATTCCCAAACAAAGAAGGGTTTTGTCAGATAGGGAACAATGTGCATTGCTGCAGGCATGAGAAAGGAGGGCTGCATTTGGAAAGTATTACAATTATAATGGGAGTAGATTACGAAGCAGATAATTAATGGTAGGGATACAGGATCTTCCCTTCCCACTGGGATTCATTCTCACTCTGTTGGTGTAACTTATAGCCCTGAGGAACACTCTTTTTAGTTTCAAGGCTCTCCTTTCTAATCTCTAGGTCTTTTAGTGTTTTATTGCATCGGTCACAAAGGTTCAAGGAGGTCACTCCAGAAGATATTCTCTCCAAGGGATTAAATTGATTCAGAGGAACAAAGTAATTTGGAAGACTTTTCGCAGAAGCCTTCTTCCACCTTCAAACTACAGAAAGTCTCTTCTTCCACTTCTACAAGGCCATTTCTGAAGTGTTTCACTCTTCTGATTTGTATTCTTCCTGCTGGAAGATCAAAAAGGAGTATGTAGACTTCATAGTTATATCTAAACTATGGAAAGAGTATATTAAAAATGTATGTGCTTGGAAGATTATTCTGAATGTTGAAATCATTTCTATTTTTATTGATTAATGTAACATTGTTATTTATTTTCAATTACATTAAATTATATTATTTATCTTCTGAAGTATTTTTGCTATTGAAAAATAAGATTTTGGATGGGGAAAACTGATCTGCTAAGGATGATGCTTCTGCTAATACCTTTTTAAGGTTATTCCCATAGAATAAAATAGATTGGAGGTTAGCTGAGTTTTATTCCTGAAACACTTTGAAAGGTTTTTGAGCATAATTATTAAAAAAAAAAAAAAGTTAGAAAGTAATATGAACAATGTAACCAGAGCAATTAATCTTAAATTTTGAATCACTAAGCTGGCTGGTCAACTAAATGAATACGAAACATAGGTTAGTACACTTATTAGATTATCTGATACAAAATGTTCACTGAATTTCTGATCTGTAAATAGAAACCCTCCAATCTGTATGCTAAGCACATGTATAAGAACAAGAGATGACTTGTAAGTGGAATGCAGCATCACCTTGAAGTGCTTCAAAGTTATCCAGAATCATCAAAACAGTAACTCAAAGTACCATCAAAGCAGCAAGCATCATAGCCTCCATATAGCAACACGTAAATAATTAGAGGAGAGCCATCTGTAATGCATCATGAACAAGTGTGTTCTGGATATTGATCTATTAACACACACATATATTAACGTATTTAATGTGTTGAGATAAGCAATGATGTACTTGCTGCTAAAATAAAGGAAAACTATTTTTAAAGCATTTTTGATTTGTATTATTGTGTATATGTGTAGAAAAATCATTACTGTATTTTGTCTTAAATAATAATACTAATAATACTAAATTCAGCTTTTATTGATTATATTTATGTGAAGAAAAATAAGCTTTTCATTAGAGCAAAAATAGATAAAAAAGGTTTTTATCTAGTCACTCAACCCCTTCCAGTCTAACATAAATGCATATTATCCATCCAATTAAAGTCTTTCAGTGTACAGTAAAAAAATCTGGAAAAGTTTTATAATTGCTGAGGTTGCTAGAAGAAAAGATATATATATTCATGAAATGGGCCCTGTAGTTTGATGTTTTGCATAATATAAGCCCTAGAACATCACCAAAAGGCAGCTCTGCTTAGAGAAAAATGCTGACTTTATTGTTTAATAGAAAAATAGAAAATATTATTGATTTTATAGTAAAATTATATATGCAGACTTATTTAAGCTTGAATCATGTTTAATTCATATCTGGTTTTATGTATTTTGCAGAAGGTTTTGTGCAGTTTAATATTACTGAAAAAATAGTACTTCTACAAAGCCAAGCTTAAGGCTTGCAGTGTGGCAAGGTTGAGTAGTGTTGAAATATATAGTTAATATCTTAATGTGCATACCATTTTATGGTTTTATGATTAGCAGAAAGCTATACTGAGCAGATAGCTTTTATTGAATGTTCAGATAGTGTTTTTCTATAGCAATCCAGTAGATATTTTGAAACAATATTATTGTAAAATTTTGGGTATTTGATCTCTTCAGTGAATAATGAGATCATTATTTTTCTTTATGAAAATGAAATATAAACCTATTTTGATAATATTAGAGCTAGAAAATCCCCAGTGAGACAGAAATGCTATGTAACAGGCATTTAGGAAATCAGCAGCTTCTGTTCCTGTGCTTTGGTGGATGGTGGTGAGGAAAGAGGCCAGAAGGACGGGAAGAGAAATGAGTATTCGTATCATGATATCATGTATGAGAGAATGACATGGAAGAGAATCTGGCTATTAACAAAGTTATTCAGACAGATTTTAACATCGTCAAGGAGTAAATCATGTGTTTCGCCCCAACTCCTACCTTAACAGGATCTTAACCACAAGGCTAGTTTTTCTTCTTCAGTTCCAAATTAATAATAGCATTCTGAAATTATAATTTCACTCAGCTTCATTTCCTGTTGTGCTGTCTGGTGGTTTTCAGTGTATCTGGTATCTTACCTCTTATTTTTTATTAATTGGTTGACATTTGATTAGCCACCAGTCTGCTGAACAAGAGGGAAATTTGTGTTTGAGCAAGCTGAGGTGAAAATTGATTCCAATATAAGTCATTTGAGTGCAGCTGAGCTGGAGATTCAAGGTGTTAAGTACTTACTGAAGACTGTTCTTATAAATCAGGCCAGTATGTGCATATACAACTGTGTAATCTGAATTAGTGCACTTATGTATGTTCTATATTTTAATAGAGCTGCACAAAGAAGGTATAGTAAGGAACTAAATGACTCAGTGAACACCTAACTTCTTTAATGTCAACGGGACAAAAATATCTGTATTCTACCTACAGTGTAGCCAGATTGACTTTTTTTTTTTCCTTTGTATATTTGTCTACACTGAATATGAAAATGGAAAAATGAACGAATATGGGATATTTGGTTTGTTGCTGTCCTTGCTTCTGTACAGCAGCTCTTCTGTACTGCTCTTCTTGTCTCAAGCAGCCAAAATAGTGTTGAGGATATCTTGCTAGAAAAGACATTTTAGAAATGCCTGTCCTGTTCCCTAATGAAATGTTTTTGGAAAGATTTTTCTTTATATATAGTAGAGCAGTGCTCCAGTTCAGTTCTGGCTAGTGATGAAAAGGGCTTGTTACAGTCTGTCTCTTTTTTATGTTTTGTACCCTCTGAAGTGCCCTTTTACCACCGGAAAATTTACCGCATGGCAGAGGAACACAAATTCTGCAAAAGGAAAACACAGAGTATGCAATGTTTTGGCATCAAAATACTTTAGCACAAAAGCTTCCTGTTTTTCTAGCATTATGGGAATGAGAAGGGTCCATAAATTTGTAAAGCAAGTCATTAGCTTAAATGTCGTATGTGCCGTACTTGTCATGCAAATTTAAATCCTGATTTACAGAGTTAAAATGTTATCAGTTGAGCTAGAGTATTATATAATACCTGAAGTAACTGTTCGCCCTGAATTATTCAGAAGCACATATTTATTAAATAAAAACAAATTGTGCTCAAGTTTTGTGTTAAATTTATAAAGGGGAGCAAACTGACAACTAATCAGCCATAGCTTGTAAAAATGATTTGTGACTATAAAAGGAAAGGAAAGGAAAAAAAGAAGAGGGGGTGAGAGGTAAACATTGTACTGAGCAGATTGGTTGTGCTTCATTCTGGAGCAAATTTGTCCAAATAAATTATAAATGTAGTAGCTCAATAATAAATGGGGAGCAGGAGGGTACAAGCAATAAAATTAGGTGAATGCAGAGAGCGCTCGGGTTTTTAGTTAAGTGGGTGGTGTGATGTGGTAATAGAAATCTGTTACCTATATACTCTGTTTTAATGAGCAGTGCTTCATTATACTGCTGTAGTGAATGTTTCTCATTTTCAAGAAGAGGGTATTTTCGTGTATGTTACAATTGGAAAAAGATACACCTATTAAACTGCAAAGTTGCCAACATGCCATTCTTGATATATACTTATACACATACACACACAAACACATACATACTATATACGTATATAAAGCAGAAAATGATTAAAATGTTCCTGAACCCATGCACGCAATTTCATTTTTGCAATATTCATTTTGTCCTATTGCAGAGAAATGCTGTTTAATTTGAACGAGACTGTGAATTTTGCAAAATGAGGATGTAATAGCATTTTACTTAAACTTATGGCATCTCTGTTCATATTGTGTGGTTCAGGAACAGTTTCTTCATAATTAAAGTGTCAAAAAACACATTTGTATCA
The DNA here is from genome assembly GCF_040182565.1 of Anser cygnoides. NCBI lineage: Eukaryota > Metazoa > Chordata > Aves > Anseriformes > Anatidae > Anser > Anser cygnoides. The sequence continues at coordinate 138,301,423 of NC_089874.1, read as the reverse complement.
AGAATGATGAAATTCATTTAGGATGATTTGCCAGAGAATAATAACTTTAAACTTTCTTCCTTTAAACAGAATTGTTTAGGGCTTCTTCATCAGTTGTCCAGGGTCCTCTTATTTCCTTTTCATGTTACCCACGGAAATGAACATTTTTTTTTACAGCATTTCCTTTATGTTCCTGTGCTGTGATATTTTATACTTTTTATGGGTCAATTATTGGGAACTGCTTTACTGGAGTTTTATATGATTATTGGTCAATAGTTTTTGAAACTTTGCTTCACTGAGTCAATAAGATTTAACATATCGCAAAGTGAATAATCTGTGGAAATCCAAATTTTTGCAGTAACTTGGAGACTTTGGAGAATCCAAGCAAAGAAATCTGAATTTGCCAGTCTGTAGAACTTGACCCCATAGTATTTGGCTTATTAGTTCACTGTTGAACACAGCATGGTACCTCTGGCCTTGATTCAGCGGAGTCTTTAAATACGTGGATAAGTGCTCTCCTGAATCGGGGCCAGATGAGTGCAATGCTTGTACAGGACAGGGTGGGTAAAAGAAAATACTGATCACTCAGGTTTGATTTCTTCTTCCTAATAGGGGTACAAATCTGAAACAAATCAGGAGAATTACCTGCACACAAAAACAATGTTGAGAAAGAAGATGACCCAAAAAGTCTTATCTGAAAGTAATCATAAGTTGCTCATTTAGAACAATAGTGTTTATTCCGTCAGATGGAAAAGATTTGCTTGATCTTGGTAATTTTTCTGTCTCTTTTTTATTTTTAGACTACTCACTGGGGTTGCTTATAGTAAGGGTGATTTTTGCTGTATCTTGATGGCTATCTGAAAATTTTCTAGTATGAACTTCTTTATGTGGAAAGAGACAGACCCTCTCTGGGACCTGATTTATGACATCCTGGGGTATGTGCATTGGTGAGATGCCGCTGTGTTGAGGGAGACTAGAGGACTATCTTTGATCAGTAGGTAGGACGTAAATGATACTACCTGACCAAGTATAATACATGCTTATTATACTTGTGTCTTTCTTGCTTTTTGCCCAGCAGAATTAAGACACAAGATGAAGAGAAAAAATGAAGTTTATCTTTTACCCCTGTGTCTGCGTAAAGCAGGTGTCTGAATGCTAGCCAAATAGCCAGCCCTTAGATGCAGTTTAATTTTTGGAGAATAACTGCTGTAGGAAAAGCTCTCAGTGTTCCCTACGCTGACCTAGTTTTCAGTGTTATCTAGTGACTCTGTGCTAATGTGACCCAGCGTTGCTTTGCTGTTAGCTGCCTGCTTCATTCAGAATTTTTCCTTTTTGTTTACCACTGTCAACTATACTCACCAGGCACCTAATCCTGCAAAGTGCCAAGTCCTGTCCGGGAGGTATGGGCTGTTCTCTTTTCCCAGTTAGCAGGAGTCAGGCTGCCCCATTTCTCACAAGATTTGACTGGATAAGAGACAGGTAACCATAAACAGCACTGTAGCTGGTTTTAGGCTTGTACCCCAGCAAAGGTCAAGCATAACAATACAGTGGAAATAAAGCATTTTGAGTCATTTATTCCTTTAAAAAGGTTTGTATCATCCATGCAGCTGCAAAGCCATAATGCTTTCATTAAAAGTCACATCTGTGCTGAATTAAAACAGGAGCCTTTTCCAGCCAAGCAGTATTTGTCAGGTTGAAATTTTTTCTCTTAGCTCCTGAAGCTTTTTTCCAAAATCCAAGGGCTAAGACAGAGAGCAGACCTTGTCACGAGCTGGTACCGAGGTTTAAGTACATTCCTGCTACGTTATTCACCGTCTGGCTCCAGTTTGGAGGTACATCTCCCTTGCGTTCACTTTATTAACCTACATATGACTGGCTCTTTTGTTTAATATGGAAATGAAAAAATAGATGGTGGGCCCAAGAAAAGTAGTCTGAAAACATCTTTTTCCAGATTTTGTGCTCCTTGTGGCATATTAACCGCTTGCATGGAAAATCTGGGGGATAAAAAAATATATTTTAAAAGCTGTTTTTGAGGGTAGGCATTTTTAACTTTATGTAAAAAGGCTAAGGCAAGTGTGAAATGTTAGTCCTTCTCCTCTTCCCCCCACAACTTTTTGAGCCCACTAATCAATTTCTACCAAAAATGACTTCAGAGATAGGACTGTACCAAATACATGAAAATCACAAAGCAGAAGATGGCCAAAATTAATACGTCCCCTGAAAGAGTGCCTGGAACGTGAGCCTAGCAGCTGCATACTGTGTAGCTGACCAGCCAAATAACAGATATGTATTTCTCAACTAATCACTGGATGTATATTTCATAAAAAGCCATCACATAGGCTACTTCTTTTTCATCCGTATGATAAGTATGGGAACTGGTAGGAAGTGGGAGGACTTGAACAAGGAACTGGAGTTATTGTGGGAAGGTCTGTGGTGGATATGAATGTAAGTGTGGGCTGCTGGGCATGTACGTTTAGGACAAAAGGCTTTGCATTTTCTGCTGCTCACAAGCCAGCTCTCTTAGAGAAATGTTTACTTCAGAAGGGGTGGAAAGATTCAACACTTGTGTTTGTCATCTCTTCAGTTTGACCATTTCACTTAGAAAAGGACAGCAAGCAACTGTCTGCATGACAGCCCTAAGCAGAGAACCCAGTGGAGCTGGGTTTCTATATCACTGCCATTTGTTTTCATGAGTTGAATGATTTATTTATTTATTTATTTATCTAATTTAATTTAAGTGCAAGAGCAGCAAAGTATTGAGAATTTACTAGGAAGAAAAGGATGGACAGGCCTTTACCAACACAAGTGACCAGAAAAAGTGCAGTGTGACAATAAGAGTAAGCTGCTGTTTATACCAATGTGCTGCCCAGAAGTCTCTGGTATTATTCAGGACTCCTTATGCTAAACTTTGTATGACTGAAGAAGAAAAGTCCCTGCCCTCAAGGATCTTAGCCTATTTTTGGAGGAGTAAAATAAACAATCTTCCACAATTATTTAGTCTTTTAATACCTACCACACATAATGTGTATCTCTATCTGTACATATAGACATAAAAAAAATTTTAAAAAATCTGAGTGTTTCTGCAGCTATTTAAAAAAAGACAAGCAAGCAAAGAGACCAGTTTTTATTTTAGAAACAATGGTATTTCAACTGAGTGTTTCCCTTTCCCACTCTGACATCACACATCACTGATGTCAAGGTCTTTCCCAGTCAAGAGGCGTGCTCTCATATTTTTCTCAGTAAGGACTGTCATCTCAGAGGGAAAGTTGTACCAAGGTTTACTCCTTTTTTCTTTTTTTTTTTTGGCTGAGATGTTTCACAAGGGACGTGTTTTCTCTGAATAAGATATTTGGATGTATTACAAACAGTGCAAACAGCTTCCTGATGCTGTGGAGGAGATGGGGGTGGGAAACCACCTCAATTCTTTACATGAGAAGTGGCAGATTTTCAGGATGTTTTTAGCAGTGCCTTGCTGGATCTCATATCCCAGGGAAAAAATCTGGCTCTGCAGAAGCCCACAGCAAAGCTCCTGCCAGCTCCCATGAAGTTGAGCAGAGGCAGGACTCCTTGGTGATCCTCCTCAGAGCTCTGGGGTGAAGTTTGTGTGGGGGTTCCCCCCAGAGCCTGCATCATGCCAGGTCTCTGAGCTCATGCAGCCCTGGCTCTCCCTTCCTCTGCTGAATCTTGTTCCTGTTATATATTTTTAATGGAAATAAATTTAAGGAAATATCCCTGAAGGTAAACTTTGATTTAGGCATTCCCTCAGGGTTGATTTCTTAACCTTCTCCTTCCTGCAATTATTTGAAAGGAGAGGAAAATGGAATAAATGTGAGAGAGAGCACTATTTTTCTAAGCAAACCCAAATATATTGGAAAAAATGATGTTGAAAGAGAATTTCGGACACAACCCAAGCCGTCTCTGCAATTCTGTGTTTTCCCTTACTCTGTCAGGTTTCACTGCCCTGTACAGCTGAGGAGCAGGAGAGGAGATGTACAGACCTTGCCTGTGTTTTCCCCAATAGATATTCTTGGGGTTGTGCTGGCGATCAATATTCAAGCACTCTTTGATATTTCCAGGTTCCAGACATTGAAAGTTCCTGAATTTCACTGTCAGGTGCAAACAGTGAAGAGGATGAAGGGATTTCATTATTGCCGTGTTATAATATTGTTCAGAGCCTGCTGTCTCTTGAGGATGCCTCTGGGCTCTTGTTCCTGGTTCCTCGCAAATTAAAGGAAGAGGGTTGCAGCAGTGTTTCCCACTACCTGAATTTCACAAGATAGAAAATTAAAGAGAAGTAACATGGACTAAGCACTCTGACTTATATAAACTCTTGGCAGAGGAAATTTCTATTAAATTAATCTGGTTAACTTAGTGTTGGTATTATATTTACGTTTAATTGTCTTGTATTAATGTTTTTTAATTTTCAATATATTTAAACTTCTAAGCCCGTTGACCGAGGAAGAGGTCATTATTTCTTTAAGAAGAAAATTACTCTGTTTATGGCAATCTTTCTCCTTGTGCCTCTTATCACGCAAAAGGGTTGTGTGTGAGGCATGGGTGCATCACCATAAACCTTGATTCACTGAAGAGGAAATTCAGATAATCTCCTGGATTTGAAGCTATTCATCATTACTCATTGTCTTGGTGTATTTTCCATTCAATACAGATGCAGGGTCCACTGTCAGGCCCCTCCTAGTGGACAGGGAAAGGCCAAAGCCAGGCTGGGACATGCGCCTGCAGGTGGGCCTAGCTCAGCAGGGCCTGCGGCTGGGCAGGGCAGTGCTGGAGCCGGGCCATGCCATGGCCACCACTGGGCCAGAACGACAGCCCCAGGGCTGACATGGGGTCCTGGGACCTGGGAAAGGTTAGGGGAGCCCTGGAGTTGGGCAAGGACAGGCAGGGCTGGTGGTGCCCTAGGGCACTAGCAGTGTGTTTTGGTTAGCTACCCAGGATGTTGAGCAGAAAGGGGAACCCATCTGCTTGAACCCCAATTTTCCTTCAGGTGGGGATGTTAGTTCAGATCTCTTTCCACTGTAAAGTCGTCAGCTTAAAGCTAGAACTTCAGATGTTTGAGACTGTTGGCTGCTGGTTAAAACGAGTTGAAATTACTTGGGTTGAAACATTTGGCAGAAAAGGTGGAGAGATGCTTCTGGGCTGGAGGTTAGTTGCCTCTAGGTGCTGCTGATGGGTTTATGGTTTTGCTACTTTGAGTAAAAGTATCTTGACTTATCTAGCTGGTAACTTTGAGGCTTGAATCTGACTACAAAGACACTTGTTTTTCAAAGCAGTACCTGTTTTCCCTGCATCTCCAAGTACTATCTACAGGCATAGATTCCTCTCCTCACACGGAAATGCAATGATGCATCCTTGTGCTTTATAGTTTTCTGAGTTGTCATCTTCTAAAAATGGCCCTGGCTGTTTTTAAACCTGTGGGACAGCTGCCTTGCATGATCAGGGTTAACATTTCTAGAGAGTATTCAGTATGCAGAGAAGTGATGTTCCCTGTATATTTCTCTATCTGTAGGTTGTCCTTTTCCACTGGCTTTCTCATAAGAATGTTTTGCCCCCCATTTACCTTTTCTCACAATTAATTTATATCTCAGATTACTGCATAACTAAGAATTTCCAGTAGCATGACTAGGAAAAAAAAAAAAGAAAAAAAGAAAAAAGGGAAAAAGAAAAAAGGGAAATCCACAAAGTAACGATAATAATAAAATACCCTGTTCTTACCAGGTTGCAATCTCAAACCAATCCACTTTGACTGTAGCCGTGGCAAATTGCTGTCTGAAAACGACTGCCCTATTCATCTGTTAATATTGTTAGAAAGAAAGCTACAACTGTACCTATCAGTGTAACTAAATTAGAGCAGGTTCACATAAGGCAGGCACACATAAAAATGTACTTATGAAACAGATGTATCCCTCAACAGGAAAATGACAGCAATTCTGATAAAATGCTTTTATTATTTACTTTCAACAAGTATCTATAGCTGCAGCTTGACTATTGTTGAATCATTTCAATAATCTTGTTACAGGCCTGGCAATAAAAGGAAAAGCACTTCAGTGGAGTGAAATGGCCCAGCTCCTGACATGTTCAGTGGCATGTCAGCGATACGTTGATATATTTTTAAGTCATCAAAACACACAGCAGCATTGTTTGTGCAAGTGGGGAACTGCTTTGAAACAGAGCACATCCCTTGCGAGGAAAGTGGCAGCTGGTGCAGGTTAAGCCCTGCTGGTAGGTGCTGCAGGTTGTGTGGTGCTGATGGCTGCAAGATGGATGGCCCCAGCACAAGGCAAGCCCAGTTCTGCTGGGTGCAGGGGTTGCGCTTGCATCTCATTGAGATAAACATGGCAGTGTGAAGGATTACAGTTGGAAATTAAAAAATAATTTTGACCTTAAACTGAGCAAGCATGGGTATCTCCAGACTTATGCTTATTATACACCATAATGTTTACGATCCACTTATAAGTTAAACTTTAAAACTAGTGCCCAGAGTATCACTTATTTCAGACTTTTTTTTTTCTTTTTTTTTTTTCTCGTATAATCATATAATCACAGAATAACCCGAGTTGGAAGGGACCCAAAAGAATCATCGAGTCCAACTTCCATCAGACCTAAAGTTTTTTCATCACGGATTGTGAGCATTTTGAAAATGGATGCAAAAGAAAATCTGTAGTTAACACTTCTGCATTCACTGTCTTTTCAGGTTTTCATAGATTTTGGAAGAACTGTGATGATAACTAACTATATGCTCAAAATATTGCAATTGACTAATATAGGAGTATCTTCTGCTATCTATAGGAACACCAAAAAAATAGTGACTTGAATAGTCACATAGGATGTTTGTGGCAAAGTAAGCAATATCTTTGGAGTATTTAATTTTAATCTGTTACAAAATATCATTGCTTCCACTTCAAAAGTGTGGAACAACTTATTTTTATTTGTTCTCAGACTTCCATAAATATCCATATCTGAGCAGGGATTGAAGCTTGGAGCATTTCAGAACAGGAGCTGAAATTGCCTATAAACAGTGGACAGTGTCTATGAAAAGCGTTATGCAATGCAAAATGTGACAAAACTGGACTGATTCTTCTAGTAATTGCTCTAGGTGAATACAAAAATTTATTCTTTAGCAGAAGAAGTTAAATTACAACTTATGGTAATGAAAGCATTAAGGTTTCTGTAGCAACAGTGCTTTTCTCTTATATCACTTTAAGGATTATTTTACATAGTATATATAGAACACATATTTATGTTTCTGTATAGTAAAAACTTTATTTTAAAATTTCTGGATGTTCAGTGTAAGAAAGCTAAGGCTGTGACTGAACTCTTAAACTTTTTAATCATTACCATGTTTTCAGGATCTCTCCATGGAATTGGCTACTTAACTTTTGCTTTTTATAATTGCTTTACATTTATAATATTTTCAATTTTATGTTCATATCTTTACATATATATATATACATCTTTTTACACACTGTTTTAGCAACTATTAATTGAAAAGCCAATAACTACACTATCAAAGTATTTCAGTTCAGAGTACCTAAGTTTCTGAAATTTTCTCCTGTTGCTCTGGAACATGCTGTGATTAGATTCTGCCTGAACGATAATAATTCTTTTGAAAATTAGAAATAAACCCTGTACTTCTTTTATTTTTGTTTTCTTTTGATTTGAGACATTGGGAAGTGAAAAAATACCCCATATGTTCAAAATTTAAAATTTTGACCAACACTCTTGCAAGATAAATTGTTGAATTTTGAACTCTTACCTTAAATGAGGACCACATACCTGGGCAATTTGGGAAGAAGTTAACAATAGCAAACATCTTAGGCAGTTGACTAATCTCTTCCCAAGCATGCTTGATGAGTTTCTGCCAAAATATTTCAGGCAGCAAATGAAATTGCTTCCCTTTTGAAAACTCTCATTGCCTGGTTGCCCTGCACAGCCTGAGAGCCCCAAAGGGGTGGTTTGAATGGGAAGATTATAAATATCTCTGTAGAACAGACATAACACTTACAGTGAAAAGATGGGGGAAGAAGGAAGGTGGGAGACAGGAAATTGGGGATTTTGCAGGGAAAGGTGTTTTTTGTATAGGGAATTTACTTTTAGCAGGTGCCTGACAGATCCTGACTCAGTTTAACTAAGGCTCCATCTAGATCTCTTTTTCCAAAACACATGTAAACTTCATCTTCAATTTTACGTGATTGATAGTTTGAAATACTTTGAGTGCTATAAAGATGTTTTCTTTTAGTGACATGAAAATTGATTTCTGGTCAAGGCAAATACTCTGAAATGCCTGTCCAAGGTCCATAAATGGAGAAGCCGATATTGTATCAGTGAAGGCTGGCAAGTGTGGGGAAAAAAGGTTTATTCATTCTGCCTACAAGAGCTATGTAAACAAAAACAAAACATTCTCTCAGGAGAGAACATGAAGAACTGGCAAGAAAACAAAAGTGTAATGGAGAAGATTTCTAGGCCACCCAGCTGCCTAATTACTGGCAGCATCTCTGGATTTTTGCAGCATGTCTCTCTAACACAGTCCTTTGGAAAACAAAAAGCCATGTTATTGCAAAACAGTTACAAATTTAAAGCATTTTGTATCCTGTAGACTTCAGCTTTTACCTACAGGGGATTTTTAAAAAAATTTGTACTGTATATTGAACTAAGTAGAGCAACCTACTGCTATCTTTTTGTAACATATTAAAATTTAATTTACCAAGATGAGGGAATTGAATGTCTAGTTTCATTTTCCAACTTGATCTGGAGGACAGTGGTGGCGTTATTCACAGTTTCATTGGGACAGTAATGAAAATGCTTGGTTTTGTATAGTCTTGCTTTTACAGTGTCCATACTGTGTTATGGAATTAGTTAACCATTCCCGTGAGTATTCCCAGCAATGTTTTGTACCTGATTCCTTAACGATATTATTAAGACTTGATGGGCTAGAACTAGGCTATTTTTGAGCTTTTTTAGGAAACTCTCTTAAGATGAAATACCAGCATTAAAAAAAAAAATTCAGAGACAAGAAGTAGGTTTTACTCTGTTTCCTCAAGCTGTAGCCCTGCTTGCTTGTAGATAGAAGAGACCTTTGCTTGTTCTAATAACGCATTGCTAATTGTAAACATCTGTATAAAATAATGCAGATGTATGTAATTATAAAAGTATTTAAGGCTTATTTAAGATTTCTGGTTTTGAATCTTTGCAGTCCTTCTGGGTTTAGAAAACAATGTTGAAAATACATTTCTTTATTAGGAAAAGTCTTTTCTTTCCAGATCTGAACAAAAAAACGTGACTTTATTTTTCCTCAAGTTGCTGCTCTCCCATGATGCATCGTTGATGCTGTTAATACTTTTTCTATGTATTAAACTTTGTTATCACAGTATTACTGAGGGAGTAATTGCAATCCATTTAGCACAAGCAGGAAAAAAAAAAAAAAAGAGGTGAGTTACTTACTGCTGTCTCCAGTGACTAGTGTTAATTAACTCTGGCTTCATCTGCACTATAAAAATGAGCACTTTTTAAATGGTTATGAAGTAATCTCATGGCTCTACTATATTTATAAAATGTATTTCCATTTTTAATCCAAGAAACTATCCAGCACTTTGGACGTCCTGCAGATTACTCCAGTAAGTAAAAAAGTCACATTAGTCAGGTATGTTACATGTAATTCTGTTTACAGGAAAGTATCAATATCTCATGCTGCAAACACAGGAGCACCAAGTGACTCCAGAACAGGTGGTTTAATTTGTCTTCTCTTGCATCTTTAAACCCATCTCAGACAGCACCTTCCCCCCTAGAGGGGCTTTTCCTCAGAGCTACCCTACAGTCCTATGTCTCTAACTAGAGCTGTCTGCTCTGCCTCTGAGCACTTTCTTTCTCTCATCGTCATCCATTCCTACACACAGGGGTCAGTGAATCCTTGGCATCCGTGTAAGTTAGATTCCTGAGGGGATCTGCATATTTCTGTATTTTGGGCTGGGAAGCTATTTCAGTCATTATCTGTTTACCCAAACAGACTTTTTCCCTTCTCCCAAACATCTGAACATCAGGTTAGTAGTTACATATATCACCCCTAACGATGCATAACCCAAACTTTCTATTATTTTCTCTGGTCATTGACAGGTAAGATCACTTTTATTATTGCTTATAAAACCATACTTAAATCCTTTTAGATGCCTAGTTTCTGTGCACAGTAACTATAAATCAGGGTTTGCAAAACGGTTGTCATCTAGTCCCCATCCAATGCAACTCAGCTAGCTCAGCATAGAACACAAAGCAAAAAGGCTCTTATAAAGAAGGAAGAAAAGATTGTAGTCATATTGGTGCAAAATGTCCTACCATGGAGTGTATCCTGCTAGCGTGAACTGTCTTGTTGAATATAGTTTTCAGATACAAGTGTTAAAAACAAACCTCTACCAATAAGCATACTGTGGTCAATGTCCCAAGATACTCACAAGCTGAGCTCTGCTGCTGACAAGTTCCGCTGTCCCCAGAGGATCAGAGAGATCTCGGGACACAAGCTAATTCCAGCAGGAAGAAGTTTGGTATGTTGGCTGATGACACTGTTGTTTTTTTCTGTGCCCGATTGCTTAAATACATTATTCCAGCGAGGTCGTGGCATAGCAATCACTGCATATTTCCAGGAAGGCATTCTGAGCTCTGTCTCAGGTGACTAAAAATGTCATTATACTCCACATGCATGTATTGATTAGTTTTTGTCACCAGCTCCAATTACAAACGGAACTGCTGTGGTGGACACTAGATAAACATATCCTAAGGTGATCCTTAGCCTTTAGCCTATTAATCCAAGACCTGACCCAGCTCAGATGTGATAGATACATCATTGTTGCCCAGACTTCTCACATGTATGTCTGATTAGATCAAATGTGAATAAGTGTATGGTGACATACACCAAACCTGTGCACTACACTGCTCTGTGTACTGCTCATACCTTTGCGATGCTGTAACTGTAGCCTTTAGTTATTTTAAACCTTTGGAACGTAATAGAGAAAAATGCTTGCTGGGCAATAAGTAATGTTGGTGTGTTAATTGCTACTCATTGTGTTAAATCTTTGGTATATGTGGATTGCTTACATAGAGTGGGTAGCTGTATTCTGTCTCATTTAAAAACAAAAAACAGAAAATATTACATTGTTGCCCTACAGTACTTGTATTATCCTGGGTTGCTATGACATTGCCACACATAATACAACATAATGGCAACAGCAAGCGAAAACGCATTCTGGTCTGTGAGAGTGTTGATGTAAATAGATAATGAAGCTTTCCATTGTATACCATGATAATAGCCTTGGAACAGAAACAGATAGCAGTTTTGATTTATATATTTACTTGGATTTATATAAGGCATTCATCGTGATTCTGTACTCCTGCACAAATAATTATGTATAAATTCCTCATGCTAAGATATCAGAGCCAGTATCCTTAGCAAGATCTTTTTTCACTTGTCCAACCCATTTAGCCACTGAATAGGATAAAACTTTTTAAACTTAAACCCCAAGCCTCCTCACCGTATGAGACCTTTTGAAACGCTGACTTTTGACTTTTGGACTCTTTTTTTTTTTTTTTTTTTTTTTTAATCAAGCAAGGGGATGATTTCTTTCAGGCTTGTTGCATCACAAGTACTTTCTCTCTTTTCATGTGTAAACAACTGAGGATCAGCATCCTAGAAGTGGCATGCTTTGTGGCAGACTTGCTACCGCAGTATGACACCAGGAGACAGCTACTTTCAATTGGGACTCAAGTTTGGGTCAATTTAAGAACATTTTTAGCCCATACCAACCAACCAACAACAGTCAGTCAGCATGAGCTCTGGTTGCAGCATCAACCACATAGTGGAGGCCCCATGGGTTATATGAGTGTACTAAGAGACAGATTATTTATTTATTTATTTGTGTTCTGTAGAATATTCAGAACTGACATTCAGAATATTCAGAACAGAATATTCAGAAATGCAAGAGCAATACTGCAAGTATTCCTGACTTCTGGCAGCTCTGCATCTGCCACCTCTGTCTTTCTACCATCTGACAGTGAGCGACATGCAGATTGATTCCTAGAAGCTTCCTGTGGCATGAAGGAACCCGAGATATACTTCAGGGTTACCTCTGAGAGTTCAGAATTGCAATGTAGGCAAACTTCCTGAAGGCTATAGGGCATGATATAGATGGAGTTCTGTGTTAAGGGAGCTGTAAGGTTAAACCTATATATCGGAGTAGAAACTAAGTCTGCCATCAACTGAAGTCAGAGGGGCTTGACAGCAAGTTAAATCTCCAGGGGGAATAACAGGGTTGAAATAATTTGAATTGGGAACCCTTCCCCTCCCCAACCAGTTGCAATCTGAAATAGTTTGAGGCTCAACAGAGCAATAGCAATGCTTTGCCCTGGCCTCCAAAACAAACAGCAAGCTGGTGCAGCCTGAGAACCTCTGCTGGAAGTATATTCCCTGGCTGCTACAGCAAATAGGCACGTGCATGTTCTGCTCCCAAAATGGGAGTTTCAAATTTAGTAAGGGTTACCCACACTACACACACAGACGCGCACACACTGTAGACAAGGAGAAGAACCCCACTCAATCATTCTAAAATTATTTTTTCCCCAAACATCCCCTTCTGCTCCACTCACCTTAGCTACTGGTCTGAAAATCCATTGTTTGATCAATTTGGGTTAGCAGCAAAGAGAAAGGCATCAATCATATCAGTTGTCTGGTGCATGGGACTTTGGAGGTGCTGTGTTATTGGGAAACAGCTTATTTCTCTCTAGACAAATCTGCAGCTGTACTACACATTTCCATATACATTTTATATGTTAGATTGAGAAAATATAGGAAAGAAAAGAAACTGGTGCTTTAAGAGGTCTTCTTGATTCATTTGACATAGGACATCCAAAAAATAAGGTGACTCAGGAACATGGTATGAAAAAGGGAGGAAAAGAAGGCAATTGCTGGTGATAAAAGTATTCAGGAGCCAAAGCTCTTGGTAATGTACAGCAAGAGCTTGGCAGTGCCCTGGTACTCTCTCTTTTGTACTCTGAACTTGATGGGCACCTCTAATCTCCTGCACCACAAAGGAAAAAAAAGAAAACAAATGGGTTCACCAGGAGCTACAAGGACAGTTTTACTACATCACTCTTGACAGTCTTTAATTGTATAGACTAAGAAAAAATGCAGAAAGTAAAAGAAATTAGAAAGAACATATAAGCTTATATATCTTCAGCCCTCATAAGCAGTCCGTATATTATGCATGTTAATATGTATCTTTGAGTGATATTAAAAATAGCATTCTGATCATATGACAGACCAGTTGCTATAGTAACTACATTTTTGCTGTAGAACAGCAAAGTAATAATGTGTAAAATGTGTAAATTATCAGTGTGTAAGAGCAACTGGTGCGTCTTCGCTCTGCTATTCTGCTTTAAAATGAATCTTTCCATGAATATACATATCTCATTCATGTATTCTCATGACACTCCTGTTGCTGGCTCCATCTCTTCAGTTGGCCACCCTTGTAGTGCTTAAGTAAGACGTGACATTTCAGCCAAAAGAAAGAGCAGGAGAGGCAGAGATAATGGACTCAATCCAAAGTAAAAAGGCTTATACTGATTTCAATGGACTTTGCCTCAGGCCTTATGCAAACAAAGGTGATTTATGAGGGATAGCGTAAAAAGGCAGAGTTCACTCATTTTTGCGTGCCTGTTACCACATTCTCCTGCTGAAATCTGAAGAGATGTTGCACTTGACATTGGGGAGAGGTAAGATCAAGCAGTAACATGTTGGAGATTTCCATAGCAGCCTGAGAATCTGTGAATGTGGAACTAATTTTCCAGACCTCATCTCCCATCACCCCAAATTCCAAGCTCCTAGATTTACAAGCCTGACAAATGTGGTTTATTTTTGCCATTGAAATTTCTTAGGATAGATAAGATAAGTGTTACTAAAATTTAAGAGTGGGTGAAACACATGGAACGAAGTCCTGGCTTAGCTGAAATCAATAGCAAAACTCTCATTGACAGTACTTCACCTTTTCTGTTTAGTGTCACACTGAAGAGGGCAGTGACTTGCTGACCTGCAGGAGATTTTTAACCCCCCAAAAGCAAGAGATATTTGTTTTAAACTCCAGAGAGAGCAACAGTGTTTGTAGCAGTGCTGGCTACAGATCAGACACGTTCCCATCTAGGGGGAATTACACAGTTAACAAGTAAATCGTTTGGCTCGCTCACTTTAATTATACTAGGTGACTGTGATGTATATAATTATTTATTTATTAACCAGGCTTTCTAGTTTTGCTGTAGTCCACATTTTAAAACAAGTTAGTTGAGTCTGAAGTCATTCCTAATTTTAAGGTTTTGAGGTATTGTGTTTTTCTAGTTACAACCTCACTGTAGATGTAATCTGCAGTGTAACAGCACCTGCCTAAGTGGAACACTTAGTTATTTACCAAGATTTCAGGAGGAACTCCAGATTGAAGATCAGCCCTGTCTCTGAGCTCATGGGTAGATGAGTACTAAAACATCAGTCCGATTTGCTGTGGCTGAACTTCCTGATACAGCCCACCCCCTGTTCTGTATAACAAGCTGAAGACTTTGTTCAAATGAGCCAAAACCAATTTTTGAAGCAAATTCAAATTCCAAAACAGACAGCAAGAGTTTAAAATCAGAAATTATTTATTAAGTCATTATCAAGGAGTAATGGCCTTAAACAAAGAGAAGGTAGATTTAGATTAGATATAAAGAAGAAATTCTTCACTCAGAGGGTGGTGAGGCACTGGCACAGGTTGCCCAGAGAAGCTGTGGATGCCCTAGTGTTCAAAGCCGGGTTGGATGGGCCTGCGAGCAACCTGGTCTAGTGGGAGGTGTCCCTGGACATGGCAGGAACTGGGTGATCTTTAAGGTCTCTTTGAACCCAAACCAGTCTATGATTCTATGAAATAAGAATTCTGCTGGAGATTCTGTTTCCTTCTGGTAGAAAGTTTCAACTTTTGGCATACATCAGAAACCATTTGGTTGGAAATTATGCTTTGGTACCTTCTTCTCTCTTACTCTGTTGACTCAGCATTTCCTGGACTCTCATCATGCACAGAAGAGATAGCAAGAGCTATCTGAGGTGGTCCATGCTCCAGAAAATGTGGGACTCCATCTGGATAATAGGGTGCCAAACAGCTTCATTCACATATCTGTTAATGTTGTTCATGTATTTCTATGCTGCCCTACAATCTATGCCTGCATTCTTGCCCACAGTGTAGTGCAGGCAACTCTAGTGGTAGATTCCAGCCCAAACAAAACAGTGGCAGCATGAGGTGTCTGACTTACAGTTCTTGTAACGTGTTGCAATGGTATTTCCAAAGAGAAGACCAGTCACTTTAGTTTTAAGAAAAAGCCTCAGGATAGGGGTGGTTGTGTTTACCTAAATCACTTTTCTCTTGAAACTTGAGATCTCTAGGTGCAAATACAGGGTTTTCAAATCAAAGAGAAATTCTTCTTTCTCTCTTGCTTTTTAAACAAAAATGACATCAAAATAGACTAACGTAAAGGAAATATTTTATGAGAAGCAGTGTGGGCAAAACAATAATAAATAATCAACAAAATAAATACGTTATAAATTATTTGTGGCAGGAAATAGTTAGGAAAGGTAAACTCTGCAAAATGGTGTCTGAGTGTATCGTTGTTCTCATTCCCACATTTTTGTCATTTCCTCAGAGACTTCTTTTCAACTGACAAAAAAAGATTAAATAAAAATTTCTTTGTCTTTTTTAAGCTGAATGGTAAAGTATATTCTGCTATACGTCTTCCTACACTTCCTTGATATTGAAATTATAACCCTCATTAGCAAGTCACCTTTAACTTGATGGAGTCTTATGGAGTCAGAATTGAGTCATTTAAAACACTTGTCCTTCTAGCAGTATCATCTTTACTGATGGTTATTAAATAAAGCTCGTAATTAGGAGCTGGTCAGGAATTTCCTGACAAAATAATTTTGCTAGAAAACAATTAATTGACCTTGAATGTATGAACTTCCCCACGCTGGAGCAGGCAAAGAGAGTGATTGTGAAGGGTGGCAGAGGCAAAGCACTATAGACTGACTGCAGCCCTCATGCCCCCTTCCCCTGCTCCGTTCTGGTGGTGGTTTTACTCTGCTGGGCAGCTGAGCTCCACCACAACCACGTTCTTACTCCCCCTTATCAAAGGGAATTGGGAGAAAATATAATGAAAAGGGCTCAAGGGTTGAGACAAGGACAGAGAGACCACTTAACAATTATTGGCACAGGCAAAACAGACTCAGCATAGGGAGATTAGTAAAATTTATTGCCTATTACTAACAAGCTAGAGAAGTAAGAAACAAAGGAAAAAAAATAAAACCACCTTCCCCCCATCCACCCTCTCCCACCTCCTCCCCCCGAGGGGCTCCTTCACGGTCCCTCTCTGCCCCTGTTCCCCGTGGGGTCCCTCCCACGGGATGCCGTCCTTCCCAAACTGAGCCTGCGGGGGCTGCCCACAGGCAGCAGCTCTTCAACAACTGCTCCCACACGGCTCCGTACCACGGGGTCCATCCCCCAGGAGCAAACTGCTCCAGCACGGGTCCCCCACGGGCGGCAGCTCCCCCCAGACCCCTGCTCCTGCGTGGGCTCCTCTCCACGGGCTGCAGCTCCGGCCCGGGGCCTGCTCCTGCGGGGGCTCTCCATGGGCCGCAGCCTCCTCCAGGCCACCTCCACCTGCTCCACCGGGGGCTCCTCCACGGGCTGCAGCGTGGAGATCTGCTCCGTGTGGGACCCGTGGGCTGCAGGGGGACAGCCTGCTCCACCAGGGGCCTCTCCACAGGCCGCAGGGGAACTGCTGCTGCCTGCCTGGAGCACCTCCTGCCCTCCTGCTGCACTGACCTGGGGGGCTGCAGGGCTGCTTCTCACTCCTCATTCTCCCAGCTGTTAATACCCAGCAGATTTTTTTTCCCTTCCTTAAATATACTCTCACAGAGGCACAAACAACTTAACTTACTGGCTCAGCTCTGGCCAGCAGCAGGTCCCTTTGGAGCCATCTGAAACTGGCCCTTATCTAACATGGGGCCAGCTGCTGGTTTCTTCTCACAGAAGCCATCCATGCTGCTGCCCCCTGCTACCAAAATCTTGCCATATAAACCCACTACAGCTGCTCGGGGGGAGAAGGTGGAAGAGGGTGGATGGGGGGAAGGTGTTTTTAGTTCATTTTCTTTGTTTCTCACTTCTCTAGTTTGTTCGTAATAGGTAAGAAATTTCTCAAATCTTTCTATGCTGGGTCTGTTTTGCCCATGACGATATTTGTTGAGTGATCTCCCTGTCCTTAATCTCAACCTTTGAGCACTTTATTTATCATATTTTCTCCCTTGTTCCCTTTAAGGATGGGGAGTGAGAGAGCAGTTGTGGCGGAGCTTAGCTGCCCAGCTGGATAAAACCACCACAGTCCTTTTTGGTGCCCAACATGGGGCACAAACCCACAACCCTAAGATTAAGAGTCTTATGCTTTACTGACTGAGCTAGCCAGGCAGCAGTGTCCTTTTTCTATGAGGGAATGCACTTTTACTCAGTGGTTAAGGTTTTCTTTCCCGCTCCTTGGGCTACTTTAAGTACACCAGGATTTTTCTTTTCTTCCCCTTTGCCATTTCTTCCCCAAAGCCACTGATTTTGAACCATCATGGATTCATACCAGTATAGAATGGATTATTTATTTATTTATTTATTTTATTGGAGACAATCTTTCTACGTTTGGAAGAATAATAAATACCAGCCTGGCTTTGATCCCAGCATGTAACCATCCACATCAGTTTTGCAGCTATGGGACACTTTCTTTTCAAATGGGGAGTAGACACCAGATGCGCCCATTTTGTTATGAAACCCACCATTTTCACAACAGGGTAGCTTAAATTCTGTAAGGTGTAGAAATTTATAGGAATATTCAGAAAATAGTGTACAACTCGATGTAGGTAAAGACAGCAGAATCTAGCTTTCAATTTACCAGATATTCTGGACAGAAGCCAAAAGTCCATTTACATATAAATATATAATTTATAATGTGGAAATGCTTCAAGGCCTTGCATGCAAATGCTTTGGATTTTTCAGAAAAAAAGAAAAAAAAAAATCTTTTCATCCTCTTGTCTTTTGTTTCAATTAAATCATGTTTCATTGTTGCATGCATTACAATAAATTAAGAGGGCAACCTCTTCTCTCTTTGCATACAACTGGCATATAAATGACACTTCCTGCATGACATAAAAACTCAGATAATTGTTTTATAATTAATTTACTGAAATTAATTTAAAACAGGAAAAAAATGCATGATTTTATTATAAATGTGTCCAATTCATTCAGAGAAAAGACAGAATATAGTTTCTAACTCTACTCGCTTTCTTCAAAACGCCATTCCTCCTAAACAGACTAGATGTTGAGGGTTTTTTTCAGCTAGTGATGTTTTTTTCTCTTTACTGTTTTTGAGTGTCACTGCCTTTCTGGCTGTTGGCTGGATCAAAAGAAATAAATATAAAAATAAACATCTGAGAAAATACTTCTGAAAAGATTTTCTATATTTTAATTGTTTTAACTAAAACTTTGTTTCATGTTTATGTTCAGCTGCTGTTGTAGTGAATTTAGTTGATTTGCCATTAGTAACACCATGAATTAATTTATCCCAGGAAAACAAATTCTGGCTTTGGAGCAAGAGCTTCTGATCACAGGAATTTGTTTTTAGACTATAGAACTAAATATCAAATATGGATAGGTTTTGCAATAAATTGTGTTGCAGTCATTTTTTCAAAACCCAAAGTCATTCACCAAATATCTGATGAATGGATACATGAGAAAATTGTTTTGCTGATGGATTGATCCCAATGAGGAAAAAACCCCAACAGATTCCTTCCATTGCTAAAAATTCCAGAATAAAAGTCCTTCTCATGGGGATATAGGTCTCTTGAATGTACAGATAAAGAAATACCAGAGTTTAGAAGAATGGACACTACAGAGAGAAGGAGGATTAATGTTGATGAATTAGCTGGGGGGCAATACACTACTGTCTATGTAACTAGGAACATGCGTGAATTTTATGAGAAATAAGTATTTAACCATAAATTCAGGTAACTGGGTAGGAACCCTGAAAAATACATTTTCCTGGCTTAGACTGTGAAAGCAGACATTAGGGAGATAAAGGAAAGCTGGTCCAAGAGAACCTGGACTTGGAACGTGATAATACACGGAGGTGGAGGGAAAATTGGTCAAGGAAAATTAGTAAAGAAAAAAAAAAGATAAAGGTAGTACAAAGCTTTGGATACTAACAATGTGTTAGACTGTTAGGAAAGACTAGTGTGCAGAAAATAACACATTTGGAATAAATACGTTTTTGAGAAGGCTAATAAACACATTATTTTCCACATGGTAGTAATAGTAGAGGCAGTAATCAACACAATTAGGTTCAGACTGGACAAACATTTATTGAATAGAGCAAATGTTGCCAGGAACTGTAACACTGTGCCATTAAAGGAGATTTCAGGGGCAGCTGAAGGAGCCAGCCTAACAAGCGCAGTTTGCCTGGTGCAGCTCTTTCTGGATGTGGTAGCCACCTGATTGCCACACAGTCACTGGACCGACAAGAAGTTATGAATTGGTGTGAGTAGCAAGAGCATTACCGAAAAAAATCGTTTCAGAGAATAATCTTGATCAGGAATGGTTTCATGTTAAATTAAATGGAAAGCTAAATAAAAGCAGGTGCTTAAGTAAGGTTTCTTTACTGTTTAAGACATTAAGGAACCCAATTAGTGGAGTCAGCTGGATTGAAAAGTTCAGTGTCTTGAATATGGATGAGTTCTGAATATTTTAAAGTCAAAATAGCAAAATCTCTCTAAATTTTTGAAGGGGAGAAATGTAGAAAGGATGTCAGGTCCAAATACACTCAAAGCAAGGCAGACGCAAAAAGGACATAAGGAATGGACAGAGAACCCACAGGGAATGGAAAAAAATATTGATCAAGAAAGAAAGTTACTTGAAAGGAGAAAAGCTGTTGGGTAAGAGAGAGAACTACCTTAAGTCAGACTGAATTAGGCATTGCAGAGGGTATTAAAATAAATGGCAGAAGGTTTATTCGTAGTAAAGCTATCAAAAGAACAATGAAGATATCCATATTCATATGCAGGGGGAGTGAGTTAAGATTTAAGATTTAGCAATATGATCTTGCTTGCTTGCTTGCTTGCTTGCTTGCTTGCTTTTTTTCTTTCTTGGGTGAAGATGTTCAACAATGCGTCTTGATGAACAGATCAAGATATTCAAGGGAAAAGAAGTGATTAATCTGAAGTAGAATCACAGAAGAGTTGGAAGGGACCCATAAGGATCATCGAGTCCAACTCCTGGCACCACACAGGTCTACCAAAAAATTCAGACCATATGACTAAGAGCACAGTCCATGGTTCTTAAACTCCGACAGGCTTGGTGCCATGACTATGTCCCTGGCGAGCCTGTTCCAGTGCACAACTACCCTCTCAGTGAAGAAACTCTTCCTGATATCAAGCCTGAACCTTCCCTGTCGCAGCTTGACACCATTCCCTCGGGTCCTGTCACTGGTCACTAAAGAGAATATCTCCACATCTGAGATAGAATCAAAATCCAGAAAGTCTATCTCATCAAGCATATGGAGAAAACACGTACGTAATCATCAGTGACGTATGAAATAATCAGAGTTTCTTAGCTATTATTTTAACATATTAATTTAAAAGGTGAAAAGTGTGACCGGAGAATAAGAAGTATAAACTTATACAACTATGCTAGGAGAAAATGTGTTCTGAACTATTACATGTTCATGAGCTTAAACTCAACAGTGCATATAGTTTGGAATAAATTTGAAAGGAATGTATAATCAAAGATATGAAGCTCAGTGAGCTAAAAATGCAACTTGTATGTACTAGAACTAACCTGATATCATTATTCAGTAAAATAACTTACTTACTTATTCAACTTGGAAATAAGGTAGGTTAAATCTGCTTGGACTTCAGTAGGGCATCTAATGTAGTGCTCCACTGGATTTTACTAATTGCACTAGAGAGTATGGGGATTAGCAGGGAACTTATAAAATAGGTAAAGAGCTGACTGAGGGCAAGGTAATTATGCAATGGCTTGTGCTTAAAGGGGATCATCAGGCTGGAAGGAGGTTCCCTGAAGTCTTGAGGGATCATTAGGGACCGATTGTGGAGACTTAATCAATTGTCATGACTGTCATGGGCATGAGTTTACAGCTTATGTGGAGTAACTGTTTCTCTGCATGTTCTTGCCCCTTAGTACCCCATGATAAATATGAGGCAGCTCCTCCCTTTCACTGAATGTAGGAGGGTGCACATGGGCAGTTACTGCACAGTAAATGATGTTTTCTGGCTTTCCCTCCAGTAACCAGTTCCTCTGCCCATACCTTTACTTAATAGCTGTGGTAATGACAAAGACATAAAAAGTGGCAGTGTGGTAATGAGACAAAATTGGAGGTTTTGTCAATATGGAGAGGATCGAAGTATAAGGCAGGATGATCTGTGTTACCTAAAGGACTGAAATAGTAAAAAAGAGATGCAACTCGATAGCAGAATGTGCAAGGTCAGTCACTTAGAGGGGCAGCTAGAAAGAACTTTGATCAGCTGAGATCACCAGGGCAGGAAATGGCAGAGGAGAAAAGGAATCGGAACACATCAGTCTCAGGATATGTCTGAGCCGTCCAAGGGCTGCTTCCGAGAAGGTGACAAGCAGTCCTCAGATACACCAGCTGATCCTCACCTCTCAGTCTAAAGACATTAATAAGAGCTTACCGAAAGTTTTTTGCAGTTCACATAATCAGTCTTAACAAATGTGTGTTCAAACTAGAGTATTGGTTGTAGAGGAAAGGATCGATTATTTTTGTGAGAAGAGATTAGAACTTTTTAGTTTGTTTGCCTCATGGGGAAAAAGGACTGGGAGGTAATATGTTACTGCCTAGCAGGGGAATAAAAAAAAAAAAAACGTGATAGGTCTTTTTGGGAACAGAACAGAACTGGTTAAAGGCTAATAGTTATGAGCAGGCAAGGATGTACCTGAGGGTAGAACTGGGAATGAAAAGGTGTCTGATAATTATAGAGTAAATTTTTGAAAATCCATGAAACTTAGGAGTCCTCATAACAGCATAAGCAGTATAGGAGTATATTTGTTTTTATTTAATAATTAAGTTTTAAAGATTTTTTAAATCTTTTGGAGGTTTAAAAAATCACTTAATATCACATTATTCTCTGTCCTAACAGGGACTAGACCTGGTGAGTTGGTAAGATGCCTTACATACTTAGAGGGCTTTTAATGCTGGCTAAATGTAGAGGAGAGAACGGTGTGGCTAGATATTCCCAAAGTCTCGTGCAGAGTATTTGTTAGTTTATTTTTGTTCTGTTTTGTTGGACCCTGATTTCTATTTCTGTCCACTGAAGTATTTGGCAATGACCTATAGTTAATAGTATGCTACATCGTAGTTCTTAGTGTAGAAGGGCTTAAGAACATGCTGAAATATTTTGCAGAATTAGGACAATAGAGATGTCTGGGGCTGCTAGTTAAGTTTTGCTTATCTACTTGTTGGGGTAATTTTGTTCTGCCCTATCATTTTAAGATGCATAGCAGAATATTTTATTGCTGTATTTTCATATAGTACTTTTTTTTTTTTTTTCTGTTTACAGAATTCAGCATAAAAGTCAGGAAGATATAAGTCCTCTTTGCAGTATGGCCATTGCTCTTAAAGTTTCTGGCGGCAGTGAAAGTTCACTTGTAAATCTGCTTCTTTAATTATGATTGGAAAAAGTATGTTGGACCTGTATCTTCAAGTGGTAGTATATAGGTATTTTTGCCGTGTAATTACCATAGGTAAATCTTTGTCCACCTTGACTAGGTGTATTACTCAATGGAAGTTATTATTCTGAATTTTTTTAATATTTCCAGCCTTACAGTATGTGAAAGGTATATGGATTTCCAGCTGTAACCAGATGTAAAAAAAAATATATTAAAAATCAAGTGAGAGAGGAGTAGATCCATAGTCCACTTGAACCTATTAATGACTTGTAATCTTTAATGTTTAGAAATATAGTTCTTTCCTTTAATCTCAAGGTTAGTGCCAAAAAATCTGTGATGACTTCAGGTGAAGGTTGTACAGCTGCAGTGAGAAGCTAAATGAGACATTTGAAGAAAACAAAACCAAAATGCATTTGCATGGTTACTAGCTATGAAATACTGTCAAGATCTCATAAGATCCCTTATGAGACCTTAGAGATCCCCTTATGAAATCTTATAAGAGGGTGGGAGTCGTGTGCTGAAAGGCAATTGCAGTGGAAGAGAATGCATGTAGCTGAATAGCTGAGGACTTCAAGATGTTTTTTATCCTGTAGAACACAAAGGTAAGTTTTGAATATTGGAACAATGGTTTGTGAAGATACCAAAACAAAAACATCGGAAACACCGGTAATTGCGTATGAACCGTAGGTTTCATTATATAGGGACTGAGAATGTAGTTTCCAACAAACAATAACAAGGTTAAAATGATGCAGTGATCTCTAGGTAAAATTATACAGTGGCCTTCCAGGTGAATCAGTCTGAAGGTACAGTGCTGCCCTCACATCTTAGGTATGTGTAGTATAAACTAAGAGGTTAAGGGACAGCAGGAACTGCAGGAAAGGCAGAGTTTACAATAATAACTCATTTGACAGAATGGAATGCTGGTAAGCGATAGTAGGAATTAGGTTTGTTGCTATCGGAAATGAGTTATTTAGAATGATATTTTAACTGGAAAAAGTTGCTTTTTGATGAAAACTTGAGAAGTTAAAAATTTGCAGTTATAATATTTCAGGCTTTTTGGTAGTGGTTTTTTTTTTGGGGGGTGGGGAGCGGGGAGAGATTGAGGGTGGGATAATTCACTAATTCACTCTTCAGATGTCTAAGTTGGTGTCCAGTCTGCTGAGCTTAGTTATACAAATGGTGCTGCACATGAATCCAAAATCTAGGCACAACTTTTAAAATCCACACCTAAATTACTGCTACAGTACAGCTCCTGTATTTAGGACAGGAAGGATACAGTGGACATCAGAAAACACTACAGACAAAAAGAACTGGGTTCATTTCAATGTTGCTAGAGATGTTTTACTGGCCTGTCTCATCGAGAGGGTTGCGAAGATTGAGCTTTTGAAGGAGAGCTGAGCTGAAAAGCTCTGGGAACAAGAAGAGGTAGAAGGTAAAGAAAGGCAGATCTGGCGTGAGGCCATTTTGAGAAGGAAGGAAATGGTGATGGGCTGGGCTGGAGAGCTCTGGTGCGGTATGGATGCACGGCACAGATCTTAGACGCTGCAGAGAACTGTTTTCACCCACCCATCTAGGCAGGCCTACTTCTCTCAGCCACTCAAAATTCCTGCTCACACTTTACTCTCTCTGCTGTCAGAGATGCAGTAGCTGTTCTCTCATCCGTCTGTAAGAAGAATTGCACTACCCAGCCTATGGGAATGTCTGCCAGCTAGAAGCTGGTGAAATTCACTGACCCCACGTAAACTTTTTTCTGACAAAGTATTTACATTTGTTGCCCTTAACACAAGAAACTATTTTAGACTTCGATGTGAATAAAGTTATTTTTGCTAGATGCATGAAGTGTTTGCCATTGTTCTGTGTACCTCATCACATTTTGTGTGTAAAAATACTCTCAATGGAAATACCTGGATCAAAACCAATGAAGAAGCTGCACACATACTCCAAACACCTGCATATCACAAAAATTTAACAGCGCCAGCACCAAATAGTTCTGGTTTATCTCAGAAGAATGTTTGCAGCTAATCCTCTCTTGTGGACATAGATAAACATACTGCAGCTAATACATACTTATCATAATTCAGCCGAGACATTTCAGAGTGCACCACTTAACTGCTTTTCAATTTCTTTTCCTCTTTTGTCATTATCATTCTTTCTCAAAAAAAAAAAATCATTTACAGGTGATTGTTTGGCCGTGTCTTGGAACTACGGGGCTGTGGAAGAAGTTCTCACTGAGCACCTAACTACACTGCAGGTTCTTCAGGCCCTGTGCTGGCAATGTTAATTGCTTTCCTGCCCCTGTGTTCCTGCTGTAACAGCAACCACATATTTAATCAATTCTCCCTCTTAAGATGGTATTCTTCTGTATGGTTCTTGCCTCTTACATCTTCCTCAGCAGCATATCATAAGAGATTTGCTGCAGGCCTTCAGGTAGGTAGGTAGGACAGGGTGAATTTTGATGCCATTCCCCTAATGGGTCAAGGAGTGAAACTTGTGGAGGTGGATAAAGGAGAATACATTTACCAACAAGTTTAGCCTGCCTGAGTTTTCTCGTTGTCTGGAGAATTCTCAGACATTTTTCTGCTATGTTTCCACATCAACGATCCTTGCAGTGAACCAGCTCTGTACTGCTTATGTGCAATGCAAAGAGTTTTTCTTTTTTTGTTTGTTCTTTGAGGATATCATGGAGTTCCAAAGTTGGGAAAGACAAAAATAAATAAATAGATAGATAGAAAGGTAGGTAGATAAAATAAAAACTGTTGAGTGTAGCAAACTTCTGGCTCTGAGGAATAAAAAAGCCATACCACTTCTGTAATGTAAAGATTTCTGGTCTGTCTCCACTGCCATGGTTTATCTCACATGCTTTGGGGTGCATGCAGAATGGATGTCTTTCATCTCTGATTCCTTGGCCTTTTGAGCTCAGAGCATGTTTGCAGCATGTACAGGGTATAAGAGCCACTCTTCCTTGCTATCTTGTGAATGTTACTACTACACAGTAAGGGCTTTAAGGTGGCAGTAGGGCAGAGTTTCCTTTTACTTGATTCACCAAAGGTCATGAAGACATAGCTTGAAGGAAAAGAGGGAGAGTGTTAGTTGGTCACATTAGTTCGTCCATCTCCCACGGAACTGTATCTCACTGTTTCCTCATCCCAACTCTTCCTCTGTTTATACAAACAATAAATCAGTGGTTTACCTCCATGTAAACTCCTTCTGATTGGCCCAGTCTTTGCATATCTACTCATACTCATGTCTCCATATTCAGAGTTTGCTGCACAACCTCACCCAAATAGTGCTACATCTGAGAATATATATATTCTTCTTTGAAAAATGTGCATTTGAGAGAATGGGAATCTATTTACCTTCTATATAAACATGTTCAGTGTGCATTTTTCAGATATTTACTGTAGTAGTTTAGCAGCACAATTGCACTTCAGAAACTCCTCTTTCTTTGTGAGATGCATTCCACACACACAATAAATATTTTTATGCTGATATTTTGGTGCCCAAGGTGGTTTGATAGCCATTATTTTTTTTGAGTAGGGATAGAAAGCATGCCAGTGTAAGGCATGGTATGAACTGAATAAGTTGGGATTGGTTTTGTCAACTAGGAATGATGTGACAGTGTACCCACACACTATGATAAGATCAATGTATACCTAGTTGTCTAAAAGTCAACAGTAGTTAAACATCAGTGGCAGGACACTACAGCCTCTCCTGGTTTTCTGCTGCTCTTGTTTATTGGCTCTATCTTCCTTATGCCATTTGATTTACAATCCTAGTATAAATTCTTTGAGAACAGTGATTATGTGTTTCTACAGTGGTTGACAACTGATCCAATTCAGAGCCATTCAATAAAAATAAAGACTGTGCTTTAGATGCTGGTGGGTATTTCTTCTTACAGATATGCATAGCATGTAATATCTGGGAGAGGGCATGTATATATGATTTTGCATATAAAGTGGGTTTGAATCATTCATAGGCTTTAGGGAAGCACCTGTAAGCCTATTTCACCACTGTGGTAGCCCTGGAGCAAATGCAATGCTAATACTCCTGCTTAGTGATTTTAAATAGTTTGTAAGCTGCTGTAAAAAATGCGTTGTCAAACTCTGCAACTAATTTACTTCTTCCAGTCTATAAAACAAGGAAAGGAAACATCTGTTTAAATGGGAATGTAATGGCAGTGGGGATTATACTTCTCCTGTCTCTGTTGTTGTTCGTTGTGTTTAATTGGTTTAAATATACAAAAATGAATGTCACTGATTAATAAGTAGTAATATTTATTAGAGCTTGAGACACCCTGTGCAAGCCTATGTAGATGAACATTTTTGTGACACTGCTGGCATTTCTGAAATAAATTAAGCAGATGTGGGAACATTCCAGACATTGCTGAAGACATAGTTCACTCCACATGGATGAAGTCATGGCAGAGTTAGCACAGATGACTGGAGATATCAACACAACTACTTTGTCCATAAATTCTCAGTGGAAAGGGTTAACGTGTTGCAAAAGACGTATTCTGGGTGGGAATTTTCATATTCCTCTGTGTGATTCATTTATTTATATGTGTCCTATGTCTGTCTCTCAGATTATTCAGCCCCTGGTACAACAAGAATAAATGTTTTGGAAAGGTCAACTCTGCTTACAGTGAGCCAGCCTGGTCGTCTTCAAGACTCGCAAAACCCAGAGACTGTTTCTTGTGTTCGCTTTATAATGCCTCTGAAGAAAATGCACTAGAACAGCATTCAGCGGAGTGTGAAAAACACTAAAGGGTTTTACCCTTGCCATTGTTTACTGTGAAATGTCAATCTAGTGCTCTAGCACAGCTTGGGCCGAGGGGCCTTTCCTTGTCTGCTCTATTCTACTTGGTTTTTGCTTTTCTTGGTCTCACAATAGTGTGTTTTTTCATCTATAAACTGAGAAGACAATCCAAGGTTAAGCTGTTGCTGACAGAAAAGAAATAAATAATTTGATATGAATGTTTTGACATAATCAAGTGAGATGAACAAAAATACTGGGGGCGTGTTCTACTGATCATTTCTTACTCTAGAGTGTATGGCGCTCAGTTACTGAGCCATGAGGGCCCTGGAAAAAACCTGGCCAAGCCATGGTTGTTACAGATTTAGATATTGATTAGTATTCAGATGGTGTAGATGTGTACGAATAAAATAGTGTAAGAAAGCTTTTTATTGATTCAAGCACTTCAGCAGCATGTGTGAGAACATCCCGGAGAAAGTTTAGGAACAATTGCAGGAGAACAAAAAGCAGAAGAAAAAAGCAGATGATTGCGGGAATCCAAGCTAAAATACAGTGGAGAGCAAAGAGAGCAGGAGTGTGCTCTTAAACCAAAACAACAAATAAAAATATCTTGGGGAAAAAAAAAAAGTGTTTGAGGAGATGTCCAGTAAATAGCAATGAAGAATTCAATATGATGACTTGGCAGCAGTCTGTGTTGGAGCTCTTTAAAGTTAAGCACAAACAAACTTTTGCAGGATCTAGGCTTTAGAGTGGCACGTAGGGCTGGGCTTCTCCAAAGGGTTGGTCTGTTGTGGCTAGGGCTAAAGGCTCTCTACTCACTGTGCAGATACATTACATATGGTCATCATGTAGAAATTCGTAAGTGTTCATGGGTTCTTTCAATTTGCCTCAGGCAGCTGGAGATGGCAACCAAAGCTCTGTAAAGCTGCGTGAATGGCTCAAGGTGTGGGTGTTCTTATTTCTTATTTCCTAAACTAATTTTTGTCTCTAAGCACTGTTTTCTCTTCATCAAATCTATGTGCTCTGCAATAATAATGCTTGGTTTGCAAAGAGTTATTCCTCTTCCACAATGACTGACAGAACAAAATCAATGTTGGAGCATGTCTGGTGGGCAGAGAGGTAAACGAATGACACACTAATTGTAAGCTCTTTCTGAAAGGTCAGGACATTAAACATAAGCCTTAAATCTGAACGAAGCACTTGTAGGAGCCTAATTAGATTTTATTTATTTTTATTTTTTTTGTAAGATGGGTACCAACTTTCCCAAACTTGTTTTTTCTGAATGAGTACTCAAGCAGCCTTTCTTGGGTTTAAAATGGATTTTCTAAGGCCAGCATCTCTTTTTGGCTAACTGGAAAATAGCAGCTCAACTGTACTCTAAAACATGGATTATGTATTTTGTTTTTATTGTTTTCACATTTATATCTGTTTTAATCAGTCATCTGTAAGCAAGCAAATCAGTTGTCTGCAAGTCTAAAGCAGATGCTGCATTGTTAACCTCATAACACCCATCAGCTACTCTTGGCCAGTTGGTGAAATTCAAGGTCGAAGAGATTTATATCAAAAGTAACATTTTTCTTTTCTTTTCTTTCTTTCTTTCTCTCTCTCTCTTTTTTTTTTTTATTCAGTGAAGACACTAAGATGAAAAAAAAAAGGAACTTATTTTTACTTTTTGCTTTAAATGCTGCTTTATTTCCTTGAAGACCCATCAACCTTGAAGACCCATCAACGAATTTTAAAGTATTGTCTTACCAATGGGGAAAGAAGAAATGAATCAGTGCTTTTAAATATGTCCTCTTCACATGAGATATGAAATGAAATATGAAGTTCAGCATATGTAATGCTTTATCAGGAGACGAATGAGCCTTTTTTAAACGTCTCGGAAAGGCAACCATCACTTTTACAAGACCAAAGAATGGAAGGGCTTAAAAATACTTTACACAGGCTATTTGTAACACTTGAATAATGTCAGTCAGAAAGATTTGAACCAGTGGGAAGTGATTCCATTGGTTTTCTAGCTTTGATCACAAGAGGGAGTATTTGCAAGTAATCTTTCCTTGTAAAAACAAAAATGCTGCTTAACAGTACAAGCAGTAGATTTGGACAATTAACTATTTGCTTCGATGCATCAGCATCATCCATATCAAACTTGCAACAAGTGCAAATTCAGAGAGTATTCTTTCCTGTTTCTATGTTTGTGGAAGTGCATACAATGAGGACACCTTCAGAAGTTTCATAGAGAGTGTATACCAAACATGATGAACTGTTTTACGGAACAAATTGTAGTCTAACGGTGCCATAAATTCCTTGTATCAAAGAAAGAAATAAGTCTTTATTTTACTTGTATCTTTCTGTGCAGAAGTGAGTGGCCTTGCCATAAAGAAGGTTTCAATTTTTATTAGCTATAATCTTTTTTACAAGATTTTTTTTAATTGTAATTTTTGAGAAGATAGCATGTCATGAAAAGGAACATGTAGACTGTAAAAATAAAAGAAGGCAGTTTTGGACTAGTGTGATTTAAAGGTCACAGTTTAAGCTATCTGCAAGTTCATAACAGCAACATAAAAGTCCTCATTCATTACTAGTGACATGACTTGCAGCTGTGTTTGGTGCTGATCAGTTGTCTTACACTAAATAAAGGGAAGACAGCCCAGTTGGTAGAATTAAAATAAAATAATAATTAAAAAAGCTAACATTGCCATAGTGTGTGACATGTACAATGCAAACATCTTGAAACTATGACATGCATTAGTAAAGCTTCATAACTTTTCTGCAAAATAAGGAATAATTTTTGCCCCCTCTTTGACTAACAGGCAGAATTTGATCCAGAGAGAGCCATACATGCAGTGGGAGGGCAGTGATGCAGGGAGGAGAAGGTGGTGAGTCAGTGTTATTGTACACATAGAGAATTGCTTGAGGTTTCAAAGGAAAACTTGCCACAGGTTTCATGACTCCCAAATTGTTAGGTTAACTTTTTCCTCAATTAAAAATGTTACAGAACTACTTGGGGATCAGAGGAACATGGAGCAGGGAAAGAAAGATATGCTTTAAAGTTACATTGTCAGGTAGAGTTATGCTCTATATAAATGTGATTTTTTTATTTTATTTTTTTTTAACTACAAGATCAATAGAAAATTTCCATGAAATCAAATGTTGAAAATTATTTCACTAAAAAAAAAAGAAAGAAAAAATTTGTATTTAGCCATTTCACTGCAGCATCTGTGATCCAAAGAAAGCAGCATTGTTTGAACTCTTCCGTGCAACTTTTTCTGGCCTTCTGTGAGAGCAATTAATCATTTCATAGCAAGGAGAGCTGCTTTTCGTTGTCAACATGTAGTTTTCCTGACTGCATGGAGGTGTTTTGATGATGGTCGGCAGAGCAGCGTGTTAGGATCTTGCTTAGTGATGCTGGTGATAGGTGGTAACATACCAGAGCCAGTGGGAATGTCTGAGCAGCCAAATTGTGAAGGACTGGAAAATGCCAAGCCAATGCTCAGAGATGTGAACACGAATAATGCCTCTTTGCCCTTCCCTTCTAAACTGTCACACACACCTGCTGGCTCTGCAAAGCATGTGTAAAGGCTGCACGCTTGAGGATGGCACGTGTCGGCAGGCAGACAAGAAGAAAGGAGGAGGCGTAGGCTAGCCATTCCTCCATGCACTTACATCTTCACATTTGGAGGGATATGTTGTTGCTTTTTAGCAAAAATAAATTTAAGTTGGAGAGCCTGAAGTGAGTTTTAATAGCACTGGGTTTATTCATCATAGTACTTAGGTTTATCATAGAATTATAGACTGGTTTGGGTTGGAAGGGACCTTAAAGACCGTTTAACTACAATCCCACCACCATGGGCTGGGACACCTTTCACCAGATCAGGTTGCAACAAGGTCCCATCCAACCTGACTCTGAGCACTTCCAAAGATGGAGCATTCATAACTTTTCTGGGCAACCTGTTCCATTGTCTAACCTCCTTCACCATTCCCTACTCCATCTCAGTTGTCACTCTCCTTAATGCTTGGAATAAGCACCAAAATAGCTGTGCTGGAGCCAGCCTCTATCTAATCTGCCGCTCTGAGCAGCACGCTTCTTGATGATACCACTTCATGGAGAAGAGGCAATAGGATGGCATCCATTCCTGCCAACTTGAAGTGTCCATGTCTTGGGGAGACTGCTGGGAAATGAACCTGTTTCATAACCCCAAAAGCCAAAAGACAGTGATTTGCTGGCTTTAAATAAAATGGGAAAGCTTTCAAGCAATGAGTTAAGAGGGTTCCCACAAAATCATCATTTTTTTTCCCAGATGTTACTCAGTTTGCTGTAGTTCCCATGCCTGATTTCTAAAGTGCTTTCTCTTTAAAAGCTGCATGTTCCCTTTGTCACAGAGTTGCCCTTAAAAACACGGTCCTAGAGAAAGAGAACATCCCTTCAGCTTGAAGTGAATTGCAAAGCAGAGCTCTCTCCTTCCATTCTTAAACACGAAGGGTGGTATGAGTAGCAATGCTGACAGTGTACATTTGCAGATGCCACCATATGGGTCTTGAAAAACTAGTTGCACCGATGATTCCCTGCACATGTAGGAGACAGTTTGCATTGTTGGCATCGTCCCTGCACAGAAACAAGCACAGCTTAGCAAAGCTAAGCAGATGGCACTAGATCTGGTGCCAGGGAAGCACTGAATTAAAGGTTATACCCACCAGGTTTGATGCGGTGCCAGTTTGAATTGGTACAGAAGCTTCGGCCCACCTGCTTATTGGCCCTGTGACATCTGGCATCTTTTTTTTTTTTTTTTTCCTTTTTTTTTTTCCCCTTGGACTAAGCTAAATGCAGCAAGGAAAAATGTCATTTTAAAAGCTAGTTACCAATAAATGGGATTAAGATTCTCTAAGAAAAAAGAAAGCTTTGCAAATAGATTGTGTTTAATACCACTATATTAGAGATTTTGGGACAGCTTTGGGAAGATTATATGGTGGAAAATAAGGGTCTGGGTAAAACCACATTTTACAGAACCACTTAATGGTCAGGATGGCATACCAGTGAACACACATAGCTGTTAGGAGTTTATGGCTATCAGCAGCCTGCACATAACAGCTCACTGTCTCAGACTGTCACCATACATAGGTTGTCACTCAGAGCAGCAGAGAGATTTTACGCTGTGGCACCTGAGTGTGGCCAGTGTAGGTGCCTAAAGAACAGCAATGCACCCCGCTAAGCTTATTGCTCTGATCCACTTAGGTTCCTGCCTCACTCATTTCTGTTGTCCTACAGGTTGCACCATTCACTTTGCAAAGATGATTATTATATTTTTAAACCAGTCCCTTCTTCCTCTCCACACGTTCACATGCTGTATACACAAATATGCTGCCATGGGGACTGTGCTTGTTGCAGAGACTAAAACTGTTTATATGTCTTCTCCATTAGGGATTTAATCCTTGCTCCCTTGGTGTGAAATGAAAGCATGCAGCTGTATGGCACTCTGGAGATGATTACCATTAGAGCTAAGCCTGAGTTTATACACACCATGAGCCAGATTAATCAACAATTTATTGACTCAAAATTGAATCCATACAGCATTGTTTTTGACTTCTCTCTCTCTCTCTCTCTTTAAGGGAGGGACTCAGGCTGCCTGAATAATTTTGGTGGAGAATTGTCAGAAAATCATTGAACCAGATTTATTAAATATCTGAAAAATAGTGACAGGCATTGTGTGATTTCTAAGGCTCCATCACAGAATGGCAGGGAAGTCGATTTGCTTATAAACTGTAGACATACATTTTTAAATCATCAGTCCTGGTTTGGAGTTCTCATTGCAAAAAGAAAGAAAAAATGATCAGCTTTGGAAACTGCCTTGAATTTTCTTGGCTTCTCTATAGTCAGCACCAATGTTTAGAAAAGACAAATGAAAGGCTGGTAGGAATAGGTAAATAAGGTAATATATAGCAGAAGAGATAAACGTACTGAGGAACCAGTTATAACACAAGTGTGTTTTGCAGTGAAAGGCTGTTGGTCTCTATACAGCAACAACAAAAGCACTGTATGCCTGGCAGTCTTTAGCTCAAGAACACTTAAAACAAAGCAAAACCAAAAATTGCTGAGGATAATATTAAACATCTAAATTTTCTACTTCTGACCTTTGAGATAGGAATTATTATTAAGGAATCCAATCCAAAACCCACTGAAGTCAGTGGAAAGATTTTGTTGGCTCATGCCTGTCTTTTCTTGACTTTGAAGCTGGTTATCCCTGCCTCTTACTTTCTCCAGGGAAAACAGAGGCATGGTGCTTTCTGCTGCAGGAGGCTGCCTCGCAAGTCCTTTCCCAGCCCAAATATGCATTGAGTGTCAAGTTGGTCACTGACTATTTAAACTTTCCTGCAGAAGAGCTTTGGGATGTGCCTTGGCTGTTGATTTTCAGTGGCAGAAGCTCTAGCTTTCAGAATTTGCTGCTAGTGGACAACAGCCTCATCACAGTCAGCAAATATGCAGGAGCTAGAACTCTTGCGAGGCACTGGTGAGGATCAGAGCCTTGGAGGTAACTTCATTCTCCAGCACACTCTGATGCTGCCTGATCTGTGAACATCTGTGATTCTTCAGATTGTGAGACTTTCAGAGATGGAGGTGTGCAAGGACAACTCTGTTTTAAGGTTGGGTGGGGACAGCCATGTTGGCCTAGCTTTTTAAGTCTTACTCTAAGCGTTGCCAAAACAGTATTTAGGCTATCCTCTTGGGTTTTACTGAATATCTACACTGAAATAAAATCAATGGGTCAGACTTTGAACCTTTATTCGCAACAGATCTTCCTCCTTGTCTTCTCTGAGGTTGGGAAATTTATCATTCAGTCCAGTAGCAGTATCAGTTGAAAAGTGTTTTTTTTGTTGTTGGCTTTTTCTTTTTTTTTACTTTTTTTTTTTTTTTTTTAATTTGCCAAGTGCTCTATTTACATAACAGATTGATAAATAGTTTGGAGAAAAAATGCTTTCACTAGCTCCTCAAATTTCCTCATTTAGTGTTGCTTTCTCAGAATATAGTCTATTATTTTTTTTCTCTCATATTTTTAAGTTATGGACAATATCTCATCTTACCTGGGAAAAAGATGCTGAATTTAAGATAACATCCCTAAAGAAAAGGTTATAAACAAAATAAGTTTATTACATACCTTTAACCAACATACAATATTGATATAAACTGTTCACTATTTGCCTGAATTCAGTCTATTTTCTTCTCTCATGGTATATTACTACTGCAGTTTGATTTTTTCATCTGGCATCTCTTCAGCATTTCCATCACCATCACTCTGTTCACCATCTTCAACTTCTCCACTTCTAGTGTCTTCACAATTCTCAGCTTCTTCTTTGAACTCAAATCTTCATCATCTCCTCCTACAGAATTTGAAATATGGTATTTCCTAAACCCTGCAGTGGCAACTTCTAGCTTTATCTGATCCCACGCAGCCTTAATCCAATGACAAAGCAATGCTGCTCTAGGACTTCTTTATCTTCCCTGTAGGGCTTACAGCAGGATCTGCTGCCAAGAACCATAAGGGCTACAAATGCTTCTTAAAGGGTTTGTTCTCTGTTACATCAGGAATCTGCAGTTGTGACGTTCCTCCCGGTACAATTGTAAGAGCAGCATTTATTTATCCAACTACATTCTTCATTGCTGGTGTTAGATACCCTTTGAATGTACCTAGGACAAGCATTCTCCCTTTGAATACCAACACACCTGGTCTCCTGTTCCAAATGATGTTCAGCCAATCCTTCATTAAGCCTGTAGACATCCATCCTTGGTTTTGACACCTAACAATTATTCCAGTAGGCAGCTGGTCCTTCAGCACTGTTTTACGCTTCAAGATCACATACGGTGGCAATTTTATACCATCTGCTAACACTGCCAGCATTACTATAATGCACATTTTTTCATTCCCCAAAGTTTTGATGATGAAGGATTTTGTGCCTATTTCTTCGATGATGTTATTGGATGGTTTGTCGAAGGAATCTGGCGTCTCAGCTGCATTTCCCATTTGGCTCAACAGATAATCATGACCTTTATGCAATCCAATCACTGATGGAATGCAAGGATTTTTTTGGGTGAATTCAGAACGTAGATGTTGGCAAAGCAAAGTTCTCCTCTGTAGGCAAAAACCATTATGACACATCATCTGTATGCACCAGCCATTAGTGGCCTTGAATTTTTGCCATGGAATGCTTGTGTTATTTCTTGAGAATTCAGTTTAACGATTTCCTGTGTGAGGTGTTTTTTTTTTGCTTTGAGTATGCACATTCTGACACTTATCATTCTACTTGAGCAAGAGGGCTGAACTAGAAGATCTCCAGAGGTCCCTTCCAGCCTTGACTATTCTGTGGTTCTTTGCATTTGTGATACTCCATGGAAGTGTCCTTTTTCAGGCACTGAATGATTTCTGCATTGAGTTAGTGCATAACAGCTTCTGTTTTGATTGTTTCCATCTTGGCACATTTGCCTCAGTAACATTATATTTCCTCTTGGACTCACAATTGTTAGTTTTTTTTTTTTTTTTTTTTCCTGCATACAGTACCACTGTGAGTTTAAAAATTGCATTGTAACTAGTGCTTATATCTTTTTTATGTTCCCTTTTGCACTTGTCCCTCTCATCCCCAGATGTTTTCCTATTTTACAATTCACCTAATACCTGACCCCCCCCCCAAAAAAAAAATAAAAAATATCATGGGGGAATTCTCTCATCCACCCTCCATTTCTCATCTAGTGACTGAGAAAACCATCAGTAAATCACTGTGTTGCCCTGTTCAAACTTGGGGCTGCTTTGCATATAGCTGGGCACATAACTAAAGAGCCTCCCATAGTGCACAGTCATAGTGTCATATAATGCAAAGAGAAGACAACCTTCAAATTTTAAGTTAAACCTTTGGAAAACCATTCTAATCTTGCTTTTGTGTAAATGTCATATTGTTTGGTGTTGCCACAATTTTAGTTAGATTTAGTCAGTGGTTTTTGGTAGTCGGGAAACCATCAACACATTCAGTTTGCATGTTACGCAAGGATAGTTAATATCATTTATTCAACTATTTATTAAACCAGGTTGGTAGAGCACATAGACCTGTGAAATATATATATATATATATTTTGGCCAGCCAGTCCCATAGACACTGTATATGTTCCCTACTGTCAAGTATATGACAATTATACTGGCCCTCTACATAGACATTTCACCTGAACATACAATAAATATACTGCATAGATGAATCATGACATGTTAAATGGTAAGTAAAATATGATTGTAATAGCCCAAATACAACATATTTTCAATGCATAAAGGAAACTATTATGAAATTATATTTTAAGAATTAATGCATTCTGTCTTTAAATATTTTACCATCCTTTTATATTTTGAAATGCATAGAAAAAATACAACAAAATGATCTACATTAACAAAAGAAACCTCCAAGCAAACAATCCCTTGACTATGCATATAATTGTTTGAAACTAATCACTAGCACTGTTTAAAAATAACAACAAAATAAACTGGCAGCATCTGACACTTCTACTACCTTAATCCATAACAATAAGATTTTTATTTTTTCTTTTCAGCCAGTGACTAATTCCAGATAATAAATTGTGTGTTGCTGTGAAGTGCCTCATAGCAAAGGAATGTATTTAACTTCTTTAATTAAGCTACAACCGGATCCATTTTTAAAAGAGGTTGTTTCTTCATTATTTTGGCGGGTTGGATTTAACTTCACAAGTTACAGAGTAGAGCTATTTTATAGACTCTCTTTATTATTTGAACAGTAGACAAATAAAAGTGGACATAAAAAAGGTCGTTTGTTTTTGAAAGTTTTATTGCTACAGTTGCAGATAGTACTTATACGTGTAAAAAGACTGGGGCCCATATTAGTTCCGCTATATATTTCTGGTTTTGCTCTTTAAATTAAAAAAGTGTGATGGCATGAAAAACAGATGCTTTCAACCCATTTTCCTCCAAAGTGAGAAAAATTATATGTTCATTCTGAAACACTAGAAAAATTGTATATAGGGGTGGATCATTATGAAAAGATTCTCTACTTCCTAAATAATTTATTTGGAGTTGGCATAGACCACATTACAATTCACAGACTTAGGTCTAAATTTTGGAGCTGAGTGCTTGATGCCTAGAGAACATAGGTTTTGTTTTGTGCAAACTATGCCCCACAATGTAAAACCTCAAAACAAGACTGTATGTACATCTGTTGTGTCTTACTTTCTGCGAAAAATTTTGAAGCTGGAGGCCACTGAATGGCTGCAGATCTGCTCCATGCTGAGTACTTCTGCAGTGTAAGAATTCAATGTGCTGTGAAGAGGGAAATGACTGGAAGCCTTCACTTGGCAGGTCTGCATAATCTGGCTGCTTATGATTTTAGTCATATAGCACTACAAGTAGATTTTTCAATTTTTGCATTCATTTTTTTTATCAGATATTCTTGTATATTCATAATAATGGAATAAACCTAGAACAGCTTGCAAACTCCTCTGTGGGTGTTTTCCACAGATTCCTCATCTTGATTAGCTTCTTATTCACTTGTATTAATATCATCCCTTTTCTAGGGGATAATATACTATTTTTCCCCCCTAAAATGTTAATGTTTATTGATTTTTTTTTCTAATTTGGCTTTGCATTAAGGTTATTTAATTTTCAATTTTATTTCAAGAGACTTTAGCAATGCCATGCTGAAAATGAGTATAAATTTAAGGGTATTAACCAGAGTATATGTTAGATTATCAGCAGAACATCAGGCTTCTTGTTTAATGTGGTTTTGCACTGGCACATCATGTACTTATGTCACTTTTAAGCACTGGCACTAGTAGACAGTCTATAAACTATCCAGATAAAAAACCTGCTCAGTTCATGCTGGATTTGCATGTCAAAATGAGATTTTGCTGGTAAAAATGCTCTAGTTTTCATGTAGATGACATTGTCATACTCAAGGCTGATCCCTGTCAAAATTAGAGGAATCGTCATTTCAAAGTTTGGGTCTCAAGCTCAATATCCGTATTACCACCATTGATTTCAGTAGTGGTGTTTCCGAGGGCATTCTTTGTCTTTGCATTTTATAAAGCTTTAATACAATTTGCATCATGCTCTTCATTTTGAAAACAAGAACATTTCAGTAGGAAAGAAATATGGAGAAAGAACTTGAAGAACTGTATCTTAAATACATCAGACAGGTAATTATAGGATAATAATGCAATACGGTATGCAGGAAAGAGAATGGGTATAGCAGCCTGTATTCAAAACTAAGTCTTCCTCCCAGCCCTGTCTATTGTATGACATCCACTGTGGTGAGCATCTGTTCTGAGTATGTAGAAACACCTCTTGGGCAGGAGTAGCATGTGTCTTTGAAATGATTTAAAGCAAGCTAATAGCTATTTGGGAAATCAAGATTAAAAAATGTTGAAAGTAGCAAAATTTAAATAAAGGACTATATAGCTACGGTTAGATTTTATACAAAAGCTGTAGAAAAAAAAAAAGACCTAAAATCAGGTTTTTCTTCACGTACCTTATGTTTCAGAAAGAAACATAAAATTATCTTAAGCAAAGATTTCCTACAGGTAAGAAGAATGCAAGAGCTTGTGCCAGTCTCAGGCAAAAATTCAGAGCGAGAATCAAAAATATTAGTGATCATACCCACATAGTTCTCTGACATAATTGCTCTGCTACATCTGACGTGGTACTTGAAGGGAACTACCAGTCCTAGAAAGAATATGGTCAGTTATGAAGTCTAAATGTAGTGCTGGAACTTGGGACAAGGGTCAGTCCTCATATAAACAGTCCCAAGATTATTTGGACAGGAATATGGAACCCTTACTCACAGAACTGATTCCATTGCAGTACCAAAGACAAAGAAAAAAATTTTTTTTGGAGGGTAGTGCTAGTGATTTTTATTTTTATGTTATTATGTTTTGTTTTAATGTATTTCTCCTGCACTGGGAAATATATTGTTTATATAACTAGAGAAACGAGTTGCATTGATTGTCATTATATTATGCATTATTAGTCATGGGGTGAAATCTCTTCAAAGTGATGAGCTTTGTTATGCAATATTCAGATAAATGCACAGCAATGACAATACTACAAAATCTCCATTATTACAAATGTTTACACTCCTAGTGTACATATATATAGTGTATGTATATATATATACATATACATGTGTGTATATAAAAGAAAATTATATATATCTTCCTTCCTTCTGTAAAAATCCTTCTGATATAATAGACTGGAAAAGAAGTACTTTTTAAAGGTGTATTTCTTAAAAGAATTTTCAGTTTACAGTGTAATATTTTGTTCAAAAAAAAAAATGAAGGAACATAAACTGCAGTGATCGCTTTTCCTTGGACTCAATGGCCAGTGAGTGAGAAGAAATATACCATTTGAACTATATCTTTAGATACACAACTTCAATGTTGCTCATTAAATTCGTGCAACACAGTGGCTACAAAGAGATACAACATTATAATGAGAAATGTGACAAATGCTTTGGAAAAAACGATCCTTTGTTTGTAAAAACATGCAAACAGTATTATATGCTTGTTCGTACAGCTTTAATAAGGATAACAATTCAAAGTCCAGAGGAAAAGCCTGCAGTATTTGAACAGTAAAATTAAGAAGCATCTATAAAATACAGAATTGGCTGTAAATATAACTAGGTCCTACTTTAGTTTGACATTAAAGTGGATCTAAAGACCCAGGATTAGGTCTGTATCAAGCAATGGTGACTTTTCTGTGGTTCTTTGTATCACAGGCAAAGCACCTAGTGGAAGTGACCACTGCAAAATGTTTTTCTCATACCTACAGGTAATAGATAACTAAGTAGTGACTGTTGTTATCAGAGTTTTCCATGCAAAAGATTCAGTGTACTCTAAAAAAGTATCTGTCGTGCGACTACAATGTCGCTAAGTTGTGACAAGGAAATACCTGTGATATGACTGTGGCATCGTACGACTGTCAATATAAAGTAAGTGCGATGGGATTGCTCTGTACTCTAAAGCAACTGTCATGTAATGGGGGCTGTGACTAGGCTGTAATAGCAACGTGACTGCAATGTGCCAGCAGAGTGACTGATAAGTAACTCCTAGAAGAGAGAGAGGACTCTCAAGTAAAATCAGCTCTAATAGTTTTAAAGCGCTGCGGACCCTATCTGCAGTGACAGCAGTGCCCATCAACCTCAATGGGCTTTCAGTCGGCACCTCGCCAGAGGCCAGGCCAGCCTATTGCTTGTGGCTGCCATCCTGGATAAAACATCCTGGATACCTGATCAGGCTCCTGGGGAGGTCCCAGCTGTTTCCGAATGGTTTGGACCAAACCTCTGACAATGGGTTCGCAGCCTCTCCACGGGTCAGGTGCTTCAGCTATCTGGAATTAGTCCTAAGCCATGAATGCTGTGGGCAGTTGGCAAATGAGGAGAGAGAATATTACAAATTAATTAAGAAAAAGGGAAAAATTATTATATTCATATCACAGATGGAGATATTGATGTTCAGATTAATTGATTTGCCCTGAAGCTATGCAGTATGTCATTAGCAGCCTTGTGATTACAGTCTCTTTGCTTGAAAAATGTTTTTCATGGATTGTCTTTCATTTTCCAATATATCAATGGATCAATGGAGAAAGCTAATTGCCTGAAAGAAAAACATATATATATATATGTATTGTAAAAGAAAAACTGTTAGGTATTTCCTCTTTTTTTTTTTTTCATTTTTTTTTTTTTTTACAGCTTTTGAAATTCCATCTCTCCTCTTCTCCCCTCTCTCAGATTTCCTTATCTTTCAGTCTGCATCAAGTAATATTTGGAACATTACAACTGAGATGAAGAAAAACAGAAGAAGGAAAGCTAAGAGTACTTTGCATTTTCCTTTATCTTTTGGAAGTGCAATGGCCATCTTTACTTTGGAAGGAGTTCCAGATGGAAAATTAAAAGCTGCTTTAGAGTGCCAAGTTTGCATTATTTAAGATGAAGGCATGGACATGTTTACATCAGTGAGACTGAAGAAAAAGTCAATGATGCCATGAGAATTCAGATGACTAATTTGAATCCTCCTCTCACTAGTTATTGTTTAGCATATAGAGATCAAACTTGTTTTATATTGTAATAATTAAGAAAAGAAAAATAAACTACAATAAAAGTATTAATCCTTACCCCAAAATAATCTTTTGATGTGAATTATAATCTGTGTCTGTGTCTTTTTCCTCAGGTTTGGCCAATACCTCAAGCAAATACTTCTGTTATCTTTCCATACCGCTATATTTAGTGTTCTGACCATGCATTTTGAAGGCTATTGTTTTCTGCCTTCTCTTCTACATTCTATGTATATTCTGTTTTGTCTAATAGTCATTGGATAGACCCAAACAGCTCTGCTGGAGTGTGGTTTGTAGCTTAGTAGGTATTTTAGAAAACATGTTAATTTGGAGAACATTCTTTGCTTGGGAGATTGTGCAAAGCGGTCTTTGGACCCAGCAGACTGTAAAGGATCAGGAGGAACTATTACAGTGTGTCATACTAATCCTTCTTGCAGCCTTTTGGGTCAATAATCTGAGCAGTAATGTTTCCTTAGATCTATTGTGTCAGTCCAGCCGCCTTGCCTTCATATTAAATTTATGTGCTTAATATCTTCATGAGATTTTAGTGGGGAAAAAAAAAAAAAAAAAGATGTACAATATACCCAGAAATTTAAAGAAATAATGTAGTCAGATTGCTGTCCCCTTGCACTCCAACTTACAAGAATCCCAAATATGTTAGTTCATGTAATGGATCATTGGTATGTATGTCATTGTATTCAGGTCACAAATCAAACCAACTGTGTTGGAAAGGAATGCAAACATCACTCAAGTGGAGAATAATATTTCATACTAAACAAAGGAGGATGGGAATAGAAGTTTATCCTATCTGAAAATGGTTCTGTTTCTGTATACCGATGCCTTCTATCAGCAGAAACACCTGCAGCGACCATAAGGTCCACCTCTCAAAGGCGACATTTTCATTTATTTATTTTTTCTTTTTTTTTAATATAGAGGAGCAAAATATGTATACCGATGTGCAATTAATTGTAAAGGCTCACTGCTGAAAAGATTTACTTGTGGTTCAGCAGTGTAATCATCTGTTGGGCATTTGCTATAAATCATGGGTGTCTGCTGTTGTCTCCACTAATTAGTACACTAACTTATTATTAAGTCCCTTAAACATTATACAAGATCTGGGCTGTGCACAGAATTACTGAGAGAAGGAAAACACTTGAAGTTTTATTGCACAGCTACAAAGTGTACAGTAAATGTCTGGGTGGTGGACAGTTGTAATGCATAAGACTAGATGGAATATATATCCTTTAGCAACAGCTCTACCCATCCATAATTATAAAAGACCTTTATTGTGCAGGCTTCAGTGTGCCAGTTCAGTCACTCAGGCACCAAATAAAGGTCTCCGGCACAATAATTCAAAGCAACTGGTACAGTAGTAAGCGAAGTTTTAAACAACAGTAGACAAGTTGATTAGAGCCTTTGGAGATGCATGCCCTGAATAAAGGTTAACCTTTGTGAACTTTGAATACAAAGCTTTCAGATGAATTTTATATGAAATCTAGTGACAAAGAAAAGCACTATTCAGCCAGGGTTGATTAATTGAGTTACACTTCATTGTAAACCCCTGACAATGATGGAAAATAAATTTAGCAATGTGCTTTGTAGCCATGCAAGTTGACGGGATCTCACTAAAAAGCAAGAATCAGACCACATAAAGGCCCTGTTGAATACCTCTGAAGATAGTCTGGTGAGTGAAACGTAAAGCCAGGATTTACAAATATTACATAAGTGAACACTGTTATTGCACTCAGGCTGAAAAATCCTGTTCAAATCCAATAAGTGGTTTAAGATGTGCAAATAGAGGTTTCTGCAGGGAGTCAGGCATTAGAAGCCACCTGGAGCATGTGGTAAAGATTGTATCCATCAATACAGCAGCTGGGCTGAAATTATAAAGAGAGCTGCTTTCCATCACGCTTGTTTTAATGCATACATTTCTCCTGTCACTAGCACCCCAGGAAAACTACTAACTACAAAAATGAATGGTACCCATTA
Source organism: Anser cygnoides (assembly GCF_040182565.1). Classification (NCBI taxonomy): domain Eukaryota; kingdom Metazoa; phylum Chordata; class Aves; order Anseriformes; family Anatidae; genus Anser; species Anser cygnoides. Next base: position 138,257,796 of record NC_089874.1, on the reverse strand, counting down.
CCTGATATTCATACTTGTGACAACAGAGACAACAATCACAACACAACAGTAAGCAAAAAAACTGATATCCAAATTATTTTTAAGTTGTTGCAGTAGAAAGATCTTGAGAACCAGTTGGTAATATTTTAATAACACTGTAGGTTAGAGGAATGAAGCAGGCATCTGGCATTCAATCCAAAGTTTCCTTCTGCTCCACACATTCCATCAAATCATGCACCAAAGCAGTTTAAACAAAGCAAGATCAGTAAAAAATTGTTCCAAGAGGGGGAACCCTATGTAAAGTTCATCTGCATGCCAGCACCAAGGAAAATGTGACAGTAGCTTTCATTGTGATTGTTTCAAAATAGCATGGATTTACCATAAATGTGCTCCCTATGCACAGAGAGTGGGTTTTAGTCAGACACTAGCGTGCACTGACTGCAGAGGCAGGTAAAGTAGGCAGCTGCTTGCCCCAGGTAGTAGCTCAGCACAACAAAAATATCAGCTGTGGTTTCCTCCCCAAACTGGCAAGGTTGATGGGTCAGAGAAATGTGGGCCTCAAATTACAAAAAGCTCCTGTGGGGAAAAAAAAAAATGTGAGTGCCACTCAGAAACAGGAAAGGAAACTGTTAAATTGCTCATTGTAAAGTCGTGTTAAAAAATAATAATAAAAAATCAAGCAAGCCATATTGCATGTGCAGGGACAGACTGTGCCACTAAGCCACAGGCCCAAGCCGTGGGTGGTGTGGAGCAGCATTGTTCCCCAGCAATTAAAATGAACATGCTCTCCACACAAAAATGCAATGTGTTCTTCCTTTGCGAGTTGTGCCCTCCTTCTGCCTGCGATCTGCTCGCTGACACAACCAACGATCGCGGCAAGCAGCAGCACGCTCTGGTGTTTCAGAGGATCTGAAGGGCTTGCAAGTGTCATGGATGTCTCTGAAAAGAAAGCAGCTGAATTGGCTTCCTTGAGTGCCTTCCCTCTCTTTTCTGGTGTGTCAATTCTAGCATCAGGCGCTTCCAGTCCTGCATTTGGATCGCTATCTTATTCCACACTGGTTTTGAATGCATGCACTGATACTGATGCTGTGTTTAGCAACAAGCTGGTTGTGCAGTTAGGTGGATGAGGTGTTATTGTGCAGACATCTCTAGGCAAACCTGATGCACAGAGTGGTACCCACCAGCCTGAATCTCACTAAGGTGAGCACCAGATCAACTCCCTATAATTTTTCTTTTCTGAGTTCTGAATATTTATATTTCCCTTTAATTGTCTACAAAAAGAACAGCAGGTCTGTATTTAAACTTGACCAGAGTGCTACTATTCTATCAATTAATAATTTTAATTTCTATCAGTTAATAATTGCATGCGAGGAAAGCTGATAACAACCCAAACTCTTCCATTGTTTTTGCTGTGGAGCTTATCTCCTCAGTAGCTGGCCTGATTTAAAAGTGTTAATGTGGGTGTCACAATGTTGACCTGTGCCATTAATGGACCAAACCCACTGAGACTCTTTCTCTGTTCTCCAACGTACCTGAGCTTGCAGCAGCAATAGGGATGTCAGGCTGTATGTAGCTAGGTGGGAAATCCCCCACCATGTCCTGGGTGCATGCACGGACCCGATTAACCTATGGTGGGCATCCTCTGTGCCCAGCTCCTTTGTTCCATGGCTCTCGCTTACCCAGCTGAAACGATACAATTTTCAGTCCACCGTTATTTTCGAGGGCTGTTTTCTGAAGTATTGACAGAGGAGGGGAGGGATGAGGGGTTTCTCGGTGTCCTTGCCTCCAATCTGTAGATCCTTTTCACTCAGCGGAAATCTGTATCTCTTTCTGCTACCATGGTGATTCAATGAGTTTGACATTATTTTGCTAAACCTGCCTCTCCCAAGAGACGGCAGTTTGATTCTCGCCATTCTTAGACAGGTCAAGAATTGCATTAACTTGGGTCAAAAATGCTCCCACTACAAGAGGTGAGTTTCAGGATCTTAGCAGAGCAGAAAAAAGGACTTGCTCTTGGTTCTTGTGATAGACATGATGATGCTGCCAAATAAAAGCAGTTTTGCAGGAATAAAACTCACAGTGGTACTGCTGCAGTCAGAGACAGACCAGAAGTAGGGTAAACAGTCCATCCACAGAAGAATATTAAAAATACATGATGGTAGCATTGGCTATCATAAAGGAAGAGATGACAGGTGAATGACATCCTTATTTTACATCTTTAAAGCCATTTAATCTGAGACAAATTGTGCTATAGCTACTTAGTAGCCCAAAGGCAGAATCACATTTATGCTTTGCATATCTGTGGCTTGCGTTGCACAAGTAGCAGTAAAAAAGACCACTCTTCTGGGTGTGCGTGTGTACACAATCACAAATCCACTTTCATTCAGCACTGATATTTGTGTATACACCAGCCAGCGACACAATGCAGCACGTGGCTCTTTCCGAGCATGCAGCTGGAAAGTTAACCTGCTTATCTTGAAACAGAACTGGGTAAAAAGCAGAACTTTTAAACCCCTTGTCAAAGATAATACTAAAATAAATGCTCTATATTGAAATGTAAGTGACCAGAAAAACAACATGCACTGAACTACTTTCCTAAAAATGATTAATGGGGACTTTGTCATGATTATGTATGACAGTAGAAATAATCTATTTGTATTTTCAAGATGATGATTTATTTCCTGTTAGGACAAGTATTCTGAGTGAAAGACTCCACCAAACTGATGCTTGTGAAACTTCATTTCTCACCATCAAAAGTTCAGTAAAAATTGTTCCACCCATATCTATCTTGAAATTCTCTCAACATGCGGACTTCAAGTTGTGACTTATTTATCTTACACATCAAGTTTCATGTAAAAACTTCAAAGCACTTCACAAGGAAAGGATTTTGCTACAGTCTAGTAGTAATTATTATATCTATTTTATGGAGATTTGGGAGAATGCATGTATCATCAACTGCTTTCTAAGTCACTCCTCCCTCTCACTCTGAACACTTAATAAATCTAGGCTCATTATGAAGCTCATTGGGTTGGTTTCATTCATGGCTGTGTTTTTCCACCATTTTAGCAATATCTTCAAATTCTGACACCAGTCCAGTATAAATACCGGATTCCCTTGCCTCAACCAGTGGCACAGCTCAGGATACATCAACATGTGTTCAGATGATCAGCTTATTGGTGTTACTTATATTGTCGTACTTGCATACTGCTTTAAAAAGAACATTTTTGGGGTAGGCTGCATTTCAATTTATAGCAATAGTGAGTGTACCGCACTGGATGTGTATAGGTTTTTTCCTCCAAGACCATGAACTTTAACTTTTTCTTTATGAGTACAGAATATTGCAAGGAATTTTATTTCTTAATGTTTGTGTCATGCTCTGACTTGTTCCCCATGACTTCTTTCTTCAAGAGTTATTTTTAGCTGGCAGCCTTGTAAATGCAGACTTGCCAGTAAGTGGAGTTCAAGTTCAGTCAAAAAAAAAAAAAGAAAAAAAAAAAAAACTTTTAAAAATAAATACGTTGTCTAAATATTCCTAAATATTCAAGGAAAGTAAGCATTCTTGGATGAGGCAATATCAGAACTTTTGATTTTTGTGCTTTAGAAGAAGCAGAGGAAGGATAGAAATCAGTTAAATTTCTTCCATGGAAATATGCAATTTTGTTAAAACACCAACAGTTAAAGTCATTAATTTGTGACTCACTCAGAGCTGCAAACCAGATTTACCTATATATGACAATACATACCTGAACTCTCAAAGGCAACAGTACTGTGGGTTGTTTGTCTTGGAAAGACATTTTTTGTCATAATTTTTACTATGTACATATATTTTTACAGGAAATTTTGTCTGTTTCTGCTATTCTCAAGGAAAGCTAACAGGGAAAAACTGACACTGCTCTCTAGCCCTGGGAAAGTTATTAAGGGATTTGATTCCCTTGTCTAAAAGCACAGACCAATGTTCACTCTGCAGCCAGGACTGGGGTGGTGTGTCCTGCTGCAGAGGGGTAACGTCATGGGTCTACTTTCCTGCAAATCTTCCACTTCCCAGTACTAACTGCAGTAAGATATCACAGCTTCTCATTCGGCTGGGACGGAGCTAAAACACAGGTGCACTTCACAGTGGAAAAGACAATTCAGAGATCCATAAAATGTGCATGAAGGCTCCAGCTTACTCACAGGAAGTACCCCAAGCAACCAGACTCAGATGTAAATGTTTAGGTTCACAATCCCAGAGTCCAGAAAACCTGCCAAAGAGAAGGAAAATATGAAAAGGTAAAGCGTTAGACTAAAAATTGAGGTTTCTGGGTAGAATTTTGTACTATAATTAAAAGTCAGCTTTCATTGCACAAATTTTACTAATTTTAAATGCCAAGAGACAATCTTTATTTTCCAGTACAAGAATATCCCTTTGGCTGAAAATTGAATGCAACCACCCATTTCCTTTCCTTATCCACTTTACACTGTTCCTTTTCCTCCCTTCCTCATGTAAGTACCTAGATAAGACCACATGTGAGCAATTGATGGATGTCTCAAAAGCTTCACCAGAAATAAGTCTTTTCTATGCACTTTTTGCTATCCTTTCACTGTGTCTCGACTTTAGGAAGCCATTTGAAAAAAAAAAAATAGAAAATGGACTTCCTAAATCCAGAGTCTTCCCTCTTAGAATGGTCCAGTTCTCCTATTTTGCTAGAATGGAATTGACCTAAATTCTTATTGTTATTCCATAAAATATTGAAGCTGGTTAAACATAACCTTCTGTAAAATAGGGGAATTTGTATAAAATTTGCTCTTCCTGGACCAGTTCCAAAGTTACTGTACGTGGTTTAATGGTCCCACCTGATCTGAGCACAATGCTTAAAATGCCAGTGACATGGGAGCTGAATCAGCTTGAACTATAGCACCTACAGTCCATCATCACCAACTCTGAATACACTAGGAGACACCTTAACACTTGTGCCTTTACCTTTTAATTATAGTACTCCTTGACAAAGTGAATCATCAGCTTGAGGTACATTTTAATTCAGAAGGCATTCCTTAAACAAGAGCTTGATTCTGCTCAGATAGAAAAAAAAAAAAAAAAAAAAAAAAAAAAAAAAAAAGTGAGCCTTCTTACTGACTTTGGTAACAGATGAACTATTTTTTCAGTCTTTATTTTTCAACCAATTTCAAAGTGAACATAGAAAATGTGGATATGCATATTCTAAAATCTGTAGCCTACAGAAAGAGGGATATTATTATGTGTCGGGGATCCTGGTTTTGTTGCCGACCATTATGTCAAATTATCTTCCATTAAAAAGTTCAAATTCAGTTTGGATACTGGTGTTGAAAGTGAACAAACATATTTGAGCTGTACTTAGATTGATAGAATTCTGATGTTTCAAAAGTAGTATTTTATCTTACTCTGTGAACGTTTTGCCATGCCAGAAAAAGTCTCTAGGTGTGGACTTCCAATGAGGATCATTCTGAAATTAAAAATCTGTTGGATTATTCTTTGTCTACTTCAGGATTTTACACATGCTTTTATATGGTGAATTGACTAGAAATGTAAGTAAATCTACCTGCTTTTTTATGTATGTTTCAAATGAACAAATATCCTCTCTGCATCTCAAAGCTCAAGTTATTTATAAGCTGTGTAGTTTCCTATGTTAGTGAAAACTTTCCCTTCTCCCTCATCTCTGTAGTCACTCATAAATAACACAAACCATAGTACATTCCTGTTTTTCCAACAATATTTCTTTTTTTTCATTTTTTTATTTTTATTTTTAGCAGTCAGAGTGAATCAGTAAAACTAAAATAAATATATTAAAAAGGAGCGCAATTTTTTAGGAAAAGGAGGAAGTAGGATTGACTAATTTCAATTAAGTTTGTGAATTTGATCCATACGATTTGGTTCTATATTAAAGTGACAGCTTAATTGGCAGTTGTGGTTAGATCTAATTAAATCTATTAAGGACGATGAGCCTTTTCAGGTTGGCACGTAGATACCAGCAAGTTACATGTGTATGTTGCTGTATTATGTATTAGATATCTTGAAGCACAGGAGGTATAAACATGTCTTTACTCTGCATCTGGTACTAGTGTAGGAAAGCAATATCCTAAAACATGACAAACAAAGAGAAAAAATTAAAACTTTTAGTAATATTTATATTAGCATAAATTAGCATAAATATCAACTTCTGATTTTCAAATGAGGCTTGGCCAATTTTACATATTTTGAATAAAAACTAGTCCAAAGAGAAGAGGAAGATGCACTTTAAATTTTTTAATTAAAACAACGTTTTACCTCCAACAAGGAAGATTCTATCAGGGTTACTCCTGGAAGCCCCTGAAATAACACATTGTCTGTAGCACTGAATCCATGGAGATTCTCCATGTATTTACATTGCTTTTTTGTTTGCTTATTTGTCTGGGAAAGATGCAGACCTTATTCACTGATGCGAAGTACTGCAAAGTGCTTGTTCCTATCTATTGCTGAATTTGCTTCTTCCTCCACCTAGGTGTAATCTTTTTGTTCATTTATGTATTCATGAGTTATAAATGCCTCAAGGAGGACAAAATCAGTTGAAAAAATAAGGGCTATGTTCCAAGAAAGCAATACTGGTGTGTTAAAAGAAACAAACTGAGAATCAGAGAAAAACTTTATAATTGAAAATTAGCCCAAAGCAAGAGTAAGTTATGCCAAGTATTATGTGGCTTTCAAGTGGTAAATCCTTGTCATCCTCATTTTCTATTATTCTGTACTTGTTACCTTTAATAACAGTGTAATTGATGTATTTTCTTGAAAAAATAAATTTGATAAATAAAATTAATGTGTGCATATATTTGTGTGTGTATATATGTGTATATCAATGTATTAGTATCTACATACCTATATAACAAAAGATTTTATTCTTGTATCTATAACTCATCCCCAGGTGATCCTGAACAAGATATGCTAAGTACAGCTCTGACACTAATTTGCATTTTAACTGGTTTGATCTGAGACAGATTTTTCATGCATGTTCAGAACTCATTGTTCCAATTGACATCAATAATAGTTTTGTTTTGAAGATACTAAGAGCAAGATAATGCTAATTAATAAAAAAATGGTATCTCACAGGTCTCAGATTGGGTACCCAGCATCAGTGGAGACTTTTAGCATTACTATCTATGCCTCATGTCCCCAGTCAAAACATAAAGAGTAGCCGCTTCATCATTTCACCAGGTTGTTATGAAGATAAGAGTGATTAAACAAGATTTGGATAACATTGTGATGACCACTGGAGAAACATTAATCATTCTGATTTTAGAGGGTTGTTTGAATAGTATGCATCAGAGAGCTGCATATGGGACAGGAAAAAGAAGAATGTATAGTTGTTCATTAACTGAGTAAGCACGGTCTGCTTTAAACCCTAAGTGAAATCAGAATGCCATAGAAAAATGGCTTGTGATGAGGTTGTATTACCAAACTTATGTACAAAGAATTGAATTTTCTAACTTTTGAGTGCTCTGCTTCCTAATCAAAATTTTGGTCTTCAACTTTTTTGTTTGTTGGTTTGTTTGTTTTAATTATTTTTTATTTTTAATATTTTGCTTGTAATAGACAATTAAATTGCAATTTCATTTTTGCAGTTTTTTTGACTTGTACATGAGTCATTTAACATTATTATAAGTATCTGGTCACCTACATTTGATAGTTTTGCTCCACACCAGCTGAGCACATTGTATTTACTAAGATATCCTAGTCAGGTTTTTCTTGCCTCATATATTAATATGATTAGGTTACCACTAGGGCAATTTTTCTCAACATGTTCTTGAGGTTTACTCCATTTTGTTTCAAGACTAAGACTAAAGAAATGTTTCTTTCCAAAAAGTTTATCTCTCTTTCCTAAGTATCAGCAAGGCTACTAGTAGCGATGCACTCTCACTGCAAATCTTAGGCCACCACTGCTATGGCACTACTGCTCCCGTTACTCATCATTTGATGCACCCCTGCTGCTCTGGGCTGTAACTTCACATGCACACCTTCTCTCCTACAGTTTATGTTGGATTTGAAAAGAGAATTGTATGCCCTGATGAAATTATTTGGCTTATTTTCTTCCTGATCCAGCTGGAAATTGAAGAAAAGGCTAAAAATCTACCTGCCTATACTTAACAGAGTACAGAGAACAAGCTGTTTCTGTTTCCAGGACATTTCATGCAAATCAGCAAGGGAAAACAAGATCTTTCAGAGCTTTGTCACTAGGTAGAAATGTATCCAATGTGACTTAAGACACATTTCAGCCTGGGGTGTTTTTTACGACCCTGTTTTACCAGCACTGCACTTGGAGTTGTTACAGGCAGCAACTGGTGCACTCTGCAGACTGCAGCTCTTTGAGCACGTTTAGTAATGTGCACACCACCACAGAAGAAAACTGGGCCAGAAATCATAGTCTGGAGGCAAAGAGATTTCCCTTTCATTAAACTAACAGCAGAAGCTCTACTGAGCTTTTCTCTGCAAGCTGTCACTCTTGGATGTTTCTATAGACTTTCCAAACTGCTAAGTTGCAGTAAATAGCAAATAAAATAATTTGGCCCAGTCATCATTTGGATCTATGAAGTTTTACATCTCAGAAAGCTCCTAACAATCAGGCAAGCTCAACAGATTTTTAAGAAAGTGTAATCAAAAGCCTGGAGGATGTGTTAGAAGTATGAGTTCTGCCTGACTCTGCTAGTGAAGATGAAGCCAACTGACAGTGCATTATAAAGAATATATATCTCTGTAGCAATGCCTTTCATGGAAGAGCACTTGATACTTTCTGATGATGAGCAAAGGGATTGAACAGTGTGGTTGTAGTACTGCAGTCATGCACTCCCAGCTATGTGAACTGAACTCAGAGATGTAATGGACAGCTGAAATGTTTGACTGATATTTGATGGTCGCTGTTAGCCAAAGATCAGTAATTTTTTGACATTAGTAGGTAATATGTTCTTTTTCTGTAATAGGTGGTTCATTAAAATAGGTGAACCATTTGTTAATCAGTTTTATTCTCTAGAAATATGTTTGTCACTGTATATTTATTAATAATAATAATCATTAATTATTATTATTATTTCATTTATTTTTTGTTAAGCATGATACAAAGCAGTAGTATGGATTTGCACTTTACATGATGGGCTTATTCCAGGGATGAATCTGTATGAGTCCGTGCTGATCCTGTAAAGCATGTTTTAAAACCATTCACTTGGACTTACCATCAGAGAAGACAGAGTTGCTGTATGGCAAGGGTGTCTTTGCTGTGTTGCATGTATAGTTCCAAAATCACAGCTTGCTCTTTGAATCATCCAGAAAGACAGAGGGAGAGAAACTGCTGGGTATATAGACTGTGATTGCTTATTTTAACTCAATATAAAACATAAGAATACAAGACTTCTGACAGCTTTAAAGCTCAGCAATCTCCAATATGTTGATTCTGCTATTCTATACATTTAATTTTCTTTTTAAAATGTATCATATTTCTCCAAGCAGTGATTTGCTTTTCAAATTATCGTTGCCTAGCTAAGGCTTGTGTACCAGGTGCCATGTAAAAGCATGTTAAAAGTAGATAAAAGCAATTTATCCTGCCCTCTAATTAGAGATGTCTTGTCTTTACCACTGACAATAGCAGTATGCAGCTGTGGCAGAGGAGAGATAATAGCACCAGAGCACAGAGAAATTAAAGATAGGTTATCATATGTTGGCTGATGTAGAGTGTCATCTCTCCATTGCATAGCTAAGATGGTCCTTAGGAAGAATACTAACTTAGCTTTTGGCCTGACTCGAGCAGATTTATTTTAGTTATTAAATCCAAGGTAGGATTTTATTATAATGAGGCAAAGGGGGCAGAATAATAATGTCTCCATTAAATACACAGAAAGAGAATGTGACTCGCTGTGATTACTGTATCAATAAATACATGCACTCCACATCCCAGGACGTGCTGGATCTTTATGAGGGTGGGACTAAGATTCATTTTTGCCCTGCACAGAGTTCCTCTTCAGATGAACTGAATGAGTGTCGGGGGGGTCATATAATGGGATAAATGACTCAGTGGCATGTCTCCTGGATGATATAAAGTGCACCTTTAGTTTAGAAATTAATGGGAAATGGGTGGCATAAGCCTTTGCTGAAAATCTCTTTCTAAATTCTGGGACCTCAATATCTGATATACAGTGAGTCTACTGAGCAGTGTCTCAAGGGCTAGAAACAGGCTTGGTGTGGGGAACCCTGTAAGGAGAAACTGAGAGAGGAGCTGGAAAGATGATCTGTGTTGGCTTTTTAAACCTGATTTCCTCACTTTGTAGCAATACAACTGGGGTAAGACCCCTAAATCATCACCACAAAAACATAGCTGCCAAACTGTTCAGGAGTTACAAAGGACTTGTTTCAAAGACCTTGTATTTAGGATGGTGCTAACAGGGGAGTCCACTCTGAGATCTAAGACCAAGGCCAAAGCTCATTTCCAAGGGAAAATGTGCTGGTGGGGAAAGATTGTGTTCAGGGCAATGGTGGGGAATGAGACGATGAGCAGGAAATGGGCTAGATCATACCATAATGCTCTGTATTCATGCAGCCATTGACATACGTCTGTGTTTTGGAGTTCATATGTGGTCAGGTCTCCTGGACTGTACACCATGGAACATTGCACTGAACAAACCTTTTGGGTCCTAAATTCTGACAGCATGAGATGGCACATTACACATCTTTCCAGAGTTCTAGATATATGTGTAGACATAATAAAGTGGAAAGAATACAAATCAAGACACAGAAAGAAAATCAATATTAGCATGTAGAATTCAGAATCAACAATAACTTCTGCAAATCTAAACAGACTTCCAGAATAAGCAATGTCTGCATTAACATTACCTAAGTTGGGAAATATAATACTTGTATAGAACATCATACCAGGGGTCCCCCTCTATTGCTTTTGCAGAGCGGTGCCTGAGAACAGTACTCACCTCCTCATGCTGCAGTATTGCAGGTAGTTCCCACTGTTTGAAAAACAGAATTTATTTATTTTATTTTATTTTGTTTTGTTTTGTTTTGACGCTGACCTCTCTAGCTCCTGATATAAAGGGAAAGAGATCAAAATATGTCCTGGTGCTTCTCTTGTTATATCAAATACAGAAATAATATAAAGTTTGGATAAGAATTCAAATTCTGCATGTGGCATTACCAAAATGTGTTAAGAGAACTTAAGAAGTCCACAAAGATATAATGAGTAGTATTTTAATACTATTGGGCAGAGTTGGAGGGGAAGGTGCAGACAAAAAACAGTGTAATTAATTAAAATAAATTGATTTGAAATAAGTAGACTGGTATGTTCATCCAGATTTTTCACCTGACTAGGTCCCATCAGGGACTGAGAGAGATGAGGCTCATTCTATACCAAATAAAATGCTGATGTTACCTCTGAGTGTAAGCAATGTCTGTAGCTCCAGCAGAGATATTGTCAGTGAAGAGGACTGGAGATAGCAATATGGACTCTGAACTGTAGTACCCACAGTGACAGAGAATGATCTCCCTAGATTAAATTTTAGCTTTCTTTTCTGTTTTCAGAGAATGTGTATTTAAGCACCAAATTCAACAAGTTCACCTATTTCTATATTGTCAGTTCAACTCAGAGAATAAGTTCAAAGGTCTTAAATTTGTATTTATGTAGTATCAGAAATCTTGCAAAATTTCACCCTGTAATTTTAGATTTATATCCTGTGGTTCTAAGCTTTTCAAATCCTTTTCTGACTTTATAAAAATAATTTTATGTGATGCCTGGTGGGATTACAATGTGTACTGCAGGACCATAGCTAGGCTTTCAATTAATGGCCTCATGCTGCTGCTCACTGTTGCTGGGGAATTGTTCAGTTTCTCCAGAACCACAGCATCTTCATTGTTTAAATAGCAGAGTTAGGTCACTGATACTGCTATACCTGTTAGGTTACATTGCTTAATAGATGCTTTTTTTTTTTTTTTCATTGCTGTTTTTTTCTGTTGTTTGCTGAGTAAATCTGTGTTTGTAAAAGTTTATGATGCTGGCTGTTCTGGGAATAAAAGTCCCAAATATTTCTAAGTCGCTAACACTTTGAATTGCTGTGACCTTCTGAGACATCATACTTTCCATAGGATCGCAGCCTCCTAAAATTAGTTAAGCACACAAGATAATTGCAATTCATGCTCTTGTGCAACCAATTAAATGATTGCTGGTATTGCTGTGTTTCCCCTTGTAGCCAACACGTCTCTGTAATGCAGGTCAAATGCTGCTGTAGCTGCGGAAGGAGGAAAGAGGTGGGGTGTGTATCACATGGACTAAGTGAATGGCAATGCATACAGTTGCCTCTAACATGGAGATGGCTTATGGAAAAAGTTTCTTTGGCACTGAGCTTTTAGGAAGAAGTTAAAGGAAGGGGGAAGAGGGAACCACTAGGCAGAAAAAGCCAAATAAACAAAGTCTGCAATATGCTCAGTGCTCACCACATGGGGCTTGAAGTCCCATGAAGCAGACAGGGAGTGGATGAGCAGGCTCCCAGGGCACTGGTGGCAAGCGGCCAGTGGCAGGGAGGTGATGGAGCGAAAGAGGAAACAGAGAAGTGGAGAAGGAGAAGAGAGAAAAGTGGGCTTATGGTGGAGTGGTGACGTGACAGCACAGCAAAGACAGAACGCTAGAAACAGGGAGGAAAGGGAGGAAAGTATCCAGCATATTCTGTGGCTGAGAAAGAAAAAGGAGGCTATATTTTTGGGTTGGGACAAACCATCTTTGATGCATGACAGAAGCAGTGATAGCTTTATGCTACTTTAACAATTCTTTAATTCCTGAACTGTCAGTATATTACTGAAATGCAAATGGTCTTCCAAAGACGAGGTCAGCAGCTGTCCATATGAGGCTGTATTGACCTTCTGTTCACATCAAACTTGCCAAAGGAATATGGTAGGTGAGTGCCTACAGTAATTCATTGCTGAGGCAGTAAAATAGTTGTACCTTTCCTGACTCCTTTTCTAGACATGCCACTGGTGCTCCCACGAGGAAAGGGACTGGATGTCTGGGACTGTGGTAACTACTGAGGGGCAGAAGTTGCATGGACCCTCCTGGTAGTACCAGTCCCTGCCCCTACCTTTCCCATGCTCATAGTAGCAGTAGGAATGGCAAATTTTCTTCCTTGTTAGCCCTACTCTGCTGCTTTCCAGTCCTAGGATCCTTGGTTAGCCCCAGATTATCATCTGAACAGCAAAATCCAATTTTTCCTGCACTCTGAGAAGACGTAAGACAATTTCTGTCCATTTCAGTGGACAATTTCATAGTGGGGGATAAACCTCCCCTGAGCAGTGAAGCTGCCTTTGCAGTTACTTCATGTCCCAATGTGGCACAAATAGGAGGAGCTGAGCTACTTCAAAGGGGCTCTAGAGGTTTGAAATTGCCAGCAATTTCCATTCATCCTTCTAGAACTCACAGGCAGGTAATTTTGGACGTGAGAGAAGATGCTGCTGCCAGTATCATATATATATTTACACTTTAAGTGTATGTGGAATCTGGCAATGAGGATTCCAATGCTGTGACTGCAGCTCCAGCCTTGGCTTATGTTGTGAGTTTACTCTAATCCCTGAAGTCAGGTCTTTTAGAATTGAGCATGTGCAAATTGCAGACACCTTGCAGGGCTAATTGGGCATACAAATGGGATCACAGCTAACCAGAGACATCTTGGAGCTGGCTGGCTTCATGCACAAGTAACTAACTTGTATTTGTGATTCCAGTAACTGCAAACATATCAAGTGTAAGACTTCATTTTTCATAGGTGGGAGGCTTGACTTTCAAAACCGGATGCTTAATACCATGGATTAGAAGCACTGAGAAAATACAGTAGCAACTAATTTGCTTCAGTGGTGGGCTTTGAGGTTAAATTCATTCATATTCATAAAATATTTTAGACCTTTGCATAGACGTGAAAATTTTACAGAGCAAAGATATATATGGAATTGGTAAAGTGCAGTATTTTTGTGCACAGAATATTTTATGGAGCTCTCTAATGGACTAGGTAAATGGATTGCCCCATAAAAATTTTACCAAGGCAATAAAAAGATCAAAGACATTTTTCACATTGCATCTCAAAACATCTAAACCACTGAAGTTTAAGAGTTGTAATGTGACCTTCCAGCCTTGGAAAACTTGTTACAATGACTAATTGTCCTGCTTTGCACTTTCAAAAGGTGATGACTGCATAGAAGTTGAGATCTAAAGAAGAATAGGAGTGAGTGCATGTGTGTGAGAGAGACAGAAAACCAATTCTGTAAACAGCCACAGGCAGAAAGTTAGAGACACGGGCTATAATTAAGGCCTAATGAAAGAAGAATGGGCATGAAATAAACAAAGGGCAGAAGAGCTGATTATAAAAGGAGGGTGGAGAGTATAACAATGAAAGGCAATGTCCCAATACAAATAGAATAAAGAGCACATGCAGAACAGTGAAAGAGGTACAATATTGTAAAGAAAGCAAAATAGGTGTGTAGCTCATACACATTTTGGGAACTCTAATCAGCACTTGCTTGGGATCACATCACTCATGGCTTCATCATTTAGGAGATAAACAGGCATTCCAACTGATAGCTAATAAAGTTTTTGTAATATACATCAGAGCGTTATTTTGTCATCCCAGCACTGCTACATGTCCATATAAAGTGAGTATATGAGGTGGTGTTACATGCAGTGAAGGACAGGACCACGCAGTCACACGGAGGTACAGATCTTTAGGCTGGGACAGCTCAGGGGTCAGTGGTTTTCCTCTGTCGTGTCTCAGGAGGGAAGACACTCAAGTCAAGATGAGGCTCCTCAGCCCATGTTCCCATGCCTTCCTGCTGCGTAGTGGATGTGTTTATCCACGGGATGCTGAGAGAGGCCGTGGGGCTGGCTGCTCGAAGTAGATTCTGACAGACCAAGCTGATGAGCTGGGATGTGGTGGCAGAGCAGGGCGGTGCATTGGGCATGACCCGATGCTTGGTCCTCAGATCCAAGAGCTGTTAACTGCTGAGCATCTCCTGCAATGCCCTGCACATCTGCAATGCTCTGAGTCTCCTTGGCTTCCTGGGGCTTCACCGATAGCCCAGGGTGCTCAGCACTTCACACAACATATCCTGAAAAGTCAGACTGCTGGACATAGTAATGCAGTAAGCGCCTCTCTGGCAGTCATAGGTCTCTGCTCAAGCATGCTTGTGTGTTCAACAAATCATACATAATCATGTCAAATTATTAGTATCTCATGAAATTCTGGAGTGCTTTGGGAATATTTTCCTAATGTTTTATGCAAACTACTTCGCTTGGTTCTCTGAGAGCCTTTATTTGCTTATTGAACCACCGATCATTTTCAGGACAAAATTAACCTATTTAATATATAAAATCTATTAGTTCCTGAAATAGGAGTTGTATTTTATTTTATTTTTTCCAGAAAAATGGAGTGTATTTCTTTGTCCTGGAGGGAAGACCACACAGGCTTTAACCAAGTGAAAACAGCTGTGTACAGTCTCTGGTACTTGCTTTGCAGGATCACATCTGTGTGGTCAGCATGTGCTGCAATCCTGTGAGCAGACTATTTATAGATCAGCTACTTAGATGTGTTGATCTGTCTGGAAATGTCAGTAGCTGCTCTGTTCACTTGATCATCATATTATATTTGGTCAAATCATTAAAAAATAGCTTGAAATGCAGATATGGTTTTTTTTGTTGTTGTTTATTCTCTGTCTCTCAGTGTTCACTAACTGTAGAATATTTTCCAACTTTCCAGTCCTCCTGTAAGAATGATGTGAACGGCGAGCACTCTGCTTTGCTTGTGAAATTCAGTATACCAGAAGGGCTGTATGATGCCCGCTTCCTAGTTAATTTTCATTCAGATTGTAAGTGTCAGGAGTTTTGCGTTGCACAGGCTCTGTGCTCCTGCAGAGGATAATGTACCTGCGTGTGTATCCAAGGTGAGTTTCCATTGTAGTTTATTGGATTGCATCAGACTTTCAAACAAATTCAGTCATGGGACTGAGTATTTCCAGAGCTTTGGCTGCCTACTTGTATCTAATGAGAATACCTCATGTACTTCAGCAGATACCTGCCTTGAGAAATATATAATTTTGCAGGATCTCGTTTTTGAATAGACATTGTACTGCTGAGGTTGAGTGATAAAATATTTTAAATGGATAACGTGTAGCATAGAATTGTAAAAATGCCCCTGAAAAAGTGGATTTTTTTGTGTGTGTGTTTTTATTTATTTATTTATTTATTTATTTATTTTTAAAGTCCATTCAGCAGAGAAATATTGGATGTAAAGACAGCTGGATTTCTGTCCTCACTTTCACAAAGGCGAGAAAAGGCCAAGTGGGAGAGCTGTACCACTGCCACAGTTTGCAAACTGATGTGGTCACTTCTTTCCTGTGCTGTGGTTCAGAGGTGAGTGCAGAGACAGGCAGCACAAGGGGAGAGGAGTCGTATGTTCAGAACATGCATAGATGTGCTGAGAAGTAGCTCGGAAGTTTCTTCATTAATTGATAGACCAGTGTAATGTGAGGATGAAATAACGAAGGTAACCTAGCAACTATATTTTCATAACAACCATGGCCTGTAATATTGCAATGAATGCCAGCTACATTTTATTAATTCAAGAGGGTGAGAGCAGATAGTTTTAATTAATAAAGCCTAGTGGCAAACTCCAAATGCAGAAATTTGATAAGCCCTATGCTGTGGATATCATTGAGATAGATTTTCAGAGCTTTTGGTGTTTCCTCAGTTTGAAATTGTGAATTAGCCTGGGGTATTGTTAAGATGATTCTTATGTTGCTCTTAATTTGTAACATAAAAATGTTTTGGGACCTCAACCTCCTGTCCTTACTACTAATTACAGGGGGGAAAAAAATAATGCTGGGGGTAAATGTTTCCTGTTCAGGGGATGTCTTCATTGGCAACTGTCCCTGCTACCTTCTAGGTGTCCCCCAGCCCTGATCCCTGCAAGCAAGGAGAGCAAGGTGCCAGGGCAGGGCGATGCAAAGCTGGGGATTTCTGCTGCTTTGCCAGCAGCACACACGCGTGTTGCACAGTGGCAGTCTAGCTTGTTCCTGGGCCAAGCAGCTGTCACTTAAAGAGCGGCAAATGGTTTTCTGTAGAGCAGATGGAATGGAGAATTGACCCTTTAATTTATTTGCACATTTGTGTATATAAAGACAAGAGTTGTACAAAAATAAAAAGTGAAGAAAAAAAAGGCTTAAGATACACAGGTTATTTCATGTGCAGAATAGCAGAAAAAAAATAAACTGAGTTTTCCAGCTGGTGTAATTCAGGTTAGCTTTGCAAAACTTATGTTGCTACAGTGGATTTCTGCCAACTTATACCAGCCGATGATCTGGCTGATTATGTTTGTTAATTTGTTTGTGACGTCTTTAATGCCGCCTTAGACATTTTAACCCTGGAGATGATTTGTTGGATTCCGCATGCTCTGGGCTGATTATTAATTTTTACATTCCGAGTGAGCCAGGTGAAACCACCACCGCAGGCTTTCCCCATCAGTGCGTTCAATCCAGACATTTCCATTTGTAGTTCAGCTGGGCTGTCCTGGCACGCAGGTGCCGGTCACATTGCGAGGAGGCACATCCCTCGGGTCTCTGGAAAGGATATTCCAGGGATGACACCAAGAATTACATCCTGGTGTGGATCCTTTGGATCCATTCATCAGCATAGGCAGCAGGACTGCTTTAGAGAGCAAGTGATGAGGCAGCCCAAACCCATCCCAATAGAAGATCTTTTCCACAGACCATCATGACTGCTTATAACCAATTTTTTTTTTTTTAAGAGAAAAAAAAAAATCATGACAAAAGGAGCAGTTACCTTAAAGGAGGCTGTAGCGAGGTGGGAGTTGGTCTGTTCTCCTACGTGCCTGGTGACAGGACGAGGGGGAATGGGCGAAAGTTGCGACAGGGGAGTTTTAGGTTGGATGTTAGGAAGTACTTCTTTACCGAAAGGGTTATTAAGCATTGGAACGGGCTGCCCAGGGAGGTGGTGGAGTCACCATCCCTGGAGGTCTTTAAAAGATGTTTAGATGTAGAGCTTAGCGATATGGTTTAGTGGAGTACTTAGTGTTAGGTCGGAGGTTGGACTCGATGATCTTGAGGTCTCTTCCAACCTAGAAATCTGTGATACTGTGATACTGTGAGCATTACTCTGTGGACCAAATGCAGTTCACACATTCATGTGGCTCTGGTTGTGTACCACAATTTAGGAACTGCTCTTTTTGAACGAGTGGAAAGTTGGGCAGTAGTCACCAGGGCATGCTTATGTGTATGTGTGCGTGTGGTGTTTTCTTTCAGGCTTTTCTCTCAGGGAGGAAGAAACACTGGGGAGAACAGCTGATCTGTCCTTGTCTTCATAAAGCAGACTTTTGGAACCCTTGGCCCCAAATTAAATATAATTGTTTAAAATTTGTTGTATTGGGGTGATAGACAAACATATTTTTAATACCAAAAATTGGAAATACAAGAGATCCCAACTGAAAATGCTATTCAAATTAAGTAACCCTACAGTTAGTTTAAGTTAGTTTTAATGTCAGAAAGATTCCAGTCTAAATGGTGTGAATAAAATCCGAACCCTCCTTCTCCCTCTAGTATTCATGATACCTTAGTTTGTTAAAGAATATATTTTATTATTTATTTTTTGTTATGTACAAATAAAACAACGTTTTATTTGGAAATTAATTATAGTAGAAATATGTAACACTTATGCTTAATGCTTACAAGGTTGTGTTTTGCGGCTGCTAAACTGTTCCCTAAACATAATTGTTAATGCTAGATCAACCGACCAAATGTTTTTTGTGAGGCTTAGCATCCTTATCTCTTAATCTGAAAGATTCTATAAGCCATTTTTATTTTGTTGAATTGCAAAATGGAAAAAGGTTATTAACACTTAAAAATGTGAGTGGAATAATAATGTTGATCTGTTTACAATACATTTCATTACAAAGTGATTAACAGAGAGAAAAAAAGAAGTTAGAGAAAAAGATTGTGAAAAAAAAATTCTAATAAGAATAGATTCCTTCTCATTTTATCCAACCTGTTTTTAAAATCCCCACATATTTTAGTATTTACTAATGTGATTTAAATGCCTAAGAGGTCCATTCCCAAAGTACTGTATAGGTTTTGGGGTGAAATTCTAGCCAATGATGATTTTTGCTAAAACTATAATCAGTGAAGATTCTGAACTTGCAGAAAGACACTGTCTCCCTGAAAACCAGTGTAAAAAAATGCTTGAAATGAAATTGAAAGCACAGATATTAAGTGATTTGCTCACAGCTATGAAGGCATCAGCAGAGTTAAAAAGAAAAAGCTGATCTGCCCCCTGCACTTTAGCCTTCTGTCATATGCAATTTTGCTCTCTACAACTTCTTTAGAGGGACCCTTGGCACCCAATTAGGGATGGATGAGGATCTGAAGGGGTAATTCCCGCAAGAAAACTGTGAATGAAGCAGTTTTATTTCAGAAGTTTTTTATGGGTTACCAAAAGATTGATACATGTAGCCTCTTTTGAGCAAAACAATGTATGGGCATGAGCTTGTTTTTTTGTTGAATTGTGGCTAAACTGAAGAATTGGAACAAATACTTCTGTAGGTGGCAGTGGTTTCTCAGCTCTGTCTGTGTCCACTTTGAAAACAATATCAAATAATAATCTGACCAGAGCAAACCTAGAAGCTGGAGAGACCATGAGATGACCACACTCAGAAAGAGGCACTAGCTATAACGACTATGTATATTACCCAGTGATATGGAAAATAATTTCATGCAAAATGAAATTGTGCCAATAGCCAGGAGTGAAGCATTTTGCTTTTGGATGGTTGCAGATTAATACAGAGGGACTTCTCCTGGAACTGGCGGTGAGTAGTGGGACTGGCCCAAGGAAGGATAGGGAACTGAACCTGACTGAACCCTGCATCATGTTGAGCCATCAGGCTCGAATGTAATTGCCCAGAGAAAACATACCAGAGCTGCTACTGACCACTCCAGTGCTGATAAAGCTCCCGGTAAATGGGCAATCATTTTTAGTGATAAAACAGTCAGAAAACAAAACAAAACACTGGTATGTTTCACCTACTCCCCAAACCTCCCACACTTCTACTTCTGTTTGGTTTAGATTGTACGCTTGTTTTTTAAGTTCCAGAAAGGCACCTGGCTTTTTTGGACACTGGAAGTGCAATAATTATGACATGAAGTCTTGACATCCCTGTATTCCTCAGCTGCTGGTGGATATCCCTTTGTAAACAGTCCAAATCACAAGGCCTTGAAATTAAATTAGATCGTGAACTGTAACTGCTGTGTAACTGATACATTTCAGCTGGCAGATGCAGAAGATGCTGATGTACCTCTAAGAGCGGTATCTGAATATGCAAAGAAAGCCCCAGTCAGGTTGTCATCCTTCCGATGTTTGTGAGTTTTAAGAGGACTTCTGCTTTTTAGTGTTACTTTTAATGACACAAGGTATGTGTCTCAGAGCTATGCTTCTCTTCCCCTCCTACTGTGCTCTTCCTATGAGATCTAGGGTGTGTTTCTGGGGGTGGTTAGGACTGTATTTCCTTCACTTCATTCTTTACAGTTGCAATGTTTTGCAATGTCTTCTGATGAGAGGAGAGGGGGGGGAAAAAGAAAAAAGAGCAAAACTGGAAATGACTGATCAGTTTCCAAAATGGGAAATGATCTGGCAGCTGGTCAATCTTTTTCTTTTTTTTTTTTTCTCACACTTTTCTATAGTCTTGACTCTAGGTAGAATATTAATAATAGAAATAATAATAGCAAATCAACTCTGGAGATTTTGATTTTTATTTTTTTTTCTCAGTGCCCACTAGTGCTATAAACATCTTTTGACTTCTGGCTGGGGAACAAGCTTTCTAGAATATAATATCTTTGCTATTCTCTATTTGAATCTACAGCATATTATACAGGTTTTCAAAAGGCACCAAGGTTTGGTGGATTGATTAGTGTTTTTTTTTTTTTCTTTTCTTTTTTTTTTTTTCCCAGCTGTTTATGATATTGCAAAAGCCAGTGTGCTATCTGAGTGTTCACATTGGGAATAAACATTTCAGTAAGTGGAGCATTTTTTTTTTAAATACTAAGACCCAGTGTTGCTAATGAAAAGAATATTGCCTAAGATTCCTAACAGTTTGGGCAACCAAATCACGTTAAAGGCAATTCACCTTAAAAACTTCTCTTATTGTGTCCCACCTTATTGCTTGTGGCAGCATTGTGGTAGACTGAAAGGAAAAAAATGAAACTTTCTGAAACAATCTTGGAAGAATTCTGAGATTTTTGATGCTAGTACCAAACAAATGATTAATACTCAACTTACTGTTTTCTTTCACTGCTCTATTATATGCTAAATACAGCAGTGCAAGAATTTGCTTTACCCTGAAATCCCATCAGTATATTTCTGCTCTCTGTGGACTTAGATACATACTTTTTCTTAAACCCTAATTTTTGAGTAATGTTGCAGTGGCAAAAGAGACATGGATGAGTTTCCTGCTGAGCCCAGCAGTTCCTGGGTAAGAATCTGGTGAAATCCTTGAGAGACATTTCTGTCTCAAAGCTCTGAGAACTTTTGCTTATGAATTGGCAAAACATGAGAACAGTTACTAAGTCTGCGCTGTGACATCTTTACTTGGCATTAATACCTCTCCAAATTTACCTGACTCTGCAATCTCTACCAAAACACTTCTCCATCAATAAAATAAGGAAACTTTTGACCCAGAACACTTGGTTTTACACTGCATCTCAGAGGCTCTTTTGTCTGTCGCTGTGTGAGTGCTACCTTGTCCTTGAAGATTTTTCCCTGGTGGCATGAAATAGGAAGACATTTTAGAAACATGAATGGAAAAAAAAGGAGGAGATGTAAGAAAATAGGACACTTCCTAGAGAAAAGCTATGTGCACTTACGCAAGGACCAATCCCAACCTCATGGTCAGCAAAAAGACATACGGGTTACTGGGCATAAAACCCAACACCAACATAAAACCTATCAAAAGCTCTGCCAGTTTAATGATTGAAAGGTATTGCATAAAAACATTCAAAGATACAGTAAAAGATAGATACATAGCATAATTTGCCAAATATTCTGCTGCTGTACATTAGAGTTTTGGTTTGTTTTGCAGAAAATGTGATTCGTACAATTTTGAAGAGCACCTAATCAAGAAATCTGCCTCCTCATTTGCTTATGGATACATTTATCAGGCACCAAAATCAGGATCATAATCACAAGTTCTTGCTTTATACAAAATATAAACATTGCTAAAGGAAGTATGTTAGCAGTCACAATTAGGATTCTGGAATAATTGTTTTTGGCTCAGTGGCTTAATTTAAATGATTGTTGGAAATTGTACCATCCTGTTAATTAAATTATTACCTTTTTTTTGGCAAGCAACTTCCATCCCCCAAATCATCAAAAACCTTAGCAAGTCCTAGCTATTCACAGATTTTTTTATTTTCTTTTTGTCCCAGAGGACAGTAGCTTTCTCTTTAAGACAACTTCTGTTTCACAGAGAATGCAGACGACTGCCTTTCTCTTTGAGACAACTATAACTGTCTGCTAAAGGGATAGCTTCAGTCATTCCTTTATAAATAAAATTAACACTTTGAACGTGAAAAATGCTATAGAAATGCCAAGTATTAAAAAAAAAAAAATTAAAAAAAAATAATAAATGTGCAATGCAAAGGTGTGGAGAGATTATAAACAATAGCAGCAGCTGAACCCACATAAGAGAATGTTTCAATGACATTTTATTATTATATGTTAATACATTACTTAGTAAAATCTCATTTTTGTCCCTTGCTAAAAGTGCCTGCAGTGGGACTCATGTAGCTTTGTCATTTAATTCAGCATTTTCCGTCTGCTTGAAGTGCTATGGTAAATTGCCATCACAGGACACAAGCATGATGAAGTGGCTGGCATTCAGCTCACTGTGCTGTGAAAAGACGACTAGTGACAGTGGACCTAGCTGGCTGAGAACTACCTCAAGATTCACTACATCAAGCTGCAACCACCGCCAAAGAAAGTCTGTGTACAAGCTTAGCTGTGTTTGTGTACTCTACGTAGTAATGCAGAGACCTTCAAATCCTGCATGAAAGTGAAATTTCTGTCTTGTAACTTCAGTGAGACCTCTCCCACCTGGGATTCTTTGACTAAATCTATGAAGATGTTTTGGAAGTGACTGAGCAAAAAGAAGTAAAGCATTAAAATGAAGTCTAATCATGTAAGTGTGCCTCCTAAAATCTATTGAAGGCAATGGAAAAAACTTTGCATTGTTTACAGTCTACTTTTTTTCCAAGGTTCTTAGTTTTTTTCTCTAGATTGTGTTTTAAAACTTAGTAAGAAAACTCAGTGACTAACTCAAAGAAATTATAATAGGTTTTCTTGCATTGGAAGAATGTAGCATAATACCAATACTGACAAACAACTTTATATTTGTACAAGATTTTTTTAGAGTCTCTCAGGAGGAAATGAAACAATACTAATTATGATTTTACATGGTAATGAAAGTATTTTCTTTGAATAACTTTTTTTTTTCCATCATTTACAGTAGTGTTGTTCACCAGTTATCCTGTTCATCTGTTCTCTTTGCTGTCTTTAAACCAATAAACCCAAGAAGGAATATATTCCATCAGATGGGTGCTTATGATAGTGTTGGAATAAATCACCCTATACCTATAACCATTTCCTATGAAACTATCAGACAGTTACAAAGTACATAGTTACAAAGAGTTATGACACTCTTGAGGGTCTCGGTGATCATCACAAGAATGCAGAGAACCAAAAGGAGTCAAGGATGACTGTCCTGGTTTGATGATGAAGCATAAACAAATTTCTTGATGCTGTAGCCTCATTATCATAGAATTGTGGAATCATTTAGGTTGGAAAAGACCTTCCAGATCATCAGGTCCAGCCATCAACCGAACACTACCAAGTCCCATCACTAAACCATGTCTCTTAGAGTCATGTCCACACATCTCTTAAATATCTCTAAGGATGGTGACTCTACCTCTTCTCTGGGCAACCTGTTCCAATGCCTAACAACCCTTTCCATAAAGAAATTCTTCCTAATATCTATGAATCACAAACAAAACTTCTTATATAGCTTTTTTTTTGTTTTTGTTTGTTTGTTTGTTTTTTAATGCTGAAAAAAAAAGTTGCAATTTATTTCTCTGAAGGTGCCTAGCACAGCCAAATAGTATTATTTAATAAAAATAAAGAAACGTTGAATGTTCTTTTGTGTACTGTAGTTGAGTTCTAAGTCCTGTCCAAGTAACACAAAAATATCGAGTAAAGATCATTTTTTTGCAAATACTATCAGACTCATCTTCTGATGAGAAATACATTTAAAGAACATGGATGTTAAATGTATGTTATGTTCTAAATCTACTTAAATAATACATATACTCTACTTTAATATATGTACACACATTAAATTTTTCACAGTAGCAACAAAGAAATAAAAATGCAAATCTTATTTTTAATTCTACACAAAATAAAATAGTACTAAAGTAGTATAATAAGGTGTATAGTAGCTAATAAGATCAAACATCTTATTATAATGATAATTTCACAGATCTCCTAAATATAAATCAATTCATCTTGTCTTAATCCAATATCTTTCCCTATCTTGTGTGTTTAGTTTCTTTTATTTGTTTTTTATTTCCAGATAAGTGGGAGATAAAAAAAAGTAAAAAACATGACCAGGAAGATTTATATCTTGGCAGCCCTGTTTAAATCAAGACAAAAAGGAAAGAAACCATAATGGAATAATTTGTGTCTTTCAGCAAGGTTTCAGTGAAAATAGATCTGACACTTTTTTTTTTTTTTTGACAAAATCACAAATTGGATTGATGAGGAAAGTTTGCTGAAATAATAAACACCTATAAAGAATCTAGCTTAGTCTCCCATAATATTTTGGTCTAATACAGTATATGAAATAAATATAGCCAGTATTAAATGGATTGAATGTAGTCACCAGTGGAATGCAAAATGCAATTGTAAATCGAAATCATTGTTTGACAAGAGGATTCTAGTGGGTTGCTCTGGGATCTATTCTCTGCCTACATTACACCACCTGTGGTGGTGGCAGGAAAAGTAATATAAAATAATTTCTGGCAACATTA
Source organism: Anser cygnoides (assembly GCF_040182565.1). Classification (NCBI taxonomy): domain Eukaryota; kingdom Metazoa; phylum Chordata; class Aves; order Anseriformes; family Anatidae; genus Anser; species Anser cygnoides. The sequence goes on along the minus strand of NC_089874.1, from coordinate 138,232,676 downwards.
GCAAATGATTAAAAAGAATCACAGAGTCATAGAATATCACGAGTTGGAGGGGAACCACAAGGATCATCAATTCCAACTCCTGGCTTCACACAGGACTGCCTCCAAATCAAACTCTATGTCTGAGAGCATTGTCCAAATGCTTCTTGAACTCCAGCAGGCTCGGTGCTGTGACCACTACCCTGGGGAACCTGACCACCCCCCGGGTGCAGAACCTTTTCCTAACACGCAGCCTGACCCTCCCCTGTCCCAGCTCCATGCCATTCCCTCAAGTCCTGTCGCTGTCAACAGAAAGAAGAGATCAGGGCCTGCCCCTCTGCTCCCATAGAAGATAAATAGGAAATAATGATGGGGACCAATAAGATATGCCAGGTTGAACTGCTTGATAAAATTATTTCACTGTAAAATAGTTGAATTTCAGGTTGTGCTTTGAAGAACAAAGAAACTAACCTTCAAGTGGGTCTTTCTCCAGCAAACCTGTGACAGTGGAAAAAATTAGTATAAGTAGCCAGCTCTACATGAACTACTAGCATGATATAAAAACCACTTTTGAATATATGATGGGAGAGATTGTTACCATATTGATGTCTGTATTGAAATTAATGCTGAATATGTTGTTCCATTATTGTTGACTGTAGAAAAAAAAAAAAAAAAAGAAAAGAGGAAATTTGAAAAGATCCAGAGAATTTGTACAAAATTAACTTGATAGCTGGAAAACTTATGTCCTACAGTGACTCTCGGGAAACTAGAACTAGTTAGCATATCCAAAGCAAGTTTAAGGAATCTTAAATTAACAATGAGAAATATGAGTGAATATAAAAGCTAGTGCAATTATTGCAACTAACTGTACACTGGCTAAATCAGAAGTACAACTTTTAGGTAAGAAAACACCTTATAGAATTCAAAGTGTTTTTTATCATCACATTTTTCTTTACATGCATGGTTTTAAACCTGCTTTCACAAACATGCTTATCAATGTACCAAACAAAAGGGGAGAGCTGACCCAAGAGTTCAAGAGTAGGATGGTTTACCTCCTACTAGGCTACCTCTGGCTGCAGAATCAATAGCCATTTGCTCAAGCAAGGCACTTGGGAGCAGGGCTGTAGCAATGCAGTGCTCTGCACTTCTTCCCAGCTCCCTGGTCTTGTTTACACATTAAGACTCAGCTCTTTGGTTTTGCTTCCTTAGCTCCTTGGAGCCTATACCACATTGCTGGGTTCAGTGTCTGCCTTCCATGAGACAGAAATTCAAATTCATCCCTGTCTTAAAGCTCTGGTAATTAATGAATTTTAAAATGAATACGTTTTGTACACAATTTAAAAAAAAAAAATCTATATCGTAAGTCTTTGTCCTTTGATCTGGTTATGGGTTTTTTTAATGTTCTGTGAGATTGATAAAAGCCTAATTCATTTTCATGCCATATGGAACATATACTTTGAAGACCCCAAAATAGTAAAAGCTTAGGACAGCAGTGACAGGAAAGAGAACTTTTTGACTGGTAAACTGACTGTACATGAAGTCATGGAAATAAAAACAAGAAACACATGTATGCATGTGCTGAAGTCCCTAAGGTGTTTTCACAACAGGAACATTCTATAAAAGCCTTTTCAATATGTTTCTTCATGATTCTGTCTTCAAATGCCATCTGACCTTAATAAAACTGCCCTGGCTGCTTTACAGGGCATAACACACAGTTCCTAGTGGTCTCTTACAAGCAGCAGTATTTTTATAGTCTTCTCTGATAATCTTTCAGAGCGCAGCCCAGTTCCTGATAAATTGGGGTTTTTCTCCCAGGTTGATTGTGAATGGTTATTAAATATGTAACACGGTGTAAAACATGACCGGGAGTTTATGTGTGGAAAATTTTACACAAAGTGTGAAAGTATGAGTAAAGAAAATTATTTCTTCCTTCACACACGCATATATATATATTTAATAAAAGCCACTGATCGTAAGGTGGACAAAAGTTGTATGTATTCTAATTTTTTTGCTCTCTTAAATGAACTGATTTTATTCAAATTTTTGCAATAGTCATGATTATAAGTTTGGTGTCATCAGTTAAAAGAGGATTTTGCAGTATTTTTCTCATTTTCCTGGAATTTTCTACCAGTTTCTTTCTTCTGTTTTGTGGTGTTTCTTTCAGAAGGTGTTACGGTTTATGTAATAAGATGTTGTATAAAATAAAGTGGCATTAGATTGTTCCATATTTTCCCAAGATGTTGCATTAAATAGGATATTCAAATAACACAGGATATTCAAATTCCACTTCCAAATATCTGCATTTTGGCAGTGTTCACCTCTAAGAATGTTTTAGCCCAATACAGATGTTCAAATTGAAATTGGTAGTGTTGCCCATGCAACATTCACATAGCAAAGGAACAGTAGTTGTGTCTTTATTATTCAAGAACAGTTTGGTACTTTTCTCTCCTATTTTTGCTGTGGGTTTAACTCTGTAGTGAAGGAGAGAGGGGGTTGTGGAAAAATATAAGCCCAAAATCTCAGTTCCTACTGCATAAGTTTTACAAATGTGCTTGAAAAGGGATTTAAGGCATGGCTTGTGTAGGTAGCTAGAAATCTTTCTGCCAAGATGATGTTGAACCTACTAATCAGCAACCCTTGACTTACTTACACTTCGGCAAACTCTGCTCACACACTTCACAGATCAACTCTTTTCTGTAAAGGCCTTTTTGCTACCGGTTCTTATGGAAGAAGTTCCTAATTCCACAGTTCATGAGGTAAGGCCTTAGAATGTATACCACATAATTTGTTTCTTTCTTTCCTTTTTTTTTTTCTTGTCTTTTCCTATTGCAAGTGCATATCTAATATTTTCTTCAGCCATACTCCTGTCGTCTTACTGCTTTTTTCCTCCCACTAAATATCTGCCTTAGAATGTGTTCTCACAAGTATATCTTGCTTTTTTTTTATTTCCAGTTTTAATCTTATTTTCTTGCTCTTCTTCCTAACCACTTGATGTCATTTCATACATTTTTCTGTACTAATATTAGTGTTTCCTCCCACCTCCTTATAATCTTTGATTTTCAATTATATGCTACATCATGAATGATAACATCAAATATGCCTAGACTGAGTACTTACCCCTGCAGTACCCCAGATGAAACCTCTCCCTCCCCTAAACTGATACATGGCCATTTATCATTCCCCTTTGTAATTCTCCTGGAAAGGTTAGATCTAATGGGTTTCTAAGCAAACACATAAAATCTTAACTTCCCTATCAGAAGTGAAGTGGTGGAAGACAGAGTTAGGACTGTCTTTCATCAACATAATATTTATAGCCAAGCAAATGAACACTTCAGCTCTGCAAATCCTAAATTTGTTGCCAGACAGTATCTGGAGATTGTTTTGCATGTTTTGATTAAATGCAGATTCCTTAAACATTTTTTATTTTTTTTTTTAACAAAGCCAGAGTCCTGTTTTAGTTCTTGTTCTTTGTTTTCTATGGTAAGGGTCTATGATGAATGAGATGTCCAATTAATGACCCACGTCACTGAGTGTAAAAAGTTTCTTTGTTCACGAATATAGCAGTTCACTTTAACTTTTTACAACAGTTCTGAGGCAAAATCTAAACCTCTGCTCAAACCAGGCACCTGGGGAGACATGTAATAATAATAATTCTCAAGCTTTAAAGCAATTTGGCTTATTTATACATGCGAAAATTTTTGAATGTTTTAGTTTTGCCAAACGCTGGACCTAAGGAAAGAGGTAATCTACTTAAGTAACTAAAATGTACCATTTAATATATCCAGATTCATTTGCTGCTGATGTCTCTTTCCATGCTTCTTAAAAATAATACGCTTGATTCATAACTGTGAAAAAGGCAAAGCTGGACATTTGCAATATCAAAGCAAATGTATTATCAAATTATCTATTGAAAATTAGTTCCCATTATGATTAATGTTTTTGAAAAAGTGGCAGTTCTGGTTTCACTACTATCAGAAATGTTTTTCTCATAGTCTGTGTGACAGACATACGGAAAAAAGAAACCTTCATCAAGAAAATGGGTAAAACTCAAACAACTTCATTTTCCTCCCCGAGCTGAAACATCTGACAGAACTGCAGTCACACTTTGGTCCTCCTGGTGGCCCATGGGGCATGTTCCTCGTGTTCCCCTAAAGCAGCACGTGGCCTGTGCAAGGGAGCCAGCAGTGAAACATTGCGTGAAACCATAAGTTGTATGAAAAAAAGCAGAAATAATTACAGAATTCAATAGCACTCATCACTGTAGCTGTTGAATTTCCAGTCACCCTTTCATATGACTCTTGCAATCAAAAAGCTGGATATTGGTGAAGATATTTGCCCTGTCACTGTGGAGTTTTATGAACTCCATTGATGTTTCTTGGTGTTGCAGTATTTAGTGAAAAGCATATTGCCAACAATTTCTGGTTGTGACTTGCTACAAAAAAGAACTTGCAGTAAAGAAAAAATGTGCATTTTAATTTTTTCTGGAGTGTCTCACTGACTAAGTTAGTGCTGGAGAACATACCTGCTCAGCTGCCTCTAGGAGAGATTTTGTGCATGTCAGTCATGTTCAGCCATGAAGGATTTTGCTTGTTTGTGCCTAAATTTGACCTCCCCATGTCTAAATTGCATGTCCCTGCCACAGTAGGTGTTTCATCAAATGCCTCCCCACCCTGCAAGGTTTCCCCTGATTTGGCCTCTGTGCTCCAGCCAAAAAGTGGTACCTGGCCCCCATCCAGCTCCCTTGGTGGGATGCATGGTGGGCACCTCCATCCACACCAGATGGGTAAGCTGAGGCCACATTAAAGTGCTGATGGTGCTCAGAGGAGTTCCCCTTTTGTAAAGCAGCACAGTGGTCACAGAACAGAACATAGAAGAAAATGCACATCTTACCCTTAGAATAAGACTAGTCAGGTATGTCATCAAATTTGAAAGGGTTTAATGATTGATTTGGATACTTAGAAAGGAACACCTGAACCTTATCCCTGATTGACAATTTCATTTTCCCAAATGCGTACACATACTTAATACCTATTTCATATAATAGGTATTAATTATACCATATGATAATACCTTAATAATTACTTAATATCTATTACATTTTTAAACATTAATTAGAGTAGGGACTGGACCACAGCTATCCTTCTTGCAGTGGAGTGCTGTAACCAGTATGGCAAAGAGGCATCTTCATTCTCTCTTCTTCAGTTAAAAGTGTTCTGAAATGGAGAAACTTTACCAGTCACCCATAAAAAGATCCTGCAGTAGCACACTCTTTAAGGGTGAAATACAGTCCTTTATGAAAAGCAGGGGCTTAGCCTGCGTTTTCCACATCATATTCCATGTCTTACTCTTTTCAGGCCAGACTGAATCCTTTCTTCTAGCTAACAAAACAATCAAAAGTCAGGTGCCACCATGCTGAGTGATGGTGCCTGAGTAATTGTTTTAGTCTTCCCTATTTCCTCCTACAAATCTGAAGAACATTCTGAAAACCTTATACAGGTTTTATAAACCTGTATTTTTTCTGTGCTGCACGTTTTGGTTTTGGAATTGTAATAGCAGGAGATGCGCCACTGTGAGAATTGTTACATGTTGCTTGTTAAGCTTAAGCAAAAGGTGAGAAGCAATATACAAAACAACAAAACAGGAATATCTGTGTGGTTGCGCTGCCTCAAACAGCAGTACTGATAGAGGAGGGTCTTGTTTAATAACAGTATACAAGCTTAGAGTAGGAGATGGCTGGACTGAAGAACAAATATTTATATTTCCAATATTGGTCTTGCCATAGACTCTGTTACTATTCCAAAGACCATGCTGCAGAACAACAGATGAACACAAAGGAAAAATAGATGGTGAATGGAGATGGCTCAGAGGGGACTATGGTAAGAGTTTCTACACAGTGCTGTCACCAGAAGTGACAGTGCGAGCCATCTTGCCGCCTCACCTGAGCTCCATTTCTGGATGGTTGTTTGTTTGTATCTTTCTTCATAAGACTTTTTTTTTTTTTTAAATCCATTGTCCAGGTTGTGAGCCGCAGAACAGTATCTAAATATGAACCTCACTACCAAACTGCTGAGCACAGTTTTCTAGTTCATGTAGGTAGGCATGGACAGTGTTATAAAACATTCTTGACAAATAATATAATACTTCACTAATAGGCTCTATATTAGCCAGAGGAAAGTTTTTAGTAACTTGAGAATCCTGTTAGCTAGCACTGCTTGAAATATGATGACGATTGCTCTAAAAGTTGCTTTATTCTGCTTCCCATAAGACATTTCCTGCCCATAGGAGTCACTGGTGGGGTGAAATATCAAAATATTCATAAGATCTTTCATCAAATATCAAAAGCTCTGTATTTCCCCAGGGAGGCCATTTCCCCTATCAAAGGATATGAGAAATTGTCCAGAATCAGTGTTGCAAGAGCAGCCCCTCCTGCTCCCTCCTCTCTCCCCCTCTCCTCCTTCCAGCTCCCTCTGAGGCTGCTGCACTCTCTTTCTGCATCTAACTACAATAGTCGGGGTGAATAACAAGAGGTCATCGTAACCCAGTCAGCATGTCCCCACCATCACCTTTAAAACCTTGCTGCTGACCTGCTTACTCTGCCCTTTACCTTAAGTCCTTTCTCTAAGGGTGAAGTTGGGGTGATTTAACTCTGCCCAGAGGGAGGTCATGCTCTTTCTTGCCTACTCCCCTCTTGGCCAACTCACCCCTCATCCTTCTTTTGGGCTGGCTCTGGTGCTCGTCAGGTCTTTCACTGAGCTGGATCAACTTCTGAAGCCAGCAGGAAAATTATCAAAACTTTGCCACCTTAGCTGTCTTCAGGCCAGTGATCTGGCCTGGCCCACCACAGGGCTGACCTTCAGAGCTGGGGGAAGGAAAAGGGCAGGAGGGAAGGAGAGGGAAAGCAGGAAATGGCCATTCATCTCTGGTCTGCCGTTAGTTTAAGTGGTGAAGTGTAATTTTACCCTAAAATTCTCCATTAACTTGACTGAAATTAAAATTGATATGACTAAGATAAAATATGGTGTAAGAATAAAAGAGCCACATGCTGCTTTGCTGTCCATGCACTGAGCTAGTCGTCATAATAAACATGCAGGGTTTTGTGCATAACGTCAAGCACTAAGAAACTGAGTTTTGAGGTAGACGCACTTGTGCTGTGACTTCATTAGGCTCTGGAAAAATCCACTACCTTCCATTCTATTTTTGATACGACTATCAACATTGCCATTTACTTTGCCTTAGATGCCTGAGGCCACAGGAAAAGAAAGTTCTGAACTTTCACTGTTCACCTGTTAATGATAATGTACTACATCTTAATAGCGTAATACAGGCTTTGGAGCCATAAAATCCTAATCCTTTTGTTCGTTGTTGAAAATTTTCTCTTTTCTCACCACCTTTCCACCGCCTTATGGAACAGTATAAGTTGGTGTAACCTTACGTACAATCACATTAGAAATGATGTGTCTGAGAGAGGAATTTTCTCCTGTAAAGGTGTGTGGCAAGATTAGTTTTGCCTATCTAGAGAAATCAGAGGGCTAAGCTGTGCTGCAGAGGTGCTGGCTTGTGTTATGAGTTGTATGATTATTAATTCCTGAGGAAAAATGGCAGTCCTTGACAATCAGTCTCTGGGACATATATCATTTACTAGAAATGATCTAGTAATCTGCTAGAAATCCACTGAGAAAACGTTTTGATTGTTGAATGTCAGGCACCATCATTTCTATACAGCACACTTGTTACCATTACAATAAAAAAATCTCTCCTTTTTTCCTTCCTTTTAATAATAATACTGCTTTTTTCAAAGACTGGCATACTTTTCAAACTATACCATAGAAGGTGCCTTTTTCTAGATGCTTTACTCAAAAATGCAGCTCAACATATTCCCTTACTAAACCACCCCAAAATCTTGGGTTTTACCTTTTCTCATTTCTAGATTATTTATGTGTGGATCCTCCAGCTCTCACATTGTTCAGATAGATTCCATTTTTCCTACTATAAACTTGCTCAGCCTTGATGCCTGTTGGCATGAGAGCTGACTGTGGCAGAGGAGGACACTGCACTATGAGCTGAAGTATTTAACCTAGCTAATGGGGCCTGCAGCTACCCCACAGCCCCACAGAGCTGATTTAACTCAATGAGACAATTAGAAGAGGGTTTCCATTGTTCATATAATAGAAATAGGAAAAGAGTAAAGTAAAAAATTGGAGGTATCACTATTGCTGTTTTGAAGCCCTAAAACCGTACGGATAGTATTGACAAACACCTGGAAATCTGTTGGCCACGATTAGCACAATCCTCTCTTTCTGAATAACATGCAGCCACCCAAACCCAAGAGCAAGAATACTGGTCTTGGTTTTCAAACCACCTTTAAAAGAGAAGCCCAAACTCAGATAATATCTTAGCTGATGAGCTGCAAAAAATTCCATGTTCACTTGTGTTGTAGGGAATCTGCTGATCAGGAGTGTCGTACACAGGGAGAGGCCTGTATGTTTGTTCAAAGCAGTGGATAGGCTCTGCCTTTCCTTCCATCTTATGTTGCAGGATCTTAGAGTGTAGGGAACAGCTGTGAAATGAGCATGCATGCTTGTTTGCTGCTTTTGAACAAGCACAAATCTCTGTTCTGCTCCTCATATGGGACTGAGCAGTGTGCCAGAAAGTGAGATAATACTGACCTTCTTGTTCCTGAGAGGTACTGGGGTCATGGGTGCTCCACACCACAAATCAGAGAAGCCTTAGGGTGGCTTCTGTTTGCACTGGCTTCTCCTGATAGACCTTCAGCTTCCAGGATTCATATCCTGAAACCAAAGATCCTACTGAGACTAGGCAAAAAAGAAAGAAAATCAACAAGTAACCACTAAACTTAGTTTTGAATAGACTAACTTGGAGAGAGGAGCAATAAGCAGCTTTGGCTTGCAGCAGGGCCTAGCACAGACAAATGATTTGCATCTAAGTAGGAGAACTCTTTACATATCCATCTGTATAAAAAGCAAAGCTATCTACAGCCCATGGGCATTCCAGCAGATGAAGTCTCTGTAAATTGTGCTCCTGGGGACAGGTCCAGGTTCACAGTGCCATTCTGGAGAAAGTGAGAGGCACGTTCTCAAGCTATTGACTACTATGGCCTGTTAGCTGTCATTTCTCCCTTAAATGAATGACTTTTCACTCTCATAGAAAAAAAATCTCAACTAAAAATCTTTAGACAAAGGGTCTGGGATGATGGATAGTAGCAGGGCTGTCACTTGGTGACATGTTGGTAGGCACAGAAGACACTTCATCTGCTCCCGTCTTTCCCTTCCATGAGCATTTTCCATTTCAGGACAGGAAGAAGTTACTCCAGAAAGAATGGTTTGGGTACCAGACAGTTCAGTCATGTCTGAAATGCTGTTAAAAGTGATGTGGGAAACCAGAAGAGCTCCTCACTGGGATCTGAGATACTTGTCCCCTCTGAGAGCCCGTCCCTGGGGCTGTGTGCATCTCAGAGATGTGCAGTACCAGCCTCATTTGCAATTTAGCTTCAAGCCCTCCTGCAGAGAAAGCATTTGGCCTCCCTCCCAAGGAAGACGGTCCCTGTGTGGGGAAATGTGGCCAGAGCAGCTGGAAGGAAGGGCTGATTTTTGCATTGCAGGTGGGGCACAGCTTTGGGGAAGGAGGCACTATTTCCACAGCTGCCGCTATAAATGTTTTTAGGGAAAGCTAAATAACATTTCAGGTGGCCAGTGAAATGAATGGACATTTTCATGTTTGGTTTGCAGAGCTAGCTTGAGTGGATGTTAAATAACACTAGCTTTCTTTAGATTCATGCAGAGAAGGTCTTTAGTTCTGATTTCTTTAGCTCTGTTTTAGTGTATCATTCTCAGTTCTGGTTTAGCAGAACTTTGGAAATATGTTGTATTTATGCTGCTTTTCTTTTGTGTTGCTTTGATACAAATATTTTCTTAAGCTGTGAAAAAGCCTGTAATTCACAGTAGCGCTAAAGCGGGAGATAAAGGCAGCTCTGCCCTGAGATGTCAGTATCTAGATGGGATGGAGTATTAATTTTCTGTACCCTGTTTCATCCTTAGAGACCAAATATGTCTATAAAACATTAGAAAACTGTTAAAGCAATGTGAACTCCTCGGGCTGATAATGCTATATAAAGTAAACAGGATGAAAGAGGTACTGGTAAGTATACAGGCTTGGTGGTATCAGTTACAATGATACAGATATAATTGCTTACAGTTCTAGTCTAAAACATGAAAAAGGCCTGCCATTTGGTCAGTCCACATTAAATAAACTAGAGATAGTGCTTTGATGTACTGATCTTCTTTTCCTTTGAGGATACCTATTTAAATCTGGCAACACCTTGCCTGTAATGATGAACAGTGAGGGTCTGAGCCTGCTTTCAAATTGGCAAGCAAGGTCAGATCACAATCCCAACGCTAATGAAGTTACATGAAGTCTGTAAGTCTCAGTGCTCCTGGCATCAGAGAGGAAAAACATGCAGCTCTGCCTAGCACAGGCTCACAGCTCTTGACGTCTGCTTTGTTTCACCTGAAGTTATCTCAAAGAACTTCTCCTGCCCCTCCCCAAATTATCCTGTGCTCTGCTTAAGCCAGATGTGCTCTTAACAACTTTTGTTAATACAGTAGTGTGAGCTTGCTGTGTAATTTATTTTTATGGTACTTTTACACGGACAGATTCCCTAACATACTCTTAGTTGAAACATCAAATTCTTTTGCCAGCATAATTTCTTTCATCCAAGGGATGCATGAGGCGTACTTGTCAATATGCATTGCTTCTGCACCAGAAGGATTGCTAATAGAGCTTCACCAGGAAATCTTTTTATTTCCTAAGGAGAACAGGTCTTCAGCTAGGTTTGTATTTAGATGGTTGTCAGGATAGCAAGCTCTGTTGACAACCCAAGAGATACATTACATACCTGTTAAACTGAGCTTTCTAGCTGGTAGAAATCCTTTAGCTGAAAGTGACTGTCCATAAAGTGAACTTCTACTGTTCACAATTTTGGGCATCGCTCCACAAAGGTAGCTTCGAAAAATTTACTTTTAAGGGCTCACTTCAGATAAAACATTGTCAGGACAGCATTTCTATGGGATACCTTAGGAGTGAAGTCTTCAAATCAAAACAATGTTTTTCGTAGTGTCTGAGTACTTTGGAAACCTGAGTGTTGGCTCTGTCCCTCTATATACATTATTAACTAGGGATAAGAAATAGTGTGGTTGTTTTTTAGTGCTTTGGGTTTTGATTTGGTATTAGAATTGAGAACCTGGGGACAGACCTTCAGTATAAATCAAGCCAAAGAAAACCTTAAGCATTTTGGCAAATAAAAATGATTGTATTAGTAAAACCTATTACTCATAAAATAATGTTGGCAACATTCTTTCTGATTTAACATGAATTTAGAGAAGGAGAGGCTTGGGAATTAAATTGTTACTGTTTTTGCTAGAAGAAAGGTTTGTTGTTTTTTGTTGTTGTTTGTTTTTTAATTGGAAAATTGGAAATACTTTTCTGTTTATGCTTTTTTTTTTTTTTTTTTAATGTGAAGGACGTGAAGGGAGATGAACAGTTGTTTTTTGAATAGCTATTTCAAAATACTAGCCAAACCCTGAGAATAGTCGTTTTCTAAAGTTTCAATTTATCTTTTTTAACACTTTTTTTTTTTTTAGAATGACATTTAAATTTACAAATAACGACAGTCCCTTATATTTTTTTTATGGTGAATACATTACTTATCAATAAATTTGTTCAGTTAATGCTACCCCATTTTTGCTTTTTTCATGTTTTTCATGACAGAAATTGAATTAAAGTAATGAAACCAGAAATACTGCTAATTTGGTTTGGTTTGGTTGTTTGTTTTTGTGTGTGTTTGTTGTTGTTTTTAATAAATTTATTTTAATGCTAATGTGTATCTAATTAACAAAAGAGAACAAATGTAATAACATTTTCATTCTTTTGACCTTAAAAGGCCTCACACAGAAATCTTTTGCTGTTAGTTTTTCTTGCAGCAAAGCAGCCACGTAGCTAGAATTCCCATTTTATTCCCCCAGATAAGAAAGCTGTGTTGTTCTTTGGTGTGGATATTAATGTTAATAATGTTTAATTTTGACATGGCAGTAATATGATTTCTTTTTATCCATGTGCCTAGCACTAAGCTGTCAGATACTTTATTTCTTCCTAGTTCATACATGAATATTCCAAGTACATCTAAAAGACAGATAGCAGTGAAAATCTGTATTATTTTATGTAACAGTCACTGGCATAAGGAGGTTGGCTCAGGGCTCATATCTATTGCATTTAACCATCAGAAAGGCTGCTTGCCAGTGTGAAGTAACATTTGAGTATCGACTGGGTATTGATTTCAGTGGGACTGACTTCAGTTCCATTGATTTCAGTGGGATTTGGGCATTTCTGAAAATCCTACTTGACATCTAGCTATGATGTTAGATGCCAAATTGTCTTAGGAAAGCCCTGCCTCTTGCATGCTAACATCACATTTTAAAAATGCAGTGTAAGTTCCTGTGTGCTTTAGGCAGCTTTCAAAGTTCTGTCTGCTTGACAGCTCATTTTGGGGAAGGGCATATATTGCCAGATTTTCTAGACCTTGAGCCTATGTAGGCACCACAGAAATTATCTGGTATAGATCTTGTTCTTTGATTTCTTTCCTTATCTGTATACATTGCTTAAAAATCAGACTTGTAGAATAGAGTGGTTACCACAGCACAAGTACATACAAGTGAGTGGAAATGGATCAATTATCCATGTACGTGCAGTTAGGCCGCAGAAAGTGCAAGTTTATAGGGATTATTTTAAACCCCTTCCCTTTCAGAGGGAAGGGATCTCAAACTATCTCACATTTGGTGAAAAATGAAAGCACACATAGAAATTAGCTTAACTACCACGTGGTGATTTGGTAACTCACTGTAAATGTGAGGATGTCTCAGCTCTTCAACTGCACAGTTTAAACTTATATCTGGATTCCAAATACCATTAAATGATGTGCTTTGATCAAGTATTTGACCTAATAATGATTTATGGGTATTTGGGAAAGTTCAGAACAACTGCTCCGAGTTCTAATATATCCTAGAATCTGAGAGTGTTTGAATGTTTTGTCTGTATCCATTTTTTAATTGTTTGCAGACTCCCCTTTTAAGCCACATTATTTATTTATTTATGGCACATAAATCCAGCATTCTGAAGAAGAATGGAACAGAGCTGTGATAGCTGATTACTTTTTGTATTCTTTTATTGGCAGGATAATTAATGTCAGAACAATAAAATTTGCATGTGGTTGTTTTGGGATGTTAGGCATGTCTGTGTGCTAACATGCAATGAAGATGTTTTTATTGCTTTTCACAGCTCTTGGTGTGTACAAATTGCAGCTCAACTTTGACAGATCAGCTAGTGGTCGATCTAGACTGCACATCAGTTCAATAGTGAGGATGAAAAGACACCAGTGCTCCATCTGGATTGGATTTTGCTCTTTTTAAATATTCCTATTGATCAGACACTGGAAGAAAGCATATCATATATACACAGTGTATTCCTGAGGTATCTCAAAAAGAAATTTCTGTTAGTCTTTTCATTCTTGAGAAGTGAATTATAAGGGCCCAATACGCACATTTTTTCCTAGCAGGAGAGGAAGAGAGAGAGGGAACAAGAGTGAGCCTGCAAGCTGGTAAAACCATTAAAAGAAAATAAGGTGGGGACGGGGAAGGAGTTCGTCTCCGTGTTTCCTTTAGTAACGCATGATAGCAATCATTCCACCTGTGTTGTCCTAACTGCTTTTCATGACCACAGAAGCCACTGCTTAAAAAAACAACCAAATAAAAAAAAAATCATATGAAGAAATTAACACATCTATTTATTTTTTTTCCTCTTCTTTTGCTGCCACTCAAGCCAACTTTCCTTTCCACTTGCCTGGAAGCAGCTGCGCTTCCACTTTTTAATTGGAGAAGCAGTGCTGCTTCATATGAGTAGCATTGGCTTTTGGCAGCTTGAGATGTGTTAAATTCAATCAAAATACCCATGAGCAGCAGAGAAATCAGACATTTTTTTCTTCCCACTCATTACTTGTGAAACCTGAATCTTTTCCCAGGTAGCAAGCACTTCAACTTTTAATTCATTTTTTAATATTTTCTGCATTTAACCAGGTTAAGTTGAAGAAAGACAACATTTTATATATAAGGTGAGTTTGTGTAGATGAAAGAAATTATTTTGAGAAAACTGCTTATTTCCCACCTATCATTTCTCAGGCTGGTATGTCATTGTTATGAAATGTCATGTCTCTTTACAGACTGCCTGAAACTGATTGACATAACTGGAGAGGATGCCTTGGAACTATTTCATGGGAGTTGAGGGCATTTGGAAAAAAAACTCACTTGTCTAAAAAATCACAGTTTGAAGGGGGGGGGGGGATTAAATGTCTCGGCACAAAAAAATTATGTTTTGAGGCATGTTATTTTTTTTAAACTGTTTCATTTCCAATTCAAGATGATATTTCAAATTAGGGGAGGAAGCAGAACGCCCTTATTTCTCATTTTGACACTGTTTTCATGAATAAAATAGTGGATAAGTCTAGTCATTGGCTAAATTGGAAAATATTTAAACTGTCAGGAGAAAACAGGTTGCATGATTTTGTCAAGGCCTTGTGCATGCTTTTATGAGCAACATCTCTATACGTCAATCTTTAAATATCCTATTCTGCACCCATTTAAGTTAACAAATCGCTCTAACTAATAGTGAATAATGGAGAAGGGACTGGCAGAAATAAACGAAATCTGTGTCATGGAATTGGATTTAAAAAAAAAAGTTGGAAAAGCAAAGCTAAATCATAAAACCTGTCTAATTCATCTGATGTCAGAGGAACGTGAGGCTGGAATGGATCACAGAAGGGATGTAGTTGAAAGAGACATGGCTTATTAATGATTTTTTAACTGCTATCAGCTGCAACATCCTGCATTCAGCTTAGCTAGTTCTCCTGTAATCTATATCATATCTATACCATCTTCCCTGTGCAATGCATTTACATCCTGAATAGCCTACCTCTCAGAAAAATTATCAGTAGTAATACTGGGGAGAGCTGGGGGCACACAAGGGGAAGAGGACGCTTAAGTACCTCCAAGCACAATGAGAAAATATGATAGTGCAGGCAACTGAGCAAGGAAGATGTAGACAGATGCCCTGGCACAAAGGGGAGGAGAAAGGGTGATAGAGACTGTGGTCAGCAGAGAGTGTCCTGGAATCCTCAATTGTTCAGTAGCTTTGAAACTATATATCCTTGGGAGAAGATGTAACATGATGAAGCTTGAATCCCTAGTCTATTAAAATACTGCTCAGCAAAATCTCCATTACTGTCTTCTCCAGAATTGGATATCCATCCAAGCAACAGAAAAGTGGTCTTAGTGCTGTTCAGATCCCCTACATAAATACCGTTAAATATTTTATCGAAAAATATTTTACTTAGCTGTTATACAGGAACACTTTGCTGTGTCATTGAATATGTATAAGGCAAACATTTTCCCTGAAATGATAGCCTGTGGATCTGTTTGGGTTTGTTGTACTAATTTGTATTTAGGACATGTTCTCCAGGAGAAAAAATATCCAACTACAAACATATGTCTATTTATATATATATATGGAAATGTATAGGAAAAAGAGAGTAATTTCCTTGTACAATACAGATTTCTACTTGTTTTTTGTTTGTTTTGTTTTAATTTGCAATGATAAAATTAATTGGATGAACAGAACAACCCCCAGACAATTTTCATATGCATATAGTTAAAGCATCTCAAAGCAGAATAGAGGGATAAGATGGAAGAGAGAGAAGGCGAAAGGAAAGGGGTATAGATGTGGTCTTTATGATTTAATATTTTATTTAGTTTTCTATTATTGCTGCAAAATCTTATGGGACTCACTGTGTCTGCCAAGGGTATAAAAGAGGGAAGAACTTGCCCCACATACTTTTTAAAGTAATGAAGGGAGCTTTTTGAACTGTGTACATCAGTGTGTCTACTCTAGAGGACAATGATCGATTTAGATTTCTTTCCTAGACTAACAGATCTTGGTTCCCTCTAGAATCAATAGAAGTAGTAAGACTGCCATTATAAGTATTTAACTTAAATGTTGTGTCTACCTCTCTCTGAGTGTTTAAGGGGTCATAGGCTAACTGGTCCGGCAGACCTTGAATTAATTGGTCTGACTCATTCAATGCTTTCTTGAATTTCAATTTAAGTACCTACAATTCATTCATCTTACATGTCACAGATGTCACAGTAGATAATCTCTCTACATATTTGTTCAGTCCCTTTCAGCATATTCTTTAAAAGGAAGAGCATTCACCTACAAGACAAGACAGCTTGGAGAGAGGTTGGACAGCTTGGACGTATTTGTTCCTGGTATAGCTTTGTCTTCAGTAAATCTGTAAAACTCACTTTTGCTTCAATGGGAATAGAGGCTGCCAAGCCAGAATGCTTGCTTGAAAATTGTTCTGTATGTCCGCTTTCAAGTGTCTCAGTTGAACTGTAAAACAAAAACACCGTGATGCCCAACAGGCACTGTTATAAAATGAGCAGAATAAATCTGTGAGCCAGGATCTGGTATTTGTGAAGATGTTTTTGATCAGAACAACATATGGTAAAGGGAAATGAATTGAGGCTGATGGTGAACTAAGTCTGATGAAGACTCTTGCACTGATTTTCCCACCCAAAGTAGAAACTGCTGGGTGAGGAGCAACTTCATAAAGTAAGGCCAGCACATCAGGCTCTGCAGATTTGATACAAATGAAGAAATAGCTTCAACAAGTGTCACAGTAGTTTCTCAGGCACAATACTTTAAAATTCTGGCAAGTACATCTCCACTCAAAAATTCGTTGGCAGTCAGTGTATATGTTACTGGATATCTATAACTTCCTCAGTATCTGAAGTCCCCCTGAAACACAGGGTGGTGGGTTAAGAATTGGGTGGCTGCTCTGCTCAGGTATTCAGGTGGTTCATAACTGGCATCACACAGAGGACTTAGCTACTCTCAGTACTGCAGAGAGGAAATGGGTCCTAGTGAAAATATGTGGCCACAAAACAGAGAACAGGATGAAACTTCTTGTGAACAGGGGAGGCCTCTAGAAACATCAGTCCACCACTTGCCTACAGAACAAGAAAATAAGTAGGTGTGATAGATTTGATGGCTATTCTGCAACTGGCACCTCCAGCATTTTCCACCAGGTGAAAAACCTGACTGTGAGACATTTCTCAGGTGTCCAATAAAACCTTTAAGAATCTTGTTTTGGAAGAATCTAAGCAGGGGTGAACTTGATTTTTTCCAGATGCTTGTCCAGCTCTTTTCCCTGTTCTTTTGATATATCCATATGCAGTTCAATTTCTCAGTTTAATCTCAGAGGTTAATTTTTTTTCACTCAGAAACAGTCCAAGAGAGAAAAAATTCTGTCGTGGTGGTGATGCTCATGAAGTAGACTTAATTTAATAGTGTTGTTTTCTCAGACTGATAGTATTCATTATATTGTCATGGTGTGGGTGGGGTGTTAGTGAATGCCTTAAACTCTGTACTCTAGACCAGCGGCATGAGTTCACACCTTACTCCAGATCTGTGCAGAAGGTTGTTCTCAGTTGATAGAGCTATAAGCAGCATTTCACTTCATCGTTCAGGCTGAGAACTGCAGGCCATCAGATATTAACACTCATTCATTGCTCTCTTCTTTGCTTTTAGTTAGAGAAGTTAACATGCCTTAACTACACTGGCGGACAAACTGCATTCACACTAGCCATGTGCTGTATCAGACTTGGAACACTGTCTTTCTTTTTTTGTTGTCTTTTTTTTTTTTTTTCTAGCAGGTATTTGGCTTTCAAAGAACTCATTTTTATAGTTTAATAATATGTGAGTAAAATATATATGTATCTAAAAGGAGAACGTGGACATGCCAGGGAGAGATCATTCAATAAAAAGGTAAGATTTTTCCTGGCATGAGAGATAATATGACAAAAGCATTTAAAATAGCCAGGTAAGGATCTGACCATACTCTTCCTAAGTAGGACTTCATATGCATATATAACCTTGTGGGACTGTGAGGACAGAAAATTAAGCTTCAGCTCTACACGCAGCCTAGATATTCTAGGAATGATGCCACAAGCAAGAGGAGGGAAGCTGAGGGGAAGAAAGAAAATATTTCTAAAATTCCATAATCCTTGTTATCGTCTATATTAAAGTGAACTGTTACCTGTCCACAAGAGATAAAACTCCTTTTTTCTCTTTCGTTATAAGAATTCATCCATCCAGAAGAGGAAGGGATTAATTCCCTCAAAATTCATTCCAAATGAATAGTGATTAGAGAAAAAATAATAATATTAAATATTATTACTTAATATCTTTATCAATGACAGAGACAGTGGGATTGAGTGCACCCTCAGCAAGTTAACAGATGACACCAAGCTGAGTGGTGCAGTTGATGCAATGGAAGGAAGGAAGGGACCTGGACAAGCTTGTAAAGTGGGCCCATGTGAACCGAATGAAGTTCAACAAGACCAAGTGCAAGGTGCTGCACCTGGGTTGGGGAAATCACAGATATGAGTACAGACTGGGAGAAAAACTCATTGAGAGCAGCTCTGCAGAGAAAGACTTGGGGGTTCTGGTGAATGAAAAGCTCAACATGAGCCAGCAGTGCATGCTTGCAGCCAACTGCATCCTGGGCTGCATCAGCAGAGGAATGGCCAGCAGATGGAGGGAGGAGATTGTCCCCCTCTGCTCTATGCTTGTGAAGCCCCACCTGGAGTGCTGCGTCCAGGTCAGGTCTGGGGCCCCCAGCACAAGAAGGATGTGGGGCTGTTAGCGCAGGTCTAGGGGAGGGCCACGAAGATGATCAAGGGGCTGGAGCACCTCTCGTACAAAGAAAGGCTGAGAGAGCTGGGGCTGTTCAGCCTAAAGAAGAGAAGGCTCCAGGGTGAACTCACTGCGGCTTTTCAATATTTATAGAGAGGTTATAAAAAAAGATGGAGAGCAACTCTGCTCAGTCAGATAATGACAGGACAAGGAGGAATGGTTTTAAACTAAAAGAGGGGAGATTCAGATTAGAAGTTAGGAGGACATTCTTCTCTCAGAGGGTGGTGAGGCACTGGCACAGGTTGCCCAGAGAAGCTGTGGATGCCCCATCCCTAGAGGTGTTCAAGACCAGGCTGGATGAGGCCCTGGGCAGCCTGGTCTGGTGGGAGGTGTCCCTGCCCATGGCAGGCAGGGGGCTGGAACTGGGTGGGCTTTAAGGGCCCTTCCAACCCGAGCCATTCTATTTTATGATTCTATTTTTTTCAAGAAGCTTTTCATTATAAATCCACATACCAGGGAGACAAATGAATCTTTTCCTTGACAGCTGGTAAATATAATTGTCATAATCATAAATGAGAGTGTCAGTTCATACTGGTGGAACATCTTCAGGAAGAAACAATAAGATAAGGCCAGCAAATATTTGTTTAAGCTAAAATATGGTGCAAGCAAGGAATCAAGACAATACTTAGGACCTAGAAGGGCTTCAGAAGCAATTCTTCAGTTAGTTTCACTATGGAGCAAATAGAGATCTTAACTCTGTAAGAGTGGCTACTGAATTGTGCCTCAGGAGTGCAGCTACTCCCTGACAGGTTAGTTGAAGATTTGAAGTAACTTTAAACAGGCGTAAATACAATATTTGTTGTTTAAATATACTTGGGGGAAAAAAAAAAAAAGAGGAGAGGGGAAGGGAAGGGAAGGGAAGGGAAGGGAAGGGAAGGGAAGGGAAGGGAAGGGAAAAAGTTTAATGTGATGATACTAGAACACTCTGGTGTAGTTATATTACATGTGCTGAAAGTACTGCTGATCAGACTCCTGACTGGAAGCTGATGGTAGGTCTGCCTGGCTATTAGATGTGCCCCTACAACTCAGCTTACCTTATTTGATGGCAAGAAACCCTGAAAGCTTGGGCTAAGGCATAGCTATTCTGATGAGACCACAGGCAGTGAAGCCCTTTACATGAGTAAGCCCAAGACTTTCCCAGAGAGGATGAACACTGCCAGTTGATGGTGAGTGGAAAGCAGAGCAGGACACATTTGGAGCCAGACTTCTAGTCAAGTAGACCTACCTGGATGTTGTTGAAAATCTGTCTTGGCATTATAGCCGTTGTACAGGAGCCAGCAGCAACCCATGTTGTGGTTTGAAAGTTTTCTTGAAATCCCAAGTGTCCTAAACAGCTGTCCCCTACACCCAGCAGAAGGTCTTTGGAGAACTCCTACAACAATGTGGTGCAAACACTTCAAAAGAAATACAGACTTATGTTCTGTCTACTTCCAAACTGCTAGGAAATAACTTCACAGCTTCCTCTTGAGGTGTTTTTCCATGTCAAGATTTTCTATGTCTGATCTTAATCTACAGCCACTCAGTAAGAAATGGAGGCTTAGATAACTAAAAGTGGCTTGCCCAAAGTTGCACAAGAAGTTCAAAGCAGCTCTTTGAACCAAACTCAAGTCTTGGGACTTTTATGCATTCCTCGTTAGGTTTCCTTCCCTCCCCTTACCTTGGGGAATAGAAACAGACCACAAATCCCATACTTCTTAGAGCAAATTACCTGTTTTGTTATTCCATCTTTCAACCTTTGCCATAAATTCCACTTCATTAACATTGGCTGAAACACCTCAGTGAACTGCATTGCTTAGGCTGTAAAATGCGTCTGGTGAGTAGGCAGGAGAATCTCTTTAGCCACAACCATGCAAGAGCAGGCTCAAGAGGCTCTGGGCATTCTGAAATGAGTCATCAGTGATTATTAATGAACACAGATTTATTTTATTTGATTTTATTTAGCTGTTTGCCACTGTGTTGAAGTGGCAGGGTCTCCCACCACACACTGTGGAAAAAGCTTTTTGCAGTCTGTGCTCGTGGATGATGATTTTAAATGGACAGTCTGTGCAATGCTGCAGGTTAAATTCCATCTGGATTGTCTTTCCTCTCCGAGGCACACCTTGGAGCACCGAACTAGCCAGCAGCTCAGCCCATCTGCAGATCATTACTGGTACGTGTGACAAAGGAAACACCTGAGCAGGGAAGCAGAGCAGCGTGCAGAGTTCACAAGCAGGTGTTGCTGTCTAGAGAGCAGGTTGAGTTCTGGAGGGCACCTGGAAAGACTCAGACCACCAAGGAGTTTAGTACAACTTGGCTGCTCACCTTCTGTGTGGTGATCTGATAAGCTAAGGGTCAGGTGCAGCAGTGGGGAAAGATGTTGAGCTTTTAATGAAGGATAAGAGTAAGAAAATGGATGAATCTTCTTCCTGTTTTGAGGGGGTATCTAATAGTCACATCCTGAGGTACCTGGCTGGGAGCTCATCTGGAGAATGAATTTTGTCTCACTTTGATATCCCCAAAGTGCTAAGGGGAACACTTCAAAACAGCGTTCAAGCAGTTATTGCGCTCTTCTGTTGGTGGGCCAGTCCCACAGAACTTGGCACAGAAGATTTCACAGAAATGATCAACTGGTTTTCCATCAAATTCAAACAGAGTCTTTAACAGACCAAAATACCAAATGCACCAGGTTAATATATTTTATTTATGTATTTATGTATTTATTTATTTATTTATTTATTTTAAGAATACTTGCAGCTTTCCATGGTAATACATAGAAATTCCGGGAAATGAACATTCTGCCACTTCTACACAGCTGTTATTTACAAAAATAGATAAACACCTTCCTTCATCAGGACGTTGTATTTGCAGCTTTGTTTATAAAGGTAGTTTGTGGCTGACAGCATCAGAGAGAGCTGAAAAAATGGGTGAGGGAGCTGAAAGGATGGATTCAGAAGGAGGTGGGCAACTGTCATAGCTGGCGAACCAGCTTCTGCTTGTGCCGAGAGGTGAGCCAAGCAGAGCCCTGGCAGGTTGTGTTTTCCCATTGTACCTAGGTTCAGATATCTTGCACTGTTGTTGTTTCAGTGGTCTCAGCTTCCCAGAAAACACTGTATGAAACAATTGTAACAGGGTTCTGAGTCACAACCTCTAAAGTATAAGGAGGAAAGTGCCTTCAAACAAATGGGAAAGTTTAACCAGTATCTTAGTTTCTTATTTTAAATTGCTATTTTATTTCTTGAATTTTTCAGGACAGAGACTAATCTAATGTTAAAAAAACCCTGTCTTCACAAAACAACATGGCTTTGTAGAGATCAGAAAAGGTCTCTAGTTTTTGCCTCTTCTATCTCTGTACACTCTAATAACAGCACATCTGTATTTTTATTCCTTTCTGAGTAAAGCATGGAAAATGAGATGAGGAAAGGCATTACTAAGGGCAATAGACAATGGAAGATTTACCTAGGTATATGTTTGGCTAAATTAAGGAAAGGGAATGAGAGATAAACAAGCATCCAGGAAGACGGGCACTGAATTTCCCCACCAGTAACGTCTCTTCAAAGCTGCTATCAGCAGTACTCAAACCTCTTTGATCAGGGAAAAGACAAGGCAGAGTGCACAGCGTCTTTGTGCTCCTAAGCACTTTTTCCCTCAGAGACTACTGTGTGATCTACTGTTCATAAAGTTATTTGAATGAGAGAAGCAGGAATTGGGTGAATTAACCTTTATACTAAAGCACCTCAAATACCTTCATTTCAAAAGATTAAATTGCACTTGAACATTACTGAACCAGATTCCACTTAGCTGAATCTGAAAAGGGATAGCAAGAGAGAACGGGTAGAGAAAATAGGCTGGAATGGAACAAGTACTGTGAAGAAACTGATAAACAAATAAACTGTGACAAGAGACCTGAGGAAGTAAGAACAGGATCTTAATAAATAAATAAATACATAAAAAATAGGGATACAGTCTTCAAGGCCATAAGGAGCAAACTAGCTGTCATTTCAGAATATTATGCTACTCCTACAAATATTGTTTGGTAAATCACCACCACCTTTAAAAATAAAACAGGAAAGGTGGATTTATAGAATTTTTTAAAAGGCAAATTCACTTCCTCTGCAGAAAAAAAATACAAACATCCAACAGACTCCTGTGAGCATCTGCAAGATATAATAATAATAAATAACTGAGTGAGCAAGATATAAGAGTAATAAATAACTGAGAACAAAACATGCCAGGTAGCCCACTACAGAAAGAAGTAAATTAGGGTTTAGTTTGCCTTCTGAATAGAACAAAGAAGTAGGTGTCATACACCTTGGCTTCAATAGGGTTTTTGACACAGTCTTGCACAATATTCAACAAAAATAAATGAGGGATACATTGCTGATAAGTAACTGCTTGGGAAATTGTACCACCATGGGAGTCAATGGCAGACCACTATCTGACCAGGAGGATGTACTCTCCAAGCTATGTCTTGAGGCCAATTAGTCTAATTAAGGTCCTAGATGGTAGAATACTTAATACCTAGATGATACTAAGCCAAGCGGGCCTGTGAAGTCTTTGAAGGATCAGAATTCAGGATGATGTTCACAAAATGGAGAAATGGCCTAAAGCAAGAATGGCACAACTTGGTGAGGAGGTGTGGGCTGCAAGAGAGGGGGGTGTATGGAAAAGCAGCCATTCTTCAGAGAATGAGCTGGGGGCCAAAGCAAACACAAAATGAACATGAATCACTAAGGTCAAGCTGTTGCCAAAAACCCAAACATCATCCTGGGATGTATAAACAGTGCTGGCATATGTAAGAAACATGAACTAGTTCTTCTGGTCTCACACCAGAGCACTGCTGGAGCACGGCGTCCAGTTTGGGGCACTGCATTTCAAGAAAGACATGAATTTGTTGGAAAGAATCCAAGGAGAGGACCAAGAGCAACCAAGGGTCTGGAAAACATGACCTGTGAAGGAAGACTGAAGGCAGTGGGGTTGTTTAGTCTAGATAGAGGCAAACTGGATGAATGTATGATAAGTGCTCAAAGGTAGCTGCAAAGAGGAAAGAAATAAACTGTTGTCAATGTCCAAAAGAAGTAGGGAGCCTAATTTTCAGGAAAAGAGATTAAGGGTAGACACCAGGAAATGTTTTCTGTGCTAGAAACAGAACGGGTTGGCTACAAAATCTATGCAGACTCTACCATACAAGGTTTGATAAACAAGTTGGGCAAACATCTGTCAAGAATAATTGAGGAACAGCTGATCCTGTCTCAGTGGAGAGGGTGGCCTAAAAGACCCCTTAAGATGCCTTCTAGGCCTATTTCTACAACATTATAAGGAGCGGGTGGAAGAAAGCTATGGGTTTAAATGAATGAGTGGAGATGATACAGACAAAGACTAGGGAACTGAAACATTCATTCAGAGAGTTTACCGAATTCCAGTCTACATGTTCAGGGTCTTCCCTTCCCCAAAATAAAATGTTCTCCTAAGGATATAGCCAGTCCTCAGACCCAATTAACATTTCAAGCACAGTAAAACCTGGGGAAGTATCTCCTGTTTTTCACTGTACCAGCTAACTACTCTGCAAAGTTAGGTCTTGGGTATTCTAATAGGATGCTGATGGTCTATTCATTTTTATTTATTTATTTATTTGTTTTTTGTTTGTTTATTTTCTTGGCAGTGATATAGTAGTGTTTAATCAAATATGCTTCTAGAAATGTCAGAAACAATATGAGTGAGGTTAACTACTAGAATATATTTCTTCAAAATTTGACTAGAAAGAAGTCATTTTCAATTATCTAGTCTAAACATATTTGGGACCATTTTCTCATCATTTTTTCTAATAGGCTTTTTTTTTTTTTTTTTTAAAGACATTAATATATACGTGACCATTTCATCTTAAGTAAAAGATTTTGCAATACTTACATTTTCAAAAATCTGCCTGACATGGGAATATCCTTCTGCGTATTTACCCATCTTTCTGATTCTTCTTTTTCTTGGAGTGTCCTGAAAACTCAAAAGTAATCTCTACAGTTTGCATGGTGTTTTTCATCTAACCAATGAAAACTGGGGTCTGCAAAAATTATTTAAACTTTTGCAGAGTTTTTATAGGTCTACTTGTTGGCTTTGACTCAAAGTTAGTTGATGTTTAGAAAAATTTCTGGCTCCAGAAATTCCCTGAAATTTGTTAGAAGTACCCTATATGTAAGTCCTGCAAATTGAGATTCCTGAAAATGACTGCATTCTACAGATCTCACCGTATGGCTCATGCTGGGAGCTTGCAAAATGCATCTATCAGCAACAGACAGTTACCTTAAAAGAGATCTGCATCCAGGTAGATGGTTTATAGACTGTCAGGCCACACTGCTGGTTTAGATTTGAGGAATTACTTTGGAAGAACAAGGCGGGTTCTATTTTTGACATTTCAGCAATGAGACCACTTGTACATTATGACCCAATTTGATTTACTGTAAGAAAATAAGAGTGCTGTAATTTGTAAAAGACATTTATTACATGAGTCAAAAAAAGAAAAAAAGGGGAGGGAAGGGGGAGAGAAAGCAGCTTAACGTCTCTGTCCATCCCCATCTGGTTTTATTTTAATCTCACTCTAGTCACATATGAAATTTTGCTTAGCTGTCTTCATTTTCTTAGTCAATCTTGATTAATGGCCTTCAAAGTAAAAATAATTGGCCTGCATCAGGCTTGTTTTATAACTCTTGTTCACAAAGAATGTGAAAGGCTGGAAAATGAGCCTAAACAGAAGGAATGCATTACGTTAGCCTTTGAGAAAGAGCAGTCCTCCAGTTGTGTTTCACTGTGTATTTTTATAACAGGCGCCTCCTTGACTGTCCATGATATTGCAGATATGCAGTGCCAAAAGCTTTTGTATACTTCATCAAACTGACCGTGTCACCTCGGGATCTCCACGCAGCCACATGTGCTCTGGCAGCGCGGGCAGAGCCAGCCGACGCTTTGAAATGTGCACTGCAGGGCCAGTGCGGGGCATGCAGTGTGGAGCGGGTGCTCTGAGAAGCTGAAGGGATGCTTTCATGCAAGCGGTCTCCCATGGCTCCACTCCTGCTCTTAAACTTCAAGAAAGTCACCGTGCAATTAAGGGAGTGTGGATTTTGCTTGAACACAGGAGAGCAAAGTCACATGTTGATTTTAGCAGGGGTGAATGTGGCCCCGTGAGCTTGTAACTGCCTTTATTCCCCTCCAAGGAGTGCAGACCTGAGAGAGCAATCCAACACACGGATTATAATTTATTTTTTTTTTCCCCCATTTATTTCTGTTATAAACTTTGCATCAATTTACTGAGTTCAACTTTTCGGATAAACAGCCAGAATATATGCTCATCTTTAAGGCAAAGATCTTTATGTTGGCATATCAGGAAAGGATCCAATATGGGAAGGTTGTTTCTGTTGGGACAAGCACTGTTTCCAGCTTATTTTCATGCTGTCAGAAAGTTAAGAGGATTCAGTATAGTCTTTCCTTGGTGTAACACACAAAACATATTATTTTATTTGCATGCTTATGGAAAGACTCAATATTGTGTCCTAATAACCAAAAAGGCAGTCAGCTCTCTGTAATACATTTTAGGGACAAAAGCATTAATTAGATATTGACCAAAGAGAAAGAAATGATCATGTGAATTTTATATCTTCATTTAGAGATATCTAATCAACTCATGACAGTCCTGTGTCATTATTACACTGTATACTAATTTTCCTGCATGATTTCAAAATAAGAACAGTTTATGCTTTTCCTGATGCTTTTCATGTAACAGCCTCAACATACGATCTGAACTTCCATTAAGCTTCCTAAGATTTCTCTGGAGTATGCATGTGATATACTTACGATACTTTTGCCAGATATGGCTGGATCCAAACTTGGTCTGGAGACAAACACTTTTCCCAGAGTAGCTGAGACCAGCTGCTGAGCCCTGTATCTTCTTTTCTCCCAGCAAGGCAAGCCGGGTTACACAGATGGTATTTTCATGTCAGTGCAGATCAAGCCGAGCATTAACCTCATGGCATGGACCAAAATCAATCTGCAGGGCTGCCTGTATTCAGTGGGAGAGGAATGCCTATTTTCTTCTTTTCAGAAAGTGACATGCAAAATACAGATATCAAGAGATCCCATTCCCCACATTCCAGTGTTTTCTGTGCTATTCTTTTAAATAGTTAATGGTATATTGCAACCCAGACATCTCACGATGTACGAAGTGCAGCCTCACCATGACACACCTCTTCTTTGATGCCTAACCAACTTTTGGAAGGTTGGTTTTACTGCAGCTCCTTTTAGATCCAGGGCAGGAAGCCAATGGTGATGTAAGGTCCATGAAGATCAGAAAGAACACCCTCCCTTCCCATGTTCCTCCTCCCTACTAGACTGTGTCTGGTTCTTCACAGGCAAAGTCTTCCCAATCTCTAACATCTTTCCTTAAGTGACTTGTGGAAGTACCTGAGAACTCAACAGAGGAGAGAGACGCCTTTGCCAGACATACTCTTGAGGAAATGTTATCAGCTGGTGAAACAGTACCATCTACTCCATAACATTTAAGGCTTTGAAATGATTACAGTGCCCTCTTATTCCATGAACATGTTTTTCAAGGATTAGACATTCCCATCATGAAAACTTTTGGCCCGTACCTTGTTCAGGTTTGCCTTGGGTTACATTATGCCTTTGTTACCTTAGAGAGCTATATACATGAGTATATATATGAATCGTCAGTGGTAAGCTGTTATGGCAGTTGCACTTTGCACGGGAGAGAGAAGAGAAGCTGCAAACCTAAGACAGGTACAACTCCCCCTACAGTGGCAGTCTGTAACTGATCCCTTACTTGCACCCAGTTTAGTTTTCTTAGGGTCCACCATGGTAACTGTTCATTCTTTGAATTGGAAAGATGTGGCCACAAGAAAGGATGACAATGTGTTTGATGATTTTGCTGGTGCCCAAGTATTACCTTTAAATCTTCGGGGTATAAGAAATGGGCCGAGCTCAAACAGCACATCATTGTGCCAGTGGCACAATCCTGGTTTTACTAACAAAAGATTAGTGCTAAATGTCAGTGCAGGTCTGCCAGGTACATGTTCTAGTCAACTACATCAAAACAATAACAATTATAGAGACAGTGGTTCATAAACTAGGGAGGAAAACCATGGTCTAGTATGACTCCTGCTTGTATCCAGTTGCTTTTATTGTTTTTTTTTTTTTTTTTTTTTTTTTTTTTTTTTTTTTTTTGTGATTCACAACAACCACCTGTTTTGCCTTAAATTTCAAAAAGTGAGATCTTTGGGGCAACCTTTCCCTAAGTTTCCTTTAAAAATCGCTGGAGTCCTTAGAATAAAATAAAATTATTTTTTTTCACCTCTTATCTAGAAATAACCATTTTTTTCCTTTTATTTTTATTTTTAACTAGTTTATTTAATTTGTAAAAATTAACAATTTTTGTTTTGTTTGCTTCCACTTGAAGTGAATTTATTTATTTTTTTATTACATATTTCCATTTGTCAAGCAACTCTTTCAGTCAATTATTTGTGTGGTTCAATCTGTGACTAGCTCTATAAAGCTATCCAAGTACTATGTTAGAGTGCACCTACAAGGTACTGGAAAATGACTGAAAACATCATTGCATTATCATATGTTTACATTACCAGTGGTAACTTTATGTCTTGAATACTGTGTGCAGAAGGTATAGTTGAACTAGGAAAGGTACCCTTGGCAAGGGTAACAAAGACATCCATAGGTATGGACTGGCTTCAAAGACACTAAATAGCCTAAGGGTTTTCAGTTTAAGAGGGAAAGCTTGCTGAGGATATGAGAGAGGTACATGAAGTCATGAATGCTACACAGAATGTAAATTGGAAATAATTACTCACTGGTTCTCACAGGAGAAGAATGAGAGGAATTCGGTGGTGCTATTGAGCATCAGGTTTAAAAGAAAGGGAAATATTTCTTCTGTACAAGCCACAGTCCCATTTTACAACCCAGTACACTGTGGAGGCCAGAAGTAGGAAGAGGTTTGGTAAGAAATTAGTATTTTTCTGAGATCAGATCAGTTTCAGCCTGGAGAAGAGGAGGCTGAGGGCGGACCTCATCGCAGTCTACAACTTCCTCGTGAGGGGGAGTGGAGAGGCAGGTGACCTATTCTCCGTTATCACCAGTGACAGGACCCATGGGAACGGTGTTAAGCTGAGGCAGGGAAAGTTTAGGCTGGACATCAGGAAGAGGTTCTTCGCCGAGAGGGTGGTTGCACACTGGAACAGGCTCCCCAGTGAAGTAGTCACTGCACCGAGCCTGTCTGAATTTAAGAGATTGGACTGTGCACTTAGTCACATGGTCTGAACTTTTGGGTAGACCTGTGTGGTGCCAGGAGTTGGACTTGATGATCCTTATGGGTCCCTTCCAACTCACGATATTCTATGATTCTAAGATTCTATTAAATGAAAACATTAATCAAAAGGATATGGGCACCTCTCCCCTGCTGCTGCTTTCCCCCAGGGGGTTTGGTTTCATGGTCAGGACCTGACTGGGTGAAAATGTAAAATAAATATCTAACAGCTGGTGTGGGAAAGGAGGAATAGCCATGCACAATCTCTGTGAGAGTGCTCAAAGATATGTCCAGCTTCTTTATTTTCATTCTTTCAATGTGAGCTTCCACAGGAAAAGACTATCTAAAGGGAGCTGATGCACAGTGGGAACTGATGAGACTGGTATGAATTTTCACGCAAGATTTTCACATTTCAAATGTGGTACATGAACCTGTAATAGAAGTGAGCAGCAGAACAGTGAGAATCTGGCCATTTTGTATTTTATAGCTTATAAATTCATTTTGTTTCTTTTTTTGTTGTTGTTTGTTTTGTTTTTCATTCTAATTGGCATATCTGCCTTTTTAGAAAGTTAATTTTTCAGTTCAAAGCACCATTCAAAGGAAATGAAAGAAGAAACTGAAGACATTTTGAACCCATTTACATACTTCTAAAGAATTAATCCACTTTTACAGAGGAAAAGAGAGACAAGTATTTACATTAACTTACCTCAAAAGAAGCTGTGAAGAAATTAACACTTTCATCCAATTTTACTTATGCCAGAATTTATTTATTTAATTTCTGTAAGAAGTCAGCACTTTTTATCTCTGTCTTATGGACATGTATATCTAGAGCTCACGGATAATTGCATGATGTAGATAGACATGCACTTAGTATTCGTAGAGCTTATTAACTCAGGAGTTGGCCTTGCCTTGCTCTTTGACTACCATAACTTTTTGAGTTACTAAAAACCTAAGGAATTCTGTTTTGCAATGCTGATGTACCTATCTATGCATGAGCAATGGACTTTGTGTAAACGCTGTAACATTGCCAAACAGCCTGTGACATGCAGTCATTTCTAGTTCATTTAAGGTTCAGAAATGAAATCTCCTTCATTCTAACAGTAGATCTTTCACCTCATACAATTTAAAATGTTATTATTACAGCTTGTGGTGTTGGTGTAAAATGTTTTAATATGATGCTCAGCTTGGATGGGGGAATGGATGTTAATCTGAAGCTGCTTCTGTTGCTGAGGCTGAACCCTACCATGTGAAAATGCATTTGTTTGTCTAGAAAGATTTAGGATTGCACATCATCTTTATCCATGGTAAACATTTTGTTATATACAGTATACTAATTATTGTTGAACTGAAGTGTTTTTCTAGCCCCAGTGGCATAATGGAAATTATACTTCGAACTGCATAATATTCTTGGAAAGGGAATATAGACTTAGCAAAGAACATCATCATTTTGCTATAATGATAACATAGCTATTTACATAATGATAATGTACATATTTACTGTCAAGCATGTTTGTTCTGCATTAGTGTTCATAGTGTGGCAGGGAGAATTGCAAAATGGAACTTCGATTTGTGTCTGGTGACTTGTTTTGTGGGGAAGTGAAGAGCAGTGAGCTGGTGATGTGGTGTTTCTGAAACAAAAAGGAGTAACGCTATGCATGAGGTTTGCATTGTGTACAAGATCAAATCCGCACATGCCCATTTGCTTTCTTTTCTCCCCCCCCCTGCTTTTTTTTTTTTTTTTCCTGAGGGTCCTTGTCTATTAAGCAAGTGAAAATCCTTTGTGAGATTCTTGGCAGCAGGCATCAAAAAGATGCTAAAAGTCTATGTTAGCTGCGTGCTCTCTCTTTGAACACGTTCTCAAGTAATGCCACTGTTGGAATCATTTAATCTGAGAGATGAAAAAAAAATCTACATTTTTGGTTTCATTTCAAAACCTGTAAATCTCTGTATACATCTAAAGAAGCAGGAAATCTTACACTTGGAGAAGACAGGAAAAAAAAAAGTTAGGAGACACTGTTTGGTGAGCTGTCATATGTTTTCTGAACTTTTTGTAATAGGAAGAAGTCTCTAAAGAGCCCTTTTCTTCACTCCTCTAACAAAGGCATGTCCCAGTTTATTAAAAAATCATACACAACAATGCTGCCTGCCAGCTTTTATAGCCCTAATGAAAATTTGGTCCAGAGCACAAAAAATATCTGGAAAAATGCCTGAAATTTCCCTGTCGCAGATGTTTCAACAGAAGGTGCTTGCATGCCATTCGTTAATATAACGCCATACGGGACTCGGTATGACCACTGCAATAACCAGTAAGTAACACACGCAGTGTGCGCATCACTGCGCCAAATTTTCCGTCTGTTGTGTGGGGCTTGTATCCTGTGGATTGAGACGTACCTTGATGAAACTGTATTGTCATTGAATGATAATATTTGTGGATCACTCTGCTAGAAAACATCCTATCAAGAATGTGGGAGGTCTGTGTAAAGAGTCAGTGCAGCTCATTGGCATTGCAGTCAGTTAGGAAGGGTGGGAATGTTAGTATTTATGCCCCTTTTTTAGCCTGTCTTTCAGATGCCAATTTAGAGGAGCAGCACTCCAGATATTAAAGTACTTTCTCTTTGAGAGAGGCTGTTGAATTTTAATCTCAGGCATTATGTAATTAGAAGGGGCATGTGAAATACAGTCATTATCGATACAGTGGAAAAAATTACACAGGCATAACATTCTCCTGGGATAATTTTTTTCTATTTTATTTTGTAAGTTTAAAAGAGGAATGGACTGGAAGGAAAAAGGAAAAAAAATAAATAAATCCTGAAGTACTCTGTACACCATCATCTCCAGGTTTGTATCTTGAAAGGCAGAGAAGCTCCTTATTTAGGTGATTAGAAACAGTTCCTGGTGCACACACATGAATGCTGTCTTCTGTTCTTGGAAGGAAAGCTGTGGATTATACCCCTTTTTTTTGTGTGTATGTTTACGGGAGGTGATGATGACTTTTCCTACTGATAGAGCTGGGAGTCCTTTGTAAAAATCATCCATGCTGTGGTGAGGATGTATATGAGTGCTTCTCAAAAACACCAAACCTACACTCTTAGAAACACTTCAGCAACAGTTAAAGCTGTGAATGACAGGGCTTTGAGAGGCTTGCATGATTTTGCGTAGTTTTCCTCTCTATTCACCAGTAGAATTTCCCAGGCAGTTTCACAGAATTATAGATTTGGGTTGGAAGGGACCTTAAAGCCCATCCAGTTCCACCCCCCCTGCCATGGGCAGGGACACCTCCCACCAGACCAGGTTGCCCAAAGCCCCATCCAGCCTGGCCTTGAGCACCTCCAGGGATGGGGCATCCACAGCTGCTCTGGGCAACCTGTGCCAGTGCCTCACCACCCTTACAGTAAAGAAATCCTCCCTTCTCTGTCTCTTTTGTGCAGCAATGATCAAAGTACCAAAAAGTGTTGGATTTGACTTGCTTAGAATTTGAATTTGGGTTCAAGGTTGAGTAAGGGCTAAGATTCAACAGAAATGAGGCGTTTCCCATCAGCTAATAGAATCATAAAGGTACCGTCAGGTTTTATTAACCATGTTCCTAGGAGATTTCATTCACATCTGAAATGAGTCTGGAAAATCTTTATGGGTCTGACACAGAAGCAAAATCACTGAAACAAATTCAGAGCCCAATTTTTGAAGAGACTTTCAGAGGATTTAAGTTCATATTTCATACGAAAGCCCTTGCTTGGTAGTGTTCCTACTAAAATAATATCCCATTCCAGTAATCCAGTTAGGCTGTTTGTGCTCTTTCACTTCCTTTATTTTTAAGTGCCATATCTTTTCTAGGAGAAAACTAAATATAGATGTTTCTAAGAGCATGTAAACCATCATGAGTAGGAGTAAATGTGATATCTCCAGACAAATGGAAATCAGTATATCATAATAAAGACTGTACATTTTGTTTTCCAGGCACTATTAACAGGAGAGTGTGACTAGTTTTTTGTTTGTTTTGTTTTGTTTTGGTGTTTTTTTTTTTTTCCATTTTATTTTATAATTTTTGGTTTTGCATCTAACTTTTCATTCAGAATTCAAAACTTAGACCTTCAGATTTGGTCTGTGTCTGTGGGCTTTCCTGACATTATAGATTCAGAAGAATATCGATGACACTCATACTCAGGAGAGCAATTTATTTTTAACTGTCTCATAGCCAAGTTCTCAGTTGGGTTTGCTGCTGCTGCCAGGGAAGGAAGAGTTGGGTGCATCCAGTTTTGGCTCCTCACAGAGTCATCAGCTGCCCTTGCTGTGATCTCAGCAGCAGAAAGGACCAGGCAGATCAACTCTCTGGTCTCCATCCTGGTTCAGCTCCTTTGAACTAATTTTCTTGTGACAGGAGCATCTTGACCCTTCTTCAAGTTTGTGCTATGCCAGCGTAGAAAGCCCTGGAGTCTGCTCTGCCATCAAAGATAAGGTTTTTGGAGTTTAGGCATATCAAATGCACAAAGAATCCTTGGGACTGCTGCATGAAAATTACTTACAAGGCAACCTAATCTCATCACATGGACAGTTTTTCTTAAGTCATCTGAGAAAAAGTGGATGAGTAAGGCATGGAGGTCTGCCTCTAAAGCCTTTGCAAACTAAACTTCAATACACTTGCAAATAAAATGTAATTGTATGAGTGGAAAAAAGTATAATTATCCAACCTTTCCTTTTATCTGGGAAGAGATCAATATTATTAGAATGGATTAACTGCAGTAAGTCAATGGTATCTGTTGGTTGTACAATCATTATTATCTGTTTTTCCTGGATATAAAACTGATTGAGTTTGCAAATGAAATTTTCCTGCTCTGTATAAATATATATATTTTTTTCTGGGAGTTAAAGTAAAGAACTGCTCTGAGGGAAAAGAAAAGTATGTGGAGGGGCAGCAGGAGGAGGAAAAGAGAGGAAACAAGAATAGGAAGCACCTTGATTAATGCCCACCAGGCTGAATCATGCTGTGAGGGTTGTGTTCTATTCTGATGTCTCAGAAGAGAGGTGTGCTGTTTTTTCTCTAAGCATTTATTTATTTGTAATTTGTTTTGTCTTTTGTAAGATTTCTTTTTGCTTTTGTAAGCACGCACCTGCTCTATTTTCTCACTGGCTTCAGCAGGCAGACTCCTTTTTATATTGCCTCTGGAAGTACATTGTTTTCTTCAGGTGTTTTAACGAACTTGGACAGCATTAAGGGATCAGAGAAATCAGAGCTGGAAATTACCTCCCCAGGGAATTTCTTGCAAAGCAGAATACTATCCCTACCCAAAGCTGTGGAACCACTAAAGGCGTTCTCAGCTTCCAATGCTGTTTGCAGCTTAAGTCTTCAAGGACCTGGGAATGATCCTCTATGGGACTGAGTCCCCTTTGTGGCAGAATAAGTGTAGCCCAAGGTAATAAACCTGACAGAGGCCATTATGGGGAAAGGGCCATTTCAGGAGCCCTGTCTGGCCTGGCTGTTTCCACAGAGAGTATATCTGCAAGGGGAGAGCCATGCCGGGGATGCTCGGTCACTCTGGGGGCTGGCAGCTATCTTTGTGAATGCACTTTGGAGGATCACTGAATCTGCTGGATGAGCAAGCCTGAGGGGTTCTCCCATTGCTCCTTTGTCCTTCCCTTCCTTCTGCCATACTTGAGCTATGTGGCATGACCCACCAGGAGAAGGCAAATAAAACAAACAAGCAAAAACATCATTGTATATGACACTTTCAACATGGCTGAGAAAAACATGACCCAAGCACTTCCCATGGAAGTTTGACCTTGCAAGATTTCTAGCAAAGTCTTGCTGTGAGCAAAGATGCTAAGGTCAGATGCCACACTAAGGTCCTTGCTCTGCTCTCATATGTGGTTTACAGAGCCTGAGAAGCCCCCATGTCTCTTCCAGTTGTTTGATTTTTTTTTTTTTTAATTATCATACACAGCTTTTAACTGTGGTAAGACAGTGCAGTTCTCAAGGTATTCCTTACTCTACCTGGTGATGCTATATTTCTCATACTGGAGCGTTTCTTAAGTCTTCTATGGATATGAGGTCTTTTTGTACATGTATGACGGAGTGTGAGAAGGAGTGAGAAAGGGAAGACTGTTTTCGCTCATTAACCCTGAGATCACCGTTAGATTTGCAAAGTCAGAGACCAGCCATGTTCCCGTTAATCAACAAAACACAAATATTTACTCTGTGGCAGAAAGTTTCTCAAATACTCTGCTCTGTGGCAAAGTCCCTATGACTCATTTTGACACATCATAATTCATTTGCTGAAAGACCATTTTGTATATAAAAACTACCGTATACACACTGTGAATTTCTAGTTTTATAGGATGCTCATCTTACGAGCATATAAAAAATCTCATCTACCTCTTTGCTAGTGCAATACCACTCTTTTTGGGCTAATCAGTAGTGCCCTATACGTTTCTACAGCATTCAAGATATGATACATCCACTATTTATTTTGAAACTAGAGGTGAGAATGTTTATAATGTTTTATTCATTTTCATCTAATCTGAACTCAAAAATGTCCACAAAGGTTTTTTGTGTGTTAGTATTTTGTCTACTTTATTCTCTGCACCCAAAAACATATTTTTTTTTCAAAAATCCACATTGTAGTTCTGAACTTCCATCTGCAAGAATGTCTTATTTTTCTTCATACAGGTGGCCAACATTTCTAATTTAGTTCCAGCCAAACTAAACATCTGAAGCTGTTATTCTTGGAAAATAAACTCAAATGCAAAGGGTTTACTATTTAGACAAGAAATGACTGGCAAGGAAACTAGATAGCAAAAATAAAATTGGTTTTACCTTGTCAAACCACTGCAAACATTCTACATTTTTACTGCTCGTCCTTGTTTTGATTCCATGTATGGCAGTGGTAAAATTTTATTGGCATTAATTAATATGAAATGGACTTATGATACAAGCAGATCTTTCTTGCTAGCTGATAGTTATGTCATAACAAATCATGTAATTGTCATTAGGATCTATGTATATTTTCCTTCCTTTAGCTAATTTTATATCATTTCTGTTTCACAAATTTGCTTGAGAGCATCACACTCGGAGCAGGACCTATCTGGGAACTATAATATTAGTTACGTGCCATAGATCCAAGGCCTTGGAAAGTACAATTTTTAAGTCGTAGTCCTGAAATCGTCTTGAAATATCTTCCTTACTGCTCAAATCTTGGTATTAAAATTGTGATAACTGGTAGATAAGTATGACAAAGCATGAGGGAAGAAGCAATGGAAAAAATGAACCCCTTGAATATAGTTTATATGTACGCATATGGTAGAAATATGGAAAAAGTTCTGGTGAACAATGATAGTACAAATACTGTTTAAATACAAGAAAAGTTTTGCAGGTTGTATGCACTGTCCTATCAGTCTGAGGTTTTATTTACAGTTTTCCAGATGTTATTTCCTATCTGAACAACCAGCCTTGTTACATGGCTGGAAGGGAACAGATCTAAACTTCTCTGCTCATTTGGCTTTTCAAACAGACAGTAATACAGCATGCACAACTGCACAACATATTTACCCTGTCTGTATATTGTATTCCAACTTGCTGGCTACCAAGTTGCATGTACTACAAACCATTTCAAAGTTAAAAATCAGGAAAAATACACACATTAAAGAAATTGGTGTGCAATATTAAGAGTCACCTGTTAGTATTCCTGAGTTTAGTGTAAAGTTGCATAGGCACGTAAGGAACTTAAACATTTTAAAAGGTTTAATGCTGTTTGACTGACGGAGGTATGGCTTTGCTAGCCTTCATTTATTGGGAAAGTTACTCTGCACCAAAAAATGCAGTTGATTTTGCCTGTGTTTCCTAGAGGTGTAAGTTATGTTTCACTGGAAACTTTCAGACTATCAAGCCCAACGCCCTGGTGTTGCAAGCCTCATATGAATCATACGAGCAGCTCTACTCTGTACTGTTCTTACTTTCTTGAGGCAGCCTTGCAGCAACTTACCAGAGAGATCTTTCTTGTATGCGCTCTGTTACATTGCTACTTCCCTTTCTGAATACATGATAATGTACTCATACTGTTTATTTATTTATTTATTCTGTTATTCTTCAGTATCATCTGGGTAGTTCATAGTCATCCTGTGACTGACAACCACCACCAAGTCCACCTCTTCTGTCACCTGCCAGTTAGTTTAGGTGTCCTAGCAAGTTGTCATCAGAAGCAGGTGAGCTGTGCATACTACGTCAAGCCTATAAGATTCAAAGGTGTGCAGACATGTTGGTTGTTGCTATATGCATGCTTTCCTTCACCCAACATTGCAGGACACCCCACCCTTTATCTCTGTGTCTATGTCCTAAAGGAGCACTGAAGAGATGTAACATCTCTTCCCTCATACTAAATTGAAGGATGAGTCTTTCCTGAAGAGGTGGACAAGGTGCTCTTTGGTTACTCCTGAGCAGTGCTGTCCCATAAGTGACAATGTTTACCAGTGGAAACCAGCCACCCAGCATTGGCAGTGTCACAGCCTGTTCCTACTCCAACCAGCCACACGCCTTACTTGTCACTGACTGATTCGCGGTGTGTGTGCAGTGGATGACTAGTGGTGGCTTTGTGTTGCCAGGGCACGATGCCACAGAGCTGCATTTCCCCTCCACATGGCCTCCATTTGCCTTTTTCCGCATGATTATCACCCATCTGTTGCCCTCTGCCACGTGTGGGAGGGCAGCAGATGGGCCAGGAAACTGGAACATAGGAAAGCAAGTTCTTCAGAGAGGGAAGGAGAGACAGCGTAAGGTCAGAAGAGTGATCCTCAGACAGGCTTCAGGCAAAGGGGTACTCCATGAGTGGGTAGCTCACCATCCATGGGAACTCCAGACAGCAATTAGGCAAAAAAGGACTCCAGTCAGAAGGCAACATTTCAGCTGGCTGAAAAGAGTTAGGAATTTCCGTTTGATGTTGTCAGCCTGATTATTTATTCTTTCTGAAAGAAAATGAAAAACCTTTCTCTTACTAAGCCAAGATTTCATATATAACAAGCAGAAAAAGAGTTATCGTCTACTGTTTCTCAGTTGCAGAACCATCAGTTTCATTCAGTTTGTTGACTTACCTGTAAGGACCATGGTAATTATTTGTATACCATTGCAGACCCATAACATAAGGCATATCTAAAACATAAAGTTATTTCTCTGTATCTCTTCAGTAAGTGTTTGATAACTAATACTATTTTTACCAGCAGGAAGAGTTAACTTTTCATAAACATATGTTATCAATGTAAGGGAGATCTTGTGTACAAGCCCTGTTTCTTCAACAGTAATCCTACTGGATACTCATCCTCAGATACTTGTTGGTATTCCCCTTGCTCATAATCATCCTCTTTAAAAGCATGTGAGATTTTCTCTTATAATTTAATTGTCAATACCAAGAATGACTTTGAAGAAGTTTATATTTTCATCAGGGGCAGAGCATGAATCTGTATTACTTTTATTTGTAGTTCTCAGTGTCATTCCATTTGATTCCAGTGAGAAGTTAAAGTTTATACTCTGAAATCTACTGGTATTAGATGCTGATTAAATGAATATTTCAATGTCCCTCCAATATCAGGTAGAAATAACACCTGCAGCTTCCACTTTTCCTCATAAAGGAGTTGAGTATACAAACATGTTTGCCTTTACCTCTTTCACCCGCTCAGCTAAAATGCATTAATAGGGATGCAAAAACTTATGGCTTGGAACAATATTTCTAGGTTTGTTCCTAATTATCACAAACTTCAAAATCCCTGCAGTTCTCATACTCTGTGGAGTTGAGCATCTATTATTGACTTCACTGAGCTGTGAAGTATATCAGAGAATCAAGTCCTCACTCAAATGAAAGTAAACACAAAGGGAATTTTGTGCTAAGTTGGAGAGGAACTTAAGATACAGGAGCAGGAATCTAATGAAGAGAAATAATGCAGTGTTCACTGGAAGAAAAGAAACCTCAAATTTAATATGTTTGGAAGCATTCAATTAAATTCAGCAATATTTTCTTAAATGGCTGCATGTGTGTGTGTGTATGATATCTGTAATTAACATTGATTAATGCCTACCACTTGTGATTAAGAGCAGAGGATGTGAGGCCTTCAGCTTCCCACAAGATCATGCATCTTCAGATGCAAATGAACTGTATGGTACCTGCAGATAATATCAGGTGCTAAATTCAAAGTTTGTCCTGATTTACTCCTACAAAAGGCTTGGCAACAAGATTTGTTCCTTCACTACTAGTAGTAACCAGAGCAGAGCAACAGAAATTACAGCAGAAATTGTTTGCGCTGCTGCTCTGGGTGATTCGGATAGAGGGCAACCTAGAGGTTGTCCTACACGCAAGAACAGTGTCTCAATTTACATACCCCAAATCAGGCAGAACAGGAACTTGAATCTGAATCTTCATTGTTCCTGGCTAGGGGAAAACCAGCCCTCCACCTCCTCCCAGAAAGCCTGGGTAAGAGCCAGAAAGAATATTTTGAGTGAGGTGTTGTTATCAAACGTGTTGGCATTGAACCTGGAGGCTCCAGGCATAAGGCTGCAGAGGCAGAGAAAGACATGAAGCAAATACTGGCAGTTAGCTGTGCAGGGGGGCTTATTTCTGGTCTGGGGTCACTACAACTTGTTGACACAAGCTGTTTGCAGAACTTATTTGAAAAGTTTTCTTTTTTTCCTCACTGTGTTCCACTGCAGGAAAATATATATATATATATTTTGAAACTCAGAGAAAGTGGAACTGTTCTTTGCTCAGCTCCGTGTGTGATTTCTGGATTACGTAGAAAGTCAGCCATGCTTCGGGCCAGCTCACCACACAAGCCTCTGTGGTAACAAGAAAGCGCCCTGTCTCTAATCAGTACTGTGATGCAAAAGAGAAATCTCTGGCTCCTTCCCATGCTCTGTAGTTAATAGAAATCCGTTCAGATGTCTGAATTTCTGTGCAAGAACCCCCTCAGCTGCAACAGTCAAGAGTGGAAAATACAGGAGACTCTTTGGAGAGTTAACACCCAGGCCCTGTGAACATGAAGATGATTATTTTCCTCTACAAGGCTTTTTCACATGTGATAAGCTTGGCATGTTGCCTTGGTTAAGTGTCAAGCCCTGAATGTTTTTGTTTTTGCCCTGGTGGTCTTGAGGAGTTACTGGAATACTTGCTGGACCTGTTTTATATCAGTGTGTGCACTGATAATGACATTGAGAAGAAACAGGTAGAGGAGTGGAAGGGGGATCTGGATTTTCTCTCGTTCAATTCTGATAGCAGTCTCCCTGTCTGCCCAGGCAGCCCTACAGCTTCCTTCAGTCTTTCTTTGGCTCCTTGACTGTGCTTTTTGCATTATTACATTGTAATCTCTTGCTTTTTTTTTTTTTTTTTTTTTTTTTTTCCCTTGCTCGCAAGGGAGAGTTGTCAAAACTCCTTATCTGCTGATGAATGAAAGGAATTTTTGTCTCCACTGCCTGGAACTGGTTAATGCAATTCTGGACAATACCGCTGGGTCACTGAGTCAAGCGAACAGCAAAAGTTTAAATACATACAAAGATTTTGCTTGGTGCCAGTTTGTATCGTCATCTGCAGATATTTTCTGCCATGCAAGGAAGTGAAAAAGACAAGACTGAAGGCAGTTGTAAAGAGTTTCTAGAGTTGAAGAATAAACATTACCAAATTCTGCAACTTCAATGTTGGCAGTTAGAATCCAAAAATAGATGCTTTAACATTTGCACTAAAAGAGATTTTTATTCTGTTGTTGGAACACTTTTC
Source organism: Anser cygnoides (assembly GCF_040182565.1). Classification (NCBI taxonomy): domain Eukaryota; kingdom Metazoa; phylum Chordata; class Aves; order Anseriformes; family Anatidae; genus Anser; species Anser cygnoides. The sequence goes on along the minus strand of NC_089874.1, from coordinate 138,191,792 downwards.
CTCATTACTGTTTATTAGAGTATGATGTTAATCACAGTGTTGTGGGTCTGATGTGGAAAATGGCCAAATCCTGCTTTATCTGAGTAAAGACAATAGACATTGTCCATGAATACAAGACCGATAAACAGCTATGCCCTTTGGCAGTGGCCCAATTCTATAAGGTCCTGTGAGTTCAGCGTCCATTGAAATGACACCTTGCAGAACTGAATTTTAAAGGAATCAGGAAATACTTAAATACTCTGAAACCTAAAGCCCAAGTTCATTTCTATTTTCAACATTTTTTGTAAGTTACAGTGCTGAGAACAGACTTGATCCTGCCTTTATTGAATTCAGTGGGAAATGTGTTGTTGACTTCAGGGAGCATGAGGCCAAGCTCTACCTGTTTGCTAAACAGACACAGTTCTGCTGCCTCCTAATCTTGGACTGACAGCTCTCTTTGGGACAGAAAAATCTTTATTTGAAGAACTAGCTAAAACATATGTGTGTATGACTCCTGAACTCTACGTAGATCATTGCTGTATCCGTTATTAATAACGATTACTCATAGATCCTTGTGTTGATAACACTTGCATATGACCATATGTAGTCATAGAAAAAATACATGTATTTGTGCAGGAATGTGCATTACCCCAAGTAGAAGCTTCTCCACAGAATTTGCATGAACAAAGCTCTGACTGGATAAATAATCACGAACAAAAGACAACCAGCAAGCAAAAATTCCTCTGAATGGAAGGTCTTGACTTGAAACTTTAGCCAAAACTCCTGGAAGCCAACAGGAGACATCCCATGGATCACAACAAGCTTTGTATCATGCCCTTTATTCATAGCAGTGTTTGCAAATCATCTTTTGCAGTATTCACCCAGCTGAAATCATACTGCAAGCATATTCATATGGTATATTCACATAAATATGTGCTGTGATTCATAAACAAATTACATTTGCATCTGTTGGCTATGGCTGAGGAAATGACAATAAAGAAAATAACAAAACAGAAAGGAAAGGGAGAAAAAAGTGACTATTGTGTGACACTGATAGGAAGAAACTCAGCTGCATTTCTTTATCATCTCAGGTATCAGGTAGCAGAGGATTAAAAACATTAGGCCTTTCAAGAGAGTTCAACACAGAACAAAATATCTAATTCCTGTAGACTAAAAATGACATTGTTCATTTCAGACCATTTCAGGAAAATGTTTCTACAGTAACACTTGTGCTTCCAAATCCATATTGTTTTTTTTTCTGGAATGTCCTTTTTATAGATCTTAACAGTATGAATGACCACAGGATCAATCCCAAATGTGATGTTCTTCAGTGGCAGTTGTTGCATTGCAGTAGAAAATTGGTCTTGAAGAAAAAGAAAATGCTTTCATTGGTGTGTGTATGCACATGCATTCATACATTCTGGAAAAGCCAATTTTAGTTTGAAGACAATCATTTTTATTTCTGTTGCCTTAGGAGAGTGTCAGTATTTGTTTTTAGTAATTCCCTTTGTAACATTTTCTCATAGCTGAGGAAAAGACCTCTCAGCTGATTCTGCCACCACTGGTTTATGGTAAAGGAGCAGTAGATGTGATTAAAGAATCACCTACTAAATTGTCCTTCTAGGTATGCCAGGGCTTGTAAGCAGCCAGGCAAGATCCTTGTCATCCACCCACCCAGGTGGAGTATGTCAGTGCAATCCACTGAGCTGGCTTAGATGTCTTGTTGCAATGTTGTTTCTTCTGAAGCCATGATCCGGCCTTTGAAATGTATTACATATTTTTTCTTGTTCTTGTTCTGAATCCTGTCCCTTCTGTACAAAATATCTGTAAAAGCAGGAATCTCAAAGCAGGCTAATTATTTTAGATGCCCAATTAAAAACAAATTAAATGGTCCTGATTTTCACAAGGTGTTGAAACACGGGAAGTCAGGACATATTAAGACATCTCAGTTTAGATTTCCAAAACCAGTCATCATTTCTGAAAAATATATTCCAGATTTATATAAGCCCTTGGCTGTAAGGACAGAAAAAACCTTCACCATAATGCAGATTCTCACGACACAGTCAGAATCTGTGTGAAACCTCATGGCGCCTGTCTTTGGTTTAAGAAATAAATGAGTTAATCATAAAAGCACATATCTAGGGAGTTTCAAACTATAGAATCATGCAGACTTTGTACAGCTGGGCACTCATAATCAGTTATAGCACAAAAAGGAGAAAGGTCCTTATTACTTTCCATATAATTTTTTATTTCTCTCCAAATATCAATGCTATATTGACTGTTAATCTGAAAAACCTCATTTAATGTCAGCTTGCTCACAGTTATGAAAATTCAGGTAATGTATTCCTGCTACTAATTGTATTTGAGAAAGTGTTATTAATTTCATATATCAAGTTCGTAGTGGCCATCTGTTCCCTCCGAACTGCTGCGTCTCCCTCCATCTGCCCTGTTTTTCTTCTGCTAATCGGGTGGCAAGGGCTCAGATGATTGGGAAGTTTCACTCTGACTTTTGATTTGTCACTCATCATCAAGCCAGCTGTGCATTTTTAAACAGACTCTTGCAACGGGTGGTGCTGAATTTAAATCTTACTGTCTGATTTTTTTTTTTAAATAAAACTTTTTTATATTAAAAAAAAAATCAAAAAGAAGACAGATTGTATTTTCTACAGTGTAAAATGTGCTTTGCTGCCACTAATTTGGCTGCATCTGCACTCTCATGAATATAGATGAAGGTACATGTCCAGGATATTATTAGGGACTGTGGAGAGTGGGGAAGAATTTCAAGTGTGGTGAGACACCACAGGTTTCTAGTGCTCAGAGTAGCGAGCAAGTGGATATGAAGCTTCTGACTTCACCTAACTCTAGACCGAAATTATGATGTTAGTGCAAACCTTTAGGAACAGGTATGAAAAATAGCAAACTTTCATGTGTCTATGTGGGAAATATGATTAAATAAAGATAAAATGGTCTTTAAAAGCGTTTCCCTTTTTTTTTTTTTTTTTTTCCCCGTGAATCCAGGCACAACAATTAAGAGTTACTGGTGACACTGACAAACGTTTAGGATCTATGTTTTCCATTGTTGAGAAATTCCCATTTCTCTGTCATAGGAATGCGGGGATTATCTGACAGGAGCACTTTGAAGTCCCTGCAGAACCCAAATTCGCAGAATGCTCCAAGTACTCCATCCTGAAGTATGGCCCATACCAGGTGCTGGGAACAGTGAGAGCTGAAGAACTTCATAGTGGTCAGACAACACACATCCTACACTCAAGAAGATCCCTTTCTAATTTCTGATAGTAAAAGGCTGATCAAAATTCTCAAAAAGGTTTTAACTCCTTTCCAAAATCCACATTGTCTTTAGCTATAATGGTTCTAGATACTCTTGTTATGCATGCAAATATTCAATTCCTTCTGACTCCTGTTAAAATGAGTCAAACCTCAGGTGACAGATTAAGTATTTATGCCTGTACAGAGGGGATATTGCAAGAAATGATTGGATGAAATTAAGGCAGAGAAACTTCAAGCTGTATAAGAAGAGGAAATTCCCAGACAATGAGGTGCATTTAACAATGGAATAAAATTGCAAGGTTATTAGAGAAGCCTCATCACTTGACCCATTTGAAACCATGACTGACAAAAGAAGAAAGCAAAAAGCAGAAAGAATGTGACAGTGGAAATGAGGTAAACTGGACAGTTTATCAGGCTTCTTCTATCTCAGTTTTCTATGTTCCGTGCTCTGATTTATGAAATCCAGACAGCATAAGGACATTTGCAGGTAGGAATACATCATAGTACCTGAAGCATATGATACTGTTTTACAAGTCTGAGGTGAAGTTTGATGGCTTCTCTTTGCAGGGGTCCATGAGAACATTTCCTTTGCTCTATATTTATGAGAGGTCTGAAATAAAGCTCACATGTGCAATCCTGTGTGTTTTAAGCACGGAAAGAAGGAGACTTGCTAAATCTGCCCCTTATTCTTTGCTGTGCATTCTCCACACGGAGACATGTTCACCTTTGAGGTTTTGGGCAGATCTTTACAATAATGGCTAAATTTTCTGTACTGAAAAGTATTTCTGTCAAAACCAGTTCTGCATAAAAGTATGTACAAATTTTATATGTATCTACTGCTATATTAAAACCATTTTACTTTTGCTTTATTTTCCCATTTGGACAGTCCCAGAGCTCTGATAAATTTAATCAAAATTGTCATGTTTCACCTGATTATTAGCTGCTGGCAAGAAATACCAGAAATATCCTGTTGTGAAAATGTAAGTACAGTTCAACCTCCTCTGAAGTTTTGCAAATCTCATCAAACATCTCTCTTATCTTGATAGCACAGTCCAATAGCTATATAGTTTTAGCTGGTTTCCTTGGCTGTGAGTAGAAAGGGGCAAGAGCAGGGAGGAAGGCTGTCACAACGTCCACTGACAGCATTAAAATGAACCAGGATTTTTGCAACCCTCTGTGCATCTGTTTTTATTCACAGTGAGTATAGTTTTTGTATGATGTTATAATGCTTTGTATCCACAGGTCACAATGTTTGTATGTGCAGGTGACCAGCTAAACACAGTTGGTCATTTCCAGGTAGACTTGATATACTTGTGGGTGTAACCATAGCAACTGTGTGCCACTTTTGGGCACTTTTCCAAAGATATGTACCTAAATACTAGATTGGCTGTGTGGGGTGAATCACTAATTAATTGAGAAATGAATCTAGTTACAGTCCAAGCTTTATGAATTAGCAAAGACTCCCTTTGGATCTTAACTCCTGCAAAAAGGGCCCCATAATGTAATACTGAAACTTGAATCTCTTTCATCCTTGAGCATCGTTATGATACTAGTGGTTATGAAAAGACATTAAGTGAACAGAAAAAAACAAACAAAAAAAAACCAGGAGAAGTAGGAGTAGACTAAGAAACTATCCAGCTTTAGAAAGGATCATAGAGCTGTTCCTTTAATTATCTTTTATTTATCTGTTTGTCAGACTATACAACTTTTTTAATATAAGCCATAAGCAGAAGCATGATAATGTTGAAACAAAACCTTTGGAGAAAAGGAATAGCATGTTGTTGTTATTTTCGGATTCTTCTGCAACATGAGGTCTAATTTGCTCTTGGTTTTGGATTTTTCAAGTTGCAGTGTATCTTTCGTAAGGACTTACACGTGTTTATTTCTGCTGAAGTGAAGGGGATGATGTAATTGTCATTATTAGTAGTAGTGACAAAATATTTACCTGGCATCATTATTTTGACTGTAGTCCACATGTGTAATCTCATTCTTTTGCTTGTCAGACAAACAACGCTGTGACAATTAGTGCCATAACAAGTAAAATAAAATATGGAGTAAGATCAATATCTCTTGCAAGAGCTCCCAGCTCATTACACTTCAGCACTACTACACCTAGCTGTGCAAGAGGAGGAACCCAGATGACTCCCCAAAATTCCAGTTAGAAGTCACAGACAGTGATTACACAACATACTTACACAAGTGAGATGCAAAACTGTGCAGAAGAAGCAGATAAGGACAAAAAGAAAAAAAAAAACACTTGGGTAAGAATGCTTGTAATAAGATTAGTGATTCTAAAGCTAACTCAAATAAATCTTGAAATTTTGAAAATAAGGAAGACGCACAGGGGAGAGACACAGGTGTAAGCCTGTCTCAGAAAGGATAGTTTTGTGGTTGATGCTTGACTCAGAATCTACAAAGAAAGGGGTTCCAGTACCTATCAAGACATGTCTGAAGATGATTTGAATGCAGACTGTGACCAAGAAAAGAAGTCTAAATAAAACCAATACATTTATTGTACTTTGAGGCGAGTTACCAATTACAGAACTGGAGTAATTGCCCTAGCTAATTATCATAAGTGGCACTATGATCTAGACAAGCTGAGGGCACTGTTTTGCTGGCCTGCCCTGAGAAAGCCCTCCTTGCTCCAGGAGAGGCACACCAACATGCTGTCTTGAGGTCACAGAAAAATATTCAGAAATTTTTCCATTTTCTCATCAGGAAAAACAGACACACACATGCACACCACCTCCCAAAGACAAACATTTCTATCTCATCTTCATTGTTCTTATCCATGATTTTTCATTGTTCAGTCCCTGAGGATGGGGACTGAAAAAGAGCAAGCCATGCCCTAACCCTTTTATCATTGCATAGACAAGAGTCGGAATTTTAATGGGATGTGTCTAAACTCATTGAAGTCAATGAGAATTAGATGTCTCAACACCTTTAACTATCGAGTTTCAAAGGACTAGCCTAGAGGTCATTTGTCTGTAAAGAATACGGTTGCCACAGAAATAAGCTGATGCATCCACCAAGCACTCTTGATTAATCCAATTGCATGGCTCCCAAAGGAACTTAGCACTACTCTCCTTTCCTTTGTCTATGGCTAAAGACAACAGATTAATTTGGCACCATCAATTGTGCTGCATATAATTTCAAAAATTCCTTTATAGAAGTCCAGACCCCGACTCTTTCATCACATTCTTACCAACATAAATTCCAGCTGCCTCAGCTACCAAAGACCACTATATTAAACTACTGTAGGAGTAGTCTGAGCCTAAGAGACAACCTGATAAAGGCAAGAGGCCTTTAAAATTAATGACTGATTAGAGTTGTCATTGGGCAGAACATTCAGACTCCTCTTTTTGAAGTCCATTTGGGGGAGGGAAAATACACAATGACTACAGAGCAAAAACAGAAGTATATGAAGCCTCCATATAACATTCTTTACCCCTATTGTACAATAAAATAATTCATAAGGAAGAGTCCTGTTTGTTTTCCAAACTGGAATAGTGAGGTGCAGCACATGCAAGGTTAAATTACAGACAAAATTAAATTGTTCAGATTTTGTAACACCAAAAAGAGGAATAGAGATTGGGCTCTGCCTGTGCGCATACTAGCATAGTAGTAATTTCTCTTTACCAAGTCCAGTCTTATGCCTTCACAAATCAATTGTTAAACTACCATATCAGATCATTGATGACTAATAATAAAACATATTTTCCTCCTTGGAGTTCCTTACTATCCTTGTCACCAAAGGCTAAAATGTTATGTTATGCTTTGGGAATTCATTTTTGCATTTGAGGATAAGAGCAGACTTAAGGAAAAAGTCATGTCCCAGAGCTAAAATACCAGTATCCCCTCTCTGCATGGATAATGGAACAGATTCACCTTCACCGTAACATTGGACTGAATTACATGTTATAGTCCTTGACATGCTTTGACATGACTAATGTGACCCAGCTGGTCTCAGCAGTAGAAAAATGTGAACATAGAATGCGTAGTTTATGAGATACACATACGCGTTGACAACAAAAAATACCCACAGTTGTATTTGTGTGATTAAACCTAAAATAAAAATAAATACAAATAAAAATAGACAAATCCATAAGTTACAAGGGTCTGCAAATACATAAGTTGATATATTTCAGTATTTACATGTATTGAAAGGTAGTGGGTGACTGCCTGTTTATAGACAGTGGGTTTCCAAGTGTACTCATGTAAACTGTTCCCTCTGTTGTTTAGAGGATGACCATATAGCCAGTTTTTTTTTTACTGCAGTGTTTAAGCAGGAACCATATGATACTATGTTTTATTTAAAATTGGGCTTGTACCACTGAGGCTGGAAACTTGTATCTTTAGAACAATTTCATATTGCATAGTGCCACCATATGTTGCCTACTTTCGTGTTTTTAAAGAGAGTGCCTACTGCCTAAAGGTAGCATGTCTCAGATTTACAAATCACATATTGCTTGAGGGCAGAAGTGAAACCATTGATTTAAGAGAATGCAATATGCTTAGTTTAAGGGTGTTAATTCAACTCTATCATCCTCCAGCATTCCTTACATTGAAATACATTTTAGTGCAGGGGAGAAAAATGCAAAGATTGGAAGCACAGGTTCTACAATTGTGTTTCGATCTTAAAAGGAGAGAAAAAACTGGCTGATTAGCTAGACAGACCCATCTAGCATAAGTGTTCTTGGAACCTCTTGAAATGAACACTGAATTATGAAGCCGGCCTTTTACATTTCTCATCATTAGCGTAAATGGAAAAGTAGCCACTAGGACCTTGTGACTAATTTAGCAGACGGACTTGTTCTAACATTTGCTCTGAATTACCTCGTGCATATTTTAAAGGGAAAACTTGTAATTTATTTATATATTTTAATATTTAACTTTCTTAAAAAATTTGGATTGCTCACGGTAATTTAATACATTCTTAGTCAATGTTTGCCTTCAGATAGCTTCTGCAAATTTAGAGATAGAAAAGTCGTAATCCCTCTGGATGTAAGATCATTACCCCAGTGTACATTCACCATTGCTTTATCAAGTCTAAATTAAAATATTTCAAATAATGAAACTTCCAGTATTTTCCTTGAAAAAAATATTTCCTACTAAAATTATTTACCCTGGCTGCAGTGCTTGGGGGTGACGAGCAGCTCTTAAAAGATTGTCATTACCATTTTATTTGCTGTTATTCCTATTAATGTACTTGACGCGTACAACAGAAAATAAAATAATATTGGAGTGTCACTGTAGAGCAGTGACCGATAGCAAAGACAAACCTCTGTCTATGAGAGCTCCTGGTGTACCTATCAGGCTTAAATGCACAGGTGGACGAAAAATGCAAACAGTGCAGGATGCTGATGTAATGAAGTAGCTGTGCTCAAGGTCTCAGAGACAGAGGGATCTTGCACTCACACCTGATAAAAAAGACAGGAGCTGAGTTGTCAAGTCTGTTGCTCCTGCACTTGGACAAAATTGGGTGTATTTCACAACAAGGGCTCAACACAAGATTCAGTGGTAGCAGGTTTTCTTTGCATCCATCCTATTCCCTATTGTTAAGCTGAATGTTAGAAAACTCTTTACAGGAGAACACTAAAACAGAGTCGGTCATGCAATTACATGTCCTAGTGTCTGCAGTATTTCATACAGGCTAGCTTTGAGACGGGAATAAGCAGTTTCTGAAACTCCCTTTACTTTTTGTATGAATCCTGCTTAAGCATTTTTATTTTTATTTTTTTTATGCAGCAAATTTGATCATTTTAATGTACCTGGGTGACCAACTTCCCAAAGCATGCTTTTTTTTTTTGTATAGCAGTGATGCCCTGGCAGCTCGGATTCACAGGGACTAGTTAGGTAATTACTTATAGGGCACAGCCATGGCACGCACTAAACCAACCCTCCAGTTTCCAAAGCAAGCATTTGAGCTATTCAGCTTACAAGTCACCCCTTCAGCAAGGACCAGCAGCCGCCTCCAAAAAAATACTGCCACAGCTTAATTTACTTAATATTAGTATCCATGTTAACCTAATACCTTTCTCTCTTTTTAAATAATAATTTTAAAAAGGCAGTTTATAAGAGGCTTCCTTGTCAGGTAATAGCTCTCTGGATTTATTTAAAGAGCCCTTTCTTGTCAGCACGAGAAGCAGCCCCCTGCAAGGATGGGAGATTAGGTGCAGGTCCACGCCTTTGTGCAGCGTGTGCCACGGCCACCGGCTCAAAACCCATGGGGAGGAGATTAAGCCCTCTTCAGCTGGCCGGCATGGGGTGGGGCTTTGTCCCGTTTTTGGCTAGCAGATGGTGGCAAGCCAACAGGTGCACCCCATTGGCAGCACCCAGCCCTGCGCATCTGCTGCCGGCCCCGTGCCAGCTGCAGCGAGCGCTTGTCCTGAGCAGGCGAGGTGGTGAGAGACCAGGGAGGGTGACCTTCAACTATTAACCTTCTGCTTTTCTTCCTTTTTTTTAAAAAAAAAAAAAAAAAAAAAAAAAAAAAAAAAAAAAAAGCTTTATGAATTGAAAAACACCAGCATGGCAAGAATGCTTTGATCTGAATATTACAGGATGGAAAATGAATAAGGACTGGGAGGTGATGAGCCTAGGGAGGAAGCGGCAGGCAGCTTCGCCCTAGCCTGCACAGGGAGTAACATCTATTGTGTTGCAGGGCATCAGTGGGTAGGTATTGCACTGACTCTAGATTTATTATTATTATCATCATTATCTTTTTAGTAATCAGAAATAAAAGTAGATTGCTCAGACTGGAATTTCTGATGCCACTCCTGCCCCCCCCAAACCTGATTCCAACCTGCTTTATGCAAAAAATCCAGACTCTGCACTCAGGTAATATCATACGTTAATCTGTTAATGCAGTTATAAGAACCATCGGAAGGAAAAGAGACAAAATGACAATACTGCACTTGTAAGAATGCTTGTCTTAGTTTCTAAACTTTATGTTCTGTACTACCCTTTCACTTGACACATCCCTGTATTCAGCCTCTTTCCCTCCCAACTTGACCGGATCCTTCTATAATCTACTGCCTCATGTTTGATTCAGTCCAGCCCTAATCCAGCTCAGCTATCACCCTGTGCAAACAAGCAACTCTCCAGCTGATCTCCTTGGCTCAGTTAGACTTTTAGCTGTTTTCTCTTCTCTTTAACTCTTCTTCCTCCCTGCTTCTCTCTTTGTTCTCCTTTCAGGCTGACTTGAGCTAAGGTCTGCTCTTTCCCCTGGGCCCTCTGCTTCTGATGATGTTCTGAGTCCATCACAAGGTCTTCACAAACCTGGCAGTTTCTGCTAGACTAACAGCTGTCTCTGTCTCCTGTAGCTCTGGGGCTTCCTGGGGTCAGAATCACATCATAAAGCAATGAATTTCATGACTCTCATGCGGAAAAAACACTGGCTCAAATGAGGTTAGAAGAAACCTTCTGGTCCAGAGGATACAGGCCAACCTACTGGGGTCCCACAGTTAAGCTGCTAAAATTTGGTCAAAGACAGGAAAGTCCACCGGAGACCGGATGCAGTCAAGGTGGGCTAGAGCAGTGGGCTATTTCTCTACACCTACTGAGATTTCAGAAAGCCTTAATGGCTGGGCTAAGCTGTGAGCTGTTGCTTCGTGCTTTCGGATGGCCTCAGTTCCTCCAAACATTAGAAGGAGGAGACACAGATGCAGTGAGAAGTGTTTCTTTCCATCACAGCAAAAACCAAACTACATCATGTCTGGAATGATGACTGGCGGCGTCCAGGCTTGTCTGGGTGCCTGTTCGGGGAGCTGGAGAACAGCTCCAGTTGCAGTTACGTGAGTCCTGAGTGTCCTTTAGATGGCTCACTTGGAAGACAATACAACTGATATTACGCAGATTGCTGTCTCACACCAGAATTGCCAGAAAAGGGTACAGCAGCCTTCCAACGAGGAAATTCTTTGGTGGGAGCAGGAGCTGAAAGCTACAGTGACCAAGAAAACTTTAATTGAAACATTAATTGAAATCAACCTGAAGGATTTAGAGAAAACTGGTTGCTGTATTTAAAACCCTAGCAAATGTATAAATTAATGCACTTTTATTCTTTCAGCTCCATTATTCCTTTGTCATCTTCCTAATCTACAGATAGTTATTCTGCACTTCTTTTAGTATATTAGAGATATTAAAAAAAAAAAAGCCCACTAAATTTCAAAAGAAGGAAGCCCTCTCACACCTTACCCAAACACCTTTACTCCCAATTTCAGATGTTGTTCATAAGATTACAGTGGTTTTGTTTTGTTGTTTTCTTTTTTAATACCCAATGTAAAATTTGCCAAGATATTTTTACTGCAAACGTGGCTAAATTCGTAAACAGACATTTTAATACACAAACTACTAACGTTTAGTTTTTGTGACTTTCTCTAACAGCTACTAAATCCCAAAACCATCACGAATACCAACACAGTACCGACCTCATGTTTCTGAGGATTCCACAAGCTGTAAGAAGAAACCCTTGTGAATGCAGACTCCCATCCCCTCTGGAAAGTCTGGAAGAATTTCATACAGGTGTGCAATCTGTCTAAATACTTTTTAACCACTACGCAGCATGCTTAATGGGTGACAGCATAACAATAGAGTACTTTACAAAATAATTACTGTAGTTACAGAGCAGAGATCATTCCACATCAAACTCAACAAGTTATAAAATAACGTCCATAAATCCTTAGTACACTGGGGTATGACATTACTGTTTCCAAGTCTGCTTAATTCTCTCATGCTCTTGCTTTTAAACTCTGTAAAGTGTGGGGCTTATTACATGAAATAAAAATCTTTTCAGAGTGTAGCAAGCTTTTTTCTCCCTGATTTAAAACTTACACTGTCTTTGCTAATAGGGATGCTCTTACTTCAAGCCCCAGGAGGCTTCTGGAAAGCAGACAATCCTGTTTTCTTCTGCACGGGTGAGGAAACAGCTCAGAAGGGGTTAAGTGGCTGGAGATCAGATGCAGCTGGGCCCTGTTAATCTGCAGGGACCAGCTGCTTTGTATAGAAAGGAAGACGAGAAACAGAGTGGCTAGTGCTGGGGGAAAGCTGGGGTATTGAATTGCTTATGTTCTGGAAGGGGGTGGGGGCTTGGGGGGAGTGAGAGTTTGCATTTCAGCCTTTTGGTACTCTGGACAAGGAAGAAGAGCTCTGTAGGTATTTCGGTTCGGCTGGGGAGCTGCTGTCTCTGGTGGTGACTGACAGCCCACCCAGGACACTGGCTTTTAGTTCTCAGGCGCTCTTAAAACATGGCCTGCAGGGTAAAAGCTGGTAACTGAGAAAGCCAGGTGTAATAAGCTACAAACTGGCTTTGATTTCATGTGAATGCCTTTGAAAGATGGATAAAGAGCAGTGGAGGGTTTGGTGACTTCAGGACTCCCAATGCAAGAGCCAGGGCGACCTCTTTCTTGGCTGTACCAGCAAGTTCTCAAGCAAATGCAACTTGTATTTCCCAAACATGACAAATGCCTTCATCTGCCCCAGTGTGCATTGCTGCAATGATTGCACTTATGTATGCTGCATCTGTGTCATCCCCCATAACATTTTCCTGCGGCAAATAGGCTGTAGGAGGAAAATCCCTAAGTAGTTTTTACTGAAGCTTTTCTTTAACTGCCAACTCTGAGCAAGTTTATTGCTTATCTTACTGCAGCTTCTCTGAATGAAGAAACTCTATAGGCAGAAGTTGAGTTGTATAATACTATGTACAGAGCTATTAAAATATATTTAGTGATTCCATTAGAAATCTGCTGTTGAGCAAGGCAGAGCATATGGAGAGAAATTGGTGAAAACCTGATTAAACATTTATATGGAGCATATTTTGATTTAACTTGCATAAATAATTCATTATTTTTGTTTTCTTTCTTTCAAAACCACCCTTTTCTACACCTGCTGTGCTAAAAATAATGCTACCCTATCTGTAATGAAGAAGTAGTGGGAGCGAGTGGGTATATTGCACCTACCCGTCTGTGCCAGAGGCACTCCTCTCTCACGTTTGAAAGACCCATAGCCTTTCGAGAAACAAAATACTTGATTCCTATCAAATCTGTGGTAGTTTTCTTTTGTCCTTACAAACAGCAAAGTAGTGATGTTCCAAGGGCAGTAATTATTATGCAGAAGTTAAGTTGTGCGAGGAGTCCAGTTCAATGGGAGAATTTCCCCAAAGCTGAAGGGAATTGAAGCTCACGTATTGGATGACTGATCTATTTTCTAAACCGAGTAAGAGTTTTAAAGGGAGATTCGTTTCTGAACTTTTCCAAAGTCTGGGTTTGATATTCTAGTTCAGCCTCAGTTTTTGTACTCTGCTGGGATTCAAAGTCTGATTTGCAATAACACTAAAGGTCTTTTATGGCTTCTCGATATTAATAATGTGGTATAAAGTGGGTCTAAATCCTGTTTTAAGGCCCCCTCTTGCCACTAAATATATGAGAGAATTCAAGCTTCTTCTTCAAGAGTTGATCTGAGTGAGCATTCAGGTGCCCCAAAGCACAGATTTTTCTCTGAAACTCCCGAGAACAAGGTCTTTCACAAAAACTGCTTCTCTTTTCCCTCCCACTGAGTTTCAGAGTTCAAACGCCAGCAATTTCTAGTACCATCTTTCCTCATCTCCTCGTTACGAGCAGGGTTTCATTACCTGTGGAACAGCCAGCGCCCGCTCGCCAGCGTCAGCATTGTCCCCAGAGCCCTCCTGTGATGGCTGTCGCTCTTTCATGGTGGGCAGGGACGTGTGGCTCTGCATCATTACCAGCAAACGGAGCTGCTGCGGGGTCATTATCAGAGAAGAGTGTCACGTTTTTTCCTTTTTTTTTTCCTTTTTTTTTTTCTTTTTATAAATGGCATTTCCTCTCAAGCTCGGCATGGCAGCAACTGTCTTGTGAATCCTGAGTACCTGCAACCCGGTGGCATCGGCCAACGTGGTTCAGCAGGGAATTAAATTATGAAATTTTTTTTTTGGAGAGAGGCCGCTGAATTCTTTTGAAGCAAAAATATCATCTCCTGGATGGAGCACGCTACGTTGAGTCCTAAAGGGCTTTGTGAAGTTGCTTGGATAAAAGCTTCTGATGGTGTTGGCTTGCCAATGGATTAATCATAATGCAGAGAAGCAAAAATCCACCCCAAACTCTGAGATGCTGAGAGATTCTCTTATTTAGCCAGCCTACAGACTGATGCTTCTGACTTGTACAAAAGCACACTGTTAGACTGCAGGAGCGGTCACTAACAAAAAATAACATTCCCACCATGCAGTTTTGACAGCTACATCTCACTGTTGTGCTCTTTTCGACCCGGTGAGGACAGCTGAGTGCCACAAACCTGCTCTGGAGCAGCGTTTGCTGTGTCTAGGGTGAGCACGCAGGTAGCGCCAGCCAGGTTCATGCGCGCCGAGAGCTGTGGGCGCCGTGGTAGCGGCAGCCATGTGGGGGAAGCTCTGCTGGTTGGTGAATTTCATTAAAAATCTGAGATGTCTATGCACACAGCCTTATTCACAGTTTTTTCCGTATTGTGATTTTAGGATATAACAAGGTGTTAACAAGAAAAACATGTTTTCATTAAAGCTGTATACAAAATGTATCTTTGCCCTGAGCCCTTCTGTGTGTTTATTTTTCTGAAACAGTCTGTTCCTTAAAGAAACAAACAAAAACTGAAGCAGGGGGAAGAAACTTTTTCCTTCCCGCAGGAGGGCCCGTTTCCACCCCCCCGCTGGATTCCCATCGGTGGCAGGTCGCAGGCTGCCAGGTGGGCCGGGCTGGCCCAGGTTAGCGCCTCGCCTCACCTGTGGGGTTCATTTTGTTAAGCTGTTGTAAACATTTTGCTCTGCTTTACTTCTCAAAGTGGAAACACTGTAAAAATAATGGCTGCCATAAATACTGCATTAAACACTTTCTAAAAGGTTATAGTTCGCAGCTGTGAGGTCGCTGCCCTCTGATTATAGTGCAGCAGTGAGGTAGGATGCCTTTCCTCCCCATGCACCCTCGCATTGCCTACTCACCACGCTGGAGGTGTTTGGGCTCTACAACTTGGCACAGAGAAGTGTTGCCTTAGGGGTCATGTTGAGGATACCAGTGATGTTGCTGAGACTTATTGCTAGCCTGCTGTGGTTTGCTGCGTGCAATGGGGTTGTCTATGCATCCCATCAGTGCCCATCCATGAGCTGTGGATGGCAGCAGGGAACAGAAACTTGCTGAAAAATGGGGCTAGAAAAGCAAAGCGTAGGCAACAAAGATGGATTCTGCTGTGGTGGAGGAAGGATGCTAAGGGTGTGAGAAAGACAGCAGAAAAATAAGCTTATAGCAACTGTGGGCAATGGAAAAGACAGAGGGCAGCAAAGCAACTGCCCAAAGGATGCAAAAGACAGATTGACAACACAGCAAAGAATATAGGAGGACAGAGGTAATGCAAGATGGAAAAAGGGAGATACAAAACTCTACAGAAACCGGAATTCCTACAATTCACAAGAGAAGGACTGTTTTGTAGATGTGTAATGGAGAGAAAATGGAAAGAAAACTGCAATTTTAACAATGAATTGATTTAAGAAGTGGTAGGGCACAGGTACAGACCAGGTAAGAAAAGCATTCACTGGACCAAACTGGGGTTTATGAAGAATCATCTAAACATATGTCAATAGGGAAGGGGAGTTTACCTTCTGCTGAGCAGGCAACCTGTGATGGGCAAATCTTTAACCTCCCTTCCCACCGAGGTTCCCTTGGCTACCTCCCTCCTCATCTGTCCAAGCGAAATTGCTACAAAATCAAGACATTTGGGACTAGAAATGGGATCTCAGGGCTTGTGTGAGAAGAGGAATAAGCTTGGACGTAAGGGTATGATGCTTGTTGTTGTTCATACTTGTATGTCTGTACAACTACGCACAAACTCACTTTTATGATGTGACAGCAGATGAGAGCCTGCTTTGTCCCGTATCCCAAAGCTTTAAGGATCTTTCTGGCATGTATGTTGTGCTCAGGCTGCTACAGGATGGATTTTCTCTCTTTTTTTTTTCTTTCTTTTTTTTTTTTTTTTTGTTACTTTTTAAATGTAGGTACATCGGATTTAGACAGACCTTTCCATCCTGTCCTCAGCCTTAGAGTCCTCTTTGTAGTTGTAAGCAAATATGGGAAGATCATGGCTGCTTTACATCATGGTATTTCTCAGATTTTAAGAGCAGAAAGCTAAAGTCTTACCAGGTTTAAACAAACAAACAAAAAAACTCTCTCTCTTGATTAAAGCATGAAGATTGACCAGTGAAATCACAAGACCTGCTCTAGGTCCTCAGCTAGGTATGCTGTCATGTGAGATACCAATTCAATGGGGAGTCTGCCTATCATTTCGATAGCATAAGTGGGGATGTGCACTTTTCTGATATAACAGTCTTATAAATTCACGGTCCACCAGGTTAAAGCCCAACAAATTAGGCAGAAGGGAGAGAACAGGCAGCTACATGCCTGTTTCAGTCTGGTGAGGACTGCAAACGTTGGCCTGGTTTCTCTAAAGCTAACAGGACCTCAGGTTCATTCCTGATCACTTATCCTGCCTTCTAGCTCTCATGCTTTTTATTGCCATACCATAGACCTATAGCTGGGGAGAAGCAATGGAAAGCCTTTGGGAGCAGTGTGGTCCTTGTGGAACTGGCTGGAGTTGGTGGAGCAACACTCTCCATCCCAGCCAAGAAATTCACCTTGGTAGGAGTTTTACATTCAGTTTGGGAATTAATTCAGTACTCATGTGTTGGGTATTTTGTATTGTTTGTTTGTATTGTTTGTTGTATGTATTGTTTTTTGTTGTTATTGGTGGTGGGTTTTTTTGCCTTTTTTTTTTTTTTTTTGCATACACTACAGGTTTGGGGAGAAGAAGAAAAGGAATACTTGTTGCCAGGTAACTATTGTAACTGGGCACATGAAAAGTAGTTTTAATCCATGCTTATAATAGCTGGCAACTGTCCTTGTCATTTGCTTGGAAGGCATTTAATAAGCACAAGGGAAAGAGCAGCCCTTGTACCTACAGTAAGCAAGGAAAAAGAACTGAGAAGTATGTTATCACTCTCATCTGAAATGCATGGGGTGAAGCTGCATAAAATTTAAACCAGTAAGTGTGCATGATGGTACTTGCACTTGAGGAGATGCTGCTACACGGTGCTTATTTTTTCAAATCCATTAGCGCTGCACTTTCTTGGAATGTTTTATTCAAGAATTGAGGGAATACTTTCCCTTTGCTTTGTGTTTATTACTTAACCTTGATATTCAGAACCCTTATTGCTTAACCTTAGGAAACCAGATTGGTTATACCTTCTACAAGTAGGTAGCCGCAATGTGGGAGGCACAGAGCTGTCGTCAGTCTGTCTGTCTGCATGGGGCTTGGGCACTATTAAGGCTCTCAGATCTTTCCTCCCACACCAGCTTGGCGCAGGAGTAATAGGAGGTGTGCAGTGATGTTTCTCCTCCTTTGCCCTGCTTTGCCACCAGAAACAGAAGAACAGCTGAAACAGAAACTTTATCTTGAAAGTGCTGTTCCTCTGGCCTGACATCTGCAATGTAAGACAACAGTGTTAGCTGTGTAGGTAATTAAACTGGCTCATTATTTACCTTATTTCTATAGACTTTGGAGAGAGATAAACACCTCCAGCAGTAATTTGTTTCTTAAAATGGGTGAGACCTCTGAAGTTGCCTGAAAGAGCACACTCCATGAGCTGGAATCCATGTCCAGTATCTTTAGACAGCTAGAGTGAGCTGAGCTGAATCCTGCTCTTAGAGCATATCTTGGTACAAAATTTGTCCTTTGTAGTTATAATCTTCTGGCTCTCTCATTTACCACTGGCCTCTCCTCAGAATATTTTGAGAACAAAATTATTTATTTAAAAAATAAAAAGCGTGGAAAATGTTGAGAATAAGACAATAGTGGGTGGGTAGGAAGTTCTCTATCAGCACTGCCCATGTGGATGTACATCCACTGGCTTCCACACCCATACAAATATTACATCTGAGCATGGCCCATCAGTGCCTATTAGTGATATGAAAAATAGTGCTGGCTACTTTGGGCTGGCTGGGAAGGAACAGGTCACTTATTCCTTGAGATTTAATTTTATCTGAATGTCTCAAAGTCAGAATCTTTGTCTATTCCCTCTTAAAATATTCTTTGTTTACAAGAAAAGCCAATGGTTTGTATTGAAAAGGCTGGTCATTTCAAACCAACCTGCTATTTTAACTGATTTATTTTTTTATATATAGATTTTTTTTATGAGATGACATCATTTGAGAAAATGAAACATAAATATTTCTTGTAGCCTGTTTTCTCAGTTGTCTTTGGCACTTCTCTGCCTATACATATTTTCATCAGGTAGAGAACTAATGACAAATGGCATTCAATACATGTCTAAAAATAAAACATTTGGTTGTTCTCTACTGCAAGTGTAACAAACAGTTCTTCGTGATCAACTAAATGACGTTTGTTGCAGGAATTATTACTAGGGCAATTTCCACACATTGCTTGTTACAAACAGACTAACCCGATGCCTACAATTAAAATAAATCAAGCCAGCTGAGAAGGTTCAAATACATGACACAAACTTGACTAAATAGCAACATGACATAAAGGGATGCTGTAATGTCTCCATGATAATAGTTGCAAGGGCTTCTGTATGCAAAATGTAAAAGACCTCTTTTCTGTATGCTGCCATATGTCCACTGCAATTTGTGGACATATGGACGTAGGACTCTCTCATGTGTAATGTATATCACACAGACAAAAATAAAGCAGGAGCAAAGGGCTAATATCATGAACACTGTTTAGAGGACAAATTAAAATGTTTGTTGTGGAGAAAACATGGATGTACTAATTAATAGCTCTAGATTGCTTACTGGCAGTGGCTGTGACAGCCTCAGGTTTTTGATAGGTTTCAATAAAAGACAAAGCTGCATAAAATTAAATATGTGACTTTAAAGGTAATTGCTTAGATAAGGTCTCCTTTTGCAGGCAACGCTCTGCTTGATCTTTTAAATTGCACTTTGTAGTGTGAATTAATCTATCTGCAAGTTTAGGTATAATATTACTTGGCCTTATTACTTTCTACCAGTGTTCACTGGATGTGATATGGGGGTTGCAAGCATACAGACAGAAGTAAGAAAGCTCTCAAGAAGTCTTCATGTTGCTGAAAACATTTGGAATGCAAGTTTTATTTCCTAGCCAAGAAGAAAGTGATAATGTATATCGAGTGATACATGCTTGTTGCGCTTTCATTTCTCTTGAACACAGAAGTTTCCTGTTAAATATTGCTTTGCCCGCAGTCAAAATGGTATAGGCTTAACCCTTGCCTCTTTGAGGATCGAAATGATCTAAATCGACACTGATGCTCTCTTCACTTAGTGAAGCCAGCCTTTTGTATCTTCTTACAAAGAGATGCAGGCTGAAGAAAAGGGTAAGAAAGACTACCTGACACCTAGAAAGAATAGCAAACAGGCTTACAAGTTAAAAATGAGTGGTATCATTGATTGTGCTACCTCATTGTATTATTTTAAAGCTTTAAATTTTCCCTTTTGCTTTGCAAGCTGAAGAATGGCACTAACTTAGGAAAGGACAAAAGGATTTTTATGGCAGATAGAAGCTGTACCCTGAATATTAAGAGCACAAGTGAGATCTGCAGCTAATGTGTGCATAGCAACTTGCTTCCACAGGAGAGACACCGATTTCTCCCCCAGAGAGATTAATCTCCTCATAGATGAGTCATTCGAGCATAAAGAAATGTTCTTTGGACATGGTGCACCAAATGGAAGCCCATACATCAGACAATGATGGTGTATTATATTGAGATGTTTATAGGATTGGGACATGCCAGCTGGGATGTGCAGCTTTAAGGGAATAAAAAAAAATAAAGAAAGGATTTAAGGTGGATCTGCAAAGAAAATCACTCAGCCAACACTGTAAATGAGAGTACATTCACTTCTCACCTTATATGTATTTCCAGAGAAAGAGGGGGAAGCCTGTTCTCATGGAAAATGTTTACTGAGATTGGTATCTCGGCTTTTACAGCTACATGTTCCAACCTCTGTGACAAAATAATAGGATTGCTGCTCCTTGTGAGAGCTATACAACTGGGAGCATGCTCTGGCCAGGCCTCACATCACTGCTGTAACTCGGATCCTTTCTGATATTGTTATGTTAATAACAGTCATACTGACAGTTTTGATAATTCCTGCAAAGGCCGTGAACAACTGCAATCTGCCAAGGTTTCCTGAATGCATGTTTGGAGAGTGGGTTGTTAACAAGTATTCAGAGACATGAGCTGTTAACTTTTAGACTGGAGATGGTAAGAGAAACGGTGCAGGGCGAGTGCTCTCCAGCACCCAGTCCACTACCGGGGTGAGCAATCACACAGCATAAGCCTATGTGTTTGTTATTAAAGCACAATTGACCTGTAAATCCTAACCTACAAATCAATTAAGGTGCATACTGCCCGTTGACCGCCTTTTTTTTTAATTTGACCAAATTCCACTGATCACAGCTTCCCTGCATTGCCAGCCCACGTGTGGAAGAGCACTGGTTAAAGCAGGCTTTCTCTCAAACTAACAAGAGCACTTCAAGTGTGTTTCCTATTTCTGCAAGTAAGTATATAGATGTGCTAAGTAAATTGCTATTAATTATTCTGTGCATAATTAACTTCCTCTGCACTTAGGCAGCACTCTTCCCTATGTAGGCAGACACAAGTCTTGACAGAGTGATGTATTTCACAAAATGTGATACTTAAAGTCTTTCCCAACCCCAGGGAGGGCAATGTACTCTGGAGTTGTGGCTCCATCAGTTCACTCTAGGAAGAGGTAAACAAGTGATGCATGCTTATGTGTCTATAAATAGCACCAGGGAGGTACCCAGAATCACAGGTAACCCCACAAATACACCTGCGCTGTGGGCTGGGAGGGCACAAGTGTAGGACTGGTAGGGGCAGATATAAGAAAATGTTTTTTACACAAAATCACAGACTCCCAGGATAGCTGAGGCCGGCAGGGCCCTCAGGAGACCACCCGTGCCCAAGCAGGGACACCCAGAGCAGGGTGCCCAGCACCACGTCCAGGCGGCTTCTGAAGGGCTCCAAGGAGGAGACCCCACAGCCTCTGGGCAGCCTGTGCCAGGGCTCCGTCACCCGCACAGCACAGAAGGGCTCCTGGTGCTCAGGGGGAGCCTCCTGGGGGCCAGTTTGTGCCCAGGGCCTCCTGTCCTGGCACTGGGCACCACCGGACACAGCCTGGCTCCGTCCTCCCTGCACCCTCCCCTCAGGGATTTACAGACAGTGATGAGGTCCCCTGAGCCTCCTCTTCTCCAGGCTGAATTGTCTCAGTTCTCAGCCTTTCTTCAGCCTCAGTTCTTTCAGCATTTTCATAGCCATCCGCTGGACCCTCTCCGGTAGCTCCATGTCTGTCTTGTACTGGGGAGCCCAGAACTGGATGCTGTACTGCCCATAAGGTCTACTTTATTGTTTATTCTTATTTTCTGTAGTTTGCCCGTGGTCACTTCAATTACTCCTATTTCTACTTTTCTCTGACTACTTTCAAGGTTTTTCTTGTTTGTTTGGTTGGTTGCTCGGTTGTTTTTGTTGTTGTTTTGTGTTTTCTTTTCTCTGAATGCTTTTCCTGTAATATAGAGAAGTATTGCCTAGCTCTCACATAGGAAGCAACTTTAGTCCATATTCACTCTTGCCTTTTGGGTATTTCCTATGGCAAGTTCTCTGTAAGAGGAACTGGCTTAGATTTATGTTCCAACCTTACAAGTGGCATAGCTCTCCCTTTGCACCACTTGAATCTGTTTATATCAAGTGCCGACACAGCTCTTGGGATAAAATAGAGCAGCTGAGGTTTCTGCCCCAGTGCTGCCTGGTGATGTAGCATGAGGTGGGCATACGCCAGTCCCACACGTGGCTGGAATCACTGCTCTGCCCCCTTGCAGACCCTTGCAATTCCTGTTAGAATAGGAACCAGAACAAAAACAGGTAAACCCTCCAGAAAGTTTAATTTTAGTAAAAACAAAGAAACAAACAAACAAAACACGATCACAAAATACTGACCAAACTTTTCCAAGACTATGCCCTTTTCACTTCCTATCATCTTATCTTTAATGGACATGCTCTTTGCTCTTCCATGCAAATAAATAGTATACTGGCAGCTTTTTGCATGCTGTCTGTACTGTTCCAGACTTGAGGCTGTGAGTGTTTACCTTGCAAACTATCATCTTTTCATGTCATAAAAATTTCTAGTGGTAAATAGTGTCTATCAGGCAAGCTTCCTGCTTAGGATATTTAACTCTACTTCATTTCCCTGGCAGGAAATCTGGATTCTAAGCATATTTCAAAGTGTGCTTTAATGGATGGTTGTGAAATATTTTCAATTTTAAATTCCACTTACCTATATCAGGAGAAGTGGTTGTGGTTGTCTTTTTTTTTTTTCAATAAAATATTTCATTTTAAATTCATTCTTGCCTCAGAAACACATTATATTTTTGGTACATGATATACAGTAAGGAGAAATCATGCATATTTTATGTGCAACACATATTGAATTTGTAATATGTGTCTGATAATGACTTTGTACTAATCTCCTATTCCTCTACAGTTGCAATGTAATTTCTGTCCTGAGCTAGACAAAGTCTGCTTTAGTGCTACTTACTTGCTTATACAGTTGTGGAAAACCTATAAATCTGATTGGAGTCTCTGATGAGACTTTTGTACACCAAGGAGAAAAATTATACATCCTGATAAAATAGAATCCAAGACTTGGTTTCTTCTGGATGGTTCTTGTCTTTTAGCAGTCGGAGGCTTTGTTCAGGCTTATGTACTTCTTGTGTTATGTTTTGTTTTAGATATATTAGGAAAAGTTTTTGACTAAACATGGCTTCACTTGGCAGAGCGACTTTTTTAATGATTTCAGCAGACTGAGTTGGAACAAGTGCTCATGCTGCCATAAGGAGAACTAATTATTAGACTTGGGGGTTTATGTATGTATATTTATATATGTATCTGTAAAAACATAAGGGAATAAATGTAATGGATGCCTGATATCCTTTGCAAGTCCTGCATGAAATAAAAGCTTAGCAAGAGCAGGGAGGTAGAACAAGTCTATGAACAGCATCAGGAAAAATGAGACTGAGAGCTAAGAATTATTCATTTTCCCACAAGATGGTTCTGACTTCACGCCAGAAGGTCAGCATCTGATAAAGTATTTTACACTGGTGCCTTTCTGTTTTTTCCACGATCCTTATGAAAATGAACCATGTGGACTTAAGTTGGTAAAGGACAGTCATAGATTTCAATTTCCACATAACTCTGCCAAGAGAGTGGTAGATAGCTAACATTTTCGTTTGTTAAATAGTAGACATAAAGTCTTTGTTAATGCTTTGCAATAAATAGTAGTGTCATTTTTATGGCACATTTTACAGTGTCAAAGGGAATCCTCTTATTTCAAAATGCAACATCAAAACATGATCCTTTAACATCTTCAAAGGGAGAGCCAGTAACTCCTCTCCCCCTTTTCCCTCCCTTCAATTCTCAGCTTTTAGTGAACAAAAGGAAGCCCTACCTAGGAAACACATCTTGTCCCTCATAGAATCCAGCCCAGCTGGACTACGTTCCTGCCATTCAGGGCAGCATGTTGCTATATGCTAGTTTTCTATTACTGAAAGCACACATTTAAACTTTTCCTTCAATCAGAGCCTATGGTCTGGAAAACAGACATAATTTTTACTGGCATCTCCTCCTCCTGAGACTTAGTAAGCTGTTTGGGGACTGGCACAAGCCTGGGACCTCCTCCAAGCCACTTGCTTAGAAAATTGGAGCAAATGTATCCTGAGTGAAGTGATTTCAGAAGAGTCCCCTCCAGGATCCCCTCAGATGCTGGTTTCCATGCCTAGAACTGAAGATTCTCCAGACTAATGCCAGACATTCCCAGGCCACCCAACTGGGGAAGTCAGCAAATTGGTGCAGAATGGGAGGATCTCATGACTGTTACCTAAATATTGCTTCTTGCATTTTAAAGAAGATGAATGATTTTGAATATTATTCTTACCCTGTGTTAGTACAATTCCCGGAACATTAGACTCTGATTTCTGAAAATATTGATGCTGCTCTTCTATTCTTGAATACCATCACCCATTTCTTTGGTTCCTTGGCTCAAACTGATCACCTGCAGTATTCCTGGGCAGTCACCTCTCCTTCTGTGTGACTCTCCTGCAGCTACCTGCACACAAGCATCCTTATCTTTCTAGACATGTAGGTAATTCTTAGGGGAAAAAAGGAATAGTTGGAGAGGACCTGTGTTTTGACTGGCTTTTCAGTGGTTTAATGAGACAGAGATGCTCCTCTCCGTAGACACAGGCAGCAGGAGCAAACTCTTGTACGGATATATCAACACTGGACCTTACCTGGAGAATGAACTAATTTTTTCTGTTTACTTTGTCAGAGCAATCAGCAGATGAAATTGGAGGGAGAACTACCAGATCACCTTAATGATATGCTAACCTGAGGACTGTCATCAGGAAATGGTAAGTGAGACCCTGATCACAGACTAATCCCACAGCTGTGACAGATGTGATGGTGGTTGGCTTTATGCCAGATCTGAGTGGGAACTTCACCCATGTACATGTGTCCTCATGTAGCAACTTCACATTATGTGCAAGCACCAGCTGATGTTCTTTTATTCAGCACAGAGTTGCTGGGTGGGAATTCTAATGTGGGTGTTGCATAGCTCTTACCTGAGAGAAAGTAACTTTTATTTTAGAACTTGAGATCTGGCAGCTGGTGAGCACATGAGCTGTAATGTCATTGTCCGTGTTCTGTTTTCCTTTTTTTTGTTATCCTTCCCCTGCCCCCCCCCCCCCCCCCCCCCCCAATAAACAAACAGGTGTGTGTGCATCACAGATAACAGAGTTTGGTTTCGTACGGATTTGCAACCCTCAGAGCAGTCTCTGGTATCTAATCAAGAGGTGATTTTGGTAACACCTTGTCTGTGTTTTCTGTGTGAACTCAGTGTGAAATCTCAGTGTGAAGAAAAAAAAAAAAAAAAAGGAAAAAGAAAACCTCTTAATGCAGCCTTTCCTGCATTTGGGTATAAACAGTATTAACAGGGTTTCCCTTTCCTACCTGGCCACCTAACTTCTCGGAAGCTGTTGGAACAGAACTTGTGCAAAACCCTTACAACTCTGTCCAATTTGGTTGAAAACAGCCAAACATTTCAGGAGTTACAAGCAAGAAAAAATCCATCCCAACTCTTTGAATACACAAACTTCTTTTCTTTAAAAAATCAGGACAAAAAAAAGGACTTTGGTATCTTGATCCAGCCACCCGATACCAATCATTCAAACAAAGGAACAATAAAAAAATGACCTCAAGAAAAATGCAAATGATTAATAAAATATTTTAAACTTGATTCTTCCTCAGTTTGAAAAGGTGAATTAATGAACACATCAGTCAAACCCCTGAAATCCTGAAACCCTTCAATTTACTCTTATTGTAATTGCATGGCAGAAAAATAGCCTTCACCCAGAGATACCCACTAAAATGTAATTAACCTTTTGTTTGTGGAAGAACTTTCTTGGGGAATTTCAGATGCTTATTTGGAGCTCTCAAGGGGTATTGAATCTTTAACAAAGACATCATTTCTCATCAGTGCTCATTTGTTACTGGAGTTAAATGGGTGTTAAGAAAAGTAAAGAATCCAGAGAATATAGCTGAAATAATCTGTTTTCTGAGTTGCACAGATTTCTTTATTCTCCCAGGATGTAACTATTTGACTACTTCTGCAGTTAATACACTGTCCTCCAGGGTAGACACAACTTGGACTTTTAGCGTTAAGTTCCTTTAAAACAGGCAGAAAACTCTCCTTTGATTTGTTAACGATGTTTTGTCTTAGGAAATTTTCAAGGCTTTCATAATTATGTACTCAAGTGCATAGAAACAATGTCCTTATTGCCTTCTCTTCAGTTGACTTCTAAAATTCTTTAGCTCCAAAAATCCATACAGCCTTAACTGTGACCCATTTCATGTATCTGAGAACAAAGGCAAGTTCCGAGACAATCCTATGGAACTACAAAACAAATCCTTGGAGGAACAAGCATTTGCGAAGTACCTATGAAGTACCTTTGTAGACTTGTTAGCTAACATGAGTTACATGAAAATCAATTAACTTGGGTTAAGAACTCTAATATTGATGAATCTGAAAGAAATCCAGGGGAGATAAACCAGCTATAGTCTCCACTCTATTAGAACCATATTGCATTCATTAGATGACAAATGTTCTCCTGCATACTAATGTAATTTGATTTTAGCTATGGGATGGATAAAATGGTGGTAGCGTCTTGTACATATCTTTATAAAGACCTCTACATGTGAAAATAGGATACATGTTAATAGCTCTAGTTTACAATTAGTAGCTGAATATCTTGAGGACTCATCACAGAGATGCTTTGAAAAACATACAGGAGGCCTAGGCCAAAGATCTGAAAGCAATTCTTGTTTGTTAATGTAGTAATAACAATACATATCAGGACAGATTTTAATAGAATACTTTGGGGTTATATTTATAAAGGGGAAATATTTGGATTCTATTGGAGTTACAGCATCACATCATGCATTATCAGATTACCTTTCATTATGACCCAATATTAAATAGTATACTTCTCCTTCTTTAATGTAGTAGCATAAATACTCATGTTTCTGGAATTAAGCTCTGACATTGGTATCTTCTAGGACAAAAAAAAAAAAACAATCATTTTTTTATGGTCACCCACATCAGCTGACCAACCAAGAGCATGGAATCATAGAATCACAGAATGGTTTGGATTGGAAGGGACATTAAAGTTCATTTAATTCCAACACCACTGCCATGGGCAGGGACACCTCCCACCAGACCAGGTTGCCCAAAGCCCCATCCAGCCTGGCCTTGAGCACTTCCAGCGATGGGGCATCCACAGCTTCTCTGAGCAACCTGTGGCTGTTCCTCACAAGCCTAAGAGTAAAGAACATCCTCCTAATATCCAATCTAAATCTACCCTTTTTTAGTTTAAAACCATTCACCATTGTCCTATCACTACAGTCCCTGACAGAGTCCCTCTCCAGCTTTCCTGTAGTCCCCCCTTTAGGTACTGGAAGGCCGCTACAAGGTCTCCTCAGAGCCTTCTCTTCTCCAGGCTGAGCAACCGCAACACCCTCAGCCCGTCTTTGTAGGACAGGCGTTCTAGCCCTTTGATCATCTTCATGGCCCTCTTTTGGACTCATTCTAATAGGTCCATGTCCTTCTTGCGCTGGGGGCCCTGGAACTGAAAGCAGCATTCCAGGTGGGTTATCACGAGGGCAGAACAGAGGGAGAGAATCACCTCCCTCGTCCTGCTGACCACACTTCTTTTGATGCAGCCCAGGATACAGTTGGCTTTCTGGGCTACAAGTGCACATTGCCAGCTCACGTTGAGCTTCTCATCAACCAGCCTTCCCAGGTTCTTCTCCTCAGGGCTGCTCTCAAGCCATTCTCTGCCCAGCCTGTACTTGTGCTTGGGATTGCCCTGGCCCAGGTGCAGGACCTTTCACTTGGTCTTGTTGAACATCATGAGGTTAGCACAGGCCCACCTCTCAAGACTGCCCAGGTCCTTCTGGATGCCATCCCCTCCCTCCAGTGTGCCAACTGTATTGCACAACTTGGTGTCATCGGCGAACTTGCTGAGGGTGCACTCAATTTCACTGCCCATGTTACCAGCAAAGATATCAAACAGTGCCAGTCCCAATACCAACCCCTGAGGAACACCATTTATTACTGAGCTCCACTTAGACATTGAGTCATTGACCACGACTCTTTGAGTGCAACCAGCAAGCCAATCCAACATTATATAGATGTATAGAATAAGGGATCATGTATTGTAAAGACAGCCAGGAGTTAAACTCATACTCCTTCCCTGGTGCAAGAAGAGAGCCCATGGAGAACTGTGCTTCATTCTATTTCTACAAGAACACCTGGGGTGGGACAATGGCAATCACTGAGCTTTAGCAAGAACCCCAGCCTTGACCCTGCCTAACTGATTACTGGAAAAGCTTGGCTTTGTATAAGGTTGCACATGCAGGATATGATAAAGGTGCAGAAGCGGGGTCAATTGTGGGTGACCCAGCTCAACACTTCAGTTTAGCCCACATGTACCCATTTCCACTGCTTTCTCATTTTGGGGTGGCAAGATCAACCCACCCTCATGCATTCAGTTTTGTGATTACTAGTTATATCCATACCTTGGTTTTGCATTGCTTGGACTGGAGTGACATTTGACCTTGGCTGTTAGGAGGAACACTGCTAGCGATAATTTAGGATCTAATCTTGCAAAATTTCTGCTCAAATGAATGAGGGCTAATTCTACAGGTTCTTTTACAGGATTGGTTCTCTATGATACAGCAACGTAAAAAATACACTCATCTCCAGAGTTTAATCATTTCCCAGAGGCCTGAAAAACTATATCTTGCAATTCATTTTAACTCATTGGCATGCTGCATTATCTAAGCAATAGCCTCAAATGCATGTCCTGGAGGTGATAGCTAAAATACATTTGGTAGAACAAGGGTGTCCTGTGGAGCAGAGCAGCTTTGGGTGGCAAGGGCAACACCTACCATAGGGAAGTTATATTTTCTTAAATCTCTGCAAAAGCTTACATAGCTCTTTATAATGCAGTCCTTGTATACTGTTTTATGCATTCCTAAATGCACCAGGCCCCTTCTCTGCTCACACAGATCTCCCATTTTTGAAACAAGGTCTGTAAGGTATGAATAAGCTGGAACTGGGTTGTTTTCATTTGCAGCTCCAGGTTTCATACCAGAGCTTCAGGGGATTAGCAAGGTGCCAGGGTTATATGGATAACAAACTCTTGCATTACTGGTTTCATTTTCCAGTTTTAAGAGAGGAGATTTCTTTTTTATTCTTTTTCTTTTCTTTTTCTTTTCTTTTTCTTTTCTTTATTCTTCTTCTTCTTTTCTTTTTTTTTCATTTTTCTTTTTCTTCTTTTTCTCTTTCTTTTCCTTCTTTTTTTTCCTTTTTTTCCTTTTCCTTTTCCTTTTCCTTTTCCTTTTCCTTTTCCTTTTCCTTTTCCTTTTCCTTTTCCTTTTCCATGGTTCTGTTAAAGGTCTTCAAGTAGTGCATTGTTCTGTTTATTTTTAACTAATGAAATCCCTTCTGATCAAAATAAAACTAGTTATCATCAGTAGGTTATCAGTATGGTTGTATTAGTAGTCAAACCCCATTCTCCTTTACAATGATGGAAATCCAGTTTGCTTTGCTGAAAACAAGGTTCAGCCTAATGTAAAGAGAGTAGAGTATGATTTTGAGAAAATTTTCCTTTAAAGCACAGCATAATTCATATGAGCATCTTCCACCTCCTATGATAGCATTTATATGTCATTCAGTTTCCTGCTTCTCCTTCATCAATTTGCTGTACTTGGTGTAACAATAAACAGCTGAATATATCTGTCTTTGAATGGATTCATCTCTTCAGGCTGTTTACAGATGAGACGTTTTTCTCCCATCCAAAGCTTTGGAAGGCTAGACTTTTATTCTACACTTACTTTTTAGGGTCACTCTGTAGCCATTTGACAGAGGCTGGTAAGGAGTTTCTCTGGGATGGTGTATTGTCCTCATTCTGGACAATGTGGCAAGTCCAAGCAAGCATTTTAAACTACTTGCTAATTTTACATGTCTGAAATTAAGAGTGATGACTAAGTCACCTTTAAGTGACTGAACTGCTCCTAAGCCACTGATTCAACCCAACATAGCATTTTCTTTCTTTCCTTTTTTTTTTTTTTCTCAGTAAACAAGCAGAATTCAGCCCGGCATTACAATTAGCTGCTCTTTTATTCAATGTCTCCTTTTCCCCAGGCACGCAAAGTTGTTTGCATGTGCTATGGAGAGAAAGGTTTAATAAATCACACAAAAGCACTGTTTTCTGCTTCATATTTTTCAAATAAACTCTGCAGAAAACCTGGGCAAACAAGGCTTTTTTTTTTTTTTTTTTTCCTGAATCAGGTCCTTGTTTATAAGAAAATGAAATGGTCCCCCCAGATTACTGATGAATAATAAATCGCGTTACTTGCTCTAGGTGTATGACCTTGCAACATTCATTTCTGTTAGCTGTTTATGTCTTATTTTATTCTGGTTTGTTACTTGCCTGTGGAGAGGCTTTTCTTACATTTTATTTATTTTGAAAGAAACGGTGTTTGTGTGCACACTTAATAAAAATTTGCTGTCATTCTACCCAATATACAGTAAGATTTTACTAAGACAAAATAGGTCAGAATCTCTTTTCTTGATATGGCAATTAACATCTAGATTAGCATGTTGTATTTTTAACCTTCAGAATTTTCTTCATACAAAAGTAAATCTTAAGTTTTGTCATACCTTATAATTGCTCTGACAAAAACATTCACAGTGACATGAGTGGTGGCTTTGGCTACCAAGACAGATTTTCATAATAATGAGTTTTTTCCTGTAGGGGGCTGTGAACTGCTAATTAGCATCTATGACCCAATATTCTCAGCAAATAAGAGTAATAGCAGTAATTTCTAGCTTTATGCAGGGTGCAAGTCTAATATTACCAGCACTTCTGTTTCATTTGTAATTAACTGCAAGCAATTATTATAGAGTCAAGGAAGTATATCCTAATGCTCGTAGGTAATAAAAAAAATTGAAATGATGTTTGTAAAACTCATATGTTTCATGCTGGGTGCACTGATTTCTTTTAGAGAACTGTGATTATGTGCCTATCAATTAAAAATTCTTGAATGTTTCTTTACATTGATATGCTTTTGAATGTTGATGTATAAGTATCTCATCCTCAGTTTCTCTTCCTTTTTTGAAATGATATCCTTGAAATTTCAATTAATATTTTGACTGCAAGACCATAGTGAATACTTAATCTGGCTACTCAATCTCAACATAAGATTTAGATGGTACTGCAAGAAATTGTTTACACTTGATTTTATGAGTTCTGTAGCTTAGACCTATTAGAACTGTGAGCCACAAGGCCTGTGACAGTGTTTGCGTAGCATCACTGACTTTCCTAAACAAAGATTAAACCTGACGTTTCTTTTAGTCAGTAAAATAAGGATTTCATCAAATTGACTTAATTTTCACTGATTTTATTCTTTTTTTTTTTTTTTTTTTTGACATTGGGAGCAGCTATGAAATAGCAGCTAAAGGTGGTAATTTCGTAGTCACTGGAATGGTACTGTGCCTTGTCTTTGCTTTGAATATCTTAGCATAACAGGCCTGGGCTGTTTACTCAGAAAACAGATTTTGCTTGAATGCCAGGCTTTGTGTGAAGGTGTATATATAATTTTTTCCCTAGTTTTGACAAAGTTTCAGATGTTGTCGCATCTTCTACATTTGCAAAATGCATTTATCTTTTAGGATCTATGATGTTTAAATGATTTTAAACATATGTGGATATAGAATTTTCCTGGACCATAAAAACCATAGTCCTGATTCTAAGGGGCTTGGCATGGCCTCGGCTATGATTCAGTTCAATGAAGTTTGTTCAAAATTTCTCAGGACTGTCATTCAAGAGATCTGGA
The DNA here is from genome assembly GCF_040182565.1 of Anser cygnoides. Classification (NCBI taxonomy): domain Eukaryota; kingdom Metazoa; phylum Chordata; class Aves; order Anseriformes; family Anatidae; genus Anser; species Anser cygnoides. The sequence goes on along the minus strand of NC_089874.1, from coordinate 138,159,979 downwards.
AGGCAATGAGCTGATATCTTTACAGAAGTCATGGACTGTGAAAAAAGTCATAGGCTTAATAAACAGCTTTTGATCACACATAGAATGTCATAATAACTCATTTGTGCAGCTGGTTGAAAATGAGACTGAAGGGGGTGAATGAAAAAAATGATTTTTTTCTTCATGTAAGTTGTTTCTTTTTTCAAGTCTCCCACTAACCACTGTCAGTATTGCACATACCATAAACTACCTCTTAATTAATCCATCCAAATGCACTTATCTGAACATAAATGAGAATTTGTCCAAAGTTCATCCTGCCAGCCATCAACAGTATCTCTAACAGACTCTGTTTCTTTTAATCATTGAATCAGTTTAGACCAGATTCATCAAACAGACTAATTTATTTGGTCAACATGTCAGTCTGAAAATATGACATAATATATTGATTGCATAACAACCCATGCTGCCATCCATCTATCCAGCAGCCTAGCTCCAAAGAGCAGTTTCACAGCTTCCTGTGATATACATTTAAATAACTCCTTGTACTTTGTATCACAGATTTTCTTATTGGCTATTGTCTTCAGTCATGTGCCTATTATTCATTTCTAATTGAGTAATTAATTTGGCCTTACTCATAAAATTAGCAAAAGTTTGCCATTGATGTTTTTACCTGGTACTACTATATTTTGACTTTTCAAGCCATGCACCTTTACCATACAGTAACAGACATGTCTTTTTGAAATCACCAGCTGACAAACAGAGCAATTATCATGGATTACGTGCAACTGATGCAACTAGGTAAAGCAACTACACCTATCCAGGCAGAATTTGCCTGTGCCTATTTTGGTTGATGCTCATACCTTTAAAGATACATCATACATTGTCTCATCACCAGTCTGCATAATGTTATCAGCACCCTTAGAAAACATTTGCAATGGTCTACATCTGCAGAATAGGCAGTATCCTTCTTGAAGAAAAGGTCTGGGATTAGAGAAATTAAGAGAGATCAAGTCTAGTCCAGTATTATAACCTGTGAATATGAGAGGTTCACATTAGAATATAGCATCTTCTTATGTAACTATAATATACTTGAATATCTTTGTTTTGTTGCCATATATTTGAAAATGCCATCACAAAGTTCAATCAATGTTTGGCAAGTTTCATGGGAACTGTTTCTTGACCCTAATGTACTTAATATTTTTATTTATGACCTGGAAACAAATATTAACTCTTCAGTGCTGAAACTGCTAGGTTGCCAAATGATTGGGAAAAGAAGTAAGCAGTCAAGAATACTCTTGACATTGCATGATATTTGGCTTCAAAAAAACATAAGCATGTTAGAGCAATCAAATGTAAGACCCTATACCTAAGAACAAAACAAGCAGCCAGTAGTTCCATGACAGTGAACTCTGGCATGGAAGGTGTTTCTTTGAGGAAGAATATGAGGATAAGAAAAGATCACAGTATGAAATCAGTCTAGATGTCAATATGCAATGCTGTTGCAAGAAAGAAAAGGAATTTGTGGATCTGTAAGAAAATTGTTAAACTATTTCAGCATATATTTTCATTTAAATCCAAGTAAATTTAAGGAAGTCCTATAATGTGCCAAGCACATAAAAAAAGGCTGGGCAGAGAATGGATTGAGTACAGCCCTGAGGAGAAGAACCCGGGAAGGCTGGTTGATGAGAAGCTCAACGTGAGCTGGCAATGTGCACTTGCAGCCCAGAAAGCCAACTGTATCCTGGGCTGCATCAAAAGAAGTGTGGTCAGCAGGACGAGGGAGGTGATCGTCCAACTCCGCTCTGCTGTTGTGAGACCTCACCTGGAGCGCTGCGTTCAGCTCCAGGGCCCCCAACACAAGAAGGACATGGACCTACTAGAATGAGTCCAAAAGAGGGCCATGAAGATGATCAAAGGGCTAGAACGCCTGTCCTATGAAGACAGGCTGAGGGAGTTGGGGTTGTTTGGCCTGGAGAAGAGAAGGCTCTGAGGAGACCTTATAGCAGCCTTCCAGTACCTAAAGGAGGCCTACAGAAAAGCTGGAGAGGGACTCTTTATCAGGGACTGTAGTGATAGGACAATGGTGAATGGTTTTAAACTAAAAAAGGGTAGATTTAGATCGGATATTGGGAGGATGTTCTTTACTTTGAGGCTGGTGAGGAACAGCCACAGGTTGCTCAGAGAAGCTGTGGATGCCCCATCGCTGGAAGTGCTCAAGGCCAGGCTGGATGGGGCTTTAAGTAACCTGGTCTGGTGGGAAGTGTCCCTGCCCATGGAAGTGGTATTGGAAATAGATTATCCCTTAAAGGGTCCCTTAACTTAAACCATTCTTTGATTCTATGATTCTATGATTTACCTATTCATAAAGTCACAAAATATCATAGAATATCATGAGTTGAAAGGGACCTACCAAGATCATCAAATCCAACCTCTGGCTCCACACAGAACCACCCAAAAAACAGACCACATGTCTGGGTGTGTTGTCCAAATGCTTCTTGAACTCTGTCAGACTCAGTGCCATGACCACTTCCTGGGGCGCCTGTCCCAGTGCCCGACCACCCTCTGGGTGCAGAACCTTTCCCTAACCCCCAGCCTGACCCTCCCCTGTCCCAGCTCCATGCCGTTCCCTCGGGTCCTGTCGCTGTCCCCAGAGAGCAGAGCTCAGCACCTGCCCCTCCGCTCCCCTCGTGAGGGAGCTGCAGGCCGCCATGAGGCCTCCCCTCGGCCTGCTCTGCTCTGGGCTGAACAAACCAAGGGACCACACTGATCATACATCTTGCCCTCTAGACCCTTCACTATCTTTGTTGCCCTCCATTGGGCCCTCCTATTAGCCCACTCTCTAATAGTTTTATGTCCTTCTGATATTGTGGCACCCAAAACTGCACACAGTGCTTGAGGTAAGGTGCTGGGCCTGAGGCTCTCCAGGGTGCGGTCAGCCTTTTGGGCTGCCTGAGCACGCTGCTGGCTCATGTTCAACTTGCCATCTCTGCAGTCCAAAAGGATTTATAATATGTGAACTAACTGGGAAGTTTTTGTCATTCTTGATAAGAAATCACAAGGATAATGTGACATAAAACATGTAAAAATAGACAGAACTATTAGCATCTGGGGTAAGTAATAAAGAAGCTAGGAAGAGATGCGAGCTCATGAAAAAGATTAGGAAACCAACCTCCCACAAATTTTAGGAGAAAAAGATCACACTAAAAAAAAAAAAAAAAAAAGCCCAAGTTTTAATACACCTTCTGTGAACATCCAGGAATTAAAAGGAAATTTTAATATGACTCTTTGTCTTAGAGTCTGGTTTATCTTAGAGGTAAACCTTAAAGTAAGTTTTAAATGATATAATCATGACTATATTTGATTCTTCAAAATATTATCTCACAAGTATTTCAGATTAGGGATCTTTAGAACAGTGGTGAGCTATTAAGTTGTTAAATTATGCATAGATTTGTACATTATGGGCCTTATTTATTGAGGTCCTTACTTCTGTTTTAACTAAACTAAGCTATATTATACCCACTGTATATAGGGATGATCATACTTATTTCAAAGTTATTTCTCTAGAATAAAACATGCAAGTCCCTTCAGAGTGGAGAGATGTATATCTGTATAAAGGCTCTGGAAAATTAGGTGTGCAGTCCTGGTCATTTGCTTTAGCTGAAAGAAAAAGGACCTCTGCAGGGAGATTCATCCCATTCATATGAGATGGGTTGGGGTATAAGGTGATCTGGCTTCTGATTGTCTTTTTTTTTCTGTCTATTAAGGACAAAGACACCCTAGACAATTAAACTAAATTAGTGTCTTAACATTTAGGTGAGTAAGATGAAGTAAGATAGCTCCCTTCCTAAATGTCTGCTCACATCTGATTCAGTTTTTGTTTGTAGGAGGAAAATACTCATTCTTTCCATTTTCATTATTTTAAAACTTCACCCATTTTCTGATGTAGATAAAATACATGGTTAACCCCATTAGTGTGTAGCACAGCTACATCTCTAATCCAAAGTATTCTTGTCAGTGTATTCTTATTCATTTTGTACTTACTTTCTAAGTGCACTTAATCATGTTTCCATGTGCTAAGTTACATCAGAAAATATTATTTAGCTTCAGTGAAAAATTCAGTACTGCTGATACCTTCCATTATCCCAAAATTTCTGTCAGAGGGGAAACCCATTTTTCCGCATTTTTAAGCCCTCCCAGGAAACTGGTATCTAAATCTGTAGCAAGATCTGTGCAAATGAAAAGGCAGAATATAAATACAGTTATTTATAAATAGCACTCAGAAAAGTCCATAAAAGTGATGTAGCAGTGGTGTATTCAGTAGAATGCATTTATTGTTAGCTATACTTTGCCTAAGAAAATCTAAGTGGTTGCAGTGGTATTTTTAATGGTAGCTGGTTTATCCCCTTATGTATACAGAACCACTTGGAATCATCGAGAGGCAGAAATCACATTATACTCACCACACCCAAGTAGATGACCAAAAAGCAATAGCAATCATGAACCTGAAAGAAAATTTGTATGGCTTTTTTTTCTTCTACCACATGAAAATGGGGGAAAGGAAGGCTCCATTATACTGTACAAATATAAGGAAATAAAATTAAAGCCCACATTATTAAAAGCAAGACATATCCTGGGAATACAGTTATTTGGATTAAAAAGGATGTCTTTCAGAAAAAGTAAGCATCCACAAAGACCTTCTCTGCTGTAGGGTAGGATGAGCAGTCCTGCATTCTATTTGCGCTGTCACACTTCTCCAGGAAGAAAGCATCCCTCTCCTTTCATATTCGCCAGTGTAAATCATAAATGTGTCTAGTGCAATGAGGTGAAAGCATAAGTCCTATGACCTGGATGGAATTGACATCTCCCTGTTTTATGCCTACAGGTGTCTTGGATGAAACAGTCATAAGTCAGAGCATGTCTTCGTGTCATCAACATACAACTTTACAGGATTTTGCAAAGTAGACTTTCAAGCAATAATTTAAAATGGAATCTGATGGTTATCCTTCTATTTGCCCCACCATTCTTGCTTGCATTTATCAATAATGGTGATTATATTTCTTAGAAACCATTATTCTTCCTGGACATGTCTTCTTCTATTACTTCAGCAGAATTAATTTCCATTTCATCTTCCTCCCCCTGTGGCCTTTTCCATCACCTTTACAGGCATTCCTTGTGATTTTATAACTTCCTTTATTGTACCTATGCTTTCTTGCACCATTTCTTCTTTGGAAAACCTAACTCACCTTCCATGTTGCCTGTATCCTGATATTTGTAGGCTTGATTTTGACTTTTGGCCTTTTGTATGGAATTTCTTGGGGTTCCATGTAAGGAGGGACAGATACAGGGAGGGAGGCATTAAAACAAGACTCTTCTCTGTTGCATTAAATGCTAATCATGTGTATAATTTCCTTAATCTATTAAAGTGAAATGACTAACAAATTATATATACTAAAGGTCTATGGACTTCAAAAAAGTAACACTCTGTAAAGTGACTGTGAGAGAATATTTCTCTCCATGAGAAATGCTGAGATATTTCCACCTAAGTAGAAAAAGATTACCCAGAGGGAGGAGTTATACTGAAATGCTGACAACTAAGGAAACTGCATATTCTACACTTGTCCTTTGCAAGAGTAATTTCTGGTAATGCCTTTATTTGTTTTCTCTGCAGTCTCTAAGATTGCCTCCACATTATGACAATGCTTTCTTGGATTCCCCCATTTTGCGTAAGCCAGCCTCTTTCTGCAGCAAAGCACATGGTACATACATAAATCCTGAGGTCTAGTACTTGAATTTACTTGTGCTTACTCATGTACTTAGTATCTTATACATACTTCCATTGATTTCAGTGGAGCAATACATACAGGCCTCCATCCTATATTGCAACTTGCTAAGGTATCTCCATTTCCTTTGAAATCCTACCCTTTCCAAGAATGAGTTCAAATAAGGGTAGCACTCAAGCAATACTGAAGGAGCAGCCAGGATAGTTACTGAAAACCATATTTCTGTTCCTAGAGTCAGGCTGATCTCAGTAAAATAGCACCTTGTACTGTCTTTAAGCGGCATGAGTATGGATGTTTGTGAATAAGAAAAGTACACTCCATTAGTGTGATCCAATTCCCATAATAGATAATGGGTTGCTCTCCTTTGACTTTAATGGGAAATAAGATCAGCGTGTCAGTGCTATGAAAAAAAAAAAAAAGGTTTTGTTAAAAAAATATTCATTTTGAAGAGTTACACAGTAGGGAAGAAACATTCTCTGCAGTCTGAAAATGTCTTCTGCAAACATAGTTATCTTGCTCTTTAGCTTCATAACAACAGAGCTAATCAGGGTTTCTGCTTAATTTGAAATACATATTCACTTTCCAGATGACGCAGGAAAGAAGAGTGCATTTATAGTGCTTTTGGCAGGCTTGTAGGGATTCCTTTGAGTGGATAAGGACCTGCTTTTCTTCCAGGTAATTTGGACCATCTCCACTCATTTGATTTTCACTATCACCAAAAAGCGATCCACGTAGGAGTTCCATAAAGCTGCAAATTGCAGTTGAGTTCAAATCCTTAAAGACATTTCAAGTGCACATTGTAACAGAGACTCATAGTAATCAAGTTGCAGAAAGACTCTTATAACAGCCATCTCTCTCTTTCTGAATTGCTGGGGAGCAGGCAGATGTGGAAATTATGAGTAATGTAATTGATGATCTTAAGGCTTTTAAATACCCAAGCTCTCAACAATCAAGATCTATTTGAGTTCAGAATCTAATAAGTAGTAAATACAATAGGTTTCAGTAGGATGTTTTATCAGGTTCTCTGCAGTGCTTCCCCCCCAACCACCCCTCGCTTTTATGGGCAACATTACCATCTAATCAGCAGACAAGTTGGAAAATTTTATTGTGACACATAATCCTTTTTAGTTCATCATATTTCTCTTTCTTTCATATGCAGTTATGGTGAGTTTGCTTATAAGGCACGTGTTTTCAGAGATTTTGTCCTCATTTTTTTTTAAACAGATGAGAAAGAGAATCCTGTTATTCCAGGTTGTTTATTGACAACTTACTTAAACGTACCAAGAAAGAAAAGTGCTTGTACCAAACTCCCAAAATACCAATAGAGTGAATTAATGTCCTACAGATTTCCAAGATGCCTTAATTTATAAAAACTCTTTAGTAATGATGACGGCTCCAAGATATATTCTGGATGTACTCAATATGTTCTAGAAGTATTATTTCAACTCAATGGAAAAGTTGCGTATAGTGAGGAGTTAATTTCAGTTCTTCATCTGTTTTCCTTTAATCCACAGACCAGACTGAATGAATCCAAAATTCTACATTATGTTTCAGCTAAAAAAAATAAGAAAACATTTGTCAGTGAATAACCCAATTCATGCTATTACCATAGGTACAGAGCCTAACACCCTTGCTTACGTGTTAATTTATCCACACACAAAAAAATCATGTTAGTGTGAGGTGAGTAAAAAATATTTGCACCACTGGAAAAACTGCTAAATCACATTTCTCCAGATTCTCTGAAAAGCAAAATATGTTGCAGCTCTGCCTTTGGTATTTCCTAGTTTGGTAGAATGAAAACAGAAGGCTTTTTTTTTTTTTTTTTTTCTCCAAGTAAGAATATATTTTCACTGCAAAAAGGGAACTTTTCATTCAGAATGAGAGAGTGAGGAAATTTATATAGACATTAGAAAGTATAATTTGTTCAAAAGGGGCATTTCTTATTATTTTTACCACAGGGATTAAAAATAACCCATTTTCTCTTAGTTATAAAATCAGAATATTTGCTACTAACTGAGGTTTTTACAAGTGTCCCTGCCTTCTTGAAAAAAGGAGTGATCTTTTGGGGTATGTCTTTACTGCAGTTCATTTCCTGCCAAATGGTGAACCAAGTTTATGGGACAGGCATAAGTCTGTGACCAAAAGAACAGGTACTTAGGTCAGCTGGAACTGGAGGTAAAACCTGAAGTTCTGCTTTCGCTGAGGTTGGTACACCACTCAGTAATGAGGCACAAACTAATGAGCACTCTTAGACACTGATAGTCTTCCAGTGCCAATACTTGGCTCATCTTACTGCAGACAAAGAACTATGGCATATGTGCCCTGGAAGTGCTAACAACATGAACAGTACCTGTTAGGACACAATAACTTGGATATGCTTTTGCAATATGCTCCTAGCTGTCCTAATGCTACGAAGAAGGTATCACTCTTGAAAGAAATACTTATGGTCTTGCTTGGATGAGCCCCATTGGCATAGTGCAATGCAATCAATAAAATACAGGTCCTCACGCCCAGCTCCAGCAATTTGCAGGTGGACAGCTGACCTACATAAGCTGCTCCAAAGCACCACTGCATCTCTCTACTGTTATACAGCCATTTAAGCATACCCTGAAAAAAATTGGAAAAAAATAAAAGGAAAAATTTAGGCTTCTTTACATTCAAAATTTAATAGCTGTTAATGTTTCTTGGAAAAGCATCTGAAGTCCAGAAGAGAGAAAATTCAGGGTGGTGGTCCTTGCTCAAAACTTGGGTTCAGCTGCCTTAATATACAGCTATGGGGAATGGGGGATGGCGGGACAACACATTATCTCCACTTACATGTGTTTGCAGGGCCAGAGAGGACACAATTTTGTTCTTCAACCACCCTTCTTTACAGGATTAAAGAAAACCATTCAGTCAATGCCATTCTGATTCCATCACTTTTTCTGATGAATCAGCAATCTTTTGTTGAAAAAAAACTGCTCTGTTGTAACACTTCCAACCCATTCTACTATCAGTTGCAAAATTACGGCTATTGCTCTAAATGGTTTATGTTGGAAATAATCAGGAGAGTCAGGCCAAATTGAATATGCTTTGTATTAGGGAAAGCATTCTGTATCATTTTAAGTCTCCCAGAGTACATACAATTTTTCTAAGTTCTCTCGTTCTGAATATTAGCCCTGCAATTTAGGCCCGTGTTTGAAGCCTGGCAGATTGGGAAGTATGATACTAATGCATGCATTGATTATGAATGCCCGGGTTAAATGAACAATTATTAACTGGTGAATGAGATAGTTAAAGAACGTCTTAGTTTACTGTTACTGTATTTCCCAGTGACAAGACTGAAAGCAAGCTAAAAATCTTTTTGGATGCAAGATTGTTTTTCCATGGATGAGGGATTACAGATTGGCTTTTTAACTTCAGCTTTTCCAAATAGTTTTTCAGTTATTTAATTTACTCTACATGGAGTCTATTGATTATTCAAGTTGGCAGTCAATTTTATAGGGCACCCCGCTGTTTCTTTGCTTAATGTAGTCAATGATTGTAATTGCTTGATCAGTGCAGCCCATGAAATAGGTTTTGTGTCTTTTTTACAATGCATTGATGGCTTTATCTGATGCAGTCTTGGCAGGGTCTAGGTTTTACAGCACTATCCTGAACTCCCAGAGGTCTCTAGATTAATGGCTATGGCTTTCTGTTGGAGCTGCTGATACTGCTCTCCAGAATGTATTCACACATCTGGCATGCCACACTTGGCAGTTGTGCCAGCTTTTTGTTGCGCAGTTACAGAATATCTCACCAGTGCCTAGTTAACTGTTTTCACTAAGGGAATGAGATAAAAAGCCATCCACAGAGTTGTTGGCACGCGCTCTGTGTCATTGTAATCACAAATTTTTAATTTTTCTATTACACTTTTTATACGGCCAATTAATGTTTAGAAACAACAAAATACACATGATATTTGTTGTATGAACTCTGATTTGATTCTGCAAAAGATTCCAAGCTTATTGTGATTTTGTGATTTCCCGTAAATGTCCCATTAACGCTTTCTTTCCAAGAAAAAAAAAAAAAAGGAAAAAGCTTTACACTGTATTGTCAGTAAATAAATGGATTAAAATTGCATCTCTCCAGCTTGAATTTTTTTATGAGCAGGGAGAAAGGAAATGTGGGTGGAAGAGCAGCAAGAGGAAACTCGTGACCTTGTTATGACTGAAGTAATTCTTTTGTCTTCTATTGGTTCATGTTAAATTACTTAAGCTTCATTTAGCTCTGCTTGAAAATCAGTGTTTCATATTTGGTAGAATTTGAATCATATTATTAGACATGTAAAATGTAGTCCTAATAAGCAGGCCAAGAAAATGTAATGAAATATGCAACACAGGTGCATAAATCCATGGACAATATAATTATATAGCACACATACACCGTTTACAGTGCCTTAGGTGACATCCTGCCAAAAATGTAAAAGTGTGATAGATTTTGGACCAGCTGTGGTATGAACTGATTTCCTCAGCTGAGTTTGACATAGAAGCTGGACATGTGCGACTCCTATATTAATTCTTTTCTCTCCAGGTAGTAAACTGTAAATGCATAATGCAAGTTTGTGTAGTAAAGGTCTACTGAGAAGACATCTGGAATTCCATATTTAAAATTCCAAGTCTGTCTTTCCACTGAAATTTTGGTTATGTTGGACAATAACACAGGAATCATATATATCGATATGCAATATTAATAACCCACAAACCCATGTGTTAACAATAAATAGCCTTAATAAAATCTGTCACAATGAAAAATAATGAGAATAACATGGCAAACATGTTCAGTGTTATGGTCATTGTCTTGACATCACTGCTGGAATATTTTATGATTTCTGCGGATTTTAAAGCAGTGAAATCCAGTCACGTTCTACAGGCCCTTCCCCAAAACTTTTAAGCATGTAAGTAACTGCTCATGTGAACTGTTTCCCTGAATTTGTTTGTCCCTGTGTTATCAGTGTCAAGGCTTTAAACAGATGGTTCCTCTCCTTCTAATATTACAACTACTTTGCATGTTCTTTTTCATTATGAAAAACTGTGATACTTTTAATTCAATAATATCTTGAATCCTTGGCTTGAAGGACTAAGGATCTACAATATGGAAAATATAAACAACTCCCAGGAGGGAAGAACCAAATGGTAGCATCGAAAATGTTACTAGTGGACTATCAAAGTAGCTGTACAATTGCCCTTCAGACACAGAAAAAGATGCCATCACCCCTTCCATGTTTCCAGAATTTCTGAGAATTTGTGTTGCCTTAAAATGTAAAAAGCCACATATAGAAATTCACATTGAACTTCAGCCTTTTTCTGTACGTTGTTAAGTTATGGGTTTTGTGGTTAAAAATGATGATGCTTTATCTCTGGTGGAACAGTAAATAATAGTAGCATAATTATTTAAGAAAGGGCAAGCCAGTTAAGAGGAATCTGAGAAATATAGATGGTAAATAATAATAATAATAGGAAAAGTAAAACACTGTAAACTCATATATGTTCTGTACCTTTCAGAGTATTACATTCTGCCTTTTCCTTTCCATATCTGTTTTTCCACTAAAATGGAAAGGTGAAGAGAAAGCAGGGTAACAAATGCTGATATACAAAAACAGATTTAAACAGATAGTTGAAAATTTTCTGCACCTTTTTTTCCCCTCAAAATCTAGTTGCAATACACTCAGTCACTTTTCCTATTTCAACTAAATAGCAACTGCTATACATATGGCTAGGCACTTCTCTGGCTAACTCAAGATAACCCTCTGTGAAAATCACTAACTATTGCAAACTTAACTGTTTTATGTTCACTCAGGAAATGACCAGTCTTTTCCTGAAGTAATCAGTATCCACAGTGTGATGAAAATCAAAACTGTATTAATATTGTAGGGTCTTACACAAGACATCTGTGGATTTGGATACTGGGGTCTGTCCTTCCCCATAAACACAATGGACATTTTGCTATAGCTTTTAGTGGAGAGAGAACTTCATGTATATTTCCTTACTGCATATAATATTGTTGAATTATTTTGGGGCATTGAACTGACCTTGAATTTTGTAAATCCAATGCTAAATATTATGCCCCACTCAACATCTCTTTCACATTGACAATTAACACTGCACATGACATCTGGCTCTTTTGACACTGTCTCTGACTATGCAAGTCCTTCCTATGAAGTGGTAAATGTCCCTACCTCTCTTCATTAAGCTATTTGTGAAAATCCAGACTTCTTGTCAAAAAGCCACATGTAGACACCACATGGACCAGCGAGGTCAGGGATGGTGTTTTAACTTTTCTAATCAGCCTTGAGTGGCAGCAGCTTGATGTCATTTGTGACCTGTAAGTGTTGTGGAAAGGAAATTGTGAATGGCTTCCTATACAAGTGAATATCCACTAGCTTAGGAGAGAATTGTCATGATTGTTCAATCTTGCTTGAGTGAGCTCAGAATTGTTTTGTTAGTTTTAAGGTTTGGCATAAATTTAAGAACCTAGCTAAGAAATAAATTAATGTTTCTCTCTCTGCAAAATAATCTTCTGAAGGAAAATATTCATACCAGAATATTCCATATGCTATAAATAATAATAATAATTGGTTATTAAAGTGTTTGTTCAATCTGTGTGCTAATTTTTTTGTGTGTGTGTGTGTGTATGTGTCCAAGACAAAATCAGCATCATGAATGTGGTCAGAGTTTGCTCTCCATCAGAGCTTGTTTAAAAGATAAACAGGCAGCCCACAAAGTACAAGTGCATTAACATCTTTCTTGGGACAGTTCCCACTCCCAGGGAAATCAGGGGGAGGGGACGTTTATCACTGACTTCAACAAAACCGTCATGTTTGAATAGACAAAGATGATCAAATTAGAAATAAGTAAACTGCTTTGAAGAGCAGGGCCTTTCAATTCAGTTTAAATTCTGTATGTAGAAGGAAGCATAAAGTAGGAAGGGATTTGCTTTTGCCTTGAAGCTCAGGCTAAATTAAGCCAAATTTAGTTAAGCCACCACTGCCAAAAGACAATAAAAAAACTGTCTTCTTTCTTTTTCTCTGCCCTAACCAGTCTCAATGGTACTGAGAGTGTCTAGAAAGATGATCCTTACTGGATTTCCAAACCCTTTTTCAGACTTGGGGTATAATTTTGACCTACCTTTAGGACCGATAGAGAACTCTGCTAAGTCAAGGGATAGGTGCAAGATGGAAAGGAAAAACTATCATCTTCCAGAGGTTCAGCATAAGTCTTTGTACTTTGTTTCCCTGCATTTACATATTTCACTGGAAACTAAACTAAGTAGAGCTGATTGCTGGTGAGGGTCACACAGCTTGTGTGCTTTGGAATGCGACACAGCCAACACAAAATAGATTTGTCAGTCTTTCATATTTCTACACACTTACCTCCCTATACCAAGTTCATCTAATGATGGCAAAGAAACTACAGCCTCCATTTGTTGAGAAGCTGAGGAGGATGATTCACTGAATTCTTGTCCCAAGTATTACTTTTGTAAGTGTAAATATTATATTTCAGCACTCGAGAGCTCAAAAATAATCTTTATTCTTGAAATATTTATACATAAAGAGCATTACTGAAATAGGAGTGCTTGATTACTTGGATTGGGTTGCATGATTGTGACATACTTATTTTTAGTTCTTATGCTGAATGGTTACAGGAGACAGAGATTTTAAAAAAATAAATAAGAAGGATAGATTCATTGCTGGTGAATGTTAACTGTTAAACAACTTGTGTGTGTCTGCATATGGGAGATGGCATCAATTTGGATTTAAATTTCTAGTGCATCTTGAATTTGCTTGTATTTGGAACAGTCTGCACTGCGATTCACAAAGCATAAAGTCACTGTAGATGGACACGGTATTCCTTTACTATGTAAAGATAGTGCAGATATACTGAAAAGGGGCAGAGACATTGACCCTGGAGACTCAGTGGAATATGTGTAGAGCAGCAAGCAAAGAGCTGCCTCGGTTGCTGGTGCACAGAGCTGCTTTTCAGAATAGGGGCCCAGTAAGTGTTCAGTGCACTGCAGCGTCTGCCCCAGTCCGATCTGACCACATGGCATAGCCACCATCCCAGGTAATTACTTTACTGGCACACAATGGAGTTTTTCCATCTGAGCTGCTTCCTGCAGGTACATTGCCATCAATCACACTTGTCCTTGAAGGCTTAATGATATGGGATTGCTGGGCATTTATGGGATATGCACATGCCATTATCAGACAAGTTATCTAAACTGTTGCTTTTAGTCAGATCATTCCGGATTGATCCATCTTTCTAACAATACTTCAGCTGTTAATTGAATATGGTCAGTAATGTTTTTCATGTTTCTTAATTATTTTACTCTTCTGAACCAGGTTCCTTTAGTGGATATTTATTTATTCAACCACAATGATACAGACACTTACTGGCTGCAGCCATACAAGCTCTAAAAAACTGTCTGTCTCCGCTGAAAGCACAGCTCTGCTCTGAAAGGAGCCTTCAAGACAAGAGCTGCACAGCACAGATCGAAGTCTGTTGCACCGCAGTGATTTTCATACCATAGTTACTTGGTTTACAAAGGAAGAGCAATTTCTCTAATTGCAAGTCCTTGTTCCCTCTCACCTATCATCGCCTATACCAAAGGTTTCTCAAGCTCACTTGCCTCAGTGAAATGTGCACACCCCCTCTGTCTCCAGAGGAGGTCCTTACTGACACCTGTGCAAAGCTGTGGACATCCCTGGGCAAAAGCAGGTGGGACAGATTGGGGCTGGTAGAGATCCTGTAGTCAACACGTGAAGGGCCGAACCTCCAGCCCAACCTTTTCCACCCAAACTAGTTCTGCATGGCGGGTAACAACAGAAACCAGCAGAAAGGGCTTTTTCTGTCACTTGCATGAGCAGATTGTTCCGAGTTCACAGAAGGAATAAATCTGCTTTCCTTTCTCTGGAGAAGAACATCATGTATTTTCAGGAAACCAAGATACTTTCCACATACAACCATCATGTGGCTTTGTGGAAGGGTGATGGGGGTATCAGTGCTCTGATGACACCAGGGCTTTCCCTCCATGTTTTGTTTCAAGCAAACAGGTAGAGGTTTTTCAACCACAAAGAGCAGCCAAGCAAATCTCTTTTTTCCATGTTTGTTTAGTTTTGAAAGACTTGCCTGAAGGTTCATTGGCGTTTCCACTGCAGACAGTTTGTGCCTGGGCTTCCTTGCAGAAAAAAAGGGGGATTTTCCAGGCATGTCAATATGTCCTTGGCTGCAGAGAGACATCTCATATGAGAGACAGTTACAGTTTCTCCCACTTCACAAACAGTTGCTCTTTATGTATGCACACTGGCGCAGCTTCACCCTGCGGTGTTTAACTGGTGCTGTTTATGCTGGTTGTACTCTTACCGATTTCGCTGACATACTCTCACCTTGTCAATACTGTCACACAGTTCTCCAGAAAGAGGATTTTCTGATTTTTCTCTGTCTGTAGGCTCCCTTTCGCCATCATTTCACAACCGCATGGCTCCCACCTACCTGCCCATCACTGATAACTTTTGGACTCCTTGGCCAAGTGCAACCCAAGACAGGAATGTCTGTCTCAAAGGTAAGAAGCCCCCAAATATTTCGTGAAGGTTGGGAGCTGGAGAAGGAGCAAGACTTGAATGGGAGCCCTGCACAAAGGGAAGGCTGCAGGACAAACCCAGCTTGTATGTCCTGCCTGGCCCATTGGCCCTGAAGCCTCATGCCTGTGGCCTCTCTGATGAGGATGGGAGACAGCATGTGGAATAGGTTCAGCCATGGGGAAAGACAGAGGAAAATAAAGGTTGTGCAGGGGCCTCTGGAGAATACAAAGAGGCTACTGCAATGCAGGGAGAGAGAGGTTGAATTCTGGCCATTATACATTTGGGTAAACATTTAGTTTTTTTCTCCTGCTATACGGTCCTCTGCTTTCACCTAATAGGGACAAGAAGCTCATTGGAGGACCCTGCCCCAACTCTTAACCTTGTATAAACATGGTGAATTGCTGTCCTTGTGCACTGAAGGACCTGCAGAGAACATCTGCTGCTCAGCACAGCGGTTACTCTCCCACCAGTGCTGGCATACATCTCCCTGGGGTGGGCACCCAGGGAAACCCTCCCCACTCTGCAGCTTGGTCTCAGCCCCACAGAGACCTGCATGGAGGTTTCCCTGCAGTATCTACCACATCGTCAGGCAGTTGTGCACCTCAGCCATTACGAATCTCTTGCCAAATGTGCCTGGGGAGGCTGCAGCCCCCTCTTAGCCCTCGAGCAGCAGTGGGTCCCTGCGCCATCCCCAGCACACACATCAGCCTGCCTTCCAGCAGCTCCCAGCCTCCTCCTCAAAGCCTGTATGCAAGGCTCACAGAAGCAGGGATGAGCATTGCACACTCATGAATAAGTGTAATTGAAATTCTGTTCATAGCTATTTGGGGAGGAAAAAAATTGCCAGTGTAATTAAAATGCACAGGGGAAAGAGAAGTAGCCTATACAGACACATTATGTTGCGCAGCACCCACCCAGACAAAGGTCTTTGTCTATAAAAAGCTCAAATATATCTGAGATAATTGCTGTTCATTGATTGTGCCTCTGAAGTGGAGTCATTCTGGCATATTCCACCTTGAGGCTGTCTTATATGTTTCTTTGAAAGGGAAAAATTCAAAAGTTCAAGTAAAGACACAAGTTCAGTCAAATATGTGGCAGTAAAAGCCTGATTTACAGCATTAAGGTTACTTTCAGCTGACCTAGCCCTGAGTGGTGCTGGGCAGTTTTGTCTGATCTTGTGTTAATGCTGTTAGCCTGTGTTTACTAAATGATTTAGCACTGAAATGTTGGGAGTTGCCAAATATTTGTCTTCTGTCCTTTATGAATATTTGAACAGCTCTTTCCCCTGCTCACTCTGAATGCAGAAAAGGGTGTTAAAAGTATTGTGCTCAGGTAGCTTTGCTTTGTGGATGTTGCAGACCAACAGCATTCTTGCATCAGTGATGGCTTTGGCTCTGTACTAAATAAACAAAAGTTTGTAACTCAAAATAATATGCTTGAGTCCTGCTTCTTCTGTTTTTCAGAAATACAGATTTGAAAATAGAGTTACTTAATCCATTTGTAAATGGTTTTTATCTGTCTCACTTAATATGCTGTCTCATTAAATATGCTAATGTTAAAGAACCTTTGAGTGAAAGAGTTTTATGCTGAGGGCAATACCCCAAAAGGATGGGTGCCTGAGTTCAAACCCAGAACCTGTCACAGATGTATGAGATGAATTTAAACATGTCTCCATTGTGTGTTTCTTGTCTGAATAAAAGAAGTGTGTAGTTTTAAATCAATAGTGTGTGTACAAATGTACTGAGATGTCATGAAATAACGTGTCTCTCAGAAATGACGCACAATTTCCACATTTAGCCAGAAATAATGCATGATCATTTTCCTTCTGTCACACCAGTTTCTTAGCACTGGCTTTTGGGCTTGAAGACCCTAGAGTAAATAGGCACACCATTCTTCACACACACAGAAGTGCAAATCACTTTAACTTTTAAATGTGTTTGTGTAGGGACACACAGATACCCCAGATTTGATTGCACCCAGAAATAGCAGTCTGCATTTTTTTTATGCACAGGTACAAAGCTGAGATGAATTTCCCTGAAAAAGTTGACCCATAAGGTAGATAATTTTAAATGTCAGCCTTGCTAGAAAAGCTGCAGCTTCTCACCTTCTGCGACTTAATCTCATGCATCATGGATAGGAAGCAATACACTTTTGGTGTGAAAGGATCCAACCCAATTTTGATAGGGCTGCTGGATTTAATGGATCAAGACTTGATTAGAATACATCTACCATCTCTGGTAGGTCAGGGTACATAATGCTTTATGTTTATTTTGCTTGTGTTCTAATACAAGGATGAATTCTTTTCATCTGCACTTATTGGTAATCATTTTCATTTAGCATGTCTGGAAGAAGCCCAGAGTAATGAAAGGAGACACCTTCTCATTCATGATTTGTTTTTAAATATTCCTCATTTCTTTCTTCCTTTTTTTATCCCTCCACATGCTGATATTGCATGCATGGCTTGCTCTCAGCTTGCTATGAAACAAGCTGGGGCAAGCCTTGTAATATGATTCAAATTGTAAATCTCATGTCTTGCATCCCCCAAACACCTCATCTTATATGCAGTCTGGAACCTTCATTCCAGTACCAATTAGACTAATATATCCACCCAGCTCCGATTGGGGTGATGGATCGGCTGGTGGGGGAAATGGAGGCGATTTTCTCAGCTCCTCTGCATTCCCATAGGCATGCAGCATTTGACAGATTGGGCAGAACTGCCACGAAAGAGTCTGACACAGATGGTGTAATTAGAAAATGCGAAGTGCGAGTGTGAAATTTATCTTTGATCAGCACCTCCTTGCCAGATTGTCATCTATGTTAATATGATGATGGCTTCTTGGAGATGGATAGAAGAAAACAGCAGCCTTGAGGAAGAAATGGAGACAGTTCACAACGTAGAGAAGATATTTTGTTTAACTCTGAAACTCAATCAATTTCAACATGAGTAAAATGTGATTTAATGTATTTAATTCATAGGAAAACAAATTGAATCTAAATCTGATACCTTACTTTGTTAGGCCTATAATCAATATGGAAAAATCGTAGTTTTTGTTGGAAGAAGACAGAGATTAATTTTTTATGAACAGTTAAATAAAAATAAAAAAAATCAATGTATACCTATAGGCACATTTGAAACTACTACATCACTCTTTGCAGAGACCTAATGTAATCTAAATATATACTAAAAAAAAAAAAAAAATCATTGCAGAGTTGCCTGGACAGGTTTAAAGACTTAGAAGAGCTATTTGCTCTATGGCTTTGTATTTTGCACATCATCCTCACTAGCTAAGCGTGGAATTTTTTAAGGTTCTGTTTTTTAAGCACAGAAATCTTTAACTTTTTCATTTATTAGAAAGGAAGATTTTGACTGGCAATATTCTTTGCAAAACATTTTGATCATTTATCTGACATTTCCAGATTTTCCAGTAATCTGAAGCACAACATCCCACAGCAGAAAGAGGAGTCGTAGTGCTTTAGGTGCTCAGGAATCATGTGCTGCTCTTCAAACATGAGGAGATTTGGCCTGTGTGAGATCGATGTAATTTTCCACAGATGGAAACTGAGGCATGGAGCAGCAAAGTGAAACCTGTCCAAGGTCACCCAGGAGGGGGTGACAGGGCCACCATTTCTGGCGGGGTTCCTTAAGCCAGCCTGGTCTCCCTTCCGTACCGCATCTTACAGCCACCGCAATCCCGTATTTGGGTGCTTCAAAAGGTTTAAGTTTACAAAACCACTATGCCATAGTTCATTTTGCTAAAAACTGCTCAAATGTTCACATGAACGGTGCTAATTTTCAGGAAAGTAAATTAGCATAATTAATGACCAGCCAAATTTGGGGGTAATACAGTATGTAATTAACATTAGAGAGTTCTGTTGTACCACCTGCCCCCACATTTCATTGTTGCAGTGTACGAACTGTACAGGAGGCTATTTTCCCCTTTGCTGCACTGAGCAGAAAGCAGCTTTCTTCATCAGAATAAGCCATTAGCTGTAATGGCATGTAGGTGTAATGGAATGTGCTCGAAACATCTGTGCTGAGAGCAGGGGAGAAATTGCTGCATGCAGTCGTAGGCCTTTGGGGAGCTTGATTAAGGATTGCTTCAGAGAACTTGAGATCTGGCTTGGGATGCAAAAAAGAGAAGAAAGGAAAATAACACTAATAGATTTACGGATGTACTGCAGGGAGAACAAAGGATTTTTAATTTTTTTTACTTCCCTTTATTGCTCTTATATTGCATCTGTTCTCTGTTGGGCTTTCACTTATTGAATTGATCTGGAAAAAAATGTAGCTCAAAATGCAGTTTAGCAAAAGACATCCTTGCTGTATAAACATGAAAATAGCTTGATTTTTTTTCCTTTGTTTGCTAATGAAGACCTCATTGAAACCACAAATAATTCTAACAATAAATATTTATTGCACATGACATTAGTCTAAATCTTTTTCTTTTTTTTTTTTTCAAATGATATCTCCTATATCTAGAAATCATGTAAACACACATTAAAACACACACACCAAAAAAAACCTGCACATAAAGACAATTCTTGCCTTGTGTTATTTGGATTTTTGGAGTATTCATCTGCTCCTTCTTGAGTTGATTTTTTTTTCATGATTTCTTTTTAAATGAATTTTTGATTTGTTTTTCTTCAACTCCATTTGTTTGCACACATTTTTAATAACCAGTGGAATATAAACTCTCAGTACACAATAAGAGTAATTGCAGAACCACTGGGCTATGTCACTTCTGGCTATTGACCCATCAAACTGTGAAAAATCTGAAATGCAGTTTGCAGGATCTTAGGCAAGGTGATAGGGAGGAGAAAAGCAATATTATAAAATATTATTTTGAAACCATGAAACGAGAAGGGTTAAATGTTTGAAAAATGCATATTACGGAAAACAGAACTAATGTACTGCATGGGACAGATGTGGATGTATCACACAGAAAATGAGAAACAAACCTGCAAATATTGGGTGGTTTAATGATTAAGTAAATCTTACGCTTTCTAATTATAAATGACAACAAAGCACTGTGTTCACTGGTATCCATCTTCCTTATGAAATAAGAAGCTTTCTGAGTTGGTGCCAAAAATGCCTCGCAATGAAGTTTAAAATATGTAGGGAAGCAAAAATGTAATAAAAATGCAAAAGCTAATAATATTATGGTGACTGGCATTGTTTTCAATGTAGAGCACCTGCTGTTTACAAAAAAAAAAAAAAAAGAGAGAAAGAAAAAGTGAAATCATCAAACTGTTCTTAAATGGAAAATCTGGGCTCTCTGCCAATTACACAATGTGTTTCAGGTGCACTGTAAATAGGAACAATAAAAGGTGCAGAGGAAAGAATCTGAAATGTTAAATCTCAGATACACAAGAATATTATTTGATGATGTTAATTTGAAAGGAAATCTTGGGTACCTTCCAAATTTCTTCAATGTAGAAATAGGTTTAAATTTTTGCCTATGTAAAAAAGTTGTAAAAACCTAATTATCCCTTTAAAAATCTTGATTAAATTAACCCCAAAAAGGAGAAGAGCCAAAGAATCCAGGAAACCCACCAGGGACTTCCCTCTTACCAATCTGCTGTACATGGGAGATGACTGGAGACTATGGTGAAATATAACACCACAAAATTCTCTGATAAAGCAATAAAAAGCTAAAACCACTCATTAGGCTGTAGTTTTGAATTCCAGGAGGCCAGTGGTGAGATGCTGCTCACTGAAATCAGAGTAAGAGATCGATACCACTTTCAGAGGGGAGCTCAAACTGACCCAGCACCTTGTCTTGTGTCCCAGTGAACAAATGGTAACTTATTTAAATATTGTTTAAGCTTTCTTTCTTTGGGAAAAATACTTTGGATATGTATTTTATTTCCCTAGAAAATGTTATGCAGTGGATGGAGTTAAGCATGTTAGGAAACCACTCATCTGGGGACTCTTTCAGTGGATGTCTGTACAAACAAATAGGATGAACGGTGGCACACCCCCTGGCCTCGAGGCCCTGCACAACTCTGCTCACACTGCTCACAGCTAACCCTCTTCTCCCCTCGGACAGGATGAGCTCGTCCTCACTGCCTTTGGGAAGCACCTGCTGACCTATGCTTTCCCCAGGCAGAGCTGCTTGGCAAGGGCCGAACTCCAGAGATGGTGGCAAGGGTTAAACAATATGGATCTCACGGAGCAGTGCTTAGACATGTCCTAAGCCTGTTTAGTTTACTAGTATAGATGTAGCCTTGGAGACCAGAGACCAGATGCTGTGCATCTGCTGCACTCCCTGTAAGATCAGCCCTGATTATTTCCACACCTCATATCTATAGGGAAGGCCTGTAATAAAGCAGTAATCACTTCCCTCCCATCCTCACCTGAACCATGAACCAGATCTTCATTTCAGTAACCCTTGGATAAATCAATAATCCTCCTATATGACTGAAATCAGACATACAACCTTTGTATTACTGTCTCTTTTGGGTCTGATCCTGGCAGTTTTCTCTGTCGTTTGCAGGAACATCTCTTTTCTCAATAGTAGTACCCTTTCCATTTGATGCTGGCAATTATCAAACTATCTGAACAATGTTTGCAAGAGGCCTTTTCTTTTAATAGACGGAGAAATTGGGGACACCCTTGATGCTATCGTTTTACCAGGATATAGAATATCAGTCTAATTCCATGTGACAACCCTTCCCCATAATTGCTTCTATTTTTACTTCTCTGACTTAACTGATAGTAAACTATAGTGAAGAAGCAAGAGGAAATAGGTATCACACTTTTCTTCCAGTTTTATAATGTATTTTTGGAACTCTTATATACCATAGCAATGTAAAATGGACAAAGTTAAAGAGGTACAGGAAAACAGCTACAGGGCTGAAGCTAGAGCAGGGCTAAGAAGGATTTTGGATGCTGTTACTACTGTACTGATATTCTGGTTTTCTGGTATGGATCTAAGTGCCAGAAGCAAGAAACGCAGGTCTGTTGCAGTGGCAGAAGAGGAAAGAGCAACATCTGAAAGGAGACCGAGGAAACAGGAAAGTTAGAACAGGGAAGGGACAGGAGAAAAGACATTAGTTCAGCTCTGCACACTAGAGTTCTTCAGGTGTTGATTGGTGGGATTTTTTATTTATTTTTGTTGTTGTTATTGTTGTTGTTTTCCTGAACCAAGGGAGGTCATTATCTAGGGTAAATACTGGTGAATCTATGACACATGTTCAAAGGGATTTGAAAAACCCTTAAGTATTTCAAACTGTTACAGAAGGAGCAGTTTAAAATATCTCTCCCTCTCTGATGGACAGAGCTGAAGTCTTTCCTCTCTGATCCCTCTGTTTAGGTGGAACTAGTTTTGTTTTCTTCTCCTTCCGTAATTCCATCATCTTCTATGGTTTTCAAATGGTAAGAAACTCGTGGATGATGCTGACTCCATTAAATTCAGCAGCCAAACTCATCAACTTCACTGAGGCTCAATTTTTCACTCTTAATTAATTAAGAACTAATAATTTTCCATTCCATGCTGATACCTACATTTAGGACAGACACAAACAGGCTTGCAGGAAGCCCTTCCTGAGATCATTCCTAAAATGATATGCCGTAAAAATGGTTTGAAAATAAAATTCTTACAGCAAATTCTGAAACTTATAGGAGATGAATCCAGCAACACAGACTGGAAATTACATCCGAAGAGTTTATTATTGATAGACATGCATAACTCTTCCTATACTTTCTTGTAAGTATCAAATAGTTTTTTCTGTCTAAACTCCAATTCCCTATTAAGTTTTATGGAATGCCTTGAGAAAAAAAAAAAATTTAGATCTTAAAAAGTTTAAATTTGAAGACATATATAACCAAAGATCAGACTTTTTATACGTACCATAAATATCCAAAGCTGTAGTAAAAACAACAACAGGAACAAAAATTAGAACTATCTTCCAATTAAATGGGTTTAGATAGAAACTGACTGCATGAGCAGCCTGGCTTAATCAATTTAGAGTCATTCTACTGGCAACATTCTTCTTAGCTATTATATCAAAACTCTTCTTGCTGAGATAGGGAAAAAGAAGATGTATCAGTCAGTTGGGGCCCCAGCTGGTGAAATTTTTGTCCTAGTGAATTCAGGTTTCAGATCTGGCTAGTTTAGAAAAAGTAAAACACAATGGTATCAAGGAAACAAAAGATATCTCAAGAAAGATTGATCCATACTGGCTTGCAAAGAAAGTCATACTTGAAAAATCCAGAAGCAAGATGTAGATCACCCACACTGAAGGATGATAGAGGCCTGAAGAAAATAAGATCGTTATTCCAGATTGTCTAAATTCTTCCATGATGTGTGGTGTTCCTCAGGGGTCTGTCCTGGGACTGGTACTGTTTAATATCTTTATAAATTACATAGACAGTGGGATCAAGTGCACACTCAGCAAGTTTGCAGATGACACCAAGCTAAGTGGTGCAGTTGATACAACAGAAAGAAGGGATGCCATCCAAAGGTGGACAAACTAGAAAAGTGGGCCTATAAGAGATGGAGTGTGACTCTAGGCAGATAGTGATAGGGCAAGGAGGAATGGTTTTAAACTAAAAGAAGGGATATTTAGATGAGGTGTTAGGATGAAATTCTTCGCTGTGAAGGTGATGAGGCACTGGTGGTGAGGTTGCCCAGAGAAGCTGTGGATGCCCCATCCCTGGAGGTGTTTAATACCAGGTTGGATGGGGCCCTGGGCAACCTGATCTAGTGGGTGGCATCTCTGCCCGTGGAGGGGCAGTGGAACTAGATGGTCTTTAAAGTCCCTTCCAACCCAAGCCGTTCTATGATTCTATGAGCCAGGAATACTGTAAATTTTGTGAAAATCTGCCTTGTTTTGAAAGTCAGAGAAAGATATATACCTAATATCCATGGTTAAATTCTAAGATTTGGATTTCTTTTTCAATAAAATCAATGTATTTTATATCTATAAATATAAAGGGACATCAGGGAAAAAATCCAAAATGCACTTTCCCTTTTCTTCTCTTGCTTCAGATGTATTTTTTCCTTCAGTGATTTACCCAAAAGAAAGTGATATATCCAGTTCACTGTTCCTGAAATCTAACTGGAACTCGTTGTCCTCCAGAAAAGAAATCTTGAATGTCCCCTTGGGACTTAAACCCCTTTCTTGTCCCTGAACAGCCAAGGCTACCAAGTTTTATTCCTCTGAGCAACTGATCATCTGGCATGAAAGCTGTGCAAAGACCATTTGATGGCTTAAGTCTTTGTCCCTGACAACAAGACAGTCTGACTTTCTGCTGCTCCAAGCTGCTGCAAGACAAGTGTGAGCTGCATATTCCCCAAATGTAGCTATTTATTCTCTTCTTATGGACAAAGAATAATTTCCAAAGGTTAAAAAAAAACAGAGGATCAAGAGTTAAAGTTCATAGTACAAAATGCAATTCAGCTGAGGGACCCTTGTAAAATAAATAACAGTACAACACTGAAACTAGGTACCGCAGCAAGCCGTAATAGCTTGACTTCAGGTTCAAAACAGGTAAGACCAAGAGTATTTGCAATAAACTACTAGGAAATTCTGGTGATGGTGCCTTTTTGCAAACAGTGAATGGCTTACTGTCATCCTTCTTCTGCAAGTTCTTCAAGAAAGCTTGAGTTTTTGTTAACATTTTAAAGGTTTAAGTGTTTTTCAAAGGAAGATATGTTCTGTATCATGTGTCCTTGAGACTAGTTAAAGAGGGCACTTACTTTACTGAAAGAAAGATAAAATCATTATGATACCGGTGTGGATGGTGTTGCTGTTATTTAATCCACTGTTTTACAGTATAATTCATAGATTTAAGGGTCACTGGATCTACTCTGACTCAATGAGGGAACTGCTTGGCTATGAGGTCACCATGGTACCTGATAAAATTTGGTATGCATCACACTGGCCAGTATTAATGAGGAAAGGCAGAAGTCCTTAAAAATACTGCCTAGTTTTTATATTCTTATTTGACTGCTTTCATTAATGTATAACACAACATATCAGCAGACAATTCTTATATCAACCCCATACATTCCAAAGGAACTAAAGCGTCTCCTCTAGAATGCTATCCAATATTCTCTTCAAAATTTGGAGTTGCAGAAAATTTAACTCATTTCTTGATGCCTTATTTCAAAGGATAATTATTCTTGCTCTTAAAAAATGTGTCCTCTTAGATCTCTATTCCTTAAATTAAACACTCCTTTAAGTAATCTCCAGCTCAAAGACATACTTATACACTGTGATCAAATCACACCCTACCCTTCAACTAAGGAAGCTACTGAGACTGGGCTTCTCTGCAACCACCACCTCCCTCCAGCAGACCTTAATTACCTAGTGGCTCTTTCTTTCTCTTTCTGACATGATATAACAAAAGAAATAGTATTCCAAAAAAAACAAACTTTGTGATGCCAAGTCTGCTAGGTGTTTACATAACATTTACAGGCAGGTATTTTGATTTGCTCTTTGCACTCCAAGCACATATTCAGCAAGTTATCCACTGGACTCTCACCTTAATTTTGTGGGCCTGCTGGTATTTTTCTCTTACTCTACTGATTTTTTAGCAATAGGTAAGACAACCTCTCTTCTCCTAGATGACTGATGATTACATGATAGGTTCCTGCTATGAATTTGAGTGTCCAGGGTCAGATGGCAAGACACTGCAAGTGGAAGGCCTTTAACTCTGCAGTGTGCTTTGTACCCAAGACTGACACAACTTGAGCTTAACCTTTAAGGCCCTTGCGCTCTTCTTGAGCTTTTGCCTGAGGGCTGCTGCAGGCAGCACTTGTACTTTAGTATATATGTGAATCTATTAATGTGGTTACACCAGCATTGTACAGATTCTTTTGCCATTTTCACACAGCACAACACTGACCCCTCCATGGTGTTGGCTGGGTTGCCACACTGGAGCTCCATGCCTGGCCAGGCCTCCAGGGTGTGCATTTGTCACCCATGGGCAAGGATGACAAATGCCTCCTGCAAGTGGGGGATAGTTTCAGGAGGGAAAAAATATTTCATTGTGCATGTTGGTGCATAGCATTTTATGACAGAGCTCGTCACATTTTACTGCTTATATATCAACATCCTCACCACATCACATCAACAAAACAAGATATATTTACTTCCTTGTATCCTACATAAATAACCCCCTGGCTAAAATATTCACTCACCCCGTAAAATACATTGTGAAATATATCTGATTTCCTTTAGATGTGCTTCTTTGAAATTCTGATTTTGGACACAGCTTGTTTCACTTATGTAAACATGCTAATAGTGAGAATGTCAAAAAGCTTATTGATTTTAATTCTTGAAACTAAAAAAAAATATATAAAATTTCTGTTTTATGCTCTAGATAAATAAATCAGCATTGTGATTCTACTTTGCAGCCAGTGAACCATGCTTTATGTCAAACTCTTCCTACAAATATAGGAACGAGAACAAAGCTTAGTAGTGGAGAAAATACACAAATTACCTCCAGCCTTTTCGAGGCACAGTAGAGGCTTCAAACACTGGTAGATATATGACTAGTGCATCCAGAAAACCTTGTTTCAGAAAAATGATTCCAAGCTCTGTGTTAAATAGTGTAACACTAGATAATATTCTCTGAAACATAACAGGGTAAGACACTGCTTGTTCATGTCACTCCTGAAGGAAAGCGAATGTGTTTTCTGCGTATGTTCTAAACCAGGGGCACACACATACAACACATATGCATTCACACATGCACTCACATTCACATATATGCACATACGTGTAACTATATATATACAGATGTTTTTGCAAACAACAACAACAAAAACAAAAATTGCTGGATATATGGTCCCTACCTTCCTCCCACTATGAATGCTCTTTTCGTTAGTCCACTGAATAACCATTTGTCATAGGCTTTACTGTACCATGAAGTTATGATTAATATTATGGCTCATGTACAGCGGGTTGAAAGACCACATTCATTTTCAAAGTCACGTTGCATTGATTAGAATTCACTGCAGGTTATTCAAATAACGATCCTCTCTTTTCCCAGGAGAATCTCCGTCTGATTTTTCTTTATCCTCATTAAAGATCCCAGGTGCAGACAAAGCTTTACATACTTCTAATTTGCATTATCCTTGGGAAGGAGGTAATTCACATGCCTTCAGTATATAGCACTTGTTTTTGTAGTTTGCTCTTTCCTATCTGTCTATTTAAATAAATCAAGAAATTTAGCCTTTATAAACCCTCTGACAATAGAAAATGCCAAATTTTATTATGCTTAGTAATGAGCACATGTATTCTGAAATATCAGTTATAATTCAGAGTAAGTGAAACATTCTTTTTCTTTGGTCCTCTCCACATTTTGCTTAAAATACAATATCTGTTCACTTTGCCAAGGATGGGAAAAGGTGAATTTTTAAAGCAGTGATATAGATTTCATATCAGCATTTGACTGATGTAGGAACGTCCCTCAGTAAACACCCCATGAGAAATCATTGTCAGGATTTAATAATCTTTTTTTTTTTTTTTTTTTTGGCCATACATAAAACATTGAAACTATATAACATCTATAATTGCTTGGTGGAACTTAACAGTCCCATTTACCCCCAAAATGCAGCACTTGCATGGTTTTCACATCTGGTTTCTGAAGCATAAGTTGTGTGGGCCTATGTTTTGCAACAAAATAATCTGTCTTGGACTATTTTTATCGCGAGCCTTTGTGTAATGAGTTTAGCCTGGAGCAGACTGACAGCATTGTTGACATTTCATTGAGTTTCCATCCTCAAGAGAGAGGAAATTTTAGCTAATTAAATAATGTTATAGTGTCTTAGAAACTACAAAGGCAATGGGAAACCACACAGCAGTCATACTGTATTTGTTAAGATCACTTGTGTATTCCTGAGGTTTTATTATGCAGAAGTCATTCTTCTAACAGTCTTTAAAGCAAGTCGTACATTAGATAAGCTTTTCATAACTCAGCCTTGGTAATAATATTTGTAAACTGGTTTATGTATATATGAAATGAAGCCAAATGGGAAAAAAAGCTATTAGAGCAATACTGAAACAATTACTAGTTTTCATCATTTCATCATATAAATGATCAGACAGTGTTGCCCATGTGTGCAGGGGGCAGAGAGAGTGTAAAGGCCTCCCCTCCCTCCTTTGTGGTTATCAAGGGAGCAAAGCTCCTCCTCCACAACAAGGGGACAATGGAAAGACAGGGGAAAATGGCTTATGGAAAGGTTGCGAGGGTCACACGGGTCCCTTTGGAAGGCCAGGGAGTTGTACTGGTGCAGGATTGGGGTGGTTGAGCCACTGAGTTACTCTTGACCCTGCACATCCCCTTCTGACAGCACAAGCAGTTTCTGCTTGTGACCAGCTGCTAACCTGCAAACACCTGCCTCAAATTAAACCAAAACAAAGGGCAAATAGGGAATCATGAAAGCTTTGAGGGCCAAACCATGGTGCCTTTCAAAGCTTTCTACCAATGGGCTTCTTCTTCCTGACTGAGACCTGGCATCCTCAGGGCCTGCGGTGGCAGCAGGTCTGACACAGCACCAGCAGCTCCACCATGGACCCTGAGAAAAACACCAGCGCATGAAGGACCTTCAGCCTGCTGTCTTGCTGAGCACCGAGAATCAGTGGCTGTCTTGGTGGGTGTTCCACTGATGGGCACTGAGGTGTACAACAGCACTCTCAGGCTGGCTGCCCTGCCGGGAAGGAAATAATACGTTTCTGTATTAATTATTTCATTTGTTTATTAAGATGTCAGTGCTTCCCTGATAAGCTACCATTTATATATATATATATTTTTGACTTAAAATGTTTCATGGTATTACAGACTAAAGCACAATA
This sequence comes from Anser cygnoides, assembly GCF_040182565.1. Taxonomy (NCBI): domain Eukaryota; kingdom Metazoa; phylum Chordata; class Aves; order Anseriformes; family Anatidae; genus Anser; species Anser cygnoides. Next base: position 138,130,813 of record NC_089874.1, on the reverse strand, counting down.
GTAAGAAAATATTGCTGATGAAGAAACGGATTTTCTTTCCAGACATAGTGCGCTATTTGCTGGCAGTGAAAACCAGTGGCCACTAATATGCATCCTTCAAAGTTCACAGTTCACAGCAAGGAGATTTTACGTTTGCATAACACCTTCATAACATCATGGACCAGCAAAGCACTTAAAAAAAATAATTCAGCATTATAATCTCCCAGCAGCAATGATTCACCCACCGTGCTTGCAGTGAAGAGTGACTGAGATTGTCCCTGTAATTCAGAGACACCAGCCAGCACCAAAACACTCCAGGACCTAGAAGAGCTTCTAAGACCCCTGGTTGTCCATGTGTCCATGTCTGTATGTCTATGTGCACTGAGGGGGCATCCCTATATGGTTTTCTCCATCTGAATGGACATTGGCTTTTCTCCTCTACCTGGCAGCATACCTGTTTCAGCTGCACAGAGGCAGAGAGGAGGGCTCAGGAGCACCCAGAAAGCTCCCCAAAATCCTTATTCTCCCATTAAACCTCAGGGAGTCTGAAAGATTTTATTAGCCTTAATTACGTTTTGCCTGGGATCATGAGGTCAGTGGGCTTGGCAAGCTTTTGTTTTTAAAAACCTAACTTGCTTGCCAGGCAAGTTTTTCCAAGCTCTCATTTTATTGTGGTTTCCAGCAGGGGATCTTGTTTCAAGGGATATGATCAAAGAAAAAGGACATTTCTTCTGGGACTTATTTTACATAGATTAGATCTCATTATGCAACTTGCTCTTTAGTCTATATTCTTTTTATAAGCTTCTGGCTATATGAATGAATTTTACATAGTAAAGTGTGAATTTATTATAATGAATACACTTTCTGAGTGAAAGGGAGGCAAAATACAGCATAGTGTAATACATTTGAGCTTCCTTATCAACAACAAATTTCAGCATTGTAACAGTTTTATCTTATCTGAAACAAGGTTTCTGCACACTAATTTCCATACAATTTTTCAGCTTTTATTTTAAATTGAAAAATAAATAAACTTATTTTCAGGAAATAGTGTCAAATTTTACATTTCCTTCCTTCATATATATTTTAAAACTTGTTTCAAAGGCATGCATGATTATTTAAGTTTTTAAGCTCTGTGCCTGATTAAGTCATTACAACTTGACACCTTGAGAGTTCCACTGAGGTGGGAATTTGTTATAATGTCCAGCAGCTCCTTCTGAGTACAAAATGCTCTGTATTAGTCCTGTTGGACAGTTTCTAATAAGATTGAAAATGAAGAAATCAAACATTAACATAGAACAGATTTCAGCATACACAGGAATGCCTTTTCAGTATTGTTAAGCTCTAGGTACTAACAGAAGTAAGAATCTTTGTTAAAAACCTCATTCTCATACCATATAAATAAGAACAGATTTTTGAATTTCATACTTCTGTATTGTACCTCCAACTACAGCTCAATTTAATCTGAAGTTAGGTCAATGCATGAAAAGCACATGCATGCTCTCTTAATATTTATGTAAAATATGTGATTTCATTTGCTGAATTTCCTCATGTGAGTAAGCAGGTGTGTGGCTTATTATCTCATAGTTTCTCTTGATGTAAGGATTAAATTATCAAGTGATTTTGTCAAATGGAGGAGTTGTGTGGTTGAGTTGTTAGTTGAGTTTTACAGCAGCGTACCTTCACAGTTTGAGTTATTTATTTGGCAAGGTTTTTCAATGTAGGAGATGATGTTAGAAATATATTCTGTCATTTATATTCCTTCTCTTTTATATTACATAAGTGAAACAAAACAAAGCAAAATAAAGATGATTTTGTTTTCCATACCCCAAATTTACCTGAACTTGCTTCTATCAAGCCACTAAAATTAGCCACCAAGAGTCAAGGAGTTTCATGCATTGCAGGTAGGATTTTCGTAAGTATTAAGCCTTCATCCCCCTTCATCCCCCTCTGGATCTACTGCATTCATCTGGTGACGTAGCCATATTGAACATTCCTGAAAATCCCACAGTTATTTTTGTAGGGACTACCTCCTTATAGAAAATATCCACACCTGAGGTCTACTAATTGTATGCAGTAGCTACCTACCGCTTCTTCCCCAGGTCTGGTTAATGCTGGTATGAAACATGCAAAAGCATATGTACCAAAGGGGTTAAACTCTTACCAACATACTAAATTGCAATCTTATTTACAGCCTGTAAGCAGCTATTATATGTTTTTCCTAGGTTATGATTCACAGTTTATACATCTTTAGTTTATCATAGCATAAGGCAGAGTCTCAAGAACGGAATGTTTTTCAGTTAAATGGTTAATTAAGACTTGGAGATTTTTATTTTTTTTTCTGATCAATGCAAGTCAAATTCTCAGTGCAAGTGGTTGAATCATCTTCAGAACTCTGATCATAATTAAACCACAAGGAGGCTGTTATGATTAAACGTGGGAAGCTGAAAATATATGAACCATAACAAAGGATCTGAATCCACTTCAAGCTTTGCATAAAATGCAGTTTCAGATTTTTTTCTTAGTACAAAAAAGCTTTTATCCCGTGCCTTCATTTTTATTTTTTTATTTTTTAATTTGTGCCAAATTCAGTTAAATTTCTCATAAGGGATATTTAACAATAAATCTTGCATGTGTAACTGATGTCTGGCTTTCCTAATTTGTAGGTACTCCCTATGTCCTTTGTCTAATCAATTGACTCCTTTTCATTTTTTATTACAAATACAGAATTTTAATGGATATTCTTTTGGTAAGTAAACATTTCTCCAAATGACTTCCTCACAGCTGTATAATCCATACACGGTGTTGGTAGTCCACAATAAATTTGTAAAATCTATATTCTTTATTGTGTTCTAATTCTTTATTGCTATAATAATTTCTGATTCTGTCTTTCTAATTAGACTGTATAGCTTTTACAGAATAGCTTTTACATGGGATATTTGTTTTTCTGTTCATGTAATTTAATCTTGAATATTTGTACTTGCAGCACACACTTATCTAAAAAGAACTGAATTCCATTACCTTACCTTGGCAAAGTCTTCTTTTTAAAACAATGAGTAGGAAATATAGGATTATGTGAACAACAATCAGATGCAGTCTTTATTTCTATAACAAAAGGAAAACCAAATGGTCAATACTAAATTGTTACAATTATACAAATCTTTCTAATTTGGGGAAATTCAACGGTGGAGACTTGATTGAGATGAAGTTTATACATCTCGAACTTCATTGCACCAAGTGTGAGCTGGGACTACAGAGTCTCCTGGTGAATTAACCTGTACAGGATTTTGGTGTTCACGCCCCTCTCTGCTAACAGCAACATCAGTGAAATCAGCTTGGAAGACATGCTCACTATGTGCATGGCCAGAACAGAGGAGATCCTCTTCATTCCCTGTTTCTCATCTCAGCTAGAGGAGGATGGATGTGCATGATCTCTGCTGGTCTCTGGTAACAAATAAATACCAGAACCAAAGCTCTTGTGAGCTGGCCTAAAGTCTCCACACAGTGGCTTCAATTGGAGTATTAGGTGCTTATGTAAATAAGGAGGGTAACATCTCAACCAGGAAAAAAAGCTATAAAGAAAGAGGCGTGTCTGAAACCCAATCTTTTTTTTTTTTTTTTTAATTATTTTATTTTATTTTATTTTGAGTCAGGTGCTTCGTTTCAGTACTGGTTTGTATACCTGAGTAAGACTCCTACTCATGGCCCAGAACCCCCTACAGGAAAATGGTGTTCTAGCCATTCTTTGGAGGCAATCAAGGGCACAGGTTTGCTTGCAAAAATGACTGCCGAAGAAGGACTACAGAAGGGCATCTTGATGCTCAGTGTAACAGCCTGAGAAGCAAGTTACCTGTATTTGAAGTCTTCTTTTTACTATTTCTACCCCCACTGTAGAAGCTTCTATCTTGTTGAAGCTAAACCATTGAATAGAAAGGACTGAAAACTGTCCTGAGACAAGATAAGGATCAGAGAAGACAGACCATGATTGTTGAACTCATTGACCAGAGTGTCTACCTGCATAAAAGTAGTTGCTTCAGCAGCCTGGGAGATGGGAAATTTTGACTTGCTCATACAATCCCTAAACTTCATCTTGACACCAATTAAGGTGTTTAAATCCTTACCCAGATCTAGTTTTTGGTACTTTCATCAGCTGTAGGCAGATCACTCGATTGTGATTTGTGGAATCCAGCCCTGTACTTCTTCTCACTGATGGAAATCTATCACTAATATTAACAAGAGCCTTGCCTACATGACCCTACCTGTGATGGTTTCATTACAAGGTATGGGTAGTTTCAGTGCCCTGGAAGTTCCTGAAACAGCATCTCCCGCTCACTACAACCTTCTTACAACCAAGGGATGTGCAACTACAATACAGCTTTTTTCCCCAGTTGGGGGCCAGGAATCTACTCTCTACAACCGAAACTAGTTTTGTTCCCTTTATAGCATAATGGACAACACAACAAGGGGTGAATAATTGTATTTATAGTTTTTCTGTGAAATGGGAAAGAAAAGGAAACAGCATTCCAGAGAGTGGTAAAATGAGGATGAATTAATCAGTTAATTGCAGGAACATAGTGGCTAGGAGATTTTTTTATTTTTATTTTTTTTTCACATTTTAATGAATAAATGACATTTCCATCCACTAAAAATATAAAATACACAAGTAGTATTTACCTACAGATAATAACATAGCGTGAAATTCTTCTATCTTAAAAATCTTGACACAGTGTTCCAACTTTGCAGGAAATCTTTAATTACATTCAGGGCTGCTTACCTTTAATAATAAGAGCCAGATCCTTTTCCAGTTAAGCCAGTTGCAAAGCTTCTGTGTTTTGTTGGTTTTGGTTTGCTTGTTTGTTTATTCTGCCAGCAGAAAGAGTAAGTCTCTAATCCATATCACTGGCATGTATCCTCATTTAGCTGGGTCTAGATGTAAAACTGGTTACTGTCACACTGAGTGCTCATGGTCAAGGTTCAAGTAATGGCTAATGCTCTGAGTGAGGTTACACATAAGTGCATTTTAGTTCTGAATGCATTGTCCTAGATGGTGAACACAAAACAGCTCCCTAGCCATTTAATTATCTGAGATTATAATGATCCTAAATTTGAATAGAATTTTCTGCCACACCTTCTGGCTTTTGAAAGGAAGTGCCCTGAGGTAAAAACAAATTAATCTCCTTTGATTTTTCTATATTTTTAATATTTCTAATTTAATTCAATTTTTAGATGTTTATTAGAGGGCTTTGTATCTTATGTTTCTTCACAACGTTGGCTTATTGTTAGTTTCCCTCTTGGAGGCATAAAACATATGAAAATAGGGTGCACACACATGAGGGGATGCTTACTCATGCAAATAATCCGATTGAACTCAGTGAACTTCCTGAAGACAGCACTACTCATGCAAGTAAGTGATTACAGGACTGTGCCACACAATGAACAGTGTGGGCCTGATTATCTTCTCACCTACACTGATTTTACATCATTACAGTCCCACTGACTCTAATGGAATTACTCTTGATTTTCCTCAATGTACAGAAATTGAGATTCACACACCCATTTCAAAAACTTACCTTGAAAATAATAATGGCTGTGCAATGATTCATTTAGGTACAATGCAGCAGAAGGAGAACCACAAGTGCCTTTCTGTTAAGATCTTGCTATTATTCAAGCCCATTGTGGAGGCTGATTCCTCTCTGACTGGGGTTGCAGAAGGCTTAGTCCAACAAGCGATGCTCAGTTTCCTTAATTCTTCCTGACCCTGGGGATCAAATTTATTTAAAGTCCCAGGAGAAAGGTGAGGCAAATGTTACTTCATTCATGTTGTGCATAGCAGAACACAGGGATAAATGAGATTAATTTAAAATATTTTTAGATACTATAAAATGCATGTGATCTGCAAACACTCACATGTGGCCAAGACCCAAGATCCTTGAGAGCATTATCAACTGAAAGGTGGAAAATGTGCAGAAGTAGCTCACAAGCCCCTTTTTAGACAGTAGAAGTATCTTAAAAAAAATGAGTTAAGCGTTACAACCTACCAGAGCACTTCCTCACAGCTTTCTTCACTGAACATCTCTATGGAAAGCATTTCTTCCCCTTCTTCTGGCTGGTATTTTAAACTAGAGCGAATAGGAATTCCTAAAAGTCAAGCTGTGCTGATTCTGATTCTTCATTCTCCTCTCAGAATTCTTCTTTTTTATAACTTATAAATTCAACTTCATGTATTTGCCAAATTAAAACATCCCTGACTCTCCAGCATGATTGCTTTGATGAATTGAGTCCTTCTAGTCCATTTAACATGAAATAACAGACTTGTGTTGATGGTGTTTTTGTTCTTGATAGTGGGAGAACTTGTTACTGAAAAATTAGCTACTCACCCTTAAGCAATCACTAACATTCCAGTTCCTGAATATAAAAATGTAGAAAGAGCAGATGGAAACAAACAAAAAAATGTATTAATAATACATAACAAAGCGATGCTTACAAATGATGTTTCAATAGGAAAAAAGGAAAACCATGGTTTTCATTGGGTCTTAATGTATGTATCCCTCTCTAATGTTCCCATCTTCAAGCAGTTCTGTTTTATTGACACAACAACACAAATTGCAGAAGTAAATTGAATCACGGGCTCAGAATGTAAAAATCAATGAGAAATAATTTTGTAGCACTAAAGTGAACAGTGTAATGCTAGGTATTCATTTAATTAACCATGAGCCTTTCCACATAATGCACAATCATTGCCAGCTTTTCAGCTCACGGTTATTCCAGGAATAATGGGTTTGGGATTCATCTTTAGAAAACCTGCATTAATATTTGAAAGCATTTAAATCCATTAGTGGGTCATCTGAACACTGCAGGTCACTTTTACATTGCTAATTGAAACAATAGTAATGGGTTATAATCTACTATCTAATAATGCCTGGAGTGTTTTACCGCTTTTATATCTGCAGATTCCAGGAAATATGTAAATTTGTTGCTGAACTGTTATAAAATATGGAAATTTAAACTGCAGACATGAAACTGTTTTTTATATATATAAACTAAAAAAAAAAAAGTATTAATAAGCTGCAGAGTTACTATATTTTGGTGTCAGGACAAATTTCTTTCTATAGACGTTCCAGTTTTTGTTGCTTCTGCGCTGTAGGCTCAACATCTGGCATTCACATTTTCAACATTGCCATTAGGAGAAAGTGAATATCATTAAACCAGTGAGTAAACAATCATGTCATTGTTTCCATATGCAAGCTATACATTGACTCAGTCTGCTGTGTTCTGACAGCACTTTTTTTTTTTTTTTGCCTTCCATGAATTGATGCAATCATCTTGTTTTTCATGGGATTTTCTGTAATATAGCAACATTTCTCTTACATGTGGAAGTAACCGTGCCATATGGAAATATGAATTTAAGGAAGTTTGGGTTTGGTTTTGAGCTTTTTTTTTTTTTTTTTTTGAATTAAAAGGTACTGAAAGGTAAAGTTACTTTACGAATCTTGCAGATAATTGAATAGAACACAAATTGATACTTAAATCCTCATTTTCTTTTTTAATTAAACAGGCATCTTGCACATTTACCTGCATCTTCATAGGCTTAATTACAGTCTGATTGGGCAAAAAGATCCAGAGAAGAGCATCTCATTACGTCTAGGTAGGCAGCACTGGCAGGAATGTGCAGCATGTGTATAAGAGGAGGCATGTGTGTAAGTGAACATGTTTAAATAATTTACTTGGTTAATAAAATATGGATAGCATGTTTGAGGGAAAATTGTGGATCATTACATCACCTTTGCCCTCCTCACTAAAAAAAAAAAAAAAGAAAAAAATCAGTATGTAATTTGATGGGAGAGAATACCAAAATACACAGTGGGTAACATTTTAACACAAACGCTTTAAATTGGAAATAATTCTGTATTCAGCAAGATAAACAAACTTCTTGCTTCCCAGGGATGTGTGCTGTCCTAACGTGTGCCATTCTGCTTGGACAAGAATGTTTTTTTGTAGGTGAATAAACCTCATGGCTTTTACCACTAATCCCATAGTGGCGTGATATTTGGTCCTCTGAGAATACAAAGCATCCGGACTCCCTTCTTGCTGCATTTTAAATGGGGAAGGGGCTTGCAGAGAGCTTCTTATTCTGTAGGGTCTGGTTTGAGGAGACAATGCTGTCACAAGAAAGCTCTAATAATTTAATTAGTATATTTTTTAAACAACAGCTATTGATCAGGGTTGTCAGCTGCTGTCAGAGGCAGAATCCCTCCTTCGGTGTCTCTCTTGAGATGTGATGAGGAGGAGGAGGAGGTGGAGGAGGATGAGGAAAGCATATTGCTTCTCCCCAGCTGACTGGTATGCTTCTCCCCAGTACCTGCTCTGCGGTGGAGCTTACCAGGTAGGGCTAGAAGAGGCACAAAAGTCTCAGGAGACAGAAATCCTCCTCCAACCACAGCAAGAAATAATGCATGAGCAGGCATATCGGTGCTGTGTAGTGAGAGCCTTTCTGCACCTTGGGAGGGCTGTTCTGCCGCGGCGATATGACTACAGCGGGAGAGGGACTAGTCTGTCAGGATAAAGCGAATACCACCTCTGGTTTTCATTGCTATGCAGGGACCAAATTAAAATAACTTCCACTACTTGGTGATAAAGATATTAAAAAGGTATTTATAAACTGAATTTCACAAATATGCAAAACAGAAGGGTTTTAATCAAGTAGTGGAAGATGCTCATGAGTAGTCAGTCTCATCTCTAGCTGGCCACATTCTAGATGGTGTTGAGAAGCACCTGCTCTGAGCCGAGTAAAAAAAAAAAAAAATGTATTCAGAGAGAGAACTACAGAGCTCTTGGAGTTACCTAGAACTACAGAACATGCAAAATTCCCAAGAAATATTCTGTCCCTCTTTAGGCTTTCTACAGCAAAGGCCAACCCTTTGCCAACCTACTTGTGTCCCTATGGGCACATGAGGAATTAGGAAACCTGCACTGTCTCTCTGCTGAACACATCTCTTCTCTAAGATCAGCCTGCATTAGCCAGCCAAAAGCTCAGAATCAGGAATATGGTAATTGTGAATATCATGGGTAGATGTTTCCCCTTGATTTCCACTATATCACATAGTACAAATCATGGAACTTGCATATAGGTAGGAATGGAGTGCTAGTGGGGTTTGATAAGAGCCATCCCAGTTGTATGAAAAACTGTCCTTGAGCACCAGCCCTTTATTTGGGGAAGAAGCTGCCAGTGAGCGGAGTGTTTTCAGCCTATTCTCAGATTTGTGCTTGGTTGAGGTTTTATTTAACATTGGAAACCCCAAACAGATGACTGTTCTGGATAATATGGTTTGTGCTGTTGGCAAGCATGCAAAAGAGCACTTATTAAACAAACAGTTTTTATTGTTTTTAAAAGCTTTAAGAAGGGATTTTTTCCCTTCTTTTCTTGGAAAGGAGTAAGATCTGTAATTTTATTGCATGGAAATATTGCTCTAGTTTAATGAAGGTTTTTTCTCTTAAAAATAAGTGTTCTCCACAAAGTGGATGGCCAGAACCCTCCACCTCCCTTTATGTATCATAGGTTCAAATGCAGATACATCCTTATGCCACTAAGGCTGGCCACCTGGCCTTGGGAGAAAGAAGGTGTTGTTGAGTTTTTTTTTCCTGGACAGGTGTCTACATCAAATGGACAGTCAGTGTTGGCAGTCTCAACAACAGAGGGACAAAAGGCACAGAATGGAGAGGAATCCCACCTTCCAGAGGTGGTTCAGGCTGGATATCAGGAAGAGATTTTTCACCAAGAGGGTGGCTGGACACTGGGACAGGCTCCTCAGGGCAGTGGTCACGGCACCGAGCCTGCCAGAGTTCAAGAAACATTGCGACAACGCTCTCAGACACATGGTCTGATTTTTTGGGTGGTCCTTTGGGGACCCAGGAGTTGGACTTGATGATCCTTGTGGGTCACTTCCAGCTTGGAATATTCTATGATTCTATGATTCTACCCTGGAACAGTTTTCCATACACTGCAGAGATTATTCCGATAACCAGTACATTCAAACACTGCAGTCCTTTCTTCAGCAAAATTCCCCTCTGAACTAAGTTTTGCTTGAGTGATGACAGTGTTTGTCGCATAATAAGGTCTTTAATTTGCTGCAATGTCAATAAGGCACCTTGTCAAGGATATTACACTTAATTAAACAATAAATAAACCAGACCCACCCTGCTCTAATCAGATAAAATTCACCCGGCCGCACAGGTTGGGAGGCTGACAGGGCTCAGGGACTGTTTAGGTGACTCTGAAGTGATGCAGGGAGTTGAGGCTTGCCAGGCTGTCACCCTGAGAGGGTGATGGTGACAGTCTCAGCGAGACATGCACTGTGCCTTTGGAGATGGGAGCAACAGATAGGCAGAGCAGAACCACCCGAGCAGCGCACAGGCTCTCAAGGGGAGTGTGTCCCTGTAGAGACATTTTCCCTTGGTAAAATTAGCAAGTTGAGGCTCTGTTTCAGCTGTGCAATGTGCTGGCCAAAATCTCAAGAAACCCTGGAACCAATTTATTCCATCTGGAAATTAGTTTCAGCTTTTATTGCTTTCAATTTTTGTTCCAGAGCAGATTCCGTTTCCAAAGTGAGGTCTCTGGTCTTTTGTCCTCCAGGATTTTTATTTTATTTTTTTTGTATTTCCAAAGTTTATTAACTAAAAAGCTTTGACAAATCAAAAGAAGGAGGAAGAAGAAAAAGGAACAGCTTGCTTTCCTTCTTGTCATTAATTTTCTATACAATAAGATGTTTCTGGGGAAGATTCTTTGCATGTACCTCTCAGCTATCAGCATTCGACATCAGAACTTGATGCAAAGCTAAATTACTCCTTTTACCAAGCAGGTATTTCTACCTGTTCCTTATACCATTCATTTAGCAGGGCTGCAGCTGAGCCTCTTGTTTAACCCCTTGTCATTGATAGGCAATAAAGAAAAGAGGGTGTCAGTGGAGAGATACCCGGTGTCTGTTAAAAAGGATCTGTGTTCATTCATTGCCAAAGCAGTTAAATATTCCTAAATCATATCTGAACATCTGCTTCTGGTTTAGTGCTTTGACTGAAATTATTTTAATTTTTTTATTATTATTATTATTTTCTACCTGAAAATGATTTCTTTTAAAAGGTGAAGGCTGGTGGTGATTTTCTCACTAAGAATGACAGCACTTCATCAGTGGAGCAGTCCTGACTCTCAGGATCCACCATCTGCTTACTTCTCCACTTTTTAAGGAACAGAAAATCTGAAAACCAAACAGTAACAAGAAGAAGAAGGAAAAAAAAAAAAAAGCCATAAGTGAACAATCCTAATGACTTTCACATGCAGTGTGTTTCTCTACATAGTTCACCAATTTTCACAGCAACACTTTCTGCTAAACTGGTAACCCTGGAGAATCTGCTAAAAGTTTTCCACCCAGAGGTGCAGCTTGTCTCTTATGAATGCTGACAAATGAAGTACTATATGTACTATGAATTAAGTCTACCATCCTGGGCTAACTTGCTCGCAAGTCAGAAATGGTTATTAAAGATTTTGAGTGCAAGGTGAAGGAAAAATGGACACAGCCCTGAAATCTGTTTTCATCCGAGAGCATAAGATTAAAAGGCATCTCTAAGACTACAATATCCAGTCTCTTTTACAGGCAATCACATGATAACCACTTGTATTAGTGGTGTAAATGTATCAATATCCAGCTGAAAGCGCTATTATTACTCTTTATTCCAGATCCTCACTTCTTTATCCATTTCTAAGCTCTAATCTACTTCTAATTTCCAAACATAATTATTTCTGGGCACTCTATTCACTCACCACCTGATCTTGTTGGTGGCATTCCTGCCCAAGGCAGGGGAGTTGGAACTGGATGATCTTTAAAGTCCCTTCCAACACAAGTCGTTCTATGACTCCATGATTGTGATTCTATGATTCTATTCAGCTTTCAAAACCATCCTCCAGCTGAAAATACTTATTTCATGTCCTTCTTCATCCTTCTTCTCCTGCCTCCAGAAGTACAGAAAGCAGTCCTGTTCCCCAGAGCTTTTCATTTGTTGGATTACAATGAAGTGGAAGAAATTTGTTTCCTCTCAGACAATAGGCTTCATGTTTCCCTCACCAAATATTTCCCTTTCTCTACACATTTCCAGACTGAATTCAGGTGGTCAGATGGACACATGACAGGTGGGATCTCACTGATGCCTCATATGGAGGTTCTTGCTGTTTCCATACCTCTCCTGAGTGCAACAGGTATGAGAATTTCTTTATATCTGCTTTGGCCATGGCCAGTGATATCAGTGGGACAACAGACAAGAACACACACATTTATGTAAGCATCGACCGCAGGTTGATTCCTGGGTGCTGGAGTAGACCTTGTAATGATCTCAATAATGATTCTATGATTCTATGATTCAATCTTATGTAAACTCGTGTGCTTCCCCCAGATCCCAGTGATTCCAGAAAAGCTGTGCCATGGTCTCAGTTTCATGCTCTGTAGGAACATAACCTATCTCTCTTTTGCTCCTGTTCACGCTGGTTGGGACCATCCCACTGAGACGTGCATTATAAATCTTTCACCTGCAAAAGCCTGCTACTTCACACTTGTTCTGATAACAGAGAATTTCATCCTAAATGCTTGTAGAAATCTTCTGCAATTAACTGAGTGTTTGAAACCTCTGAATAAGAGGCAGATGACAACACACATCTCCTCTATAAACAATACCTCCTAGTTCCCCAGTCAAACCAAATTTGATAATTATGTTAAAAAATAAGGAAATGAAATAGAGGAAAGAAAGAAAAGCAAGTTGCTATTCAGATGAAGTCCTCTAGTCTCTAATAAACTGGGTATTACAGCAAAATTAAAGAGGAAACATATGATGGCAATATTAAGACCAAAGGCCATTAGTAAAGAGAGACACTGCCAAAGCCCACATTCAGTGATATCTCTGTGCTAATGGACATAACATTCATTAGCACACCCAGGCTCATTCTGGCTCCTGTTAGTGGTACAATGTTTGCTTTATGCCTCTGCAAGTTGTCTTTCCTTTCCTGTTTTCTCCATCACTAAACTGAAAGCTATTTGACAGATTCTGGCATCTCTATTAAATTGTGGGAAACATGGAAATGATTAACTTTTGAACCACGAAACTGAAAACACCCTTGCACGTTCTGAAGCCAAAGCAGGTTGTGCAGTAGGCAGGTTTGTCTGATAGGGTTCAGAGAGGTAGTGGGAGGGTGAGGGGTGAAGGGAGAGAGAGAGACTGGCCCCATTGGCTTGGATTCGGGTTTTGTTGTTGTCATTACAGATCAAAAGGCTGTAATCACCCTTTCTGATTGCTCCTTCCCTAGTAAACAACCTCCAAGTGAGTTCATTAAATATTAAAAAACCCTGATATCTATTAATGTTATCGGACACATGAAATATGCCTGATGGATTTATTCTGCTGTAAAGGAACCATATCCCAGTGTCCCTCCTGGGACCATGCTCCAGCTGTTTAAACTATAATTCCATCACTAGGAGGAACGGTTGAGGCTGACCTCCACGAAATGTACTCATTGTTGCTCAGCCTGTGAATTGTAAATGAAACCTTTTGTAATAATGTTAAAATATGCATGTGGAGGAATTAAAGCATAGGAGGTCAGCAGCAGAGCCTCGCAGTGGGGTCGCTGTCGGCTCAGAGCAGCTGGTGGCTGCACTCCAGCAAAAATGATACCTAGAGGTTGTTTACTGGGCTGGCTGCATGCATGACTGGGCTTGACGGATCTATCGCTGCCTCTCTGTGAATCCCAATCTGTTTCTGATTGTCTTCCTCTTCAGTGTCATTTTGACTGCCTTGCTTTTTTGGAAGAGTTACATTTCTGGTTACCTTGTCCCCTCCTCAGTTCCAGAGTCCTTTATTGCCCAATGTGGGATCATTAAAACATTATCCCGCATTTTAAGCCTTAGCTTTCCCCATATTGATTTTGCTTCTGCTTTCTAGTTATTTATGACATGAACACTATATACATGGCCATGGAAGAAGGAGAATACGCATAAATTCCACCTAGTAAAAACAGTGAAATCTGGGACAGCCTTTCAGTTTGGACCTGAAGGAGAAAAAAATTAACCATTGCCAGGATGAACCTTGAAAATTTGAAAGGGGTTTTAATGACACCTTTGTCAAAAAGCATAAGCTGAACCTATGAACAGTAGGTTCTTACCCTCTAGTCTGGTGCATTTAGGGAAACATGCCAAACTCTTTCACTATCCCTGCTGTTCTGCTATCATGACACCACCTTTTCATATTTAATGTTCTGTGAAAGTCCTCAAATGACTGAAATGTCTTAGAAGCTTTACAAAAATCAAATGTTCAAAAAAAAATATGTGACAAAGTTCAACACAAAGACATGAGGCAGCTTCTCTGCTGTGTTTACAGCTGGTTACCTGACAGCACATCTTCAGTGTTAGCAGGTCAGTCCCAAAAGCCAGGCAAAGACCTCACCTTGATATCGGCAAGGCAAGGTTTTCACCAGCTTTGCATTTTTGTCACCGTGTTCTTCAAAATCCAAGGTCACCTCAGCCATCCCGGTGACATAACTGGGCTTGCAGGTTTTTAGTAAAGGCTTCCTAAACTCATGGCTAAGGAGTAGGCATGGGAGAGCGGCTTTGAAAGATTAGTCCTTGAACTTTCTCTTTTGGATATCTAAATTTAAATGATGAAAAAGAATTTTTCACTCTCATTTGCGTCATACTTTTCCAGAGCAGAAAAAATCATTATAGTATCTAGCTCTATATGATGTTTCCATTGAGATAAAGTGGTGACACCACTGGCCCAGACCAGATACCTCTGAAAAACCATGTGAAGTGGCTTGGGAAAACAACAGCTCACGTGACACCTCATTTCTGTTTTAACTCTACACCTGTCTGAACACTATAGGAGGAAAAAAAGAAAAAGAAAAAAAAAAGAGAGAGAGAGAGAGAGAGAGAGAGAAGGTTCCACTGTGTGAATAGACTTTACTGCAGTAAAAAGATTAATTTAGACCCATTCTTGCTTTCTTTAAATGAATCAAAACTTTCATTGTCTTCAGCTAACCCAGTTCTTTGACAGAAATAGAGGGAGATTTGGTTATATTATTCATATAAGAAAAATCAGAGAATTTTTTTCAGGTCCTAATCAGGTGCTGACTAAAACAGATATAGAAGGAAAAATGAACTGAGCAGCTTAACTTTAAAGCCCTGGCTTTGTTCTCTTGAGAGATAATATTATTGTACAGTCTTTCAGTTACATTTTAAAATCAGTTTCAAAAGGCCATGCATTAAGAGCACTGAGGAGACACACACAGATTATTCATAGCAATGTAGAGGAGCCCATTTAGATGGTGAATTTTAGGCTGTTTTGCTTTCAGTTACACCAGCACAGACCTAAGGCTCTTCGCACTGAATAGTGTGTACATACCCATTGTGCAGCTTCCAGCATCCACATTCCATGGCCTGTGAGCAATGTCATGAGCAGCCCTGTGGACAACATGCCATGCTACAGCATGAATGACCCTAAGACCACCCCAGGAGACAGTATACCAACACCTTCTGAGACTTTCACTTATTTTGGCCAAAAAGGAAGGGAGCTGGATCCCAGCAGGATTTTCTCTTCATCCTTGCAGGCTTTAGACTAAAAGAAACAGTATGGGAAAAAAATCAATTTTCTCTCAGAATTTCTTTAAGTAAAACATTTGAAATGGGAAGCTGAGAGAGAGAGAGAGAGAGATTCTTGATAGTTATTAGCCCTCTGTTTAGCTTTACCCTTTCCCAGATGTTGGTTCCCTGGGGAATTCAAGCAGACAGACCACGGATCATCAACAGCTGGCATCTGAACAGCACTGTGCAGTTAATAATGATTCACAACCACTGCACCCAATCTTGCTGGCATTTGCTTTAGTTAGGACAGAGCCCAAATATGCTTGCAATTAGAAAGGAAGCAAAAATGTAACAGAAATACTGCTTCTTTTTAAACAAGTAAGTGTAATTTTTCATGTAGACTTGGGACTGTGCCTGTAAGTAATTTGCTTTTGTCAAATGGAACATGAAAACCATGCACCCAGTTCTGCAAATGATTACTCATAAGTGCAGTCTTTGCTAGCACAAGCACTGGCACTGAAGTCAACAGCAGTTTAGTGTGGGTAAGGATTACTCGTATGAGGAAGGGCTTTCAGGATTGGCCCCTAGAGAGGTATGTGAATACTCCTTCATGGGACATAAGCTTCAGGGAACTCAAAATAGGTTAATTCCATGCCTGATTCATTCCATGGACCATTTAACGAGAGCCTCTGGAATTGTGCAGTCAGTAATGAACTGCCAAGAACTAAAAGTAATCACTGCTGCAATTATTAAAATTTACACTTGGATTCTGTTACCTTTGCGGCAGATATGGGTCTTGAATTAAGTGGCCCAGAAATCCAAGGACTTCCCACAAACAGTTCAGCAGCCCTTTCAAAACCACAATCCTTTCACTTATTACCAGAGTTGCTGCTTCACAAAAGTGCTGTTATAACAGTTTATTTTCTAGCATTTTTAACAGGGTTCTTGTATGAAGATGCACGAAAAGACTGCTACATCACTAGTAATTCTGAGATGATAGATCATGTAAGACCTTTTTTTTTTTTTTTTAATTTAAAATATCTGATCATTCTCCATGACCTGAAAATTTCTCCACATTTTCCCTTAGGGAAATTCAATGAAATATTTTGTAACTTGTATGTCCTTACATTGTTCCCAAGCCACGTAAGATGTAGACACATCTCCTTTGGGTAGTCCTGTATTTCCTGTATTACCATCGTCAACCATGAAAACTTAAAGCAGCTTCATTCTGTAGAATGCTGAGCTTCCTGGCCCTGGTCCAGCAAAGCACTTGAGTACAGGCTTGACTTTGAGCACATGCGTCTCATTGGAGTTGATGAGACTACTCATTAGATGCTTTCAGATCAGCTGTCTGATGGGTTTCACCCTAGGATACTTAAAAAAATGGGGGGGAAAAACATGAGCTCTGCTTGTCATTTTAGAAAGAGGGAATATTATTCAAACAACAATGAAATGGTGTAGCTGGTGCCTGTTGTTAAGTGTAGACAATGATCTGGAGTTCATTTTTTACACAATGCTGGAACAAATAATCAAATTAACTGTTACTATAGAGCAGGGAGAAAACAGAAGTACAAGAAAGAGTTGGTGTGTATCTGTCAGGAACAGCTGATTTGCAGTAGCTCTGCAGGAAATGCTCTGGGGATGGAACTGGCTTATAAACAGAATGTGAGTCAATAGTGTTAAACTACTGAAAAAAAAAAAAGAAAAAATGTCTTACAGAGTTTTATAAATAGGAGTATATATATGGAGAGACAGAGTGATCTTTTGTCCTCCTTGCCACTGAAAAAGTGTCTGCTGGAACAGTGTGGCTGCTTTTGGGCATCTTGGAGGAGTTTAGTCCAGTTGGACAACATACATTAGAGAGTGATTAAAATGATAAAAGCTTCAAAAATATTACACGTGAGGAAAGGCTGAAAAGGTTGGGGTTAATTTTGCTGGGGGACGTTGAGGGAAATTCTGGTAATCAAGTACAGGGTAGAGGTAACTAGGACAAGAAGAATTCAAACTGCAAAATGAAAAATTCAGACCAGGCATAAGGAAGGATTTTGAAGTGCTAAAACCAGTGAAGCACTGGAGCAGGATGTCTGCTTCACACTGCTTACACCCTGTAAGCAGAAATTTTTGGGGGCACGTTAGTTAAACACCTGCCAGGTGCACTAGGTCAAGCTGTTCCTGCCCTGGGACTGAGTGAGTGGCTGGGCACACTCTGAGATCCCTTCCAGCCAGTGCTTGCTTAATGTTTCAGCTGCTGTCTCTGAGTCTTATTCTCTGCGTGTCACACATTCAGCTTTGTACAGGACAAGGATCTGAAGCCCCAGACCACAAAGCACTTGAATATGAATAATTCTATAGAAAGAAAAAAAAAGAAAAAAAAAGAAAAAAAAAGAAAAAAAATATGTCTTTTTAGCTGTTTGAGGTAAGGATATAACAAGAGACTTCGTTACACTTGAGGTTTAGGGGAAGGTTATTAGGAGTACGAATGTACCTAAAGAAGGTACTGCTAAACGTGTAGTTCAAATTGTCTGTATTTCAATTATGTGTTAAAATCATTGGCATGGATATTAATGTGTGCACCTATATCTGTTTTGAAATATGCCCTGCTATGCCCTTAGTGTGACTGTTGGAGGCTCAGGCATGTGCTTTTGAAGGGGATGAATCTGCCCCTCCATGGAGAACAGGACAGGGGAGGCATGGAGCAAAAAAGAACAGCAGAACACCCCAAGGCTGATTCAAGACTTCAGGGCTTGGCGTCAAGACTCCCTTATCCCATATTTCTATGGCCAAGAAGGGGGAAAGTGTGATCAAAACATTAGAGAATTTCTCCTCTACCTAATATGCTCCAAAAAACATTTTTTCAAGAGGAGGACCAACCCTCTATGTGGAATTCTAAGACTTAGATTTTCCTTCTGCTACTTGTTCAAGTGACAATAATAAACTTTGTTATCCAGCCACAGCTGGATGGATAAAGTTTAGGATGTATATGGTTGAGTATTTATTTAAAAATTCTTTGGGGTTAAAACTTCTAAAATTGCACACTTTAAATAGTAAGCATTTATAGTGAGACATCTAGAAAAAAAGATGTAACTTTTGTGCTGTTTCAATTATGCATTAGAACAAAATATGATACCACTAACAAGTAAAATAGCTCGATAGCCAAAATGTTGAAGTAATGCTCCAAAACCTCATGTCGTGTGTATTTTTAGCCCCATAAACGTATCATTCATACCATTCTGTTTAAAACAACATCCATGATGTACATATATTCTCAAAGTGTAGACATTATGATGAGGGGATTCAGCTTTGATTTTCAGACATACTGATTGAAAAGCATTCATCCTTTGATAAAACAAAGTCCACTTTACACACTAGTATACTTCTGGTTGAGTAGTGGGGTCCAGGTCAGAAAATGTACATCTACTGCTATCTGAGTCCTCGTCTGCTTGCTAGAAAACTCCAAGGACTGTGACCACCACTCTCAGTCCCCTTGGAAGATGAGATTAACATAATAAATCATAACGTGTAGACAGAATACTCTTATAACATTCAAAAATTATTTATTTTTTCATATTTTTAGACTGCAGGTCCTTCAGAGAGGAGATCCAATCTGTCCCGCCAGGTGATTTTACTGAGGTCTATTGATTTAATTGGATTTCTACACACTTTTGGTGTAGAGCAGATGAAAACTTAAGCACAAGTTCTGATACAATAAGAGACTAATAATGTAAGCTCTACCAGGCTGTAGAGGGTTATGGATCTAAACCCATGTTTCTTCATGTTTTGTGTAGTACTGTTCCCAGGGTAACAAATATGTGCATGGACCAAAGTGGTTTGCCTTAGGACAAGAGGGTATGCTTATATTTAACCATTTTCCTCATTTATGGCAACAAAAAAACAAACCCACACTGTGCTGGCAACCTGTTGCTTTCTTGATCTTTCTTATCCCTTCCAGCTTGTCCCTAACTTTTCACAAAGCCCAGTCTCCCCATACAACCCTGCTATAAAGGCTGCCTCTCCAATCCCTGGGCTACTTTTCTCGGGATTACTAGAGATCCCTCCATCAGTTCATTGTCAACAGGGCTTGAAAAACAGAAAAACCCTTTGGCATGAACCTGTGCTGGGCTTCTGCCATCAGCTAAGCTGCAACAGCTTGGTATATCCTCCTTCCTTACGCAGCTGGGTCTTCAGCCAAGGTAAGAAAATATGGAAATACTTTCCCATTCCTAAAAAAAAAAAAAAAAAAAAAAAAAAAAAAAAAAAAAGTAGACTGCAGCATCCACAGTGGGCTGGGTTTTTTGGTGAGTTAGGACTGTTATTTCTAGGGGTGGGGGCACAAACGTGCATGCATCACTCTGCTTTGTGTACAGACTTCAGCTACAGACACATCTCTCTTTCCTTTGGACCCTGGCTGAAGAACAGCTGTTGAGAAGAGAGGTGATACTTTTTTTTTTTGCTGTTCTTCTTTCCCTACTGGAGGAGAGGAATTCTGCCCACAGACTCTTCTTCCATTCTCAGATTACTGTACTAATAAAAATGAATAGGAAAGTTTTAAAAGGATAAAAGAATAAATACTTTGGACACCTATAAGCATGTAGGCCTTACTTGAGACAAGTGGAAATATTTCTGATTATTTAAGGCGAGTCTGGACGAAACTCTATGCAACTGGCATAAAAGCAGCTCTCTTGGCATAAGTAGGACCTGTGCTTGTTCTGGTATGCTGTGTTATATATTAAATTGGTTGATGTGTGTAAAGTGGTGAAAAGATTAGCCTTTTTTTCTCTCATTGTCTTTGTTCTAGCTGAAACACCAAATTCATCAGAGATGAAGAATTTTCAGGTGCTGTATTCCTAGAATGACAATTTTGTTGTCTAACTCTTCTTCTTTTTCTTCTTTTTTTTTTCTTTTTTTCTTTTTTCCTCTATTTTTTATGTTATTATTTTGGATTTTGCTTTGTGGTGGTTTTAGTTTGTTTACTTTTTCTTTTATTCATACCTTGCCTGTTTTGTACATTCAACATGTCTATTGACTAAGATACAAAACAAGTTCCTTATTGCTGCCACAAATCCTTATTTACTTGCAGGGCTTTGTGATGAGAGTGCCCTGCAGTACCTTGTCTATGAAAACAAATTGTCTGGGGGGTTCTGAAAGACCGTTTTATTCCCTTTTCTGTTGTTATAAGACAGGGATCTAAATGCCTCGTGACTTGCTCCTGACTGACACGGGAAATGCAATATCTTTAATACACAAATTTAATGGAAAAAGATTGTCCTGTTCCCTGCAAGAAGCTGGGCTCTTGCTTGCCTATTTGGATCAACATGTTCTATTTTGAAAAGATTTATTGTGGAGGCTGCATTCTGTATATGCAGTAGATTGCAACAAATGTGCATCTTCAGAGTATATTTCAGGCAGTATTTTATAGTTACTATTAAAAGAAGCCTATATGTTAAAATAAGAAAAACAGACAGAAATGACATCTATTGTGTATTACTAACGTGCAGCAGACAACATGCAGTGACAGGCATTAAGTCTCCTTTTACTGCTTACCTGCTGAAGGTACCTCATAACGTCCCAATAAACTGTTACAATCAAATTTTGTACGTGGCATAGTGCTTCTAAGACTAGAAGTATTATTATCAATGCTGTTTGTTGCATGGAGTAAGATGATCTAGAGGGACAAATCCAGCTGGGCTGCTGGTGTGCAGTATACAGACTGATTTTTATATTGTTAACCTGTTAAGTCTCAGGGTTGTTTGATTTTGATTTTCTGATGCAGTGTTACCTGGTACAGGTAGTATTAAAGAACGAGTTGTTAATATAAGTGAAATGAAATTTTATGTCATGAATATGAAAAACCCGAAGTGTTGCAGTTAACTAGATGAATAAAAGGTGGCTGATTTTATTTATTTATTTATTTATTTATTTATTCACACATATTCTGAAAAGATTCTAAATATAAAATTTCATTCATTCTCTCTAGCTGGAGAAGAAATGGTGAGACATAGTTTAATTCTTTACATTATGTACCACAGGAAATTATTTTAACTCTTGTTTCCTTAGAAAATATTTCTAGGAATACACATCTTTCTGTGAAAAAGATCTGATGATCTTGTGACGCCACAGATTCCACTTTGTATAAACATTCAGGAGCTTTACTAGCCATGACATAAACTTGTGAAAATGAAATTATAAACCACAGCTTCTAATCATTCCACCACTAAATTTACTTCAGGTTATGTCCTTGGTCTTAACGATTAACATTTGAAATTCAGTCTGTAAGTTCCTAGATAAATCAATTAACAAAGAAACAAAACAAAAACAAAAACAAAAAACCGTAACTTATGAAAGTGACAAATTAAAACTGGAGCTCAAATTTCAAGTGTTGGATGTTCTCAGAGTTTATAACAGTTTATAAGGAAGAATAATTCATACAATAATCTATAAGTAATGTAAATAAAGAATGTATTTGTGATTTTCTCAGTGGGCATACAAACATTTAAAGATCACAAGTGGTAGTGATGTGGAAAATGTATTGCGCTTATACATTTATATAATGGATGCCCTACAGATTGTTTTTTTCCTTCCCCCATCACTGCTGGTTTTTGCAGTGCTGCTTTCTGCATTGGGCTAATACCACTGTTGGAGCTGTGTCCTTGACAGCAACCTGACCATCAGGTGAAAATCTGGTAGTTAATAATCCAACCCCTAAAATGTATAATCATAGCAAAATTGCCATCTTAAATATGTAAGGAACTTGGGAGATGTTTACCTCTTAAAAAATGATAAGAGAATAAATCTGCACCTGCAAAATTGGGACCTCTACATAATGCTCCTTAGAGTAAATATTTCTGTCTGTTCATAAAACTTCACTCAAACTTCCTGTCTGTACACACTGTTCCTAAACTAATTAAATCTCAAAACTATAGAAAACATCTAAATTTACATTGACTAAATCAATGTACTGTCTAGGTTAATATAGAATCAGGTTCAGCTAGCTTGCTCGCAGGTCCTTAATGATTTGCTCCAGATCAAATTTACAGCCAAGGTAATAAAAAAAAGAGGGGGGGGGGAGGCTAGGGCATGGATCTTCTGGGTATTGCTGGTTCTGCTGGAAGAAGCTGACAATTCATATCCCTAACAGGCCACCAAAGGAGAAGCTGAAGGCCTGGGATTCCCATGGAGGGAAGGGCTGCAGACATCAGCAGTATTTTTTTTTCCACCGTGAAGGAGCTGCTGTGAGCCCAGTGGCTGCAGATGACTGACAAAGGCAGTCTTTGCTTATGAGGATACGTTGACAGACAAAGGATGGGGATGGGAGTTAGTTCTGCAGACTGCTTTTTCAGGGCAAATTAATCATAACCCACATATCTAATTTATTGGGGAACATGTTCAGCTGGCATTCCTCACAGCTGACATAAATGATGCAGGAGAGCACTGCTAGCACCCAAACACCGTGCCAGTGCCAGCTTCTGCACTGAGGTGTGTTGTGGGCAGCCAAGCAGAGCAGCTGTGCTCCCCAATGCATGGCTGTAGGTGGAGGTGCCCAGGGTTTCCCACCGCCATGCAGGCAAGCCCTTTGGCTCCACGCCCCAGCCCAGCTCAGGAACACAAAGCATCTTGCTGAGCAACGGCTGTCAGTGGAAATCATCCTTTTTTTCTCTCTCTCTTTTTTTTTTTTTTTTTAATTCCCCTATGACAAATACACTTGTCTTCTCCAGTGTCACGTGGTGAGGTAGTAGTAAGTAACCCTGCTTCAGACCAGACGAAGCCACAACCATTCATGATTTTCCATTTTGTGTCACATTAATTTTTTTTTTGGGGGGGGGGGGAAGAGAGGAGGAGGAGGAGGGCAGAGAAAAGGCTTTGAATCCAGACAGACATGTGTGCTTTAAATTATGTTTTGTGAATTGAAGCAAGGCAGATGCTTCCAACAAGCACACATTTTGCTACTGTTTGCAAAGCAGACACACACTGGCACATGGTTGTAGGACATGAATTATACTTCTGTGCTTCTGATTTGTAACCACACCTGTATACCCTTAGAAATGCTAATAGAAAAAATATGAATTTAGGCACAAAAGAGAATCTAATAAGAGGAACATTTGAATGGGTAAGGAAATGTCTATTCCCCCCCTACACACACCCCCCAGTCATTAGGACTGGAGGAACATGCTTATAGTAATTAGGTAAGATTGATTTAGAGGCCGAACACCACCCACAATTTGTGTAGTCTGGGGTCAGGCAGGCAGCTGCAGAAACCGCTCAGCTAATTATGAGAATTCACTGTTCGTTAATAGAATCTCTCTCCACAAACAGCAGCTGTGTGTTTGCTCACGCAGATTATTAATTCTGGCCTTGCCTCAGCTGCAAGTTTCTGCTGCGTCGAAAGGAATCCTCTGATAGAAGTGTCAGTTATCACCCAAGCGATGCCAGGGGAGAAAGGAAAAGCAGAAAGAAAGGAGAATATCTTCTAATCACAGGTGGATAAAGATTTTTTGCAGATACCTTCCTTTTCTGCCTCTTACTCCCAAACAATTAAATGCCAATTTTGGAACTCATTAATCTGTAGGCAACCTAGCGAGATCTAATTTATACCTGTCAGGAGCAATGGGCAGCAGCTAATAGGAAAATAATTGCAATATAAGTCTGCTTTCCCACTTGATAGTATGCTTGCTTTTAATGACAAACCTTTAATATGGCATCATCAGAACATTATACAAGATCATTGTCTACATCAGATCTGCAGCTATGTCTATCTTCCTGTCAGTGTCATATTAAAAAAAAAAAAAAGGCACATAAAGGTACATTTGTATTTTCCTCCAAAAATTAACAGAAACACCATAATAAATGTGACATATGATCGTTTGCAGATATAAGCTACAACTTCTTACAGAATGACAAAATAGGGTCAGCTTTATGTGAAAGATTCTATATCTCCCAGTGTAGATAGATTTAAAATTTGCTGGAAATGATTTGCTGTTAAATTAAGTTTTGAGTAAATCTTGACTCAAAGTAAATACTAAAACCCATACTTGCATTAATAAGGACAGAATGCTTTCATAGTTTCTTGAATTTGATAATGGTATGTGTTAGTTGTGTTTTTGTTTTGTTTTGTGATAGCCTAATTTCCTCTCTGAGTTGTCTCGGTGTCATAGGATGAACCGTCTGGTATTCAGGTAGGATGGCATCCTGAAAAATTCACTAACATTCTCAGGAATGTTGACATATCTGTGAACAGAAGGTTCCTGTTGTGAAAGATAAAACATCCATATTGTGCATTTGGATGGAGATGTGTGGGAGGCATGCAAAATACACCCATCTGCACAACTAAAGGGGAGCAAGAGCCCCATCTTTACATTGCATTACCTTGTGAAATAGGTATGTCATGATTGCTTAGACCATTTAACTAGGCCCGGATATAAAGATTTTCTTCACAGTGTGATTGAGCATCAGTGTGGGGGAATGCGTCTGATGCAATGACTTAGTAAGAGCTGTATTTTTGTAATAAATATAGCATACTGATGACCATTGGAAAATTAAAATGTTGTTAGGCAAACCAAATCCAATTAATCTCCAGCATATCTCTGTTTATTTCAACATTGCAGCAAATTTGTCCCAAGTACAAACTTGGTCCAATGTGTTTTGCTGCTGTGACTGCTGGTACTCAGAGAGAGGGCAGCATGGGTCAGTGGACTGTGACAAGGTGATATAAAGCCCTCTAACAAGTGTTTTTGAAAAAATAGCTTTTCCCTATAAAAGTGAAATGGGTGGGGGGAGGAGCTCTGTGTAAACATTTCAGATTTTTTTTCACCAAAACAAATTTATTTATTTTTTTGAGAATCCCTCAAAGTTTCTGCAGAAGTGAACCAAAACATTAATGTTCACACATCTTTTTTTCATGAGGGAAAACATTATGTTGTGGCCATCTTTTTCTTCCTGAATCCTAAACTGGTATTTTTTCAAATACAAATGCAGCCTAAATTGGCAGTTGAATTATTCCAGCTTTCACTCAAGTCCCTAATGTAACTATTCTATGATAAGTCTTGTACCTACATGCAGACGATTGCACAAGGAAATGCCAAATCTTTCCAGACATCTTGAGCATCCATACAAATCTGGTCCTTATTAGCAAAGACCTATTAACATCGAAGGTTATGATAACTTTTTCACTAAAAATGGCCTTTCCTTATTACTCAACTTGTACCAATTTGCACATTCAAACCATTCTTTCTTGCCAATGGGAATCAAAGCTTTCTAAAGAAAAAAGTACTGGTACCCTATTAATAGCAGTGAGGCATCAAGCCTATGAAAGATAAACTGTAATTAATTTTCTGCAGTGCTTACGCACATCAGTGTGATTACTGTTGGTAAGTATTCAGGGATCAGTAATGACCACTCTGAACTTGTGAAAATAATTTGTGTGAGTGAAGGAATAGCTGCAATAGGTTTGAATGTTTTTTCTATTACTGAATGTTGGTAATTCATGTTACACTATGGAAGTTTCCAAATGAGATTTACCAGTGTATAAAACAACCAAGTTAGGGTTGACTGTGAATTTAAAGTGTGTCAGAACATCTACCCTCTAGGATAAATCATGGGCTTGGGGTTACAAACTCATTTAGATCTGTTAAGACAGGATAAACATATAGTAAAAGTGGGGGTTGAATAAGTACAAGTCGACTGGAAAACAGAAAGATTTCTGATTTTTCCTTGCATTGAGATAAAATACAAACTTAAATATTTTGTTTTGTTTCTGTAATGAATTGTAAGATTTTATTTTATTTTTTTTTAAGGCAACATTTAAAAGGGGGCTACATGAAAACTTGTTCTATATTTTTAAAGGACTGGGAACATTGCATAGTTTAGTCACATTCTTTACTGTGAACTTACAGAGGTAAGTGTAAATTTAAAAAATATATATATATCCCATCATGCCTATCAGCTACTGCAGAATGCTCACCCCAAAGTTAAAACATTGAGATAAAAAACGATACAGTCTTCCCAGACCTAATGAAATAATGGAACTATGAAATTGTCTGTCTCATATTGCCTTTCCAGTGAGGCTTTTTTGCATCAGACATCAGAAATCAAGCTGTTGTTCATGTTTTTGTCTGTATTTCTCTATTCTCTATTATAGCTCATCTTGTTAATGAATTAAACAGTGTTTTTTTTGTTGTTGTTTTCCCTACACATGGTCAAACTGCTCAACTTCTAACATTATTTTCAATTTTTAAAAGTCTTCCAAGCAAGTGTTCACAGACACACCGGGGTGGAGTGAGAACAGCTTTGAATTGTTAGGGAGAGAGAACAGGTAGCCAAGAGTTCTGCTTTCAGCTCACATTTGTGTGATTTTGAAGTAGAAAGTTTAATGACTTCTTTTTCTACAGCCTTGAAATGGTCCAACAGCATATCACTGGGGTTTATCATCACCACTCCCATTTAGATGGTCAGGGGTTTGAAATAATAGCTGCTATTACATGGTTTGCAGTTTTCATGCCAACTTCTAAACACTGAAATATCTGTTTGTGCAGTAGTTACTACATTTCACTAATACATGGCTTAAAATGCATGTGAGCTATTTTTCCCAATAGGAACTAATGTAAACAAGTCTAAGGACCTATCATACTTCAAATTGTAAAAAATAGATAAATACTGCTGAATTATGATGTTCTGCTTTTTGTATTATATCAATATTTTTATCAAGTCTTCAAAACTAAAAAGTTCTCAGAAAGCCTAAGCCTTTTCATCATTAACATGTTCTGCGATTTCAACATAATTCATTCATGTTGAAACAGCACTGTTAAATAAAAACTATGTTTATAACTTCACCATGTAATCCTTCTCTAATTCCACTGCAGTATTGTAGCAACTTTGTCTCAAAGTTATTCCTTCTCTTAGTTTCATTTACACTTATAAGTATTTTTACTTAGTGTGGGTTTTCTAATATGAACATTTGTTGTTTGTGCATCAGGTTGCCAAGCTCTTTATACAGTGAGAATAATTTCAAGATTATAATGATATCCCCTGAAATAAATTATTTAATATATTTCTTGAAAAAGGAACTAAAGGAACTCTTCTGGGTAATTGGTGTGCAGGAAGCCGCAGCATCAGTTGTATATTCATTTTTCTCCTATGTATGCAATTATCCACTCAGCCTGTATCCATTAATATTATTTTTCTTCCTAAGCTGGAAGTATATAAAGCCATTAGAAAATAATCCAAAGAATTCTATTTGCTGAATAAATTTTAATTTGCATGGCACCAGGAATTTTTTATTAATGGGAAATAAATTATTGCAATCTTATGGAAGGCGACAAGTTAATAGCTTTGTGAAAAGTAATGGAGAGAAAATGATCTTGAAAAGGTCAGGTCTCCTGTCACAATGTCTTTATGCACAATTAAAACAAGTCAAGAAAGTGGCTATATAATCAGGACCATGAATATGCATTATATCCTAATGAGAGTGTGAAGATGGAGATGGGTTAGTGCTAAAGTCATGGTGAGGTGGTGACATAAAAATGGTAATTTGTGATGTAGTATTTAACTACATGCTTCTGTTTCCTTTGGGAGAATTAACTCATTGCTACCTGGCTATTTATTATTTTAGTTTTACCAGTACACTAAGTGAGAAGAGACTACTTTGCAGGAGTCCATATACACATAGTATATGATTTACCCTTATATAAAGCCTCACTCAAGTTTTGATTGTAAATCACAAAAATATATCTCTGGTCTCACCATAACAACTCCAGAACATTTGGTATCATTGCATTTTTAATGGCAGAAGTTGAAAGGCATTTTCACATCACTAGCATGATATAGTGCCATAATATATCATGGTTCAACTTTTCAATAAGTATTTTATTTCCTAAAGTGCTCCTGTGCCAGAAGCTCTTCCCACACCTCAGAGTGGGAGCCATCATATTTCTCCATGGCTCTAGCAGCATTCAAGTACGTAGGCAGAAGTTTTGCCCTTCCATGTAAATGTTTTATGCTGCTCTCTTGTACTCCCCCTCAAAAAATGATGGGACTTTGCAAAAGGTAGAAGAGGAGTGGCATGCCTTTTTTTTGTGACTAAATCCCAGTTCCTGTTGGGAAACCTGCTTTGAAATATCCCCAGCTAGAAATAAGCATCTACATGAAGAAATTAACTTACCTTCTTAAGTGCTGAATTTCTTCCTGGTAATGGCTGTTTCAGTGGTCCTAGTGCTGCTAATGGGTGCTATTGAGTCACGGTGACTATTCTACATTTTAATTGAAAATCAGTATGAACATTATGATTCAGTGGTCATTTAATAAAAGATAATGGTCACTGAACAATGATTCTGATTAGCTAATGGCAATTTAAAGGTTTATAACACTTCTCACAGCACTGCTTATTTGGGTATTCTATTAGAAGTTACTCCCCAAGAGCTTGGTTTATGCTCAAAAATAGGAATAACTAGGGGGAAGCAGATGCAGCTGGCATCCTATAATGCAGTGTTTGGGTGGCAGAGCTGCATTCATCCCTGGCTGATTAGATTTCCATAGACGGGCATTCAGCTGGTGGCTCTTCCCATATATTGGCTCACTAGTCTATACTTTTCTTGTTTGCTGCTTTGCTTCTTTGCCCATCATGCTATAGGTTTCTCAACAATATAATCTTTCCATATTTTACATGAGAATAGAATAATATATTTTTGTGCAGAAACGTTGATGATTTTTTAATATAATTTTGCTATTATGAAATTAAATTCCAAAGCTTACACAGCAGAAAATAGGCTCTATAACCAATTTACACTTTCATGTCCTTTCTGGTCACCAGATGTCAGTGAGTTGAGGAGCTGGACCTGTCACTGACACCCTCTTCAGCCTAATGCTGGCTTCACTATCTCTGTCTTTTTCTGTCTCTGTGGTGTGATGGACACATTTTCCTCCTACCACAAATATAAAAGTATTTCTTCTCTGAGATTAGACGTGGCAGCATTTGTGGGTATTTAAAAATCAGAGATAGAAAGTACAGGGTTGTAAACAAAGTGAAAGTTGCACTGGTAGTGTTTGTCATTACTGGGCTTTCACTACAGCAGAATTTTCAACATCCATGTGTCTCTGTATTTCTGTTTTGATGTTGTGGTTTAACCTGGCAAGCAGCTAAGCATCACACAGCTGCTTGCTCACTCCCCCCTCACCCCAGTGAGATGGGGGAGAGAATCAAGAGGGAAAAAAAAAAAGAAAAAGGTAAAAACTTGTAAGTAGAGATAAAGCCAGTTTAATACGACAGAAAAGGAAGGGAAAATAAAAACAACATACAAAGAATATACAAAGCAAATGATGCACAATGCAATTGCTCACCACCCACCCACTGACCAATGCCCAGCCACCCCCTGAGCACTGGCAAGCATTCTGTCCCCCCAGCTCCCCCCATATTTATTGTTCAGCATGATGCCGCATGGTATGGGATATTCCTTTGGCCAGTTTGGGTCAGCTGTCCTGTTTCTGTCCTCTCCCAGCTCCTTGTGTACCCCCAGTGTCCTCTGTGACAGGGCAGCTCAAGAGGCTGAAAAGTCCTTGACTCTGTGTAAACACTGCTCTACAACAACTAAAACATCAGCGTGTTATCAGCGTTATTCTCATCCTAAATCCAAAACACAGCGACATACCAGCTACCGGTATGGAAGAAAGAAAAGGAAGAAAATTAACTCTATCAAAGCCAAAACCAGGACAATATCCATCTCTTATTCCATGCAGTCTATGTCATGCTCAGGTTCCATACTTACATCCTAACTGATCACCACCTTTCTTGCATTTTGATATGTATGCACAGATATCACTCCCTTGGTCTATTGGCCATTCCTCTAAAATGTCCATTGAGTTCATTTAGTCCGTGACTTTGGGTTTCATCCATCATAACAGTCTGTCAGGGCAGAAGAGATGCTGTTTGGTGTTGGGTTGTTGCACCCTGAAGCCAGACCAGGCCCCATCACCACTGTACTTGCCTGGTTCTATCATCGCTGTGCTTTGCTTGATTCCGTCAAAATTCATTCATCATCTGGTTGACTTTTACTATAATACCATTGGTATGTCATATAGTAATAACAGTAGTGATGACATACAATATTACATAACAGTTAATATACAATTCAAATTATTGCCTATTCTCACCCCAAATCAAATCCCCTTGAGGTACATATTGGAATTTCGCATCCTTCTGCATTACCCAAGAAGTGCACCCAGGTCCTTGAGCAAAAGCAGTCCCACAGATTGGTTTGCCATGGCTCAAGGTAGGAATAACCCAGACTGTCTTCCCCAGAATGTTCTTTATGTATGCTACATGGACTTTATTCCCTTCAGCAGTACATATGAGTTTTGAATGGGCAGGGACAGCTGGGTTGACAGATCCCCTAGTGTTGACTAACCAAGTGGCCTTTGGTAAATGTGTATCCCAATGTGTATCCTCAGCATCTATTTCTCTCAGCATAGCCTTTAACAGTCCATTGTGTTTAATTTTCTCAGAGGCTGGTGTGTGATAGAGGATGTATAAGACCCACTCAATGTTGTGCTCTTTGGCTGAGGTGTCTATGAAGTTGTTTTGGAAATGAGTCTCATTATCTGATTCAACTCTTTCTGGTGTATCATGTCACCATGAGACTTGCTGTTCGAGGCCCAGGATAGTGTTCCAGGAAGTGGCATGGGGCATGGGATATGTTTCCAGCCATCTGTTGGTTGCTTCCACCATTGTAAATACATGACTCTTGCTATTGTAGGTTTGAGGGACTGTGATATAATCAATCTGCCAGGCCTCCCTGTACTTACATTTCATCCAACATTCTCTGTACCAAAGAGGCTTTAACTACTTGGCTTGCTTGATTGCACATACATTTTACATTCATGGACAACCTGGGCAATAGTGTCCACAGTCAGGTCCACCCCTTGATCCACAAGCCCATATATACGTTGAAATTCTTCCCTGATGTCCTGAGGTGTCATGGGCCCATCGAGCTATAAATAATTCACCATTATGTTGTCAATCCAGATCCACCTCAGCCACTTCAATCTTAGCAGCCTGACCCACTTGCTGGTTGTTTTGAAACTGTTCTTCAGTGGCCCAGTTTTTGGGTACGTGAGCATCTATGTGGCATACTTTTACAAGTAGGTTCTCTACCCAGGCACCAATGTCTTGCCACAAAGTGGCAGAGGGATGGGTTTCCTTCTGTGCTGCCAGTTGCTCTGTTTCCATTGCTGTAACCAGCCCACAGGGCATTTGACACCATCCGTGAGTCAGTGCAGAGACAGAGCACTGGCCACTTTTCTCATTCAGTAATATCTAAAACCAAATGGATGGTCTTCACTTCTGCAAATTGACTTGATTCTCCTCCTTCAGCAGTTTCTGCAACTTGTTGTGTAGGACTCCGTGCACCAGCCTTCCAGCTCTGATGTTTTCCCACAATACAAAAGGACCCATGAGTGAACAGGGCATATTGTTTCTCATTTCCTGGTAGTTTATTTTACAGTGGCCTCTTCAGCACGTGTCACGTCTTCCTCCGGTCGTATTCCAAAATCTTTGCTTTCTGGCCAGTCCATGGTCACTTCCAAGATTCCTGGGTGACTGTGATCAGTGCAACACATTTACTTCACGTAGCATCAGTTGCAAGATGTGTAGAGGGGAACCTCCCTTTGAACATCCAGCCCGGCACTGGCAGTCAGTGTGCCAGGAGGAGCTGTGCTTCAGTACCAACCACTTCTGAAGTAGCTCAAACCCCTCCATACACTGCCAATATCTCTTTTTTGGTTGGAGTATAGCAGGCCTTGGATATTCTGTATCCCTGACTCCAAAATCCTAGGGGTTGACCTCGAGTTTCCCTGGGCTCTTTCTGCCAGAAGCTCCAGGTGGGGCCATTCTCCCCAGGTGTGGTGCAGAGCACAATCTTTATATCTTGTCCTGCTTGGACTGGTCCAACGGCTATTGCATGAACTATTTCCTGTTTAATTTTTTCAAAGTCTTGTCATTGCTCAGGGCCCCACTTGAAATTGTTCTTCTTCCAGGTCACTTGATAGAGAGGGCTTACAATCAGACTGTAATTTGAAATATACATTCTCAAAAAAAAAAAAGTAAATAAATAAAAAAGACCTAAGCTTATGTTTCCTTTCTGCTAGTTGGTGGAGCCATAACTGCTATTTTATTATCACATCCTTTGGGATCTGACAACGTCCATCTTGTCATTTTATTCCTAAAAACTGGATCTCCTGTGCAGGTCCTTTGACCTTACTTTGTTTTATGGCAAAACAGGCTTCAGGGTTTCAGAAGGATTGGAACTACTTTCTTCTCTTGCTCAAAAACTTCTGCTGCCCGACACAATGATGTCATCGATGTACTGCAGGTGTTCAGGAGCTTCCCCATGTTCCAGTGCAGTCTGGATCAGGCCAGGCAAATGGGGCTGTGTTTTCACCCCTGGGGCAATCAATTCCAGGTGTATTGGACACCCCTCCAAGTAAAAACAAACTGTGGCCTGCATGCTGCTGCCAAAGGGATGGAGAAAAATGCATTAGCAATATAAATTGTGGCGTACCACTTGGCTGCCTTTGACTACAGTTCATACTGACGTTCTATCATGTCCAGCACTGCAGCACTCAGCAGTGCCGTGACTTCATTCAGGTCACGATAGTCCATGGTTAGTCTCCATTCCCTATTAGACTTTCACACTGGCCATAAGGGGCTATTAAAGGGTGAGTGAGATTTGCTGATCATTCCTTGGCTCTCCAGTTGATGAATCAGCTCATGTATGGGAATCCATAAAACTATCCTAAATCCAAAACATAGCACCACACCAGCTACTCGGAAGAAAATTAACTCTATCCCAGCTAAAACCAGGACAGAAGTTGTCTCATAACTGTGTGGTTGTGCTTAGAGACTGCAGCCTTAGTCCATGTTATCAGGCCTTCTTGCAGCACTCATGCTTTGAGTTTTCCAGCATGTAGCTACAGCTGTCAGTTTAGTGTGTGTTTTGAAGTCAGAGGGCAGTGCTCTTTACTGAAGGATAAATAATACAAAAAATCAAGGAAACATAAAACTGAAGTGCGTGAACTTGGAGAGTGAATTGTACTTATCTGACTGGTATAAGATGATATATTGATATGCTGACAAAAGTTAGCTGCATTTCTCTTTTCTGCTGACCTTGTGCACTTGGTCTATGTGTTGCTACAATACTTGGATGGTATTTCCAGGTACCTTCATTTTACCCTGGGGAAACAAGTCTCACCAAGAAATGCAGGTGGGAAGAAATCATCTGCATTACTCACACACATTGATGGGTTTGAAATTAACTGTGGTGACTCAGGGAAAAAAAAAAAAAAAAACAAATGTTTAAATGAATGGCTCAAGGGAAGCCTTTACGTTGGATACAGCCCTGGGAGAGAGAGGTAGAGAGTTAGATGCAGCAAACCAGAACCTTTTTCTTTGCACTTTCAGTGTCTTTCCCTCAGATTAAATCATTTTGAATTCTTGCCATTCTTACTAGAAGAAGTGATAGGAAGGACCCAGAGGTGGCCAGTGAATATCTCTCAGATAGCGGAGAGACTGTTGTAAATGCTGGGTTGGTTTGTTGCTGCTGTGAGCATTAGAAACAATAGTAATGTGCATAGCCCTGGTGCTTAAGAGCTTCCATCAGGCACCAGAGCCCTGAGCTTGTTCAGCATTGAACAAGTGCTTGGTTCTGAGTAGACATGTATGAAAAGGGATATAAGCTAGGCACAGAAAATGACTGGATTACAAAGGATGTGTAAAATGCTTTGAAGAGTGAGTTGAAAAGTAAATTAAAATATTGTCTTATCAAAAAAAAGAGGAAAGAGCTAACAAAGTTTTAGGGATGAAATATTTAATCTAAAACAAGAAGATATGATTTATGCAATGTGCACTGACCTTGTGGAACTCATTGCTTCACAATTTTGTTTATGTGAAGAGTATAATAGGATTTTAAAATTGAAGATTAAGCCTCTATATAGGTAAAAGGGAAGATGTATGTCCATTAAATGGGTAAAAGAGAATCAGGAAAGAGTTTTCTATTTGAGTATCTTTCATAAAACTTCATACTAACAACTGCTGCCAAAAGGAACACAACCATGAGCTATTTCACGATGTCAACACCTATGTTTCTATACGAAAGAACTGTTCCTCATTCCCTGCTTTCTCTTTTCCTTTGCCAAAAGCCTCTCTATGACTTTCCCTCTTTTGACTTAGGAAACCTAATAGAGGTGGGCTAGAAATTAGGAGAAGGCTGATAGCCAGCTATCTTGAAATATCAACTTGCCCTATCTCCATTTCATTTACCATTGATCATCTGGCATACTGCCCTGAAATTTCAACTAATCTTTTTTGTTTTGTTTTGTTTTGTTTTCCTGTAGGTGAATGCTTTTCATGTTGTATCTAAACATTCTCTTTTCCAAAACGAATATGTGCAAGCTAGCCACAGTCACAGGTAAAAGTGCCTGGGAGATCCTGAGAAATTGTTGTTATTAACAAGGGATCAATTCAGTGATCTTCAACAATCAAGAATACAAACATCCTTCTGTCGCACAAATTAGAATTTTTGCTTTGGCATAAAGCAAAGCCTAGATTTATTCTAGATTAATATATATATATTAGATTTTTAGTGCATGTTAAATTGTTTTAATATGCTCAAATATTTTCTAATGTTGAATTCTTGAGAAAATACTGCAAAGTAGACTTATAAAATAGCATGTACAACCCAAGAAGAAGTGTTTTGGTGTATAAATATACGTATTCATATATGTTGTGCATGTGCATATATAAGCTTTCAGTTCTTAGCCTTTGCGAGGAACTAATTCAGTCTGAAGTGTTTGAAATCTGAAAAGAGTGTTTTGATGGTCAGAACAGCAAAAGGGGGAGGTGTTAAATATGGCCTATTAGCATTTTATGGACAAAAAGAAATTCAGAATTCTCATGAGATCAATAGAGAGAGGGAAAAAATACAGTACACATGTAAATTAACAACTAGCAATCCTCGTACCTAAGGAAATATCCGCAGGACATCTTAAATCATCTAGAATTTGGGTATACTTATTAACCCATGGGAGTTAACCATCTGGCAAATAACATACAATGCCCTAACTAGTGTTGTTGTGTTGTTGTCTTATAAATCAGACTGAATCTAACAGCATTGCTTGCTGAATGGAAAGTGTGCAGTCATTAACATCATGTCCATAGTCAGATCATAACACACAAAAATTATTTCTAGCAAAAACAAAGTCATCCTCAAAACATTACTACTGTGTCCATAGCTTTGATAGATGTACTACAATAACTTTGTGTTTAAATACATTCCTGTAAAGAGTTCCACTTTTGAAAAGTAATAACAACGTTTACCAGCACACATGCACAGTTTTTTTTTTTATCTGATATCATGAAATACAAGAAATATAAAACAAATGAAAATGAAACCCATACAGTGCTTTTCCTTTCTAGATTATATTTTGACTGAAAATCGATCATGTAGTAAATATACTTAAATTAACTCATGTGAGTGTTATGCTGACCTGGGAACACAGAAATGGTTATTTATTAAATTTTACTGTAACTAGAATCAGAGTTGTTCTTTATTTATTTGGACTTTGTCACTGACAGACTGAAACAAAAATAATATTCCATCTAAATAATTTTCCATCTGTGTGCATGAACATTGATACATCCTCCTGAAAAGGCTTGCTTACACTTGTGAACAGCTGAGAAAGAAGTCCAGAGTGCCCATTGTGCTTCTTCATGAACCATCATGGGCTTGGAGCAAGTCTTCATGAAGTTTGGCTGGGGGTCTGTGACCTATTACTAAGCAAGTACTGGATAAATGAAATCGCATTCCATTGTTTGTCAAAGAATTCATAGAATTCAAGTTTAATTCGTGTTTGTTTGTGCATGCACACGTGGGCATGATCAGAACCACAGCAGTGAGACAGCCCTAAATAGGGAAGAACACAGTCATGTCTCACTGTCCACTTCTGTCCTGCTCCAGAAATATGACCTGGAAGGCCCATGGTGGCATCACAATCAGGCTCTTCAGGCAGGCGGTGAAACAAGCCTGATGAAGCAGGGCCTGCCTCCAGCACCAATGAACCTTGTTAAGGTTGTGTTTGTGCTCACACCCAGTCTGATTCCATGTGCAACCATTGCCACACAAGCATAGGAACTTTCCACCCCAAAGAGTTCCTACTCAATATCAGGAGGTCAATCCAGATGGATAGACACAAAAATACAAAGAAATAATAGGAAAGCATTCGTCTGAATGACGTATTATGAGCTTAATATATCAGCTACCAAAAATAAATGGAAACATTGAATACAGAAAGTGCTACTAAGAAAAATGGGGAACTTTGTCCTGTGGTGACCATATGCAGTAGCTGCTTGCCTGCAAATTCATTCCTGACACTGTCTCTAGTCCTGATTGGATTACATTTATTTTTAAAGACTTATCTGATTTCCTCTCTCCCTGTTTCCTTTCCCTTGTGATGTTGCCACTTTATTAATAGCCTCCCAAGTGAGATCCTAGTGCAAGAAATGAAGAAAATATAGAGCCAGATCCTCATTGGTATAAATTAATATAATTCCACTACCTCAAATTTATTCCACTGGAGTATCCCAGTGTATCTATTTATAAAGACAGGTTAACTTTAACTAAGAAGCAAATATATTATCCTAACTGGAATTTGGCCAGGACTTTATTTTGGATTCTTAA
The DNA here is from genome assembly GCF_040182565.1 of Anser cygnoides. Taxonomy (NCBI): domain Eukaryota; kingdom Metazoa; phylum Chordata; class Aves; order Anseriformes; family Anatidae; genus Anser; species Anser cygnoides. Next base: position 138,093,516 of record NC_089874.1, on the reverse strand, counting down.
AGTCATTGGTAAAGCTCCACAGCATCTTCAGTTAAATTTTATCTTCTAAAAAAAAAAAAAAAAGTCTCATTTTATCAAAAAAGTATCACATTGTGTAGCATTATCTCTTGGAGAACAATGCAAGTGCACTTATTTACTATTTACTGAGAGAAAAAATGCACTTTGGTACATCCTGAGAACCCACTATCCAAGCATTGCTCTGACATTCCCTAATTTACACAGTTAATGCAGAGATTGCAGGCTTCTCACAAAAGTGATTAAAAGCAAACAAGTGCAGACTGTCTGATTTTGTGAAGTGTGACTTTTCGTGCCATGCAACTTACTTGTTATAAAGTGATGGACTTGCTAATAGGATCATCACTCCAAACAGCACTTACTAGAAATCTCACTTTCCATATGTCAAAGCTGCAATGACTTCATCCACCAAAGAATTCACATGCTTTACATGTTTCATAAATGTATTTTTATGGATCCTCTTTAGTATCTGAAACTAAGATCTCCAAAATCTGAAACACTCAGATGATCATCTAAAGAAGCACATTAGAGTTCATCATTTTTCAAAAGTATTTATCATAACCTATTGGGCAGAGAATTAAAAATGCTAGAGAAGTTGACTGGGCTGCTAAGATTTGTCACTAATCTATTTGTGTAAAGAAGGATCTTGTAATATTCACTGCCTGCACAAATATCAGTCACCTGTTTTTATCTTAATCTGCAAAATGTATGATTGAGAAGACAAATAGAAGCCATAAAATGGGAAATCACTTTTCCAGCTAGTCTATAAAATTAAAATCATTACAACATAAAACCATTCTTAGGAAAATAGGCCTTAGGATTTGAGTGTCTTAAAACATCAAGTGCATTCTGCCTTGCCAAAAATGAAAGGTCTGAGATTCCCCTGAGTCTTTGGTTCTATCAAAGTCCTCATCTGATTCCCAGAGAACTACCTAAATGCTTTTGTGTGGCATTATTCCTCTTATACTTCTGTGTAACTGCCTATAGTTCAGTTGACATAACTTCTTATTAAGAGAAAATAATACAGCCTCTTCATCTACACGTCAAGGATGTGATGCTCTTCCAAACCATTGTTTCTGAAGCAAGCAGTGGATTCAAAACACTGCAGACAGTGATGAATGTAATCATGCATCCTACCAGCTGGAAATTCAGTATACACTACAGGTAACGGTGAAAATAAATACTTTTGGTCAAGATCATCACTTCCTCTCAGCTTATAGTTTTGGTATTGACTGAGTTAAGTTTTTTTTTTTTTTAAGTGTTTGTCATCTTCACAGATGAGTAAACTCAGTTTACAGCATATACCATTTATATAATCTGTACAATTAAGTGTATGCACTAGGATTGTCAGAAATGAATCCACCTGAATCCCCCAAGGAATAGAGTGCGTCAAGTAAATGTATGAAGAAGGCTATGCAAGAGGTTTTGTAAAAATTCCCTTTTAACCCACCAGGGCCAAGAACTTTCCCTTGGGGCAGATTTTAAATTAGTTCATCTTTCCTCTTTTTTTCTCCTAACTGCAGGGAGATTGAAGAAACCTCCCAACTCCCATACAGATCCCTGAGAGAAGTTGAGAGAATAGAGAAAAGCCTGTTCATCTGTGCATAATGCCTGGCTCTAATTTTCTATATAACTGTTCATAGCATTTCTGAACTATTAAGCTTAATAAGGCCTCATGGGTCTGTATGTGTGTGAATGTTTTACCCCACAGGGCTCCTTTAACTGCTGTTATGACTGTAGGCTTATACTGAGAAATCAGCAACCAAACACGTAACCTCCCCATCTTATCCCCCCTACTGTTACAAACACAACCTAGTAAAAGCGATGGATATCTGTGTTTTATAGATTATGAGTGAGTTTGCAATGGTCTGTAAAGTGGCTCCTTGAGGCAGAGAGGGGTCAGTTAAGTCTATTATCTGTTTTCCTAATCTTCTAACTTTGCTCTCAAGATCAATCCATTTGCTATAGCACTTATTCTCCCTAAGAATGACATGAAGATATGGCTCCAGATAAAAGTCTTTTCAGAAGCTTACCAAAGAACGAGACAAGAAGAGAGGAAATTCTGGGAATATATTAGTTTCTACATATAATGGATATGAAATTCAATGTACTGAACAGACATTTGATCTTTAGTTTCAAACTTTCACTGTTAAAATGTATCTTTAAATGTTATAAAAAGACAAGACTTACCAAGGCCTGGCTGTTTACCTAACAAAATAAAATACAGATAAAGCAAAATAGAACAAGATATATAGCAGAGCTTTTTTGCCTAAATGCTTTTCTGGCATAAAATAGACATTCAAAAGAATGTTTTCTTAAATAAATTTTCAGTTTTACCAAAGCATTTCAGTTTTTCTATTTAGAGAGTACTTCGTTGGATATCGAATCAACCTAAATCAAAACACCTGCCTCTGAAAACATTGACACATTTCACATGAGGCTAGTTCAAAATTAAGTGTCAGCCTGTGGAATTGCTCCAGTGCTGTTGTTTAAACACCTTTCTCTCACTCCTCTTAAAGCAGCAGACTGCTGCTGTTTTCCTCTTAGGCCCAATGCTGGTTTGATGACAGGCAGCACAGACGGATGGGAGGGAGTGGAGCATCAGATCTTTGTTACTCTGTGCCCACCAGGCAGGAGGCAGCTGTCCCCGTGATCTGTCCCTGCTTCCCATTGAATAAACCTTCTGTCCAGGTGTCCAGAAGCATTTTGCTCCCTTTCTTTCCTTTTGGCCCTCTCCTCTTGTTTAGGAAATGTTTTTATGATTGCTGTGGGTCTGACCCCTCTCTTTTCAGGGTCCCAAAGACTTCTTTCTCACTGGGGTGAAGTTGGCAGAGACTTGGTGAATGATTTCAGTCTCACAGCAGCACAGTTAAGTTCAGTTAAAGTAGGATAAAATCAATTGGAACAGAGGCTGAGGATTATTTAATGATACCAAGTTGAGACAGAAGTGGACAGAATGCCAAGGGCAAGTCTCCAGCAGGAAAATATTTTTTTTTCCAGACACCCTTGAGTAAAAGGGTGGTCTAGAGTCTTTGGCTTCCAAGTAACTTCTGCCTTTTGGAGGATTCAAAGGCTAATGTGACAAGAGTTTACTCCAAGCTGCAAGTTAATAGCAGTGAAACCTCTGCTTCAGATTCACTTAAATGAGGGGGGTGGGGAGGGATATTAATTTGCAGAATATCTTAGCCATCTTTATTTCCAGCTGTATTCACGCATATGTCCTGCTCCAGCCACCTCCAGATCTTTCTCCTTAATACTTACTGCTGTTATGCCTCCCAGCTTAATACACTGTAAAAACACTTGCAGCTGGTAGTATCTACATAGCAAGTGAACAGGCATTTTTGCCAAGTCTCCAGATCTGCATATTTTTCCTTTTCTTTTCCTCCATCCTATGTATCTGCTCATTTAGATAGACCAAGAGCATGCTCACTCTGGAGCATGTACTTTTCTTATTCATTTATACTGTGTGAAGAACAACAAAACCCCATTTCTTGGAGAGTCCCCTGGGAACAGTGTAAAAGAAACACAAATATACCCATTTTACATATTTGAAACTTTAGTAAAGCGCTCAAAGATCTTTGTACATTGCATAAAATTTGAGAAGACTACTTTTAAACAGCCCCATAATTTCACAAAAGAATTGCCAGTTATCCATAACAGCAGAGTATTCTCTCACTGTCTCTAATGCCAAAATGTTTTGAAGTATCATTTTCCACCTTTTTGCTTTCTGTTCAAGAGGAGTTTCTACTTTTTTAATCATCAGATCCACCTACACACTTGCCAATCAAACACAAGATCTCATAATTTCAATTATTAAAGAAATTAAACTCTTCTTCCCGTTGAAATAATCTCTCAACATCCAAACAGCATCTGATTTCAGAGTTTGTTTATACATTTCACTGATGGGAGCATTTATACCTGTCTTTATGGTTTACTGACTGTGACTTTCAGAACAACCCAAACAGTAACTGACTTTCAGGGCAAACTCCACTGAAAAGCAAAGCTAAAGCCAAGAATTCCTTGCAACTGAACCTCCAATACTAGTTAAGTTTTTTTAGTCAATTTGCTGAGAAAAAAAAATGTTGTTGGCATTGTTGTTAGGCATTGGAATGGGCTATTGGAATATGTTGTTAGGCATTGGAATGGGCTGCCCAGGGAGGTGGTTGAGTCGCCATCCCTGGAGGTCTTTAAAAGACGTTTAGATGTAGCCCTTAGTGATATGGTTTAGTGGAGGACTTGTCAGTGTTAGGGCAGAGGTTGGACTAGGTGATCTTGGAGGTCTCTTCCAACCTAGACGATTCTGTGATTCTGTGATTCTGTGATGTAAAATATTGCAATCTGCAATTTTTTATTTCTTTTCCCTCTACAAGTTTCAGAGAGAAAGAAGAAGAAAATAAAGAAGAAGAATAAAACCACAGGTTTTATTTTCTTATAAAAATCTACTTGAACTTGTTTTAATATGACCCAACAAATATGACTTATTTTTCTGTTAATCCCATCAACCTTTTTCTGTACCAACAAGAATACCAGCTGAGAGAGTGAGAGTGAACATCTGTGTGTGTCTCAGGTGCAGTTTGGAATATGGTTTATTGATTTACTTCTTCCATGTAGCTAACAAATACATTGCCAGTTTCCCTAAAAACAGTTTGATTAAATCAAGCAAGCTTTCTTTCCACTGTCATGTGATTGAAAATGTATTTCTTCAATATTTATTTATAGGGGTGGAGCCACAGGCTCCAAATGAGATCTTCTCAAAGACATTAATTCTTTTTAAAGATATTTTTAAAAATAGCCCAGATTTCACTAGTACAAGAAATTTCTGTCTTTATGAGGAATCAAAAAATATCTTCATCCAGATCCAGTCTTCTTTCCTAACCTGAACATCACACCATTCAAAACCTTGGTAGAAACAGGACTTGAGACCAAGCTTTTGGGATGACTTATTTTTTGCATTATTTTATTATCTTTGCTTAAGGTATTTGAAAAGGACACTGCCATTCTTTAAAGTAAAATCTGTACAGATTATGAACTGTCACCTCCCATAGTCAAGCTGATTTAGTGACCCTATGGCCTAGGTTCCAGTGTCATGCTCCAGCACCACCACTGATAATTAACTGCAAGGAACTCAAGACCTGTGCAAGGGAAGAACACATCAAAGTAAAATCATCATGTTTTTGGAGAGTCAGGTGTTTGACCTGCATCATTTCATTCAAAAAAATAAAACAAAATAAAGAGTTAACATAACCATCAAACCTGTCACCCAGTGATTGCCGAATCCTTCTCTATCACCATTCTAATCCAGACACTGGAAAGGAAGAAAAAGAACAACACCCCACCCCCCATTCCTCTCACAAAGGCAAATTAACCAGATTGAAGTCAGCCACTGAAAGAGGGGGAATATGCTTTTGCCATGTCTTCTTTGCTCCTAGGTATGAGTTCTGGCAAAGATCACATCAACAAGATCGGTCCTTCCTGGGGTGCTGGATTTTTGAGTGGTAACACAGAGGAATTGGGATAAGGAGGGCAGTGGTCACATATGCCTAGCTAGCTCGCAGGAGGAAGCATATGGCTGCCATTTGTTCCACCAACAGTGGTGTGCACACACCGCGAGCCTGCAGAAGGGATGCGATTTCGCTCAGCCAGACTTCCTCGCGGCTCTTCCAAGCCACCCGTTTCTGCATGCTCCCCAGGAAGCGAGGCATAATCTGGCCAAAACACTCTTAAGAAAGAAAGGCGCCTTAGCATTGCTAAAGCCTTTCTCTCTTGTCCTTTACTGAGTCAAGTAAGTGCTTTGTGCTACATTGCACAGATGGCTCGATGCTGCATGTGCACAAGTACAGCTGTTAGATTTGGGGTGGGTTACACAGAGCTGGCAACTCCGCATTTCAGTTGGTATCTATGAAACTAACCAGCAGGAGATTTTTAGGGAAAGGAGGGGAATTGCTAAACAATATTGAAAAGATAAGATAGTCTCTTGTGTCTTTGGCAGCAGATGCAAGACAATAATTTCCCCTCTAACAGATCTCAGTGCTCAAGGCAAAGACCCTATTTTTTTTCCTTGGGTTTATTTTCCTGACTCTGTCACTCACACACTGCAATTGGGTGTCAGATTGTTTAGTCTAGAATTCGGAAGGCACGAGTGCTCTCATGTAGAGACTTTATTTCTGGTTGGCTGTGGATCAGCTTTTGGTCTTTTGAGGAGTCATGTGAGGTGGAGTGGGCTGGAAAGCAGGCTTAGTACTGATTTCATCCCCAGGAGTATGGCCACCTGCAGCTGCAGGTGAGACCATCCTGAGTGAATGGATTGTGAACTTTAGGGAGAATATATATCAAGCCACATGTGTGCCATAAGTCTTTATTGCCATCCCCACAGAATCCCTTCCTGACAAAAGGATCAAGCCCTCCCACATCTTACTGAGAATGAATCAGAGAGCTGTTCACCATATCCAAGTTCCCAAACTTTGAGGCACATGCTTCCAGACATTTTAGCATGGTTGTTCATCAGCACGTCAGGTACAGAACTTGCAGTGTGTCTGCTCTCACGTGACCTTGACTAACCCAGGTGGTCAGACCTGGATTGACAATAACTGAAAGAATATGTATATTAGAAGGTATTATTCCACTAATAATCTAGTATTAAGTTTCAGTGCAGCAGCTTTGTAATAGTAGATCACAATAGTGGTGTTTGTTTTTTGTTTGTTTTAAACATTGATGATTTCATAAATTTTTATTATTTAATTATAACAAACCTATTTTTCCCATGTACCTGTACACTGATTTTATGGAAAATAGATACATTTACAGTACATTTACAATACTGTTTTTTTGCCTATTAATTGAATGAAGTTAACACATTCTTTATAGGCTTTCCTGTGTTACTGATCCTCATCCTGTTAATTCTTGTAAAGGTATTACCCACTTCAGAAAACCAACAGTGTGTTACCTGGGTTAAAAGTATTTAGTACAGGTCCATCATTAGAAAAACAGCACTGAAACAGTTAATTCAAACATATATGTGGCCAAGGTTACAGCAACGCTTCTGAACTTTAGAATATCATTCCCAAACCTCAGTTAAAAAAAAAAAAAATATGAAGGAGCCTGCCCGCAGGGCTGAACATCAGTAAACAGACATAGAGAGAAGATTGGCATCTACAGAATATAAAACAAGATTTAGTACATAAGGCGAAAGAAGTATCTAAGGTTCTCAGGGGACAGACTACTTCAGTCTTCTGAAATAAGTGGTTTAAGTCTCCAGTTCAACTCCCTTTGTAATAGAAAGCCTATGTGTTCTCTGACTTAGTCCATGCAGTGTTACAACTACTTCATATGGCTTTGTCACTATACATGAATGTAGTAACATTTTTACATATCTTATATTCTTTTATTTTTAGAAAAATATTTTAAATGCTATATATTTTAATGGTGTAACTGAAATTATTTAATAATGAGAGGAAATAAATTGCTAAATAGCAAGTAAAAAATATAATTAAAAATTGCAATTATAATAAACTCTTCTATTCTAGACATAGAAATAAAGTCCCTGGCTTTGTTTCCTCTTTGCCTGTACTTTGCATATGCGTCATTATGAAATTCTGCATATTCTTACTTTTCTGACTTTATTTTGCACAAATAATAGTACAAAGTGACTGGTCTCTTCTAGGACTGAAAAGAAAATTATTGGCTTTGTTTGGCTTTGGTGTATGTCTTTGGTCTATTTATTGCAGTGGCAACTCAACCAAAACCACTGTATACTGAGCATGAGATATGTGCTTAAGTGAGTTCATGGTATTACATCTATTTGTTAACACCTTGTGCAGTGTTTACAAGTTTTAGATATGATGTATATGTGAAAGCTTTAAACTCTCTTGTTGATCAAGGGAAAAAAAAAAAAAAAAGGAATAAAGTGGACAATACAAGTTTTAAAAAACTATATTTTTGACCAGGTTATCAGGGAAGGCTAGGAAAAAAAAAAAAAAAAAGAAAGGAAAAAAAAAAACAGTTTCTGTATCCTTGGAAAAATGAAGGAAAATATACCTGAATTTCTGTAGCAGTTGTGAGGTGACTGGTAGTTATTCTGAGAGTAAAGCCTTATACACTACCTTAGAAACTCAGTCAGTGTGAGGATCAAACTTGATTCTGAATCAATAAAGATGACAGGACTGTTCATAGGATGAGTGAGTTCAGGATGACACCCTTCCAATATATAGTGGAGACACTTGTTTTAGCTGACAGGAAGCCCCAATTAAAATAGCCTCTGTCCTTCCAGCACTTAACTGTAGGAAGCCATTAGTCATCCCAGGCTTTAAATCTGACTGTCAGACATTACCAGCTTTACTAAGGAGCTGGTAACTTAGGTTGAACGAATAAATATAGTGCAAGTACACATACTACTGGCATCCATACAAAACCCAGCATTAATCCAAAAATAAGAGCTATTATCAATGGCACCATGATCAAAAGGAGTATCGACTGCTGGTGAAACCCCTCGCTTATCCTCATAGACTTAGAGGACATTGATGGATGGCTATTTATCTCTATATGACCACCTTCCTGGGGACAAGTTACTTTCAAATCTCATGTAGGACAGTCTCACTAACTGATGTGAAGTCAAGAGTAGGTCATGATGCAAAATGTCAAACCAGCACAGTTTCCATCAAAATGAGTAATGATGAATTACCTATATCACACTTTCAAAGGTATGGTAACAGTGTTTACAACTTAGGTCAAAGCTATCTCATTTTTTGCTGAATTGTCCCATCCATCTGAACCATGCTGGATGTGCAGAAGCCAACCCACAACCACCACCACCATATCTAAGCACTTTGTGTGTTTTGCACTGGAAGTGTTTCAGGTAATGAAGAACAAAAAGCCAGTTCTCGAGCAGATTTAAGGGCTACAAGGAATGAGTTTTTACTTACAGACTGAGTAAGATGGAGCTGGACATCCCTGTTACTTTTTCAGGAATTTTAAACATTTAAAATGAGATATTTTGTTGTTTGTTCCATGACATTCAAAGAGGGAGTGCTCAGAGAATGCAAGAAGACAGAACACAGTGTTCTGTTCTTATCCATGCAAGGGACATCATCATTTGCACCTGTTTCATAGGAGGGAGGCAACCTTTCTGTACCTGAACCCAAGAAGGCCATTCTGTGACAAGAGAGGGAAGAAAGGGAAAAGAAACCAGCTTCCTTCTGTACCCAGAAGCAGCTTGTTCCAGCAGTCCATACTGAATTCAGACAGTGGTCTGTGCCTCAAGGATACCTCAGAGATATTTTTAACTAGGCATTTTTGCTTTCTGCATGCTTCTTCCTCTGTCAGATTTTTACAAGTCATTCTCGTATAGGCAGTCCTCTTCTGTGGAGTTTTATCTATTGTTATAATTTTAGTTTACAGTAGTACATATAATTTATAAATTTACAAAATGTATAAACTAAAATGTAAATAATTTATATAATTATACACTATTTCAAGCATTGCATTTTTAATGGTATCACATTTTTAATGGAAATAAATATGGCAATACAACGGTATTTGTAATAACTGGGAATCAAACAGAAGGAGCTTACTGACTTTGAAGATATTAAGACACTGGCTTCACAGTGTTAGCCCAGGAAGTACTGCTCTTTCCACTTTATCAGATAATGCTAATGGTTCTTTAGGGCAGTAAGTCCCTTCCTAGTTCAAATTACCTACATATAGGTACCTGAGAAAAGTTCACCATGACTTGCTCTATTCCTTTAGCTGGGGTTTAGTGTCACCAAACAGTTTTTTTGTAATACAAGAAAACCCAGAAATCCGCAAAGAAAATCCTGCCTGTAACAGCGATGCTCTGGGGGAATATTGTAAGGTCAAATGGACATTGACCTTACTTCAGAGCCAGTCCCAGCTCCTTTCTGGTACTTTACTTCTTTCTGAAACACATCTATTTGATAGACTTCTGTAAGAATTCAGTTGCATTTTTGCTTGTACTTAAGCTGTGGTGTGGAAGGTATATTAAGAATGGAAAGACAGTACAGGCAGTGCAAAATAGCCCTAACAAATTCATTTTAAGTGAATGGAAACTAGATTGGAATTGCATAACTTCTTGTGTTTAGCTATTAAAGTCCCACTTAATGTTCAGAATCACTTGATAGTGCTGAAAAGTCACAAAAGATGGGCTTCTTTGTCTCTAATTTTTCAAAGATGAAAATGATAAAACAACCCACTGGCTCAGATATACGAGTTACTGCATCTTAACAAAACACGGTATTTGCAAAGCCATGATACCTGACTGTGTCTGTGCTGTTAGCTCACGGGAAACATGATAAAACATGGCAGCTCTATTTTTACCAAAAAAAGTTCATTATGTTTATGCATGTTACTACACATCCATGACATCTGACCTGGAGGGTGTAGGCATCCTTACAGTAGTTCAACAGATGCATGGAGCCTTTGAAGCACCTTCCAGCCGCGGTAACTCATTTCTGAGCCATAGTTGCCCAGCTGTTATTTTAAGCACTGCAGTGTTGTGTTTGGTTTTGAAACGGGGGGAAATATATACATATATATATATATATATATATATCAGAGCCTAGTGTTTTATGTACCAGTTCTATTAAAAACAATGAAATTCAACTGTGGAAAGAGAAGCTGACAAACTGATAGGCTACACCAGCAGGAAGAGTAAAAAGACAAGTACTGAGGTATACATGGTAAAAGACAAAAATGGTAGGTAGGAACCCTTGGAGATGGTGAAGTCTTAAAGGGTGTGTAGACCTTTAAGATTCTTCATCCATTTGGTAAGAAAACGAAATGATACTCTATTTTCCGTCTAAACTAAGCAAGAATTGCACATTCTCTGTGTATTTCTATTCACATATACTATATTTCACATATATCTGATGCGCACTAGGTGTCTGCAGGTCAGCAGTGCTTAATATCTTTACTTTTTAAAGGGTTTTTTCTTTTACAGACTCTCAATCTGAAGAGCAAGTGTGACCTCATACATGCAGAAAGTCAAGCCTCTGCTTAAGTTTTTATGGGATTAGATCTTTCTCTAATCTTTATTATTTATGAAAGAGAAGTCTCATAACCAAGAAAATTCTCTTTGCATTCTCCACATATTTTAATGTAAAAATACCTTAGAATTGAATCTTAAAAATATTCGCAGACTGGGAGGAAATATTTTCTTTCTAGATCAATCTTGACCTACCAACTTTGTTAATTTACCAAGAGAAGAACTATAATCCTATTGTAACATGCCTGACAATAAACACTATGGTAATTTCTGAGGACAAATATTTTTTGTTGATCATTAAATACTAAATTTTGAGTCACTTCTCCCTCTGGATTAAATAAATACTATTAGTTTTTCAGTTGTGTACAGTAAATATGGATTTCAAGACTTGTTTGTCTGCATTTCTTAAAACATTTATGAACATTGAACAGATGAATTTGTTTTAAGCATATTTTTTCATTTGAACACTTTTCCCTCTGGTTTTTAATATGGATACTGTTCATCACATATTGAATAAAGCAACTTTTACTTTATTTAATGCCTTGACCCAAATCACATTGTATCCATAAATATTTTACAATCTGTGTGCAACAAAAGCATGATTACCAAACTCATGTCTGCAGTTGTAGGTAATATACTATAAAAAATTGATAATTTTCCCTTCTCCTTTAAAAAAAAAAAAAAAAAAGAGAGAGAGAGAAAGAGAGAATTGGTGTTAGGAAGTGTCCATTTGGTTAAGGGAGGTTGCATGGGTGTATATGTATCCCTGCATGAATAAATGTGTGTGTGTGTGTGTACATACATATATTTTAATACTTAGTCTACAGGGATAAGATGCTGAAAAAGTGGAGTAGGTTCTTTTGCCAAATTTCTTTCTATATTAAATCCATACATACACAAAACAGAAAATATTACTCATTGCATGTCTCTCCAGCAGGTTTTTAGTGAGTCTGGGATTGAATTTCTAGACTTGAATCACGGCTGCAAGTACAGCTGCATGTCTGGCAGAATCAGTCTTTGCTGGTGGTTGAATTGAATGGGCAGATGTAGCTTAACAGCTACTTTAGAATTTGAAGAAATTATCTTCCTTTTTTTATTTGTCCTGAATTTTGCTAAGCCAGCACAATAATGCCAGATGGATGTTCAAAAAGAAGTAAACTGAACAGTAAGGAGAAAAATAGAAGTGGTGAATCTCAGCTTGTCTTCTTAGAGCTAACAAGAGGTGAAGAGTTTTACTGACACAAGGCTCAGGTCATCAACCAGGCACAGTCAAGGTTCCATTCTTCAGAGTTGTGTTTGACTGAATTAAGTGAAAGAGCAGACTTTTTCTCATTCTGAGTAAAATGAATGTGATTTGAACAAAGCTAAAAGGTGTACATGTAAATGGCAATTTGATTTCCTTTACTAAGCATTTCATCTGGGATTATAAAGGCACAAAAGAAGGTGGTGTACAGAACAACAAAACTGAGAGGGGGATCATTTCAGCTTAATCCTGTTGTCAACCATAAGAGGTAGAGCACCATAATTCAGGGCTCAGTCTTTTATCACAAGTCTTGCCTTTACACCTTGGTCCTCCCACTCAGCTTTTCCTAAGAAACAAAATATTTACTGCAAGCCATTGCTGTCAGCGGCAGACAGCTTTCTACACACATGGAAAGTACATCAAATAGTTCATTTTGAAAATGAGCATTTAATATCCTTGACCCCCTTCTAGCAACCCATCCTTGGGAATTTCTAACTGAAAGTGATAACACAACTTCCCACCTGTCCATGAAGAAATGGACTTTTATAGTAAGGCCATTTTGATACAAATGTATGTAATAGTATTATCCTCTAGTTAGCCTCTAACTTGGCTTGGTCTGGCCTCCTCTGAAGTCACTGGAGGTTTTCCATTGACTTATTTGAGTTTGAATCAGGACAAAGCTGAACTTGAACAGTTTGTCAAGAACTTGCATTTAGGAGCTCTTCTGGCTATTTGCACCAAACGTATTCAGGTACTTCCCCAAATGTGGCCTTATTGCAAACTGGAGGCTCCTCTGAAGCCATTGTGACTGGCTTGTTTGGTGCTACATATGTAAATGCCCAAGTTCATATTCAAGTTCCTAATTGTGTGATCCATTTTCCATGACCAAATGCAGGTGTTAGTGTACCTTGTAGTTTTGGTTTTTTTTTTTTTTTCAGATCCTAAATTACTAGCAAGAAATGAGTTACTGAGTGTTTAATAGCTAACTTAAAAAAAAAGAAGGGGGGGGAGGGGGGAGGGGGGAGTGGAGGCCCTAAGCCACATTTAATCCTGTTATGCACAGTAGCAGACTAACGCTAATTCTTTCTTGTGAATCCAGGCTTCCCTCACTCCTCTCACTCTGTTCCAGATCCCAACAGCAGGCAGCCTTCATCTGCTTCTAATTCTAATAAAAGGTTAAAAGTCTTCTTCCCTTCCTCACTAGACAGCACTGCTAGATCCAATACCAACCCTTCTGCAAAGAGAAGACATCATCTTTCCTTCCTCAGCTCCTTATTTCAGCCATTTCTAGTAATAATGCACCCCAAATCTCTAGTCATAACCACAGCCTCTTATGAAAACATCGCAGGGGAAACCACAGACTTAAACTCTGGAAAATGCAAAAGGAAATACAGTCAGAAATTTCCTGGTTTAGGTTCATTCCAGCTCATATACAAACAATACAGATAGACTATTTCAAAAAGTATTTAGTTACCTCAGATAAACAGCACAGATTCCAGGGACTCTTTCTGAAAACTCTGTCTGTCATGGATGCGAGATGAATAATCAGGCTGTTTATAAAATTGATTTTTAAAGGTATCTTTGTCAATAAAACTGAAATGCATGTGAGCTGTAAACTGCAGTTGAGCTGTGGTAAGCTCTTCCTAAACAGTGAGTAAAAGCACTTAATTCTTTTACAAAACTTGAAACCCTTCCTTTGAGTTAACTTCTCTAACTGTTAAAATAAGCAAAATTGTCTTTACACCAATAAGGTAAATATTGCTTAAATCTCTTACAGATCCTAAAGTAAGGTTAGTATTGTAATGCAGTACAAAGTATAACAATGATTATTGCATTGGACACTGCACAATAATTGGAAGGTATGTAGCAGGGTATAAATGAGAAGAGCATATCTGAATGTTATTCCTAAGACTTCAGCAATTTGTAGTCATCACGGTACTGCTATAAAGCATGACTTAAATTTCATAGTGAGCTTGGGTGAAAAACAACAGTTATTCTTAGCTTCTTGGCTGCAGATCTCTGTCATATGAAAAGCAATTATTATCAGCTGAAGTGGTGTGAGTGAGGAAGACAGAGAGGAAGGAGCCCCTACAAATGGCTCTCGTGTTTGTGCTTGGTTTGTTTATCTTCTCTCTCAGACCCACGTTGAGCTGTGGAGTTGGGGGGGTGGGGGCTGGCAGCTGTCAGCTCATCATTACAGGCACACACTGTCCCATCTGCACTGCTGATGGTGGCAAGGTCGCATGGGGTTTTACCCAAACAGGCTCTCAGGGGTACAATAACATACCTCTTGATTTGGCTGTGAAGTTATACTTATTATTAATAGACAAGATAAGAGGCTGGGGCTCTATTCATCCACTTTAGTGCTAATTATTCAGTTTGATCTGAGCCGATTATGATACTGATAGATAACCACACCACATTTATAGCTATAGCAAGCAGTGGCCAAGAACTTTGGCTCATGCCACTGTTTGGTTTATCTGATAGGAAAGGAGGAGAAAAAAAGAAGCTGCTCTCGTTGATTAGCAATGTGTTGCATGGGACCATTTATAATGAAGCATATCATTTAAATTTTCCTTTACAAATGAGTCCAACTCTCTTTGCAGGCTGCAGGCTCTGTTAATTGTCACAAACATTGCCTTTTTTTTTTTTTTAAACATTATTAGCTCTTTGGCAGGATCTCCATTGTTGACTAAAAACTTGGCATGATCAGGGCTCGCTGAATAATTTAGGTTGTTGGCAGCTGGAGTAGGAGAACACACACATCTAGGCAGGCAGACGTGCTGCTTGAGCTCTTTATATAATAGCATTGTATACAAAGCAGAGTATAGTCAGCAATGACTTCTGTGTCTGTTTATAGGTAAACACTGATGTTAGTTTTACAGAAAAAAAAATTGAGGGATACTTCAAACTGTATATAATATGTGAGACAGATGCACTGCTGATTGTTCAGATGACTCCCTTAATCTCTGACTTTCACAGAATATGATTACAGCAGATTCTGAGGAGCAGCACTTCAAGTGTGTTTCTGTGCACTTTGGCACTTTGGGTCTTGCGTATAAACACCGCTGCACATAATAATGATGCTGTGAGCTCAGTCAGAAAAAGAACTCCTCACACTTTTCCTTTGTGCAGCAAATGGCTCCCAATTGTACTGTCAGTCACAGAGAAAATGTGCTGCTCAAGAGATGCCCATTTTGGAATTACATTTGTGTGCCGTATGAACTTCCACTTTTATCAAAGCATCTAGAAGAGAAGTAAAATACATAAAAACTGATGCACCCAAAACATTAATGATGAGTACTGGGCAGGTTTTCCAAAGCAGTTATGCTCCAAAAAAATTCCTCCCACAAATGTAGGTGACATTTATCCGTGCACACTTCTTGTCTCATTCACTTACCTTTATGTTGTACTTAACTCTCATTGCCGTGATACCTGTGAGATAAAGCCTGGACTTGTTTGTTTCAAAGTTTGAACAGTATTGAAGGAACAGGAGAGAAATCAAAGATAAAGAAAACATGAAGGTCCAGCATTGAATATTTTTTTATCTTGTTATTTCATAAGCCCACTTGTGTGTTGCTCTTCTATTTTTTTTGAGTTCCCATTCTTTTCCCAGGAAATTCTTCTCCCTTCCAAGCTTCTCACTCCTTAATTCCATTTTAAATCCTTCAATGCCCTCTGCTTTCCAGGCCTTTTTCTTCCTGCCCTCAAGCCCTCGTCTCTGGAGAGGGAAGATGCCACTAGAAAATGTCTCATGGATTTCTGTGACAGCCACTTGACAGGTATGATAGACTGTAATGAGAAATGAATAAAACACTCTCATAGCAGTCTCAACAGAGGGGAAAATAACTAAGTTAGAATGAAGATGAATGGGCTCTCTTCATACCCCACTCCCATCCTGGTCCCGTAATCAGTGCTTGAGCACAGGGTGGGAGAGGTAGACTTGCTCTGCAAGGAGGCAGTGTGCTCTCTTGACAATAGTCATGGTTATTAGCTAAAAAAGACCAGGCATTGTTAAAACTGGAATTTCCCCCAATTATGCTGTGACACTTCTATACCTAACAAGAAGTGCAGAAGGAACAGCAGGGTGAATATTACCTAAGCTCTCTAATACAGACTCCATTTAAAGATGCACAGACCTACGTGTTTCCCAGAGCAAGCACCTGGTAACTGTCAGAAAGGTCTTTCTGTAACATGACAATCTTTGCAATCATATGTGGGAAGCACTTTGGAGTTGTACGTACTGTGTAGCATCGCAATTATTATTTACTGTATAGATTTCATTACATGATAATGGCCAGCAAAAATCCATGTAGAAATGTACTACGCAGCGTGGGAGACTGCTGATGAATCCATCCATCATCATAAAGAATCTATTTTATGAGACCGTGTTAAGATTGCATATTTAAAAGATCATAAATAAATTACTTCAGCAATACTTTTTTTTTTTTTTTTTCCCTCTAGGAAACTACACAGACATTCCCAACATTTGTTAACAGATTTTTGAGATTTTTTTTTCTTTTCTATTAACCAAGTTACCAAGTTGCAGGGAAGTGTCCATCTTCCGGAGGGTAGGAAGGCCCTGAAGAGGGACCTGGACAGGATGGGTCGATGGGCAGAGGCCAATGGGATGAGGTTCAACGTGGCTAAGTGCCAGGCCCTGCACTTTGGCCACAACTACCCCATGCAGTGCTACAGGCTTGGGGGAGAGTGGCTCTAAAGCTGTGCAGAGGAAAAGGATCTGTGGGTGCTGATTGATGCTCACCTGAACATAAGCCAGCAGTGTGCCCAGGTGGCCAAGAAGGTCAACGGCATCCTGGCTTATATCAGAAATAGTGTAGCCAGCAGTACCAGGGAGGTGATCGTCCCCCTGTACTCATCTCTGGTGAGGCCGCACCTTGAGTGCTGTGTTCAGTTTTGCGCCCCTCAGTACAAGAAGGACATCGAGGCCCTGGAGCATGTCCAGAGAAGGGCTATGAAGCTGATGAAGGGCCTGGAACACAAGTCCTATGAGGAACGGCTGAGGGAACTGGGGTTGTTCAGTCTGGAGGAGAGGAGGCCCAGGGGAGACCTTATTGATCTCTACAACTACCTGAAAGGAAGTGGTGGGGAGCTGGGGGTCGGCCTCTTCTCACAGGTAACTACTGATAGGACTAGAGGGAATGGCCTCAAGTTGCACCAGGGGAGGTTTAGGTTGGAAATCAGGAGACATTTCTTCTCAGAGAGAGCAGTCAGGCACTTGGACAGGTTGCCCAGGGAGGTGGTGGAGTCACCGTGTCACCGTCCCTGGGGGTGTTCAAGGAAAGGTTGGACCTCATGCTTAGGGACACGGTTTAGTGGGTGACATTGGTGGTAGAGGGATGGTTGGACCAGATGATCTTGGAGATTTTTTCCAACCTTAATGATTCTATTAACTTTTTTTTTTTTTTTGGGGGGGGGAGGGGGGCAGAACTAACAACTTAAATTGTTACTGGTATGTTAAGAGATATATCAGTAAGACCTAGGTGTGGTAAGAGGGAGGTTTCTGTCTGAAAAGATCAATCCACCTCAACACTAAAGCATGAACTTCACAACAGGTATGCAGAAAGTCCAAGGGACTTTAACGTGAATAATCTCACAAAGCTTAGCACATGCCAAAGTGTTTTGCTGGATTGAGACCATATTTAGCAGCTGGTTGCAGTTAGCTGTGTTGCAGCATAGGAAGTCAGTGAGCTCGGCAACTGATAGACTGTTAGCAACTGATAACAACTGATAGCAACCGATAGACTCTCTTCACAAGCAGTTTAGGGGTCTTCTTTCATGAGAACAAACTGAGGAAAAATTTCCATTCAGATTTTTTTTTTTTTGTAAGAAAATGTATGTTTTAAATTATATTAAAGTGAATAGATGTGAAGTAATCCTAAACTGTCTCTACATTAGTTTCTTAAACTGGATATTTCTGCAGAATTTTTGCCCATGAGTTTCACATACTGAGTGTTTCTGCATGCAATTATTTATCACTACCATATTTCCCCAGAGAAAAAAATGCACCTGTTTGCCCACAATTTGAATTTTGCAACACTTGTCCCATTCAGTGTGCAGTCAGACATATCTGAGTTTTCATTCCCGAAAATACTTGAAAATACTGAGATGCATAAAACTTGGGCTGGAATGGCAATGTCCAGTCATCAGACGGTGTCAAAACTGTGTCCCAGTATGTTTTATTTTTTGACATAACCTTAATCTTTTCAAAAAGCGATGAGAAATATTAATCCAAAAATATAAATTAACAGTGGGCTGATTTACACAGCAAAGTGATTACATATTTCTCCAAATCAAAAACTTTACTGGTAAAACGATGAACACAGTTTTGTGCAAATTAATCTCTAGAGAAGAGAAAAGAAAGAAAATCATGGAAAGCCAATGACTGATGCACTTTCCTTAGTTTCTTTTGTCCCAGTGAAAAGCATATTTCTTCTAACGCAACAGTGGCAGCTCTTATCTGTTTGAGCACAAGAGCCTCTAGAGCATGAGAACCTTTTAATAAAGAAGACTACTCTTTTGTTATAAATCATTCATTGGGCAAGAAGAGACTCTTACAGGATTAGCAGCGTTACTTAGTTTGATGAATCTCATAATGTTAGAATTTTAACAACAGACCCATAAAAAGGTTGCTGCTTGTACTTCAGCCCAAAGCACTGCAGCTATATACGCATGGCTACAAAATGTCCAGGATGAAGAATTAAAAAGGCTGGGGTTGATTAGCATTTACAAGAAACTTAACAACGAAAAGCTCTGTAGTCTGTATTGGAGTAACACAATGTTGAGTTGATATTCTATTTTTTAATGAGTACTCGACTATGATCCTAGTGTCAATGTGACAGAGATGTTTGATGTTAGGGTGGAATCGACTGAAAGCATCATTGACTGTGTCTGTTCTTTCATGTGTGTCTGACACAGGAATGGCAAATAGAGCTCCTGAAAATGAACTCTGAGGTGAGTGCAGGGCAATAGAGTATCACTTAGACTGACTTCAGAGAACAATGAAGGATTTGTCTACACTATCTTGAATAATTTCATTGACAAATATACAAATATACAGACACATTGCACAAATAAATCGTCTTGTTGTTGTTTGTTTGTTTTATTTAATTGTGTAGGTTTAGGCTATCCAGCATAAACATCCAAATTTCACATCAGCATCACGTAGCTATATATACTCCTATACATATACTTCTTGGTGGAACTTCAGTACCACAGCTGGTCAGAAAAAAAAAAAAAAAGTGTATTCTTGAAGAAATTTTTAACTTGATGTCAAAATGAGGAGAGGAGAGGAGAGGAGAGGAGAGGAGAGGAGAGGAGAGGAGAGGAGAGGAGAGGAGAGGAGAGGAGAGGAGAGGAGAGGAGAGGAGAGGAGAGGAGAGGAGAGGAGAGGAGAGGAGAGGAGAGGAGAGGAGAGGAGAGGAGAGGAGAGGAGAGGAGAGGAGAGGAGAGGAGAGGAGAGGAGAGGAGAGGAGAGGATGTTTCAAATACACATCATATAGAGGGAAAAAAAAATAGCTACCGACACAAATGCTTTGACTAGGTCCTTCAGGTTCACTCTGAGCTAAACCATACAGGTAAAAAATACATATTTACTTCTTTTCAAATAAATGTCAGATTCCAAGAATTGCTGTAACCTTCACTGCTAATATTTTAATTAATGGACTGGAGAAAGAAATTAACATGTCCATAACAGGCTCCAGGCTGTGGAGGCGAAGAAAAAAAGGTGGATTTCATGGGAGAATAAGGTTAGATTTTTTTTCACCTACCAATTCTTGGGGGTCTAAGGTCCCATTAGAGTCCATTCTTTCAGCATCATCAAGAGGTCCTAGACCTCTTGAACCGACCTCTAGTCGGTTCAGGTAACCGACTAGAACCTCAGGTGAGATGACTACTGCTCCAGGTTTCACTGATTGTGCTGTCAGGGTCTCCATGGGCTATAGAAGGAGTCTAGACACCTCATGGGAGGTCAGTGCATATGTCTGTACCCTATCTTTGACTAAAATTCACCTGGGATGAATCACCCTTTGTAAACTTTCACCTAGAGATTAAGACAGTTGTTGACGCCACTGAAACACAAGGTTTTAAAGCTTCTGCTACAAGAAAGAAGTAGAAACATAAGTGACCACCTCAAATGCACCAGTGGATATTTATAAGACCAGATTATAAGATTGCCAAAACAACTGCATAATATATAAATAATTATAAACTGCATAATATATGATAATTATACATTTGGGGGGCCTAACTAAGGGAGTAACATGGCAACCCAGAAGCCTTCTTAAGAGGTGAGTCTCCACTGGGATAAAAGGTTTTTGTGCAGGCTGCCATTCTGCAAAACACATCAAAGTCTCTTCAGGATTTTATGGACTTGTCTCACAATCACGCTCCCTCATAACACTTTGGAAGTGCTGAAAATAAGAAGAAAAAAAAAAACATGTCAGCATGACTGAACTTTTCCAACAGAAACTGTTTGCCAAGCTAGTGAATAATTCTGGCAACACTGAAGAAGCATTTTTAGTGAACAGAGCTGTACCTTTCTCCTTCTCCAAATTCACGCACTTGTACTGATGTTTCTCTTCCTACTCCATCTTTTAACTCTGCTCTAACATGGTGGTAAAAATATCTTTCTACCTGATGTCAAAGTTTACTATTTAATTTCAGAGATTAAAACAAGTTCATTTCCAAATCATTGCTACACTCGGAGAGGCATTTGGGAAAATTCTTCTTATTTTAAAGCAGTTTGTTCTTCCTTAGACAAATTTCGCAGTCTGTAAATTTTTGCTACAGCATGGCACAAACAATCCTTTTATTCTCTTTAGCTCAGTTAAATCACATAGTTTGTGTAGTGAAACCTTTGATGCACAGGACAAAGTAGCACTTCAGGGAAAAACTGTAGATCTGGCCAACAAGCAGAGTTCCTTGTTCACAGGAAATTTCAGTTTAGGGGCTGGTCTTATTGTGTATGCAATTAAGGGCAGGAGAAGGGGTTACTACTATTTAATTGTGGTCTGAATTGGGCAGAAACTAAAATATTTAGAAATTTTAAATGAACAGGGAATCATCGGGATCTGAACAGCATGATGTGCAGTATGTGTAGTAGTAGCTTTCAATAAGTGGTAATTAGATCTAGAGCCAGAGCTGTGAACATGTAATAGAATTAAGTCTATTAAAAGACACTAGTAGTTGTATACAAACAGAAAAACAAAACAAAACAAAATAAAAAAAGACGGAAATATACTCCCTATTTTCATCATGTTGGATATAGTCCAGTATTACAAAACAGCAGGCTGATCTCAGGGGCCAGTCTGCTGCACAAAAATTGCAAATTGTGCTCTTCATGTCTTGTTAAGGAAAAGAAAGCAAATAAGGTACCACTAATATTTCATCACTTTTTTATTATTTTATTTTTATTTTTTCCTTTTTTACATATTTTCATGAAGGACCTTGGCATGCTCAGTTCAGACTGAAGCCAAAGCTAGGGCTAAGATTCTGGGTAGCTGATAGAATACAGCTAAATAAATCAGATTTTTCCTAACTTCTCTGACTCTCTTTGTTAATAATTCCTAAATAGTCAATTTGTCATGCTATAAATATTTCCTATTAAAAAGTCACAGTACATTGACACACACCACAGTTAATACTGCCACTTAACTCTTCCACATATAAGGGAAGGCTCTAGAACCTATGGTTCTAGAATCTATGGTTTCTAGAACCTATGGTTCTAGAAATGTTGGTTCAAGGTGAGAATAGAAAACATACTTTTGAGAAACCAGCCCCCTACATACCACCCTGTTTTCTGACAAGAAACTGCATTTACAAAGACTTAAGTAGCAACAGGTCTTGTGTATACACAGTATATGCTAATCCATGCTAAACCTTGCTAAAATCTTAGAAAAAAAAATGGCAGTTCAAATCAGTGATCAGACATTTGGTTTGTGCTGATCTCAACTGTCACATCATTGCTTTCTCTCTTTCACCTTGCCCCTGTGTTATTAATTTGTAGAACCGTTGTAGAGTTTAAGTGTTCAGGAACTGACAAAATGTTGTACCAGCAATATTAGCAGTTGCCTGCATTAGTCAGTATACCATCCTTTTTAATGTAGATGGCTGTAGTTCCAAATTCAGGTTGTTTTGGCTATTAAACAGAGAATGATTCTCTGTAAGTAAGTCAAAGTATCATTCAAAATATGACAATGCATTATTATGGTGTGGATACAAGGTGAAGATGGTATTGAAGGGTATTGAATATCTCAAAAAAAAAAAAAAAGACAACAAAGAGTGTTTTATGTCAAATAAACTCCCAATAATCAAGGAAGGTAAATCGCACCATTAATGATGAGAATGGTCACACTGACCACCCAGAGAAGAAATTCTCTCCCTGGGCTATAGATTCTGTTTCATCTCCCTTCTTTTTATTCACTAATTCCTTTACTTCCCTCCTGCCTAACCACAACAGCCTATATTTTGCAATGTAGGTAGCTGACAGACCTTACGATAAACAAAAGGCTGCACTGATTCCAGCTGAACATGCTGCTTAGATTAATTGGGACAGAAGCAAAATCCATCCAAACCAGATCCTCTGTTTCATTTTCTCCCCATTCTTTGAAAAGAAGATGGCCTTTCCTCTCTCTGTTACTCTCCATGAGACACCAAACAGAGGGAGGGAGAATGAAGATGCAAGTGGGAATCACTCCCTTCTCCTCATCTTGCATTTGCAATGTTGTAGTCTTGCTACTTTTAAAGCTCTCTCCCCTGTGTGCCTGCACTCTTTAGTCTTCCCCTTCTTTACTCAAAACTAAATCACTAGGCAATCTACAGCACATCCTGATGGTGGGGAGTCTTTCAGCTGGTCTTAGGCACTGGTTTCAGAGCAGACCAAACTGCTAGCAGCAAAATGCTTGAATTCCTGGGTTTCGAAGTTTCAGGCTCCTATCAAAGCAACAGATATTAATCGTCTGCTATGAGACTTTCATCGGAAGGCATACAAATTTCCCAGTGGTATCTTCCTTTTAAAGAAAATGTAAGAAGAGTAAAAAAAAAAAAAATCAGAAGATTTAGGATTGAAGGAAATAGCTAGATCCCAATGGATAAAGAAAAACAGAAGAGTAAAAAGTTTTTTTAAAAGGCTGAAAAGCAATCTACTCTTTAAGTCCTGTAAGATATCTATTTTATTTTATTCAAAGGTACTAAGTAGTTGGATTCTTAGAGCTCTCAGTATTGGCTTCTCATTCAGGTGCAGATGCATCTTCAGTTCCTCAGAAGCTCCCTGCACACTTGCTGTTTGCAAACATTACTTCACTAGTTCTCATGTTTTAAGCATGTTGATCCTTCCTTTTGCTTTCTGCAACTCATACTATCAATCTGGATAAAGTGGGTTTCAAGGCACTTAAATAAAGAACATGGGTGCAATGCAGAAAAAAAAAATACAAAGTATATGCTGTGAACAGCTGAAATACTCTATTTAAAGGCATTATTGAGCATAATTTTAAGGGACAGATATTGCTACTGTTATGGAAATGGGTATCTCCTTTGGCAATTCTTATCATGCTCACACCAGTTCACGTATATCCCTTAGCTAGAAATATGATCGTGTACATTCCTTTAAATTCCTTTCAGCTGATACAAACACCACTTTTTGTACAAATCAAAATACCGTCTTCATGGCAGGAGTGGTATGTATCTTTATTATATTCAATTCACTAAACAAAGACTTACTTAAAGAAATGTATCAGCTTGCTTCCTTCCTTCCTTCCTTTCTTCATAGAAGAACACAATACTGGGTAAAGTTAACACATGCATTTGATTTTTTAACTCCATACTGTAGTAAATCAAAAGTAACTCTTGAAAGTCCATTGGTAATTACTGATTCAAATTCTTTATAACTGTAATCAGATTCTGGTTCAATTAAATTATTCAAATAAATTATAAACTCTTTCTGTGGAAGAGTCAGAAAGAAAGATCTCTGTACTGAGACATATCTAGCAGAACTAATTAGAGGCCAATTTTTACTTGTTTGGCATAAATCTATTACTCACTACAGATCTGCAGAATTAACTGTGGTAAGTGAAAAACGGTGAGCACGGTTTGTAGTTTGGCTCAAAAATGTTTGAAAAATCTCTCCTATGTAATTGTTTGGTTTTATCTTGGAACACCAGAAGGCATCAAGCTAATATCCCTGGTTATATCACAGAAAAATTGCTACATTTGAAGTTTTAGTAATATGCTTCTTTGAAGTACCCAAGTGCTATGGCATTTTGCCCAATTAAATCATGTTAATACCAGAGAAAATCCAAAATTCTTTAGGATTTTTGTTTGAGTGATTAACATAGAGTTTTGGAAAGATTTTATTGCCCTTTTACATATTTCTGTGAATGATAACCAAGCAAGTTCCCAATACCTGAAATGCAGAAATAAAGTTCACTTCTGATCACTCTTATTGGAACACATTTTAGGAGCTTTTTTAACAGTCAATAGATCATCAACAAAATGTCCAGATCTGGACCTGTATGTTTTTAAAGGGGAATATGGGAAACCTAGCTCACACCATGAAAATGGTCGTACATTGTTTTGTCTGCTCCAGTTTTAGCTTGTCATTCAAGTGAAAAAAGAAAGTTGAAAGTTCATGGAAAAATTTGCCATGCTTCAGAGAAAGCAAGTGTCAGGTGAAATACAGCAAGTTGCAGCAGTTGATGTGTCCACTAAAGGAAAATAAACTGAAAGTTATCTAAAAGCTCTGTTTAAGTCTTTCCAAATTCAATACGCATTGAACAAGCAAGGCCACCAGGCATTACTACAGAGTACTAATAAACTTCTAATACTCTCACCCAAGCCTGAGTCACTTTAGCCTTTTGTATTTGAATACATCATGTTTATGACACTGTTGTAAACCTTGGACCTCAATTATTACATGATAACAGGTTTTTATTGCACTACCCTTTCCAGACTTGAGAGTTTGGATTTTCCTGCACTAGGCATGGGGACACAGCTGGGAGATGGTCTGCATAACCAATTAGTACCTTACTTCTGAAAATATATATATTCTTCACCACAGAGGCCTAAAACAGATCCATCAGCTCCAGCTACCTGCTGCTGCCACTTGAGAAGAGGGAAAGGGAGAGAGAGAAAAGATTTGGCTACATCTCTATAATTGCATAAACAATGTATCATGCATTTGACAAACTATATTAATAGCACCCTAGGGGGCATGCTCTGAACATGCAAAATGTTGCAAAGTACTTGTATTTTATGGCAAATCTTTTTAATTTTTCAGTTAAAATGATTATAAATATTGATTTTCCATTTACCATTACTGTATCTAGAGCACTTCCTGGCAGTGTCTATGAAATTTATTTAAATCATTTGGTTTGAGTTTTCAGACATCAAATGTACAATACCAAAATTCAAAGGTTATATTCCCGGTATCCTGGCTCATGCTGTCCTAAGAAAATGCTTTGTTTTTCCTTATGTTTTTCCTCACTTTTATAAGCAGCTCGTATTTTAGTGTTAGCTGTGAAAGAGAAACCACCAAGTGTCTATCAGCAGAGATTTCTGATGTGCCAGTTTGAAGAGCAATCCTGAGAAGGAAGTTTTTGGAATGGAGGAGGCATGAGAAATACTAACAGTGTGGCCAAATACATGGCATTTTGGATGGGATTATGGAGACTTCGTCTTGCTAGGTGATACCTGTGAAAGAGTTTTTTCTTTAGTGCTTCTTTTCCCGCAGCTTCAAATTGTGAATAATAAAGTTTACCTTTAGTAAGCCCCGTGGAGTCTGAGACACTATAAGTAATAAAGCCAAGAGTCTGAGTTTCTTGTAGGTATTTAATGCTCAGTTGGTTTCAATCTTACCATTCAATATAACCCTTTTGGAACCAAAACTTAGGAATTATTACAAATAATGATGATTGTATGAGATAAACAAATTCCAAAAGGAACTGAGGGAGAGAATTAACCCAAATATCACTCAACACCATACAGCTCTCCAGGTCTGAAGAGTCATGACAAAATCCTGACCTCTCAGCTGTCCCCAGATTTGTTATTTCAGTTCTGTCCAAGGGGAGCAGGAAGAGGTATGAACCCCAAAATTTCTGTTGCCAGAGGCAGAAAGGGGAATGGGTAGAACACAGTAAAGGGTGGAGAAACCCAGAAACAGTTGAATGGAAGGAGGAAACTGAATTGTCTGCGCAACACCTATCCCATTTGGAATAGGTGGGACTGCACCTGTGCAAGAAATCAACAGCATTGGTGCACATTCAGCAAACTCATGAACATGTTGTGGCTCTGATTTTCTCAAATACACTGGAATTGCCATCCGTCTCGAGACCACCTGTGTAGCACACCGCTCTGCAGGCCAGCACTACTGGGATCTGTGCAATTGCCTCTACATGTGCTTTAGGCATCATCTGCATGTGGGCAGAAACACGTATAAAGTTTCCCAGCCTGTTCCAAATGGATTGCCAGATGTCCAGAAATCCCTGACAATTGTCCAAAATCTTCAGACTGCACCCAGACAAAATTGCCAGGTGGAAAAACCAGAAGTATCCAAGAAAATTAAGATAATAGCCTAGAAAAAGCTGTCTGGCAGCAAAGCAAGGACAAAGAAACAGGGAAATGTAGAGATGAGATGAGAACAAGGGGAGTAGGAAATACAAAGTTTTAGAAAAAAATGAACACTGTTTGGATAAGAAGTCAAATACTTTGGCTCTAACCCAAACCTTGAATTTAAACATAAAAAGGTTATATCAGTAGCATGAAGTCCCAAATAAAACAGCTCAGAAAGTAATGGAAATAGCCAGATAAGAAATCAGTCATCATCTGTGTAGGTTTTCATTTGAAAAACATATAGGAGCAGATTAAAGCATTAAAATTGCAGATGGTCAATATTACATCATCAGCAGTCAAAGCAATATATCTCCCTTCCTTCCTTCCACTGAACCAGAGCTTCACCTCCCACATCTTAATGTGTAAACTTTACTGTCAGAGGAGCTGGTTGAATAAGCAGAAGCCAAGGATTTCCACAAATAATTAAAGCATAAAAAATAAATAATAAATGATAGCTGCCAGAGAATATTCTCTCTTCTACAGACATGGAGAGAAGGTACACAGGAGACCTAAGATAATCAAACATGCTCTTTTTTTTTCTTTTTTTTTTTTTTTTCCAAGTCACAAATTCATTTTGCTTTCTACATTCCCACTCCCATATATTCATCACATGTTTCACTGATTCTATAACTACACAGATCTGGACCCCAGGAGGGTCCAACTCTGCCCTCCTTCTGCTAAGCAATGCTTATGTGAACAATCACAGTGCCTACAGTTGGATGATTCTCATAAGTAAATTACTAGCCAATGTCAGAAAAAAAAATATAGAATCCCATGATGTGTGCATTGTTTCTGCTGAAGAAATAAGACACATGAATGCTAAATTAGGAAGAACTTAAAATTCTCATATTTTTTTTTATGTGGACTTGCAAATAAAGCAGAAAAATCTTCCAGTTATTTGATGTTATTTTGTTGTTGTTGCTCTCTTTTAAGTTCAGAATAGACCTATAAAGTGAAAAAGACCAAAAGAGAAGCCTTTCTCAGATCCCTTACAAATATTCAGGGAGGCAAAAAAATAAAACTCCAGAACTGAGTCACTGTTTTCCTTGGGAAAGATGTTGAGAGCCTTCCTTCACTTTCAAGCATATTTTTTGTTCTTGATTTAAAGCCTGCCTGCACTTCAACATGATGCAATCCTGCAGAATGTGATCATATGTTACTTTTTTTTCTACTGGACCCTGGCCGCATTCAGCACTCAAATTAGACAATGTGTTGGGGAGACATCAGCTGCAAAGGTCATTATTTTTAATAGATTCCCTGAATCATGTAGTGCAAAAACAAGATGTTTAGTGAATAAAGTAGATGACTTCAGGAAGATGACTTGAAGTCCAACATTTCCTAATGTTTACTTGCTACATTGTACAATTTTCACTTTTTAAATCAGTTTTGCATGTGTTGTCTAATTTCTGAGGTTTGTAACATAACATATTAAAAATTAAAAATCCCATTTCTTACATACAATGCATCTCCTCTGTCTGCTGTACATCACCAGGACTGGGAATTTCACTGACCTCTGGACCAAGGTAGTAACTTATGGAGACAGTAGGTTGCTGGTCTCTGAGAAGCAGCACTGTTGGGGAAGCAACCCTTGGCCATCAGGTTTCACTGATACTTATGGCAGATGGATAATGAGATTCAGGACTCCCAGTTTATGTCTGGGTACTTTGAAAGGAATCTGCTCAAAAACGAAGAGACTTCACTGCCATCACAATGCCAAATGATCATTTATGCCCACCCCACCTCTTCCAGTTAGTCCTTGCACCATTTTGCTTTTTTCCCCTCTCTTGGCCCTTTCCACACTTCCATTTTCATCACTTGTGCATTCCTGGATTCTCTGTAGACTTTTGAACCAAATTTGTCTTCCTTTGAGCCCTACTTTTACCCATCAGAGCTTTCCCTTGTTTCCAAATTCCTAGTATAAGCATCCTCCAAAGAAAAAGCTGAAAATGTTATTCAACATGGACAACAACATTTTCAACAAATGTTGTTTCTACTTAATTTCAAATTTTGAGGGGAGAATTATTCCACAATAGCAATAAGAAAACACTTATCTGAAGCTATCTAGGACACCAGTCAATCTTTCTGGAAAGAAGGTCTCATTTTTTAACCAGACAGGAGCATTTAGTACCACACATGTACCAATATGAATGCATGTTCTGGACTGGGCCTTAAATTCCTAGTGTTGCTTTATGTTTTTTAAAGCTTTACCTGACTTGATGGATGCACTTCAACTAACTTTAGCTGTTTAAAATCGAGTATATAAGACAGCTACCTATGTTCTCTCTGTAGCTAATGGGAAAAGAGTTGTAGGGTTGTTCCAGGAGCAATTTATCTAATTTCTAGATGGGTGCTCAAGAACTGGTGGAAATGGTGGGGCTGTCCCTTGTAAATAGTTGGCTACTAGTTAGAACTGGAACACAGGCATCAGGATATCCATGGGGTGACACAGGGCTCCACTGGGAGCCCTGGCACTGTGCAAGGAATGCAGATGTAACCTGGACTTGAAACCTAAACTTATGACAACAATAGTTTGCAAAACACCACCTTAAAACAGGCAAATGTGGTATCAGATCCAGATTCAAGAACCCATGAAGTCAGCAGGAAAAAATCCTATAGCTTTAAGTGGACTCTAGTCCTCTGTTATCAAAGCAAACTGTGCTAGTTTTAAGAACTAAAAAAATGTATTTTTATATCAGAATTTTGCAGAGTTCAGTCCCAGATGGTTAATTAATGAAGAAAAAAAAAAAAAAAAGAATGTCTCTATTATTTTTTCTCTTTCCTTCTATAATTTTTCCAGGAGGCACAAGTGCATTTTAAATTCTAGAGTAAAAAAAAATAATAATAATTAAAAATTAAAATATGTCTCAAACTGGCTCAACTATTTGCTGCTTGTTGAGAGTGGATTGCCCTTGTTCTCCTGTTTTCCAGCAGCTGCTGGGACCACTTGAAGTAATCAAACTGCAAGTCAAAAATCTGGGTGCCGCAGCCAGCACATCCTCACTGAAGGTCCAGGGCTTGAAATCCCTTCCTCGTTTCCATTCCAAGAAAGTCTGAGTTAGCTGACCTTCAGGGCACACAGTAGAGCTTAGTAAATAGATGAACTTCAGACAGGCTCCAATAGATAGACTCTTGAGAAGGCATTTTGCAGTGGGAGGTTATGCAAGTATGAGACAGCCCAAGGCACTTTAAGGAAACAAGCACAAACTGAAAATACTGCTGTGAGGAGTGAGGATGGCATATGACCAGGAAAGCAATACCTGGTCTGTCAACCCAGACCCAATGCAATCACGGCTGTCCATGTATATATCCTGTTCTGTGCACAGAAAAGACAGCAAATGAGAATCTGACTGGCTTTCTGCATAAGCACTAGGATTGTATTTATTGTCTTGCATAGCACCTTGCTTCTTAGGCAAAGATTCCAATGCCACTACCTGTACCTCACCTTCAATTGCTATGCTGTACAGCCATTTCTACTTTAAAGAGGAAATGCCCCCTCCTCCTTAACTGCCTTCATTCAGCATCTTATATTTTTGTAGGTTTGCTTCACCTTGCTTTTAACACAGGGCTACTAAGACCACTCCCTTAGGTATTCATCCTTACAGGGGGTGCTGAAGAGAGGTTAAGTGCACAGCGGTGTCTCAGCTGTTTATCATTCAATCTCCCTGTTATAGCAACATGTTACTTACTTCTCCCGTGGGAGTCTTCAGAAGAATAATTTAGAAATTACTCTCCAGAGAAACACTCCACCAACCAGTTTCTCAGTGGATGGACAATGGCTTAAAGGAATCTGATATGACAGAAATAAATAATCGCAGGAGAAACAAAATTAATGAAGCTGCTTTCTGATGCTTGTGTGCAGGGTGGGATCTGATATAAACTGGACACAGTGTCCAGTTTAAGCTTATATTTGAGGATTTTGTAATATCTTTGATGTAAATTCTTCGATACCAAGGACTGGTGAGTTCACCCTGCAACTTTTCCTTTAGCAGAGGTGCCAATAGGGCCTTTTTCTTCAACTCGGCTACTTCTGTAACTTTATATTTGATTTATACATGTATTTTCAAGTTTTTATGAAATTTGTCAGTTCTTACTGTGTTTGACACCTCAGCCATTTATCAAATTTGCCTGAAATTGACTTGGAGGAGTCAGCAGTTAGAAAGGTGGACGTGCAAACAGCATGACTCTGAAAGTGTCATTTCTTAGGAAATCCATCTGAAAATAGCAGGTAACAGCAATGGCTGGCATGGGACCAAGCACTTTCTGTCTAGTGCTGTCCTCTTTTTCTGCAACTGGGATGAACATATCCGCTGTAAAGTAAGATGTTTCTCCCTCTCCTGTAAATCCATGTATTACAATGAGGTCATTTTTAGCAGTGGCTCCAAAATCTACAATGTCCCAGTTTGGTCAAAGTGTGGTGCTTTCTGCAAACCCCAATCTTGTCCACGCTGTTATTTTATATGACTTAACATCCACACACCATGCAGAAGTACCAAACACAGGTAATACCTTTCTGGTGCCACATGAAAGACCACACTTATATAATTTTATTTATTTATTTTTTAATGTGGGCACTGTCCTATTTTCATCATATGATAACCAAAACTGTCATAATGATATGAACAAAATTACTATCAGCCTTCTTTCTTTTTTTTTTCTCCTATACAAATTGGATAGTACATATTGTTCAGAATTTTTTTTTTTTTGCCCTTCTGCTGATACTAGCTACTAATGGCTGAACCCTTTAACATAAACATCAACAGGACTTTATGGTTCTGCCATTGCATCTAGAAGGTGTCGGTGATCCTCCTTCCTGCTTTTGCATGAGACCAGGAGGTAAATGACAGGCCCTTGTGTGCACCACCAAAGCAAATGGCTGGTCCCATCACTCCCAAGACTGCACAGCTGTGTCTTGTGCTGACTTCCCCATGTAAAGCATGGAGACTTGCCCAGGCAACCAACAATCTTCTGTGCACATGGCAGAGGGTGTGCAGTGAGGTCCCAGCTGAGTTTGTAAAGACACTAGGCAATTAAAGCCATTTAATGTACTCAGTCCCTGACCTTAGCCTTTACATTTTGGTTTAAAGTAATTGTCAAAGTGAAGCCAAATTTTCACTATACTGTCTATCCCATATTGGTGTCATGTACAGTTAATTACAGGATATTTAATTCTACCTCCTTGATCCTCAATTGGAAAGTATGGAAGTCCCAGTCATCTGAGGGAGCACGGAGTCAGGCCCCTATTGCTGCCAGAGGGCCAGGTGCCATGAGACCCTTCAGCAAAGTGACAGGACATTAGGGTTCAGATTGGGAAAAACCTTCCAGGATAAAGGACTTCTTGTCACAAGCACAAAGATGTCCACCTGGGGGTTATGAATGAATAGGCAGAATTTTCTTCTTTTTCAAAGAAACAGGTGTAGGAAAG
Organism: Anser cygnoides; assembly: GCF_040182565.1. Classification (NCBI taxonomy): domain Eukaryota; kingdom Metazoa; phylum Chordata; class Aves; order Anseriformes; family Anatidae; genus Anser; species Anser cygnoides. The sequence goes on along the minus strand of NC_089874.1, from coordinate 138,061,215 downwards.
ATTGTCAGGACAAGAGATGACAAGCATCTGAAAAGGTTTTGCTTGCATTAGCAAGAGACAACACAATGCGTTCACTAACAGTGTGGCGAGCAAAGTATCTCTCCGGTCACTGGATTCAGACATTCTCCCTGTAAGGCACTGAAACTTGCTGGAGCGGCATACCCTGGCAAAGTGACCTTTTTTATATATTATTTTTTACTGCCTAGTTTGCACTTTGTTGACTTGGCTGGGCACCTGCTGTAAACTGCAAATATGTTCCTGTCATCCTGGCTGAAAGTAAAAACAGTGAACAGCATAGTTCTTTGGTGGATTGGAGCTAGCAAAGAGCAAAAGTGCCTCTGCAAAATGCTGAGGTAAATCTTCCTGTCCTATAACCTTTCCAGCTTTGACAGTGGGCTGTGAGCAATTTCCAGTGATCTATCTGGGGCCACTGTTGTTTTTTCTTTTAAACAACAATTGTTCTGGAATACACAGAACAGAAGATTTCTCTGCTATCCAATCCCTTAACATTTTGTCCTGCATGGTACCAAATTCACATGATCCTATGGCAGCCGAGTATATCTGTGTATAGGCTCATTTATTCCCTGTACTCCACTTCTTGTGCTTGTGACATTCTCCAAAACCATTAAGTGCCATCTAAAAGTGCAGCCACGGTGTTCTCAGTGCAATGCATACTCTGTGTCAGCCTCCATAGCTACAGTTGGGTGATAGTACAGTAAATTCTTTGTCTTTCTACCCCTAAGTAAAGCAATAAAATAGCTTTCTTGTCTTGGTTAAATATTCATCTCCTCTGGTAGCTGAGTAAGTAAGGTTGAAATACCTTTTGCTATTGTCTGCTTGGCTTGGCAGAGGCAGAAGCCGCAAGTACAACATAATTATTACTTTGGGTTCAGAGGGGAGTATTTTTGGAGGAAAAATAAAGACCTTTGATCTTGAAACAAATGTCTTCTATCTTTCATTAAAGTTTGTACTGGCAATATACCTAACCCGAAAGGGGAAAAAATGCTGTATCAGAGATATTACAGGATGTCCCTTACAAACAGAAAGTAGAATTCTCTATTGCTGTTCTGGTTGTTGTTGCTGTTAGGTGTTTTTTTGTTTTGTTTTGGTTTGGTTTGGTTGTGGTTTTTGTTTATTTGTTTTGTTTTGTTTTGTTTTGTTATTCAGTCAGAGGTCATAATTTGAGACTGGCTTTGTATTTAAGTGGAAGAAAGTCTATATTTTAAACAATTTCATTACAGCAGAGTGTCAGTGGGACACTTGGGTGCTCAGGATATCTCAGAACTGCCATAACGATAACTGCCTTGCAGAGTATATGTGCAATCATCTTCAGGGTCCAAAGGACCACAGAAAATCCATTACAAATATTGGAAATTTAACAACTTATTTAAAAAGCCAGAAAAATTAAATTGACCTTGATTTTTCAAAGTGGAGACACCTAAACTCATATTGATAACATTTTCCAGTGCTTTTAAAATTTTGTAATTTGTATTATTTTAAAAATGTATCTTCAAAACAAAGGCATTGGCATTTTGGATTTTTGATGAAACAGGCACTCCCATTTTCACCCAGTTCCATCTGGAATGCTGTTCACATCTCATTTCAGGGAAGGTAGCTCATTTGCAGAAAGCATCTTACAGTATACCAAGTTGCTTTTTTAAATCCAAAAGATGCTGACAGTTGCATACTCTCCTAGATCAGACCCCTGCTTCATAAATTGTGTTAATTTAAAAATTACTTAAATTTAGTATGATTTTAAGTTCAAATTAGCTAAATATATCTAAGTACTTAATTTAATGCTGATTAATGTTCAAGATTCAGCTCCGTATTGGGATTTTTTTTTTTTTATTCTCTTCAAAATTTTTCTGTTTAATAGTCTCATTTGGTTTCCTCTACTAGGTATTTTTGTGGTTCCCAGAAGTCCTACGAAAGGATCAGAGCACTACTTTGTGGAGCAAAGTAAAATCTCTATTAAAAAGTTTGATTTCTGCCCATACTATCTTACACTCCACATAGAAAAGACTATTTGTTTAAGCAAAGAAATGAGAAAATGCAATGAGATCTTGTTCCATCTGTTAACCAGTAATCAGAGCACGCCAGCAGCTGAGACGATAGGAATTTCTGACAGAAAGAGCTCAACTGGACTGGACCATGCTTGGAAGTGACTTCTTCAAAAGGCAGCAATATTTGGGTCACCATCATCTCAAGAAGACTTTGTAGACAGCCTGTCATAATACACAGAACAGTCTCAAAGGTATGTGTGTAAAGAAAGAAAACGTGTGATTTCCTAAAGAAGTAAGAAGTTAAAAATAATCAAATGAAAGGGTTCACTTTTAATTTCGGTGTAAATAAAACTGCAGTCCCAGACTTGTAGCTTTCCTGCTACAATCTGGAGTTCATCAGTTGAAACAAAAAGGGAGGAAGAAGAGGAACTGCCTTTCTGAGCCAGCAAGATGCTGCAGTTGGAGAGAAAGGCAAGTGAGATCCTACATGTGTCAGGTGAAGTATTTCCACTGGAGATAGGAAAGTATTTGTGCCCTTGTAAAAGGCACCAGCAAGACCTCTTCTGAAATACAACATGTCCATGCTCGCCTCCCATGTGCAAGATTGATATGCCCTGACTGGATCTGTTTCAGAAAACAGTTCTGGGTATACTAGTGAGAAAAAAGAGCCTATCTCAAAGAAGAACTAAAATGTTTAGTTTATCAGCCTATCAAAACACAGTCTGAAAGATGTGATTGCTATTTACTATGGAATAAACATCAGGCAGGGATAAGAACTATTTAAAGAAAGAACAGTGTTAGGCCAAAAGCAGATGTAATCTAGCCAAGTATAATTTTAGACTGGAAATAGGAAAAAATCTAACCATAAAAGCAATGATGGTCTGGAACAGCTTTCCATGGGAAATAGGACGAGAGAAATTCAAATAAATTTTAAGATGCAGTTGTTCAGTATATGTAAAGTTTGGCAGAATTGTCTACTCAGGTATCCCAACCTGAGAGAGGGAAAGTTTACTCCTCTGTGACTAAAATTTTGAGACTTGCTAATATCATAGCATAATCAACATACTAAGCATTAACACCCTGAGATCACATCCAAGCTCAGCCACAGGCAAAATGTCTGTTTGGAAATGTCAGCGTTGTGTTATGGTCTACTTGTTGACTTCAAGCAGGATCCTTTTTGTGTACGAGTCTCATAGGTCCAGAGCAGCCTGCCTAACCTTAAGAATTATGATTAGAACCTAAATGAACTCAGATGAAAGACACTTAATTTAAAAGCAAAATATTGTTTTTCACTCTGAGAATCTGAGTCCCACATCAGAAATGTTCCTTCTGCAGCGCATACACTGAAACGTGCTTTCTCTCTTTTATTAACACATAAGAATGAGTCCTTCCACATACATACTGATAAGTGCTGGAGCCTGAGAAGAATTGGAGCTGTATCTCATTTTCCCTTCATTCTCTCCATTTTGCTCTTCTTCCTTATCTTTCTTGGCTCCCTGGGATGTGAGACATGAGAAAGCATCAGATTGTGTGGAAGCCTTGTTGCAGGGTGCCGGGGAAGCACTACATGTCTCCCTTGTCCCAGCTCTGCAGTCCAAGGGAGGACTGCAGGACCTGCAGCCTCACTTGTCACCACTCTCATTCCCTCATCCTATTATCATCCATCATCAGTCCCAAGAAAAGTTATGTCCTGCTGTTTGAAATTTTTTTGTTGCTTTGACAGCTATTCATGAGCTATTTCTTTTATAGGACCTTGAATATGTGCAAGTGTAATGATGTCTTTTATTTTGTTATTAATCTGTCTATGGGAGCCTATTTCTGTACATTTCTTCATATAGTTCTATTTTTTTGTAAACTAGAAAATGATCTGTACTGAAATCCTTGCCTGAAACTTAAATCCCAAGCTTGTGTGGGGAATTTCTTCAAGTCTCTGTCAACAGAAAGGCCATGTCTGCACCACACCATTTTCATTGTAGATGCTCCAGTGGGAGAGCAGAGGACAAACCGAGCCAAAACAACATGAGAAGGCATTAAGTGGAGTGAAAGGAACAAAAATAGCAGTAGGGGATACTTCATTAAATCTCTACCAGCCTTGGGAAACAGCCAGAGGAGCTGAAAGCTGAAGAAAGATATCTGGTTGGAGGGTCAGAAGGCACAGTGGGTGAGTGCCATGTCCCTTGGCAGAACTCCAGTCTGGCCTGCTCACAGCTCTTGCCCATGGACTTTCAGTCTTTGCTTTATTGGGGCAGGCTTTGGCCCCGCTCTGTGTTGGGGCTGTCTGTGCTGTCACAAAGGTACAGGGTGTCCCTGGTACCCCCCCTAACCTTCCTTTGGCCTTTGAGATCACTGGGGACCATCTGGTCTTTCCCAGAGATCCAACCAATATTCACATAGCCTGCTCTCAGGCATCTGGTCTGATCTCTGAATGTGGGAAGTTAGTCTGCCTAAGGCTCCTGAGGTGCTGAAAGAAAGGGAGTGAGAAGCATCTTCAGAGCATCTGGGTCAGGATCCCACGCAGAGACTGCCTGAGTTCACAGTTCCAGTGATGGTGAAGATAACAGACACACAGACAAAAACAGCCACTGTAGCAAAAATCAAAAAGTTAATCACACTATATGTTTACACCAACATGGAAAAGAGAGAGATCAAGGCAAACCATTAACATCCCCATAGACTTCCCTGCAGAGTGTGCTGGGAGTGAGGAGCTTGTCCCAACACCACAGCCAGACAGCTCCCTGGGTGCTGCTGGCACCAGGTCTGTTTTGGGCCTCTCAAGCTGGAGTCCTCTCACTGCTTGCTGGAGGCTGCATTTGTAAAGCTGGTTTGGCTTGGTCACCAGCCAACCTGTGGTCCCAGGGGACATCGATACTGCCAAGCTCTAGCAGCTCTCCTATTCGCTACTTTACCACCCCATTGAAATTTAATTCCAGCACCGACGCAACTCTCTGGGCACAGGGAAACCCCTCTCTCAGAAGGGAAGATTCCCCAGAGATGTACAGAGTACCCCAGCATGAAAATCTGACTGCACACTGTACTTGCACAGGGTCTAAATTATAACAAAAACATTCAAAGCTGTGGGAGGACAAGAAATGAATAAGGCAAATTGAGGAACCCTAAATATTTCAGGGCTTTCATTTGTTTAAGAGTAGGGCCATCAGCTTGGCAAGTTTCAGAAAGCTCTCACACAGCTATATTTAGGACTGGAGAGGAGCCAACTCTCCATTGTTCGAGCTCACATTTCGGCTGACTTGATGGAAATTCACACTTCATGAACAAGGTCGCTCTATCAACTGGACCTCAGCTCAGGGCTTTGGCAAAAAGGCCATAAGGCAAGGAGAGTTCAGAAATGAGAAAGTGTTTAAAACAAACAAATACTTTTACCAAACAGTTTCAAATTTTTTAAGGGTCTTGGGTTTGGGATTTATATTTTTTTTTAAATGGAAAAATTGTAAAGCTTTCTTTGTTGTATGTTCCTACTGCTCTTTCTTGCTTGAGACAAGGATGCTCAGCAGCAAATGGTAATCTTAAAAAAAAAAAAAAAAAAGTAAAGAGTGCTCAAAAGATGTTAAGCTTCTGGAAAAATTTTGTAGGAATTGTGAATAAAGGGTTGTGTCATGGGACTTTATATGAAAACGTGGTTCAGCCTTCAAACATACATAGCTCTGATTGGTTTTGTCTGGTTTTCCATTAGTGTGTATATGCAGCATATGAAGCAGGGAAAGGGGGAACGGGCAGTGCAGGAGATTCAGAAGATATTTTTTATTCCAAGCAGGCACAGTCTCTTTATGGCTGTTCCCTCCCATGTCCCATGCCACCGGCTGCATTCAGGCTGCCAGGGGAGGAGAAGGGATTTCTCAGACACTTTTCCCCCCTCCCAAGCACCTTAGCCAAAGCATCTAAGAAATGAGTCCCATGTGTAACATGAAACCCCAGAAATTTCCAATATTTGGATTTGGGTTCATTTCAAACGATTATTCTCACACTGGTTCACTAATTTATTATTGTTTTGCACATTTATTCCAAGCTGCATGAGGCCTTTTATGGAGGTATTGGATATGTTCTCCCAAGCCCCTATTAACACTAATGGGCATTATGCAGGTGCTTTAGCACAGCCTTCACCTTACAGCGTTTTTGTTACCTTAACTATTGGAAAGTGCATTGCTGTGTACACTGGGTGCCAATTGTGCTTGTGAGAGGTAGGAAATTAACAAGTACAGAATTAGCCCCCATCTGAGATGCATGTATGAGTTATTTGGAAAATATTTGTTTAGTTGCCTTGGAAATAAATAGCTCAAACTTCAGAACATTTTTTTAAGAGGATTCGATAGCATGTTCCTAGATGTCCCCTAAGAAAGCCTAGTAAGAGCAAAATGAGTTTCCCCCATCCACTGTCTGATACGGTTTTAAGTGAATGTGTAAAATTTCCCAGCCCATCATTTTGTTGAGGATATTTTTACTAAAGCTCATTAGCTTTTTAAATATATTTTCTTGCTCTAATTTTCCTGTAGCAAGCTGAACTATGAGTCAGTCCAAATGAGATTTAAAATAGGTCTCAATTTTCTATGCATGTAACTGCTCTTAATTGCACAGAACAAGTTTAGACTGGCTCTGTCCAATTAAGACAAAAGGAGAAAAGGATAATTAAAAATAAATCACAACAATCAAAAGTTGCATTTGCAATTTTGCTTTAGATGCTCCCTCCTCCCACATTTTTGAAGTAATGCTTAAAAAAAATGGCATAGTATCTTAAAGATGCATTGTCCCAGATCTGGCAAAGCAAGCACACCCATCTTTGTTAGGGTAAAAGTACCTATTTCCCTGATCTGATCAAACTTAATTGTGTGTAGAATTTTAATCTTTCTTAATTATAACTTTCTTCCTTTTTTTTTTTCTTTTTTTCTTTTTTTCTTTATGACCTTGGCCTAGCTTTTCTTATTTAAAAATCCTTTAGAGAGACCGTCTTCAGGAAAAATCACAGATACCCATGTAGTATTTTCAAGTTTGGGGAGGGAGAAAGAAGCAATTTCTGCAATAGTTACAGTTTACTTCTAAAAGACAATGTTTTGCATGATTATTTCTTCAGGAGAATTAATTGATGAAAAAGTCCTGTAATCTCACAGCTGTGATAAGAAGTATTTTTGGACTAATATGTATTTATATAGTCCAATATTTATATTTTTTAATAGAAAACTGCATCTAAAACACATGCCTAGAACATATCAAAAGCTTCTGGGTAATGCGCAAGGTACTCAGCTGCTTTTAAAAGAGCAGCTTACAGTTCAGATTCATACTGCCCATGAAAGATTTGTTCCAAAATATTCATCAGGTTGCACTACCACAGTGCAGACCAAGGAATGAACATTACTGAGGGAAACCACTTGTTCTTCATTATCGATGTGTCATTGCTATTGAGAGAGCCAGAATAAATCAGTTTGATTCCTCTCTGTCTACAGTATTTGGTATACTTGAGAGACATGGAAGCAGGTGGCATCAAATACATAATGCTAAGATCTCCTCAATTCTTTTTTCCTGAGTAGGCTTCATCTCACCTGCGATTAATCATGAGAAAACCAAGCACCTGCTATAAGTTAATCGACTTTTCTGTCTTGGAGGAGAGAGGGGCCTCATTCTGGAGTTAGTATCTAAAATAAGTAACTGATGCATTGACAGATGACTGAAGATAGAAAAATCCCACTTTTTGACTCCACAAACTAATAAATGTTTCAAGTGATCTTTCTGCAAACTGACTTTGGGATGTCTGGAATCAGTGGTTTTCTTTTATACCATCTTACAACTTATTTTAAAACTCGTAAAGCAGGATAGATCCATCAGTAAGAGGGTACTGTCCTGATACAAATCTTGTTTAGGTACAATGAGATCTGTAAGAACACTGTTTTTAGTGTTTAGTCTCATAATACTAGCTGCCATTCTAGGTTTAACCTTAACAATCTTGCTGTTCATTTCAGTTCACTTTCTATAGGCATACTTGTGCATGAAATATTCATGAGGTAAATAAAATTAATTTTTAAGAGTAATATTTACAGTACAGAAGCCAGCATCTTTTATCAGTCCTGTAGAAAAACATGAGCAAAAGATGTTCTCACTTGCTTAAGAAACCAAGACTTATGTGAGATCTATATTTTTGTCCATTTAATCTTCTGAGATGCATATTCTCTGATTTTGCATGTTATTTTCTTTTCTTCATGCTATTCCCTGAGAAATGCACAGCTCTGTCCCTTCCCTGGGCAGCATTAGCCAACACTGAAGCTGACAGCATCACCTCTGTGACAGTCCCAAGCTCTGTTGGCCCAGGCTTGCTCCTGAGCTTAGGTCTACCATGTGGTGGGGTGTTACACTATGGTACCAGCTGAGCCATTGAGCCAGAATAAACAGAATGCATTTTAACATAAAGGGATATAGTACAAGAAATATATTCTCGAGTCTTGGAACTGTAACCATGTGTTACCATATTGTCTTCCTTCTGCTCCTTCTGTTTCTTATTTTCACACATTGCTCCATTCTTTTGCAAATCTTTCCTCACAGAATGTTAAGAAACTGAGACCTACCTTAACTAAAAGCTGTTCTGCTTTACATCATATTCATGTTGTTGGGCTGACTGATATCTTTCATCTTTCACTTTTCTCATGGCTCTCGACATTTTATATCTATCTCAGCTTAGCTTCATTTGCTATTCCTTATACCTTCTTTTTGCCTGCTGTGACTGTTCCCTAATTATTTCTTTGTGCTTGGCCATATATTCTGACTTAGACTGGCATTACAATTGATAGAGCTATCATATATCTCTGCAGTTCCGAGATGGAAGAAAGTCAGGCTAGATTCCATTTCCTTGCCAATATATTATTTCTTTGGCTTTGTTTCTTACAGTGTTTTCCACACTTCATTTTAGACAGTTTCAGTGAGTGGTTCTCAAAGTGTGGTCTACAAATAACTGTTTGACAGCAAAGCCATGGTATGTGGTCAATGAGCCATGTTGCATTTAATGGTGTTTTCAGTTAATATTTTGATGATATACGTGCACAGAGGTACTTCAGAAATTCAGAGATGACCAGTCTGGAGCACAGAAATTCACAGACCTGCTAGCATAAGCAATATAACTCCATAGTTTCCCACTGACTGACTTCAGGCACGGCATATTCTGCTGATGGAGTACATGCTGATGAGGGTGGCTTTTTAAAATTAGAACACAGAGCACCTCCTCTGCCACTACAAATCTGAACGCTGTAAGGTTGTTTTCCTTCTGGGAGACATAAGCAGAGATTGCCTGCTGGTGCAATCACCATGCAAAAGCCTTTTCTGAGGTCTCTTTTGAGAGCAAAAGCCAGTAGCCACTACATGTCTGACTCTTGTGCTAATGTCTAACCTGTGTTCCCAGAGAAATGAAGCACCCTGTTACACAGGCATGCAGTCCTGTGAAACCCTGCAGCATTCAAAGAACTGCACTCCCTAATCAGAGGCATCAAGATTTTTGGTTAAGGATCTGTGTGTCCTTCCCATCTCTTTTTTATTATTTAGGGAAACATGACAGGAATGAAGCTGCAAGTCACAGGAGGGGCTAGCTGCCACCTGTGCCACTGCTTGTTCCCCGTCACTCCTATGGCTGCAGCGGCATCCTGAGCAGGGTCCTGTTGGTGGACACAGTGCAGCCCCAGGTCAGATGAGACCGTCCCATATCCTCCCTGGCTCAGCAGTCTCCAAACCCTTCCAAGACGAGGAATAAATACACAGTTCTGTGAAATTCTAAAACATAGATATGCCTTCTGTCAATTTGTTGAGAATGAAAAAGAGCTTAAGAATAAGAGCCCAGAAAGAGTTGTGTGTATATTATTATTATTTTTTTTCTTCTTTTTCCTATAAGAAATCTCCCAAGAGCATCGTTGCTGGCTTAATTTATCTAAGGAAAAACTAAAATGGCTTCTGTTTACCTCCTCCCTCCTCCCCTTTTTTCATATAAGAAAAGTCTGTTTATAAAAAGAAAGAGTAAGATCAGAACCAGGCAAGTTAGAATATGAATGTATCCCACCAAAAACTGCTGTGAAATTTCTGTGAGTGTTCAGAAAAGGTGAAAGGAGAGGCTGCATTCATTTTCAATATAATTCATACTTAAATGAAAAATCTTTCACTAAATGCTCTATCTTTGCAGAATTACCGTGAAATCAAAAAAATAAAAAATAAAAAAATAAAAGACGGGAGAGAAAAATTCTAATTATTTCTTTCTCATCATATTTATTGCTGATTTTATTCTTTTCTTTTTGCCATGATCATAAATTATATACTGTATTTCTAAGCTATGTTCTTTCCTGTCCTGACTTATGTTAATCAATGTGTTTGTTACCACACATCTTGAATATTGCATTTCTCTGGTGGCTGGCTTATCATCATCTATAATTATTCCAACTCCCAATTAGGTCTGAACTCTTCTGTAGCATTATTTACTTGCTTCTAGCAATGAGACAACATTATATCCTTTTTTCTATGTTGGTGCTCAAAACAAATTTCATTAAAAATTCTCGTGTTGATATTGGAGTCATTTCTTGTCCTCCTCGGGTCATTGTACCCAGGGCTTCCATGACCTTTTATTCTCTATTATGTCTTTTATACTTATCTCATTTATGTAGTTATCTGTCTACCCAATTCAACTGCTGTTTAATACTTGAAATAATCTCCACACATACAGTGAGTGCCATACATGACACAATAGCCCCGTAAACAACGCCACGTAATGGCACAACCCATCAAATCATGGGTTTAGAAACCTTTCAGAAGAGTTCTTTTGTGAATGTTTTTCTGAGTCATATTGCATGAAATCCTGATTACCCAGGAGTATACTCTCACTTTCTAACATCCCAATACCAAATATGGAAATAATGTAGAAAAATCCAACAGAATAGTAGCTAGAGAGACACAAATGCTTGAAAATGATTAAACAAGCCCTGCTGGTGGCCTGTGGATGTTTATGATTAATGTAGATTTAATCATCAGCATGTAATAAAAATTCATCTCTTCTAATTGGCTTTTTTTATTGATGCTTCTGCTGCAGAGAAAAGAATGTATTTCTTTGTATTAATGTTTAGAATTCTGCAATTACAGGTCTGTGTGGTGTACAGCTAGGATGTGTGCAATATAACACATATACTCACACCATATTTTAAAATGCTTCCCCAACACAAGCAGTCATCATTTTTGTGGTCAAAAGATCCAAGGAAAAGAAAGAACCTGCAACACCTCTTTTTTTTTTTTCTTTGTTTTGTTTTGTTTTGTTTCCTCTAATTATTTCGCACAGGATTGATTTTAAACGAATTTGGATACAGGCTACAAATCCTGGCTTTTGGGACTGTTGAGGAAATGAAAGCCTTCACTGATCTGAATGAGAACAAACGTGATAAAGGCGCGAGGCAGGCTGATAAGAGACAACCCCACTCAGAAGGAAGCAAGCCTTTTAAGAAATGTCTGACAATTATTTATTATTTCAACTGCAGTATCCTAAGCACTCCATCCATGGTGCCACCTCACCAGGTACTGTAAATGTAACTAATAGAGTGCCAAACCCTCCCTGAAAATTCAAAAGTAAAGTTAGGCTTTCGGAATATTTTATTCTTGTTTTCATTTGGTTTTGTTGTTGTTGTTTTGGTTTGGTTTGTTTGTTTTTTTTTTTTTGGCCACAGAAAAGCTTCAAAGATCTCAAATTTCAGAATTACTCTCTTCTGTGTATGTTCTGTGCTTTCTCCAATAAATGTTTGCGAGCTGCTTTGTGGCTCTATAACCCCATGTGTTTCTTTTTAGTCTAAAAGATAATTTACAACAATAAAATAGTAAGAAAGTAACAAGAAATGTATAACAAATCTTATCACTAAGCAGTATTTCCCTCAGCAATAATTGGCGCAGTACATCACTGATGTACAAATCAATGTGTACATATCCTTTCAATTACGAATTGATTTTGTATGGCTTTCCTTTCTAACAGGGCTTATTTGTTAATAAAATGAAATGTGAGTACCTGTTTGAAAATCTCTCTGTGGGCAGCAAAAAATAAATGATCTCAGGATTGTTAGAGAAAATGATACAGATGAGGGAAGGGGGAGGGGGGAACAGCATGTCTGTTTTTTTGTTTGTTTGTTTGTTTTATTTTGTTTTCTATTGCAATAAGCATGTTCTTAAGGACAAGAGCAAGTTGGTTTCAAGAAGAGTTGACCCCTAAAGGACAAGATTTGGAAACGGGTGTTTCCAGGTCCCACAGCACTTGGGGATGGTTTTGGCATGCCCGTATCCTGCACCTTGATGTGTATTATTGGGGTTTGCTAATCATAACATCATCCCTTGCCCTCCCCATCACCCAGAACCAGCTGCATGTGGTGGTTTGGGGATGTCTCTCTATTTGCCATGTCCAAGGTCAAAGACGTAGGCGCTACTCACCCCATGCCGCTGCACCCCTCTCCATCCCTACCACCCAAGGACAAAGCAGGACCACCAACCCATCCCACTCTCCACCAAACCACCCCTGAAGAAGGTGGCAAGACCACCACGGGCTGGGCGGGCACGACCCTTCCTCCATGCTGTCGGTCCCCGTCAATCAGGCAGGGTGCACGGGCCGGTGATGCTGCGCCGATTGTCAGCCGCATTGTTCTGCTCAGTGTGACGCAGCCGGTGCGAAACAAGCGGGACGGATGATTTGAAGTAATTGCTCTGACATAGACTGATTACTACAGTAACAACAGTCGGTTAGAGTTAAGGAGTAGCTTTGGCATATGGTATACATTTGTGGTGGGGGGGGTGGCAACGAAAGCTTTTTTAATTTTACAGATTGCTTTATGTTTCAAAATGCTGGCGTTTTCTTTTCCTTGGCTTTATTTAGAAAATATCAACAACAGGCATCTGAAGGAAAAAATTAACAAATATTGTTACAACTAAATGAATTCGAAGCAACATATATCACAGCTGTTAGGATACGCCATACAATCACAAATTAGTCATTGCTGTTATTGCAGGAAATACAACATTTCACCTCATAAACTTTCAGCTCAATTTTCCCGATTGGTAAAATCCAATTGGAGCCAAATTTCCAGTTGGGCCTGGAGCGACTTTTAAATACTAGGTCCTATGATTTTGTATAGCCTAATTCTGGGTCTTTTTTGCTACTGAAATGCTACTTACTCTGTGCTTGCATTTTTGCACGTCTGGCATTTACCCAGGAAAGTAGCTTCTGCATCAGGTACTGGTAGCTGCGCACCAGTTGGTGTAGGAGAATACAACCATCTGACCCCCAAATTTATTTTTTTCAGAAGATCCTTCGTGCAGATATACAGAATAGATAGATACACCTATAAAAATGTACCCCTAGTGAAACCTTCACATGAATTAATCCTAAAACAAATAAGGCTTGGCAAACAGTCATCATCTTCCTTAGAAACTATATTGAATATTGTCAAATATAAGTATAATTGTATCACCATATATTTTAGATCACTTTTTTGGTTAGCAGGAGGATCACCAACTTCCCCTTTTCTTTTTCTATTTTAATACCTAGAGATTAACTGTTCTGTGCTGAGTAAAGATACAACCCTATTCTATCTCTATACAGATCAAAATATGCATAGTCATGAAACAGAAAGGTAAAGAGATTTTTATTTCTATATTTTACATTGCACTGTGTGAAATAATATATTCTATATTCAATTCTTGCTCACCTTAATCGTGTAATAGTCAATGAATATTCTGGAGTTCTTTTTATGAGGCTTACTTTGAAATGGAATGGAGGTTAGACAGTAATCAAGAGAGAGCTCAGAAATACTTTCACCTTCAAATAAAAAGATATTTTTCAAACATAAAAACATTCAAAAGTCTAATTTCACGTAAAACAAGATAAAATGTACAAGAATAAAAATAGGGTAATAATGTGACAAACTAGGAGGAGAAAATGAAAAGAAAGAAAAAGTACATCTGAAAGACATTGCATTTGATTTTATTTTTCTGTTCTCTTTGTGGTCATTTTTCTCTTCCCAGCCTCTCTGGCAAAAGTTTTAAAACATTATTTTGTAGAACACCCTAAAATGTATTCTCTGTGAAAGGTAGCATGTTAAAAAATTCATGGGAGTTTGTCTGTTCTCACTGAGTCCACTTCCAGTCTGCATTTTCATTCAGTGTTGTGAAACAGTTGAAAGTAAAATTAAAGCCATTCCTATTGTAGATTATTAACTTTTATTAAATTAGAGTTGAATTATTTATGATGCAAACTGTTTGATCTATACTATATCTGTCATGGATGAAAAAATCTGGATGGTTGAAACGTTATCACTGTTTTAAAGAAGTCAGAACTCTCTCCAAAATGTAACAAGCCCTCATGCTGTTTGAGTGTTAGACTTCTGTGCTAAATACCATGAGGAGTCTGTGTTGTTTCTCAGATCTGGGTTCTGTGTTTGGATTGCTGAATTAGGTGCAAAATAATTGGCACGAAATAAAATCGAGTGTACATCTGAAGAGCCTCCTGCTCACATTTTGCAAGATTAGTTAGAATAACTGGAAAAAATATATGACATTTGTCTTTTTTTTTTTTTTTTTTCTACTTCCAATAAATACTGTTTCTTGAAAACAAAAATCTTATTGTGATTCATAAATTCAGCTTTGTAATTGTACACCTGTGATAGGTCAAGTGCAGGCCGGGGTATGCACTTAATAAAATTCAAATATCATTACATAAAAGTTAATTATATGAATTAGAAATTAGTCTAATTTTATTACGTCATTTCAAGATGTGGTGAAAGAAAACAATGTAGTCAAAAACACTTATACAATTGCTTAAAAGCTTAGGTAAGTACATGTATCATCAAAATATAACAAAAAAGATTACTCATGAGATATGTTCCATGTATTGCATTAGTCTGAGGAAAACATATTCAATACGTGGCGTGACAAATGAAAATGCTTAAATTTCTTATTTTCGTCCTACAATACTACCCCAGAGAGACTTCAGATTCATCTCCATCTGTTGTACAGGGTGAAATCTTGTTCTCAGGGAAATCCTGACCTCCCGTGGGAGTTAGTCCCTGGCCTCCCTGTGTCCAGCCCTTAATGCATGGGCCCTTGCAAAATGACCAAAGCCCCCTCCCTGTGTCCAGCCCTTAATGCATGGGCCCTTGCAAAATGACCAAAGCCCTTTTTGAACATTAAATGCTGCTTGGTACAGTGGATGTATCAATGTGCTTTCAAGCACGGTTGCAGCAAGAGAGCATCCTTCACAAAAGCGTACCTTTAATCAGGACATGATGGTGAAAACATATATTAGAAAACCACACAGAACATGGAGGAAAATTTTAAAAAAATGAATCTAAGCAAATCATACATATGACGTGTTTGCAGAGGAGCAGGACTGCAGCTCAGGAGCTTGTTCTGGTGGCAATGTCACCCTGACACAGACACACTGATGCCTGGAAGAACCTGAAAGTTCTGACATGGCAATATGCAGACCCTGGTTGGGATCTGCAGGAGGTTAGCAGTTGTAAAGCTGCACTTCTTGTCTTGTGACTATTTTATTATTATTATTATTATTATTTAGTTGGGGGAAACTGGCTTTCCCACAGACTATCCCATACTAAGAAGAAAGGGTTATTAAAGTATATTAGTTACAAAAGACTCTTCAGAGGATGGGATGAAGTATGTTCTGATTTACTGAAGGTTTAACTTAAAAGTCACATTGTTGAAAGTTAAGTCCCTTTTAGCTGGCTCACTTGATGATTACATTTTTTTTTTTATTCCAGTTACCTATTTAATAATGCATCTATGCATATATCACCCCTATTATTAATAGTAAACGTGCATTTCAACATGTCAAGTTTTCCTAGCCCCACTTTTGCAATTTTTTTTTAATATAAAAAAGCAAAGGCATTTCCTAGGGCACATGCTGCCAGACACCCAGCATTTATCTTATCTTAGTTGATGACTTTCCTTTTATCCTGAAATGATTTGACAATGACTCTATGATTTCCTGTACAAATTACCCTTTGAAAGTGGCAGTGGCGCTTGGCAGCGATCTTCACTTAATTACTGAGTGGATTATTAGCATACGGCTTTTTTTCACCCCTTCATTTCTTTATATCTTCTAGATTGCAGTGACAGTTCCCTTTCATTGCGTGCTTTAACTCACTGAATACTAAACATTATGCAGATTGCAGCTGAGAAGTACCCAGTCTACTCCAGCCCTCTTCCCACACTGTCTGCGCTCTGCAAAGCCCTCCTTCAAGGAGAGTAATTTGTAGGTCAGAAATCAATAGTGTGTCTGGGAAGCACATTTGTGGGGTCTCTGCCTTCGACTGAACAGGAATTAATGTTTTAAATGAGTGCTTATCCTAGAGGGTAGTGAGTTGCATATCTTCTTTTTTTGTTTCATTGTCTTGAAATAGTCTTCTTCACTAGGTTTTACTGATTTTATCTTTTAATTCCTACTGCTAACTGTCCATCAGGTAGTACTGATCCTACAGCTAAAATAACAATCATTTTTTCTCCCGGCCACCATCTCCGCAGAAGGAGATCAGCTGAACTCTTTGTCAGGCGTACATTGTTTTTTATTATTTGTCAGCACAAGAAAAATGTGAATGATAAATCACAAAGATATCCTTTTTGCTCTCTTCTTGTGAGGATTATTCAGAAGCTTGGACAGTAGGCAGCGTACACTTGCATGTGTGTCATGATTTCTCCAGCTTCATGATGATTGTCTGCTGGCTGTAGGAAGTCCACACCTCACTTCTTTCTTGGACAAGGTCCAAACTGCACCTCTTCTTGGGTGCCTTCTCTGGTCTTACTCTTTGACTAATGAAGATAAATAGATTTTACTGGTTCTTCTGGTATCTTGGTTGCAAAGGAAGGTGATGCTGGAGCCAAACAGTTCAGCACTCATACATGTAGAAAATCTGTGGGATAAAACTGTATTAATTTCAGTTTCAGAAAGGGTTGGAATTTGGAAAACATTGTCATCCCAAAATTAAATGAAAAGCTACTTTCCTCTCAAGTGGAAACTTAATATATTAAACATGTTATATTAAATATGTTCAAATACTGATGTACCTGGAAGACATGAGGCTTCTGTACTCTGTGCTCTCTAAAAACCTCAGCAGTCTGAGCTGGCAAAAGCCTGAGGAAGGCACATGAGTAAACAGCCAATAAACACCATAAATTAAGAGATTGTGCAGCACATTTTACTTAGGACTTTTCTGATTTATGGGAAGCTTTGCCAAAATAGAATATACCTGTCAACTATTCCTATTTCAGTAAATCTGTATTTTTAGACACAAAGACTGCTACTGAAAATGTTCATCACTACTTTGAGGTTTGATGTCCTTCAGACTCACGCTCTTTAAAGCAATCTACAGTCTATAAGTTGAGCCTCTATACTTAGCAAAGCTATCTTTTTTGTATGTGAGCTTAGCAATGTCAGTCCCTCTGCTTGTCTTGTTCCCTACACAGCTCATAATGTTCATTCTCCTGTCCATGATCTCTGCATTGCTGTCTCTGTTGTCTTAATCCCTGTAGCTGTGTGATTTGAGTATAATACCATCTAAGTTACGTTGTACCAACCAGCCATGCTGTCTTCTCACATGCTGGTCCATGTGCTTGGGTCCTCATATGAGCCACCACCAGAGCTCCTCAGACTTCAGGATGTCTTTTTAGGTCCTGAGTCCTATACAGAGACTGGGAAGCAAAAGTACAGATGTGGTGGGCAGAACCCTTTCACCAATCTCCTTCCGCTGCTACAGGTGTCCAAGCAATAGATATAAGCAAGCTGATCGGACTGGTAACTTAGGCACAATTTGATTTTTGTTCCTCCACTTTGACCATTTTCTTGCTTTCCAAGACACTCCCATGTATTTATTTCTCTTTTGAAGAACACAATTGGCTTCAGCCATGTCAGCACTCACCCAAGCCTTACTTCATGTCCCATATGTTGAGAAGACCCCCATATCACACACGGTTGTGTTTGCCCTTGTGCTAACACAGCCAACCTGCAGTGCCACTGCAAACTAGCTTTGTACAGGGGTCACCAGGGCTTCACCTTTTCTTTCTGTATGCAAAAATGGGGAGAAAAGCTCTTCAGCCATTAACAAATTAATCCGTCTGCTGAAACTCCACAGCCATATAAGACAAGTGCTACAGCTCCGAAATCTGGGGGCAGGACTGTTTTAGGGATCTCAGGGTTGGTGCTGATGTCTTTAGGTACTGATCACATTAGCGTATGTGGCATGTGCTGAGACCCACTTGGGAAGCAGGACAAATAATTGGGTGGTTAACCTACATTGTGCTCCTTCTTGCTGTGGTTAGATGTTACCACTACCTGGGCTGTTCAGCTCAAAGGTAGCTCTGGTCAGTTCCCAGTGCACCGCAAACACAGCAGTGAGTTGGGTATGGAAATTGTGGTTATGGAAAAGTGCTGGAAAAAAAAATAGTGGGTATGGAAAAGTGTTGGGTCACTCTGCAGGGAGAAAGGTGCCTGTATGAGCACAGCAGTGCTCAGCAGTGTGACTGATAATCTCAGTGGAAACGAAGAGCTTGAAAACATACAACCCAGATCACTCTGCAATAAAAGCACACCTTTGCACCCATGATTCTTAAGCTTCTTTTGACTAATAATCAACCCTCAGTTTCCTCGTGGCCACCATATTTTCTCACATAGTTTCACAGGCTTATTTTCCACACTTTAGTTGAATATGCTGTGAAGGCAATGTAAAGTCAACCAGAAACTGATAGGCACATTACCATAATCTGATCCCAAAAACAACATTTTGGGATCCACTGCCTCTGCGTGTACTCTGCAACAGATTTTTAAATTTTATTTAAAATTAAGCCAGCCTCTAAAGTATCTTAGGGGCTTAAATTGCTTAAATTGCAAGTAGGCAAGATTGCCAACTCATTATATGAAAATCACAAGGTATTAGAAAGTAATATATGTGTGATTCTTTTATTTATGTTTCCGAAGACTTTAGGGGATATTTTTAAAGATTTTTTTCTGAATATGTAGACTAGAGCTTTTTTTTTTTTTTTTTTTTTTTTAATTAAAGCTGATATTCTAATGTAAGAGAATGAACTGGAACACTTTAAGGAAAGCATGACTTCATGAGATTTACAATATAATTCTGGCACTTGGCAGGACTGGGTGCTGGCAGATCATGGTGTGTCACAAGGCTGGAACTGTTTAGACCCTATGAAAGGTTATGAACCCCTGGTATGCCTGCACACTCGCCAAACATTTTATCTTCCTTTGACCATACCTGATCTCTGTCTCCAGAGGCTATCTGGAACAATTTGCTACAGGCAACCACTCATCATCAGTGTAAATAGAGCAGTGTCTCAGACAGATTTTAATTTCTAGCACTCGCTGAAATGTCTGTACATTTAAAAGAATGTACATTTCCAGCACTGGAGTTGTCATCAAGAGATCCTCTAGATAAAAAGTGCACTCCTGGGCTTTAACCCAAAGCTACAAAGAGTTTGCTCTAAGCAGCTCAAAAGAATCTTTTGAGGACATGTTAGGATAAATTGGCTCCTGAATTACCTTTTGCCTTTACTTCTCAGTCCCAGCTGACTCTTTTCTCTCAAAGGCAAACACACTTTAGCTTCTTCCATCTTAAAAACAAAATGAAGAACCCAGCCCTAGTCCTATACACTTCTTCAGTTTCTCACCCCCACTATTCTGTTTAATGTCTCAGCTTGCTGTGCACCTGCTTCAGCTCCCTCTGCACTTCCACAGCTCTCAAGTGCTGCCCAAATTGCCACCTCAGGACTCACTCTGACCTCGTTTTTCATATTCTCCTGAAAGCTTGAGATGAATGTCTGTAACTCCTTCCCTTCTTCATTATCCTTGTGTGTGATTTGTGGAGGCTTTCTCTCATTGTATTGCCTTCAAAGGAGAATTTTTCCCATGTTCATTCTTGATTTTTTTGTGAATACGTCATGATGTTCTATTCTAAATCCCCATTCATTTACTTTGTAGGACTTCAATAATTGTATTGATAAACTCAGGTTGAACCCCTGCTTTATGTAGGTAACTTCCAAATCTTCCTCTCCATTCCAGACAGACAGATGGAAACCCTTTTCTACATTAGGTCTATCCCAGATAAAAATCTCAGCCTGTTTCTTGAAAACTTTCTCACAAATCTCTGGTTGTCACTTCCAGCCTAGGTTGGATAAAACAGCAATTTCCATTCTTCCAAAACTTGCTTCTGTGTGCTTTCTCTAGTATCCTGTGCACCACCACCACCACTCATGTAACTCAAGTGCCCAGCTCACCTTGGATTGCTTTCTAGAACCTCGCAGCTTGGATGATGTATATATTTCACACACACTATCTGAAAGGTATTCCCGAGCTACAGATTTTCTAACATCTCTGTGAAAAAAAATAATAATAAAAAAAATCCTTTCAGTCTCTCATCATTTTGCATCTCCGTTTTTCTTTTTCTTTTTCTTTTCCTTTTTTTTTTTTTCTTTTATCTTTTCCCCTGCTAAATGAAATATAGTTCTACTGGTAGTCAGTTGCTTGGGTTATTTTTCCAATCCATTATTTGGATTTCATCATCTTTTCTAGGAATCTCTTTAATGTCTTCTTATTTTCACATTCAAAATCACCACAGCCTGTCCCTGCCTATAATTTCTCATGGTGTGAATGTGAGAAGGCCAATTGCCACCCCCACTCAGCTCACTTTTACTCCTGGCACTTCTCCAATACATAAACAAGCATCTTAGTTTTTTTACCATATTGCTCCTCACAGAGAAAGGAGGTTCCTTATAAATATCTGCTCAGTGTTCTTGCCATATAACACTATTGTCATGCTCACAACACCCAACAGTGGTCAAACAGGGTTGGGTAGAACCCTCCACCCTTCATTCTCATTCTCTATTGTCTCATTTTCTTCTCAAGAAGGACTATAAACAGCATTCTACTGGAGAACGGCCTCTCCATTCTCAATTTTCTTCTCAGCCCATACACTTAAAAATAAATAAATAATTAAAAAAAAAAATAAGGTACTTAGAGAACTGAACCATGGTTTAACTTGACTGTATGTACAGAGGTTTCCTCTAAGGAATTTTGGTAAAGCAGCTTCAGTGGCTCTTGGTGCCCATTCCTCTGCTTTTCAGTAGCTACATGTATGCCTCTGGGCCTTACCAGAGCATTACAATGAGCTGGAACTACCTTATAAGCAAGGCCATTTCAGAAGAAGCACAATCAAAGTGCTAAGCCTGGTCTAGCCTATACTGCTGGGTCTCACTTGGGGTTAACCCCAGGTTCTCTACAGAACACTGTTCTGTGCAGGGCAAACATACCTTTAAATGCTACATTCCTATTGGTTTTTACCCCCTTGTAGAATTTCACACATTTTCTCCAGGAAACAATTCTAGTGTTCACGTTATGCTGCATTTGAAAAAATATATATCTTCCGACATGTGGCACACATCCATCCATTCCCTCATACATGATGTTTGGTTATTTTCTGAGTAGAAGTCAAATTGCAAGAACATCTCACCTGTTAAGAGAAAATTGATTTTTTATTATATATATATATATTTTTAGCAGAGACAATAAGTAATATACAATATTTTTAGTGTCACATCCCATTGTGTAAATCAACTAGTAAGCTTGGACCTCACCATTCTCCATTAAAATCTCATTGTGGTTCACAATGTGGTAAAGCACTCCTTCCCCCAAGCCATTCTGTGGGCTAATCAGACTGAGTTAAATAGAGCTGCATGTTTGTGTTTTTCCTTTCCTCCTGCTTATTCAAGAGACAAACAAGTCAAGTTGTGACACTAAGCTGCGTTACAGTGAAAGCAAACTGCTGAAAAAGAAGTTTTCTGTAAAACACACAGTAAGGAACGTAGAACAAAAAAGTCACATTATGCTCTTTTGTATCTAGTTGACTTTGCAATCACAAGAAACCATCTCATTTTCCTCTGCCTGGCTTCTTGTTACAGCCTGAAAGACCTTATGCATGTCTTCATGGTGGCATTATGTATGGCTTCTCTCTGGAAGGTGTCTAGAAAGCAAGGGGCAGGAACTACTGTAGTATAAAAGCAGAGTGGTTATCAAGAGGTTGAAGACATGGAGACTTCCTCTCTCACAGATTTGCTCCAAAATTCAGGTCTAATTCTATCAGGACATTTAAACAATTTCCCTTTAATGCCACGTAGATGGTTTTTAAACAGCTTAGCAGGTACCATATGCATCAATTACAGTTTTATTGGGTGCTGCTTGCTAGCACTGCTGAATTTGGATTGGCTACCATCTGTTTAGAAGCTTAGAAAAAAACCTGCTATTGCCTGAGATATCGTTGCAGGTTAGCAGTTTCTGTGATGTTCTTCAGAACCTGCCTTAAAATATCCTGGAAACAATCACCGAAATAGCAGCACTAGACCTGAAAATGTATCCTTAACCTGAAAGGATATTGTTGCAAGGCTAAAGTGGTAATGTAGCTGGGAAAAACGTTTTAAACACAAACATGTTACTTCTTCATTATTTTAAACATAAAAGACATAACACAATAGCAGAGATTTATTATGCCTTTAGGAAAATGTCAAAAAGATAGCACACCAAAGCTTTAGGTTGCAAGGGAAAGGCTTCCAGCCTGGGAAGGAAGATGCTGACTTCTTGGATGAGGAGGAGTCAGGTAGGTGAATATGAGCAAGGATTAACCTTTCAGAGGAGTGCCCATGAGGTACAAAACCAAATTTCAGTGGAAAGGTATGACTGAAAAAAATAACTTGTCTTCTCCATTCTTCTCTGTTGATCACACTATGTTTGTTTTTGTTTGTTTGTTTGGCTTTGTTTATTTTGGTTTGATTTGGCTAGATTTGGTGGGGGGAAGAGTTTTTTTGATATTACATTATCTCCATAGTTGCAAACAAAAGACAGTAATATAGATGACAAATGGTCAAATGAAATTCTGGGACATAATATTTTACACAGGTTCAGAAGTTAAGCAAATGATTCTGAATCAGTCTTTGGTGCAGTGTGCTTGCCCTCCTTTTGGACTTACATGTGAGAAGACTGAAATTACTTTTACTTGATTGCAGCAGAAAGCTCCCTATTATGTTGTTGTGGATATTTTTTTTCAACCATTTTGAGAAACTGCAAATAGTTCCCTACAACTGTGTAAAAGTCCACACACTAAATCAGAGGTACACTGACCTAGGTAAGTTCCCTGCAATTTTTATTTTCTTGATTATATGACAAATGCATGACAGCTTATAAAGCACTTACCTTGGATGGAGTTGTAGGTTCCTTTTTTTGAGCTAGATGTACCTTTCCCAAAAATGACTTTCAATAAAAAGCTAGGCAATATAAGGAATTCAGACATAATTCTCCCTTGGCAGTTTACACAGCTCAGTGGAGGACTCCTAATACAGTTTTATCTATCTCAACTATTTTATTCCAGCAAAGAATTCAGAGGAACTCTGAGCTTTCCATGCGCCCCCCCCCCCCAAAAAACAAAAAAAACATTCTTCCAAGGAAATCACCGCTCTGCGCTTTTCTAGCTCCAGCATCACAGATACAAGACGTGTTGAAGTGTTTGCCCCATCCTGCTGCCAAAAACCATGGTCAAGTTTTGCCTTTTTTTTTTTTAATTATCAAGTTTGGCCTGTTTTGCTTTTTCTGAACCAAGGCTGTGACACATGGTGGGATTGGAACACAGTCAGTGGGTGGTTCCAGAGGTGTGACATCGTACTACAAGACTTCCAGGGTAAATATTTGCATATACAAAGATCAAAATCATGGGTCTTCAGTATTTACATAAGTAAATGTTGACAATCACTCGTGTAAAGCACACATGTAAAGGTGTAAGCATAACCAAAGAAAATTTATTTGTAAATGTGATTGAATTTACATGTGCATTCTGGGGGAAGCTGGGGGAGGGTGTTTGTTTTTCCTTTTCCAATTGTTTGCTTTGGCAGAACTTGTGCCACCTCCAACCTTCATATTATTTTGCCTCCCTTTTTTAGTGTTTGCCCGGGGTATCTTAGCAATGGTCAAAACTATTTTAAGGTCTTTGTGCTAGCAGCATTTTTGAAGATATCTGTTTTGCCTTCTGGGGAGAAAACACAACAACTCTTTTATTATGTAAAACAGTTACAAGAAAAGAGATAAATACCAAGAAAAAGATTTAAAAAAAAAAAAAAAAAGGAGAAAGTACTTCTGAGTCAGTCAGAACTGCACCCTTTTCCTACTTAGACCCCCAAATTGTGACATCCTGGTAAAATAAATAAACACTGAAAAGGCAAAAATGTTACAAAACAAAAACTTAGGTTTTGAATAGTTTCATCTTTTGAAGTTGCAGCTGAAAGCATGTTGAGAAAAAACAAGCTCCTTTCAACCAACATTTAATGGTCTCCCAGAAATGAAGGCTTACCAAATCTCCAAAATACTGGTGAATTGTCTTGAACAAGTAGTGCTGTATCATGCAGATGGACATTGCCTATCCATTCGGGATGACACCAGTGGTGCACTCGGCTGGACTTGGCCAGTGTCTGGCTATAAATATGCAGGTCTCCAGTAGTGAGTGTGTTGTTCTTGTCTCTTTGCCTCCAGGCAAGCCCCTGTGAAAGAGAAATAGTTCTCCACTTGATGCTGAGACATTGGAAATCAGGAATCACTTTTCTGAGAGCAGTGTTAGCAGCATACATCAGCACAGCACAAGACAGCATTGGTAACACAATTCCTGCACACCTTGGTGGGTGCTGGTGTGTGCAGGAGGTAGGCAGCATCATGCATCAGCTCCAAAAGTCAGACAAATGCAAGGTAGAAAATATACTGGGCTGACAGCAGAAGAAAGAAGATATGTAACAAAATTCTGCACTTCCACAGCCTTAGGTGTAAATGGTCAGGTAAGACATATCCTACCATAGTTCATGTTTTAGGGAAGGGGGACAGGCAAAGGTTTTGATGACTACACCTTGTTTGGGCAGTCAGTTACTCAGCATATTATTTCCCTCTTTATATCCCGGAACTTTCGTTTTTGAAAATACATTAATTTCATTTGATTGTAAACTACTGGGACCATTTAAGTTATTGCCTGTGCTGTATTACAGAGCAAAAATTAATTGTCAGGAGCATAGTGGTGGGTATCAGAGCTCATGAGGGGCAACCCTGTACCCACTGTAATCTTCAGGCTCTGCATCAGCTCCTGTGAAGCAATCTTCCCCTTATGACTGCTAAGTGGCACCTGGTCATCAGGCTTCAGGTTTCAACTACTTGTTAAATGGCCATCTTCATACACTGTTCAATTCACAAGAAACTTTGAAATATGATTCATTGTTTGAAACTGTTCTGGTATTACTGGACAGCAGTTTATACTAGTGACAGGAAATTATTTGGAGGGGAGGGTGCCAAGGGAAAAAGTCCAGAATGTGCTTTAACAAGGCACTAACAATATTTATAAGTATAGAGGGATATACAATTAAATACTAAACCAAATATCTGCTGCAAGAGCAACTACAAATGAACCATTGATTCTTTGGACAACTATACAGTGCTCCAGATCTCTTAAATGGTCTGCCAGGTATTGGATTTTTGGCTACATTATTACTGTTTTTGGTTGTTTTTCTCTTTAAGTCTTTTGTGGAACTGAAGTTTGCTTTAATGCTCTTTGGACTCCTGTTCCATCCTATGTAGTCCCAGATTTCAGAAAGCAAGAAAATACAATCAATGAAGCCATTACTTACCCTGATGTGATTTAAAAAAAAAAAAAAAAAAAGTAAATAAATAAAGGATGTAACACACACAAACACAAATTTGATAAAACAAAACAAAATTACATGATGGCCTTTAAGAAAGGTCAGCTCAAAGAGGAAATCATTCTTCTTCAATATCTTTTTTCACAATTCTATCAATTCGAACATACTTGTACCCTTGTAGTAGTAGAATGTGGAAAATTTCAAGGAACAAATAGTAGTGGATTTAGGAACATAATTTTCAGATAATCTTTGTCCCAATGGACAGGGTCTAAGTTAGTCTACACTCTTCCTTATCCATTGTATCTTGTCAAAATCAGCACTTTGACTGAGAAATTACAGTGGTCAAGATCTATAAGCATCAGCTGAATTTGCAGGAAAACGTTTGTTTTTCCAGTCCAAGTTCGTCAAATCCAAACATCAACACCAAAGAAAGTTTTCTGATTTTCCTTCATGCTCATCATTCTGTGCCTCCTGCTGAGATAAACTGTGCAACTATGAGCTGAGCAGTCACTGGTTCTCCTCATCACACCTACACTGCATGGTATTGTGAGAGCACAGGTGAGTAGTGTGACACCCTTATTCAGGATCTATGAAGGGTTTTCATTACAGTCTGTCAATTCTGGATTTTATTACACTGCCTGTATTTATTTATCTATCTGTTTCATATAACACGTTTGTCTAACTGGACCAAATTGTTTTTACCAAACTAACTTTGAACTGATGATGTTCCTCACTCTGATCAAATCAGGAGGTCACTAAAAAATAAATAAAAATAATAATAATAAAAATCTGTAACAGTAGCAGAGGTCAAGCTCCCTGAAGGATATATTCATTCCACTGTGTCATTCTACTGCAGTTATGCATTTAAGTAACTTTATTAAAGCCAGAGTAAAGCCACAATCAGTTTCTCTTCAAAAGGTCATAAAAAGAGAGAATAAGTAAAAGCTATATTATAATTGACATTAACATTGACATAAAACTGTTGTTTGCTCATTGGTAGCTTAAAAATGAAGATGATTTAGGATCTGAACAGGTACAATTAATACTGCACATACCTGAGGATATTTTTTCTAGAAGGGCGGAAGCCTGATCCTAAACTTCAGCTACCCCACCACCATGTCGTCAGCTCTATGAGCAGCCTTATCCTTGGCTAGTCAAATGAAAACACTCCTGGATCAGTGAAAAGGTGTTGGGAGGGGACAAGCTAAGCAAAAGAGAAGCTGTTTACTTCTCTTCTTAGGGGTGAAGGTTTAAGACTTCCCTATCCAGAAGAAGAAAAATAAAAAGAAAATAATAATAAAAAAAAAAAAGGCCAAAACGTGGATGTAGAAGGACCTTTTCCCTCAGCTCTCACAGAGCAGCTTTGAAACAGAGGTTTCAAATAAATAATCCTGCTGCTAATGTATTAACAACATTCACAGGTGTCCTATGATCAGTTGGGGAAAATAAACCAGGGAATGGCCAAGAAAAACTATATTTTTGACAAATGATGCAGCAAAGAAGCCAGGAGTAGTGCTCATTCATCCTCTGGAGGTTTGGGAAGGAGAAGAGTTGCGGAGAACCAGCTAGGAGCACCTGGCAGGTACAAAAACATTTATATGTCTTTAGGGACAGTGTTTTTCTGGGCTTCTGGGATTTCATAGGCAAAATCTTTTCCTCTGCACCTAGGATTGTATATGTAGCCCTCTCCTACCGGGAGCTAGCAGCAGTTCCAGATCATCCTTTGTGGTTTTGACCATATTTATCAGACTGATATGCCACATGTAAATATAAAATGAGCACGTTTGCAGCTCAGTGTTCACCCAAAGATATTCTGCCTGATGTTTGCAATAAACATAGCATAGACAGTACAGAAGTTGTATATCATCAAAACTTTACTAAATGTTATTGAGGAATTTCAGAGTATAAGAAAGTGTTCTGTGTTTAGGGAAACGGGGAAATCATTCAGAGAACTGTTTTTATTGTTTATGTTCAGTGAAATTAAATAGCTGTGTGTATGCATATTTAATAGATTATATATAATATATGCATATATATATACCCATATATACATGCAAATATAAATGTAGTACACACAAGTATGAATGAATGCATCTCTATGTTTTGTTTACTGAAGATGAGAGGTTTTTGTCAGGATCTCAGGACCACATTTTGATTATATGCACTTTCAATATCTAACAAAGATATTCTTTCCATTGAACAAGTCTCTGATAAATAAGCCCACTTGAGATTTGCATCTGATTTAGGAGCTAAACAAAGTAGATTGTGACCACATAAATAAAGCTTTGTTGTCAATTCTGTATTTGTCATTAAAAAAAAAAGCAAAGAAAAATTATATTTTAAAGACCAATCATAAAATATCTGTTTTAGCACTACTATTTTACATCTTTTCGTTGTTGTTTTGTTTTATTTTGGTTTTAGTCATTCTGTAGCAAGAAACATTGTATATATATATGGTAATATATATATTACTGTAGAAATAGATAAATCAAACTGCAGGAAATCTTGCTGCCTAATACCATGATTTCACAGACAAATCAGCTTTGCTTTTCTTTATCCATTCTCTGGATATAAGCATTTAAGACCTCTTTCAGTAACCATTAAGATCAATGAAAAACTGACATTGGTTCTAATGTATTTGAGCTTGATCAATGTGCAAGTAAAAGGAAAAACAAAGTGATTATTTATGTTACATTTTAGGTGCCAATGAAATCTGTTTCTTTTAAAGTCTAAACAAAAGACATAGATAGCAAACAGTTTCTGAGTAACACGGTCTTTGTGCAAGAAGCTGTGACAACTGAGGCAATTTATGTTCCTAACATGAGAACTCACGCGTTGTATGGATAGATATTTAACAGTTCACTAAAGTTTATCTAAATAGGGAGCTTTACTGGGAGGAATTAGCAAGTATAATGATATTTCTTACAGTAGCTCAAGTAATGAGATATACTAACAACTTCTTGTGGTCTTCATAAATTAACGTTAAGCAGTTAAGAAGATGGGCACTGGAACCAACTAGCTGTAAAAGTTTGTATCTGTTTAGCTTAAGTTTAGGACTTCAGTTAGAAATGTTTTTTTTGTAGTAAAAATCAATGACAGCATATACTGGAGTGATAGGAACCACTTGCATCAAAGTGGGCTCGGTGGTGGGGAGTGCTGATTTCTCACTTCCTCATCTTGGTAAAGAAAAACCTGTAGTTTACACCTGGCAAATGGGTTATAAAACATCTCATGACAATTGTCCTTTTCTTTCCCTCCATCCGTGAATCCCATGAAGGTGCTGGAGAGAAAGAAGATGCTGAAAGAGGTGTTGGCAAGGTGATGAGTGCCCACAAGGGTGGGAGATGCCACCAAGAGCAGTTTGCTCTTGCAGTTTCACTACCAGCCCCTCAGCTGTGTGGTTCAGCTCAACAAGCCCCTTCATGATCTGAGCTCTGCAGGGTTCAGACAGCCTTATAATGCACTCAGAATTATGAGCTGGAGGGCAGCCAAGGCCATAATCAGAGGCAATATTATTAGCCCAGTGCCAGGTCTGGAAGAGGTCAGAGAAGTATTTCAGAGAGGAGCAAAAACATAAAGCAGACAGTTGACAAAAAGTTGGTGAAATAATTAAGTAATGCTGTAGCTAAGGTGAGTTTATTGCAGGAAGAGCATTTTAAATACTCTGCAGGATGCAGGCCCCCCAGAAGTGATGGTGCTCAGTCACTTCTTCCAGAGGAGAGCGTGTCTTCCTGGGGAGGATGTTCTGGGAATAAGGGAGACAAGAACGAATATGGTGCTTCCCTTACTGCATATAAAGGAGTTGAAAGTTTGGCTCTTCAAAACTTTTCTTTATAATCTTTGGATAACAGTGACTTGTCCAAAATTGTCTGACTTTTTGACTGCATAAATATTGTTATGCAGTAAAAAAAACACCAACTCAATACACAGCTTTTTAAAAGAAATGGTCCATGTTTTCTTCAGGAAGGGACTTTCCCTGGAAATGCCTCAGTTTTTGAATAAACCAAACCACACACTGCCAGACTTTCTTTGTAACTCTCTGCTCCTCTGAAAGAGCCACTGCAACCATACTCACAACCAAGCTGCAATGACACACAGGATATGATGGTAGCACTCATCCCTCATAATTGCCTTGGACACAAAGGCATACACCTTGGTGGCTTCCACTGTGTTGAAGGCCATCCTGAAGAAAATGTGTGGCAGCTACACCACATTCTTCACAAAGCTTTCAGCCTTGGAAAGTTGAGGAGGGAACAGCTGAAAATATTATTTAACAAAACTGATTTAGTAAATAGCATATTTTACAAGGGATAGCTTTTTTTATTTGACAGTTTTATTGAAAGATCAAAAGCTGATCAGCCACTCCCTTTTCAACGGCTGAGCACCAAGAAGTCTGCTTGTCGTCAAATGTTAAATGTTTCTTAATACACCGATAAAAACTGATTCAGTCTTTCTTTGTCATCCATCAGCTGGCCAATGGCTCCATTGCCAAACCTTTGCATCCTGTTTGCTTTTTCTAAATAAGCTACTTCCTTTTCCCATCAACTGATTAACTGCTTTAGTTACTCTTCTGTCTTCCCTCTTTACAAGGTAAATTCTAAAATGCAAGGTAGCCATAAGCCATGGTTGCACTCAGGCCTATTGCAAAGTATCACAATTTGGAATCATCACTCTAACATGCTGTTTCTTAGTTCTTTGTATTTGTTTTAGTCAATGGCATTAAAAGAATGCCACACTGCAACTGTAATCTCAACTTCAGTCCCTCCATTTTCATAGGAAACTGAAAATGTGCATATGCATTTTATATGCATGGTTGATATGAGTTTTTTATAATTCAGTAGAAATTAAATCCATGTTTTTTATTTAAACTTGTAATCAGGTGTTTCTCCATTTTCTATCTGAGGTGTGATAACGCATACATGTTCAGGTTGTAATTCACAGATGAGAAATGGAGCAACTGCTTTGCAAATAGCATTGGATGGTTGGAACAAAGTTTCTGCATTGAGATCTGATTCCCCAGCTCTTTGAAATGAGCAAATATTGAATCATGTGTGAGTTAGAGTAAACCCCTAGCTATGTTGACAAAGTGAAGAATCAAAGAACTACAGAAGTACAGTTTGGAACCAGGTGTAGCTATAATCTTAATTTATTCTATCCTTGCTTTTATAATTATTGCAAATATTTTAAGAATTGAACTTAGGGTTGTTTTCTTTTTGTTTTTGTTTTGTTTTGTTTTTTCAGGCTAAGAAAGCTGGGAGGGGATAAAGCAAAAAGAAGGAAAATTATTTAACATTTTAAACAAGTGCTAAAACATAGTAAAAGAATACTTTGTACTCATTGGAAATGTATTTGATGAATAGAGATGTGAGATTTTCTTTACTTTTGGTACTTGCGCTGACAGTGCAACTAACTGCTCCCAAGAATGATAAAGGATACAGTTAAGACTGCAGGAAGCTGAGATCAGAAATCAAAAATATAAATTGGCACTTTACACAGACATTATTTTGATGCTTTCTAAACCCAAAGAAATATTTCATTTAGGGGTTAGAAAAGCAGTAGAAGCACTTGGAAAGATTTCAGACTTTAAGACAAATTACACTAAATCAGTTGCATAGAAATATAGCTACCAACCTGTCATAGGAAGAACAAAAGCAGTTATAACTTCCCTATAGGTTTAAACAGGCTCATTACTCATTGAAATATCTGGAGTAAATATACTGCACCAGAAGATAGAGACAAGTTATCTGTTGTTAATTATTTTCATATAATTTTTTTTTTTTCCAAATGAAACATAGTTATCATCTTTTGAAGAGGAATGGTGTCTGATAGTTGGGAGGATTTTGTTGAGAAACAGGATGTAAAATTTTTTCTCTCAAGGTCTGTCCTGATATATGAAAAATACTGATTTTTTTTATTAAAGTGATACAATCCTGAGAACAGTGAAGGTTATTTTCTAACATACACAGATGGGTGTAGTTCTGCAAAATGCTAATCCATTTGGTCTTAAATCTGGAAGACACCTAAAGCAGATTTTCAGCTACACAGGTATTTATCTTTGCAACTCTAGGTCTTAAACATGTGCTAAGCACTTAAGTTAGAAAAAAAATATATTCATGTACCTCATTAACTTATGTTTTAGACACTACATAAAAACCAGCAACTGTAAATATATACATGCGTAGGCGTGTTCGCGTCTGTATACGTGTATACACAATTTTATTTCAAATGATATATTAAGCAAAACCTAATGTTGACAGTAGAAGAAAAACACGATATCACAGGTCAACAGGAACAGAGGCTACGCCTGCAACGGACTAAGTAGAAATCCTGCAAATAGATAGCTATTGTCTCCCTGATGAGCCATATCTACCCAACAACCCAACTTCCATGTCCATTATCAGTTATTGAACAGATGGCTGTTCACAGGACTGGGTGAATAATGCAAACCAGTGTTTGCGAACATTGGTTCAAAGTCTGAACGGCTGTTTGATTCAGGCTTGTTCATCCACTTGTTATTCAGTGTTCACAAACGTTCATGCTGAATGGGTTTCTCTTCACATGGATGTTTGGAGAATGGGTCTTTTTCATACAAAAACCCATATTCATGTGCAAACAAGGGCATTTGTGTGTGAACAAGGGTGTTCCTTATTCACCATTGGTTATTTGTGCTTCTCTACCATTATTCCCCTTTCTGAAGTGTTTGTTGTCCACTCAAGGTGCATGACCTAGGTGATCAAACACAAATCAAAAATAAGAGTAACAAGCAGTCAAATTAAGCAGTTCATCACGGTCTAAAAAATAGTTAATCATCTATTAAATTGAACCTTTTCAAAATAAAGACAACTGTAGATAATTGAAGAAAAAAAGGAACAATGCATGAATGAGTATTCCCCAAAACGTATAAATATCTGCAATCATTTTAGAGATTAGTACATTTAATATGACGTAGTTACCTGAATGAGAAATCCCCCAACTAGTGTAAGTTTTCAGCTCAACCTGTGGTCAGAAACAGCTGTGTTAGCATAACAGATGCCAGTTGCCTACTTCCTCCCTTCTGCTGGAGGTAATCAGCAGAATGAATTGCCTGAGTTTGCCCTATCCGAAGTAAGCACTCACCTAGGCTAGCTCGGACCAGGTTCAGCTGTGTTCCAGCTGTGATCCCACACCAGGTGTCTTCGTAGTCCTGAACCCCTGGCAGAAAGCTCCTGTGCTCTGTCGGCTCAGTTTGGAGATTGCAGTACGTTTGGGTGATAGCTTTTTACAGAGCTCAGACTGGACCAACAAGAGATTTCTGATGATGACAACTGTAAATGCCATTGAATCTCTATCATTATATTTGTGGAATAAAATATCTAGATGTGAATATGGAGTTGATTTCTCCAATTAACACAGTTCTAAATCTTCAAGACTTCAGTCACAGAAATTAGTATAAGCAATGACATCACTTTACAATAAGAGTAGTTTAAGTCATTCACTCAGCTATTTTTACCTTTTAGAGTTTATCAGTATTAATATTCTGAAACTAAGATTCCTTCCATGAGCCTAAATCCTTTTGAGAGTACAGATGACATTGTGTGACATATGACTAATCTGGGCTTTATTACTACATCATTAATTATTTCTTGTTGCTGCTTGAGAAGTGCTTGACAAACCTGCTCTCACACCTCTATACTACAAGACCACCAAGTTAATGCCCTTTATTTGTGGCTGTCAGTTATACAACAGTTAATTATGAATTATTAAGCTCTTAAACTGCAGAACTAAAACTACAGCAAATAGCACTGTGTTATGAAATCTAACCATTTTTTTGTGATGAAGATTTAGTGCATTTCTGCTGTGTTTACTGCACAAATGCTTTGTGGATGTCAGAAATTTACCATTGCCCTGAACTGTAACCTTTGCATGGTGCTATCCATAACCAAGTGACCTGCTGCAGCTCATTAAAGTTAATGTAATGGATCATTTGCTTCTAATTGTATTCATCAGCAAATTAGACTCACTTTTCAGCTAGCAGTAAGAGGAAGAATGTGGTTAAGTAGACGTAGTGAATACGCCATGTTCTCCTCCTGTATGTTCATTCACTCAAAATTCTGAGTATCTCACATGAGCTAGGATGAGATGAAAATTCCTTTATTATGGGGGAACACTTTTGTTACATATGTAGATTAAAGAGGTTTAGCACTTTACCATTCTACCTTTCTGAAGTGAAAGAAAAATACTGTTTAGCTAAAACTACCTGAATTCCCACCAAAGAAAGACCTCAAATGAACCAAATATTGTGCACTGTTACAAATTCATCATATACATCAACAGATATATTGTTAGAATATGTGCTGCACTGTATTAATAGCACTTAGCTCTTAAAATTACTTGATCATCTAAAAATAAGTATCTGGTACTTGTCATTACTTTCCAACACATATCAAGACCATAGGAAGTAGAAGAAGCATTGCTTAAAAACTGCATTTATAAAAAGAAAATATTTTCTTGGTGGAATCAGATTATCAACTCCAAAGCCTCAAAAGAGCTAACAAAGGAGTGGTACTTTTATTAGAAATCCAATATCTTCTTTACTCAGTTTCACATTTTAAAAACATTTATATTAAATCCAGACAAAGTGTTGAAATAGTGTGTAGTTAGCATTGTTTTCTATGGTACAATTTGGAAAACAGGAAACATTTATTTATGTATTTTAAAATGTTTATTATTGGCTTAGAATGACCAAGTTAGTCACTTTAAACACTTTGTGGTCTTACCACTGCCATAGTCATTCTCCTTTCTGAGGTATTCTTGCAATACAGCTTTTAAATTCCTGGGGTACAGAACCCCATACAGATCCATATGGAATCTACCCTTGTAGTGACATACACCAAAACACAAGTAATAAGAGATTATCCTGAATTATCCTACTTCACTGGACCCAGTAAGGTGCGTTGATATTAAATTACTGATGGCCTCAGGAGGCCATCTCAGCGTATCCATCTTTAAAATAAAATAATAAAAAATAAATAAATATCCAAGGTAGAATAGATTAGTGTTTAGTAACTTTAAATAATTTATTAATTACAAAGTTTTTAGTAAACAGTATCACAGTATCACAGATTTCTAGGTTGGAAGAGACCTCAAGATCATCGAGTCCAACCTCCGACCTAACACTAAGTACTCCACTAAACCATATCGCTAAGCTCTACATCTAAACGTCTTTTAAAGACCTCCAGGGATGGTGACTCCACCACCTCCCTGGGCAGCCCGTTCCAATGCTTAATAACCCTTTCGGTAAAGAAGTACTTCCTAACATCCAACCTAAAACTCCCCTGTCGCAACTTTCGCCCATTCCCCCTCGTCCTGTCACCAGGCACGTGGGAGAACAGACCAACCCCCACCTCTTTACAGCCTCCTTTAAGGTACCTGTAGAGAGCGATAAGGTCGCCCCTGAGCCTCCTCTTCTCCAGGCTGAACAACCCCAGCTCCCTCAGCCGCTCCTCGTAAGACTTGTTCTCCAGACCCCTCACCAGCTTGGTCACCCTTCTCTGGACTCGCTTGAGCACATCCATGTCCTTCCTGTAGCGAGGGGCCCAAAACTGAACACAGTACTCAAGGTGCGGCCTCACCAGAGCCGAGTACAGGGGCACAATCACTTCCCTAGACCTGCTGGCCACACTGCTTCTTATACAGGCCAGGATGCTGTTGGCCTTCTCGGCCACCTGAGCACACTGCTGGCTCATATTCAGCCGACTATCAACCAATACTCCCAGGTCCTTCTCGGCCAGGCAGCTTTCCAGCCACTCATCTCCCAGCCTGTAGCTCTGCTTGGGGTTGTTGCGCCCCAGGTGCAGGACCCGGCACTTGGCCTTGTTGAACTTCATACAGTTGACCTCAGCCCATCGCTCCAGCCTATCCAGATCCTCCTGCAGAGCCTTCCTGCCCTCGAGCAGATCGACACACGCACTTAGCTTGGTGTCATCTGCAAACTTACTGAGGGTGCACTGGACGCCCTCATCCAGATCATCGATAAAGATATTAAAGAGGACCAGCCCCAGTACCGAGCCCTGGGGGACACCACTAGTGACCAGCCTCCAACCAGATTTGACTCCATTCACCACAACTCTCTGGGCCCGGCTATCCAGCCAGTTTCTAACCCAGCGAAGCGTACGCCAGTCCAAGCCCCGAGCAGCCAGTTTCTTGAGGAGAATGTTGTGGGGAACGGTGTCAAAAGCCTTACTGAGGTCAAGGTAAACCACATCCACAGCCTTTCCCTAATCCACCAAGCGCGTCGCTTTGTCACAGAAGGAGATCAGGTTCGTCAAGCAGGACCTGCCTTTCATAAACCCATGCTGACTGGGCCTGATCGCCTGCTTGCCCTGCAAGTGCCGCGTGATGACCCTCAAGATAATCTGCTCCATGAGCTTTCCTGGCACTGAGGTCAAACTGACAAAGTTTTTAATAAACAGTATAAAAAGAAAATGGTCAAAACTTTGTATTGAATACATATTTCCTTTCCTCCAATTATTCACATTGTTTCAACTTTCTTCCCTGTATATGGCTCTGACTAGTCTCGAGTTCTGTGCGCAGGTAGGTGCAAATATCACATAGGAATATTTACTTCCAGGTACATCACACAATCCAGATTTGTCTGTCACAAATTTCTGACTCTCAGGACTGAGACCCGGGACATCCATGGAAGAGAAACAAATTAAAGGGAAACTGGAGTGGTGCAACTGGATGTGATTCTCATGCCCTCCTGCTACCCTCACTGGACATCATCTGATGCACCAACAGCAGTGGACAGGGATGGTAGGGGCCTCCCTGTATAAACGCACCACAGGTTGTCCCCTGAAAAACAAAAAGAGAGCCCACAAGAGAAGTCAAATTGTGAGAGTGGGCTCTGGCAGAAAGCTCCTCTAGAACAATGCAGAAGATCTGTTTTTCCATACCTTTGCTGAAAACAATGAATCAAACCATATGGATTCACAGAGGAGTGTGCTTCACTGTTCTTGTGCTCAGAAGTCAATCAGAGGTGCAAGATTCAAAGTCAGGACTGCTCGCGCTCACAAATTTAAATTGAAAAAAAATGTGGTGCTGTTTTATTTATTTAGGAAAAAGCATTACACATTTGGCATTACACAAAGGGTCAAAAAGGTTGACCGAACCAGGGTTGAACTGAATCTTTCCTTAAATGCTAAAAACTCTAGCATCTCTTGCCAAAGGCAGAGAATACCTAAAAACTAACCTCAGGTATTTATGACCAGCCCATACAACAATTTACCACAAATCTGATGAACCCCTCTCCTCAAGAGATTTACAGTCCAGTTTTGAAACTAGGGTATTTTGATAAGGTCAGAATGCTTATCCCAACTGAATCTTGAGTGCCAGTAATGCTGCTGTCTGCCAGCAAAGAAGCCCACCCCAGCAGGCAGAGCAGGAACTGAGTGATCCATAACGATCAGGATGCCTAACCACACCACCTGACTTTTTTCTTTTTCATTCTGTAGGATCTTTTGTTCTCCTTTCAGTACGCATACCTAAGGGTGGACTCTGCCCTTGATAAGCACTGATCCAAATCTTTAAAAAATAGATACCTGCTCCCTTAAACCACTACATCAGATCCAGAAGTGCTCCAGATCTTCATCAAAGATATTTGAGGAAAGTGAATAAGCAGCAGAGAGTGCAATATTTTTGTATGGTGTATCAGGGGCTATTTGCAAGCTGTTAGATGACTAGGTAAGGCTAATATTCCTTTCTTGAAGTAGCTGAACAATGGGCTGACTGGAAAATTTTACCATGCGGTATTTTGCCCTTCTGTTAAAGTGTTTGTCTTGAATTGAATGTTTCTGTACTTGAAATTAAGCATCTGCTCCAGTGCTTTCTTACATGAGGGTCTCTATTTTCAGTTCCAGGACTTATTTGATTTCTGGTCAAGTCACTTAACACCCTTACGCTCCTCTTTCCCTGTCTGTGAAATGTGGAAAATTAAACTCTAGCTGTCTTATGGTGGTATGGTGAGTAATTCAAAAATGTTTGCCAAGCACTTTGAGATCATAAATTGTACTATTATGCCATTTAGCAGATGTGATTCTGTAACACCACAGAAAACAGAGTTATCAGAGAGATCCTTGTGTGTCCATGATCAGGTGCCTCCACCCAGAAACAGAACCCATGATGAAATAAGGAGACTTACATGCAGTTGGAAAGACTGGCATGAAAACTTTAATTCATGTTTTCCCCCATTATTGAACATATTTATCTATTTAAGGGAAATGCAGAGACATCAACAGCATTTTGTGCCTCCATCTTATTAATGGCATGATGCTACTGTGAAACAGGCTCTACCAGAGTCCCAGCAAGTGCCACTGGATATGAACAACTGTTGGCCTTAGGCTTGGGCTGTGCCTAAGGCTATATATGGACTTTTGGGTGCAGCTTTTGTATGGGCTGAGCAGGAGGAGGGGGTCAAGGACACCTTGGCATCTCCCAGTTGCTTATCAGCCCATTGAGCTCCACAGTGACCTTTCTGAGTGAAAAAGAGCTAACATCCTCCTACTTCCAGTGCAGGTTTAGATAAAACCAGCCAGAATAGCACAGTGATGACTTCCTAATATGTCCCAAATATTGAATATTCTGTTGAGTTGCCATTTTAAATAAGAAAACATTAATAAAAACTGTTTGTTAACATTTATGAATCTGAACCACCTTTTAGATGCAGCCATCTCTTTTTGTTGTTGTTGTTTTTGTTGTTGTTGTTGCTGTTTTTAAGGAAGATCTAGTTCTTACTTTGAGTGAAGATCTTGGTTCCCAGGAATATCTTTTGGAATAAATTCATGATGCTTTGCTGTAATATGCATGGAAAGAACAAACTTTCTACAGTGAACTCCTGCTCAAAACTCTGCTTGGATCCATGAGGAAAACAAAATTTTAAAGCTAATGGGAAAGTAGTTGTTCTGCTACCTAAATTTAAAAAATATAAAAGTCTATATTTTCCACAAGAGATAAAAGATTTCATTTTCCATTGGTTACTCATGTCAAAGAAATTTCCTTGACAAAAATAAAAAATAATAATAAAAAAATCTAGGATGATGATTTATTTTCTTTTTTAATTGACCACTACCGGACTGCCAGTCAAATCTGTTTTCCAGATTGTAAAATTTCCAACCATCTCTGCCATAATTACTTTGTACCACTAGGAAAGAACAATTACTTTTTTCTTTTTCCTGAAAAGCATTAACTTTTCTTGATCAAACAAACATTAATTTATGTTGTATATCTGAAAGAACATTGATATATACAGTGGACTAAAAGATATATTGTCACACACACACTTTACCTATTGCACCATTTTTAATAATTCTTCTTCTCTCCACACACACACACACACCTCCCCCCATTTATTCCGGTTCAGTGGGATAAAATCTTCAATACAAAACACCAGGGCATAAAAATGCCATTAACATGAATAAAAATAGCACAGGTAACTCCTTGGTGGCAACTGACTTCCCAGTGTCAAAATCACACGATTTTATTGACCTAGTTGAATTTCTTCCCCTCAGAATCAGAAACTTACCCAATTTCCTGCAGGAATGTCTGTACAGTTTTAGTTTAGTTTACTCATTAATGTTTCAAGCTTTTCTACCACAAAGGAACAGACACATGAAAGTGAAAATGTACCTTTTTTTCACAGCAGGGAGCCTTCATAATGAAAACTTGGCATGCACACCTGAGGAGAACAGTAAAGCTTATAGAATTTACATATGAGGATTGTAATTTTTTTTTTTTCAAACTGCAAAAGAAAGTAGAATAAAAAGGGAACATGTGACATGTTGGTACCAAGGTTATCAGCAAGACATAAATTTTACATCTGTGTTAAAGATGCAGAGAGCCATGTAAATATGTACTTTTTCGTGTTCTGGGTACTTACAAATTTTTCGTACATATATGACAACTAGTATTATTATTGGGTTTCATTGTTATATTACTCTAAGGTGCTGTAGAGAATGAATGAGTTTGTTTTCGGGGTCTGGGGGAAAAATCTCTCATTCATTTCAGTGGGAAGTGGCTGAAGACCCAAGAGATGGCAGAAATTGACTTGCAAACCTAGGCTGCCTTGTGTTTAAAGGCAACTGTTTAAAAGGTTACGTGTTTTCCCTGGTTTACCTGCTTTTGAAACCTGGGTTCCCATTTTAATATCTGATGTTTTTTGTTTGTTTGTTTGTTGGTTGGTATTTCTTTATTATTATTTATCAAGACCTACAAAATAAAATCATGAAAAATAAAATTTAATTTAGTTATTTTCTTCTAAATAAATGGAACACTGCACTTGAACAATTAAGCACATAAAGGCATCCTTAGATCAAATAAAAATCTGTCTCTGAAAAACCTGCACAAATTTAGAAGAAAATAACCCTCCGTCACCATCTACCGTGTTTTGTCATTTCTATCCTATTTTCCCACTCCACACTTTCACACACACCATGACATCTATAACAACCCATGTTATTGCTTTTATCAGCAGGTTAAGTTTTCTTTACAAGTCATCTGTAAGTAATTCACCTGTGGGTATTATTTAGCTGCTATTTTAAAAGAAAATGAAAAAACAACAACAACAATAACAAATCAAAACAAACTTTCTTACAGTTTAAAAACAAAAGTAAGTTTTGAGCATTGCCTGATTTAATCCTCACAGGGATGTCAACTCAATTCACCTACCTCAGCTTCCCCATTTTTATGCTGGTAATAAAATCATGCTTCCTCTTATAAAGTAGCCTAGTTATTGTTTGAAGTTGCTAATTGTTATTCTATAGATAGATAAAAGTAGTTGGTGAAAGATCAAATTTAAACATATATTGCCAATACAAAACATTTCGTTTCATCTCTAAAATATCATGAATCTTTTGTGCTAATAAGCCATGGGCACATTCATTTTTATCAGTATTTTTTTTTCACAGGCTTCTGCTGAACCTGTTTGCTGTTTCTGGTGGAACAAGGGGTCTCTGCATATGTCTGCAGATGTCTGACTATATCTTAGAACCTGGCTTATTTCCTATGTTCAGTTTATGGGAGTTTTCACATTTTTAATGCTATATCTCTAAGTATAACTTTTGCATGTCTTTTAAGATCTCCTTGGCCCCTGATATAGCCCCCTACTCTCAATCTCTCTCACACACAAAAAAAAATCATTAAAATAGAAAAAGCAGAATTTTTCTAACAGAGTAAGAGTATAGAATATGTATATATAAAATTAGCTGAAGAAAGTCAGACAAAAGAAAATATATAATGAACAAATGATTCTTTTTTTAACTTGCATTTCCACAAATAACTTATATTTTATGCCATTAATTGTATGTATAAATAATAACATCTTGGGCACTCCTCATTGTCTAAGGTTGTTGGGTATGTGTTTTAGATAAAATAATGTTTCTTTCCCACATAAGAAGTCAATCATTTAGTACTGTAGCTGCAACTTAATTCCCAGGGGGATGTGAAATCTTTTAACAGTGGAGATGTCTCCCTTTCCTCTGTTCGGAAAAAAAAAAAAAGCCAACAACAACAAAAAAACAACATCCAACCAAATAAATGAACAAACAAAAAGCAACTTAAACGTGTACTGAGTTCACTTCATAGAATTATATCAAGTCCTAAAGTAAAATTATACATAAAAAAAAAAAGAAAAGGAACAATTCAGCCCATAAACTGTTTTAAAGACATCTTTTAACAGCTGATCAGAAGTGAAAGGAATTAACTCCCACCAAAGCAGCAGATCTTCCACACACAATTTTCAGGAAGGAAAAAGCAGAGTCAGGGGAAGAAATTTGTACAAGCAATTGTTTTTAAAGGAAAAGGCATATACACACCGGTAATACACAGTATACATGTTGCATTCTGTCCTTAACCATATGTATCCTAGAGAGAAGTGAATTCCCCCTTGTCCCCACCCTGGAATAACCAACAACATGCTGTCACTGCAAGCAGGTTCATGGGGACGTAATTTTGCTGCAGAGTTTGGGGACTGCAATGGTGATAGCAGCTGCACTGAAGAGAGCAAGGGGCTTCTGATCTCTTCTCCAGTAAACCTGGGCATTTTAATTTGTATTTTTATAAAGTTATACTCACATACCGACATGAGTGCAGAAATATGAACACATACAGTCAGCATGTACTCAAGGCCGAGGGAGGGTTAAATCAAACAGTAGATTTATGTATGCAGAGTTATTGATAACAACAAAGGGTATAATCCTTCCCTTGGAATTTGGTTCTATGATTTCTCTGTGAATCAAGAGAAAGTCCACTTATGCAAAGGAAGTCGCAAATGTCTGAAAACAGTGATTCAGAAAAGCCAGTGTGTGCCTGGTTTGCTTACTGTAGTTTGTCATTAAGCTAAATGGAGAGAGACTATTATCAATCCTCCCTTAACTCCTTGTCTGCTTGTTGAAGGCCACCAAAATGATGTCTCTGGTCCTCCACAGTCAGCACAGAGTAGACTGTGAGGAGGAGTTGTGCACCCAGGAGGCGTGCCTCAAAACGGGGTCACTTGTGCACACTTCTGCACAGACACCTTGTGGTGCTGGACTCCCCAGGGAGGCTGGGGAGTATTAAGCTGCACCTGAAACCAGCTCACTTTCTGGAAGGTACCTATGTGCATTAAAGCCATTTAATGTGCCTTTTAACACTGCGGCACAGAGTCTCCCCCAAAGTGGATTTCCCAGGACGGACTTATCTGAGATCAAAGCCATGGTATCTGCTGACTTGTAAAGTACTTGAATGGCTCCAGAGGAGCCACTGAAAAAGAGATCCTCAGAGCCACCGAGGCACCAAAAGCCTTTGAAATCAGAGAGATCTGAGCATTACAGTAACTGGGGGAATCTGGGCATGGGACTGGCTTTCAGTAAGCATCATCATATTTTGAATTTATCTTGGCAGGCTTTTGCCTTGCTGAACAAAATTTATAGTATTGGCGATCAGTTCCTAGAAACACACGTTTCTAGTGGGTAAGAGATAACCTATTTTAAGATGCCCTTTGAAAAAGAAAAAAAAAAAAAAAAAGGAAAATCCCATATTTACAAATATCTGTTCTCTCTTATGATGTAAAAAACAAAAGGTAAATGACAGGTATCATTCAAAACCTGTGAAGGAAAATGAAGGTATATCAGCATATGCAAGAACCTATCCTCTCCATATTACATCATGGATGGCCTTAAATTTGTCTGGCTCAAGGTTGTCCTTTGATTGGTATTCAAGTGGAGTGGTAAGTGTGTGCTCTCTAATCCCTGCAACACATGGTAATTTTTTCATTCTCTCTCCGTCTCCACCTGTTCCATGGTCCAGTGGAGGGCTGCAAATCCTATCAGGGGAGTGCAGCACTGCTAAGCCTGCTTCTCTGGCTCCAGTCCATCACATGTGCACTCAGGCTACAGAGCACTGAGCCAGCTGCAGCCGAACGATCATGTTATCAGATGACGGATGGCTTCATATCAGGTGTTTAAACTGACGAGCTGCCCCATCTGGTAAATGATTCGGGAAGTCTGGCCTTGCTTGATGAATGGGGAAAGTGACAATGCCAATCAGTGTGACCCCTGCAGCTTCCCCGCTGCCGGCCCAACTACCACAATCAAGTATATCCCACTGGTTTACTTTTTCAATCCTATTGTCACTCTACTGAGACCTACTGTCACTAAATTGCCACTAAATTATATCATTAATCCAAATATTTTCCTTGTAAGAACCTTCACAAAATGCATACCACACCTTCAGCAGGGCTGGGAAGCAGGTTATGTTGACAAAAGGCGATGCAGTTATAGATGCTGAGGGGATCTGTTACTGATGACTCTGGGGAACAGGCCAGTGACACAATTATTGAGGCATTTTTTCTTGCTGCCTTGAAATTCAAAAATCACGGGACTGAGAATGAAGCATGAGGGGGAGACACAATGGACTAGACTCTCACCTGACACTGATTCAGAAAATCACACACACTTAAAACACGTGAT
The DNA here is from genome assembly GCF_040182565.1 of Anser cygnoides. NCBI lineage: Eukaryota > Metazoa > Chordata > Aves > Anseriformes > Anatidae > Anser > Anser cygnoides. The sequence continues at coordinate 138,017,510 of NC_089874.1, read as the reverse complement.
GAATTCCCTCTAACTACAGCAAAGCCAGATTAATTGCCATCAGCTTGAGATCCAGTCCTCAGTATTTTATTAAAATACATATTACAGAATATTGATTGAAAACTAATATTGTTTAAAATTACTACTGAAGTACCGTTTCATAATAAGGTATTTTATGTCAATTAAAAATATATATAATTTCTTTGTTTAAAATATTATTAATTACTCGAGTCTGTGAAATATAAATTACATAAACATGAGAGCTTACACTTTAATGCATTGTTAAATTTTCAGCCATGTACTGTATGCACTTGGCTTAGTTGCACAGTGTATCGCAAACTGGCTACTTATCGTAATAGAGATCGAATAATGGAGAGAGGGCAGAATACATGGAGACTACAAAAACAATTTTCAGTACCATATTTATTTTTAATCAGTAATTCAAAATGACTTAACTGGAGTTGTGAACAATCCAAATGCTATTTTGTTTTTGTTCTCAACTTAAAAACATATTTTTCTTTTCAGCCCCCTGATACATGTGGGTTTTTGTCCATTCCTATTAGAAAACCACTTTCTTAAGGAACAAGCAGCAGTGAATAAACTAAGCAAAAGAGAGATTCTAATGAAAATGACAGCACAGCAGGTACACTTGTGATTTAGTGTCATTTCTCTTTGCATGCTGCAAAATTGTCAAGCATTTCAGGTATAAAAGGTAAAACGCTCTATTCCATACAGGATAACTGCTGCAAATTGGCAACGTGTAGATATTTTAATAACAAGGCAAACATCAGCAACTATCCAAGGTATTTATCAGCCTGCACATCTTTGCATTTACTGTGGATCATTCATGATCATTCCTTTGTGTACTGTAGTAGTTGTTTGTGAATTTGTATGCTCCTGGATGTATAAAGAGATTGTATGATGTGATTTATGTTTTGCAAAGTTGTACAAAGCAGTTTTATCACTGAATCAGTGGCTAGCATTTCAATTTTTACTGGTTATCTTTGCAAGGATCTGCCTCAGATAGAATTCTATCATACTCATAACATAAGGAGCACATTTGGGTTTTATTCAGCTATTAACCACAAAACTTAGGAGACAGGAGTCAATAACTCTCATCTATCCCAGGATGCTGACCCACATTGTTCTTATTGGCATAAACACATATATTCAGGGATTTATTGTATTTACCTTAAACACATAACATGTCAGAATCCTCTGAGACTTTACATTAAAAAGATCTTTGGGATTTATTTTTTTTTTTCCAAATCAGAAACCTGGTACGGTTCTGTTGTTCAGCCACCAGATTCTTCTGACATCTCTCCTAAGACCAAATGGAAAGCTTTGATACTCTGATAACCTTCCTTCTTTTACTCATTCTTTCCTTTACTTTCTCATAACATTGCAATGCACAATAACTAGTCTAATACTTGTCCTTCCCCAGAGAGATCTGAAGGTACAGGGTGGGAACTTGCATAAATTAATAATAAGAACGTCCATATTTATAGGGAAAATCTTGATATATTTTCATAAGAAAGTCCAAAGCTGAATGAGATGTAAAAAAGAGAATATGATTTTGCCTCTTTCCCTCATTCCCCTTTCATCCTCCTCTCCTTTTACATCTTCATCAGACAGAAAAGCTATTTAAGCCACAAGGTCTAGCGTGGAGTTGTTGGGTCCTGAAAACAGACATTGATTTCAGTATGGGGTTTGGACACATAGGGAATGCAGAAACCTCTGCAAAATTATTTGTTTGTAAACAAAGACTATATAAAAGTCAGAATTAATATATAGTTGTTTTAAAACTGACTTGTATGCATAACACAAAAGTATAAATGACTTCACCAAGATTTATTGATTCATGTCAAGGCATCATTACTTTTCAAAGTGTGAAAAATGATCATATATTTATGACCTGCCGACTGAAGCTGTTTTGTGAATTAGCAAAAGCTCTGGAGAGGAGCAGCCTAATTGCATTATCATAGAATCAGAGATGGTTGTCAATTTTCCCCCATTTAGCTTTTCTCCTTTAGTTTGTTAAAATGAAGGTGCCATACGTTGGTTGAATTCACTAATACCCTGATGAATGAGGTATTTTCCCAATAGGCTCACTACGAGTATAAACAGTGAATTAGGGATGATAGGTCATCAATCATATCTCCTTCAAACAGATCTTTGCCCTGAGATTATTTGTTATGTATTAAGAGCACTTACAAAGTTATCATAGAAAACACTCTTATGAAAAGACTTTGAGTTGACCTTAAATCCTCTTTAGTGTGTTTGTAGGGGAGTTTGTCTGTTTGGACAGATATCCCTGCATGACAACATACTCATATCTAATTCTAATTTTCTTCATTAACAGTATTTATTTTATCTTTTGAAAAATGTATGATTGTCATAGTACTCCCCTTTAAAGTATCTGTGCTATGGCTGAAATTCAACATCTGCTCTGAATTTTAAGTGAATATTTTCATAGGTTTAGGGATGTTTCTGGATTCAAGAGCTATGCTGGTTACCATTTTTATAGGAAACAGTCGTTTACTCTCCTTTCAGAAAGGTATTTAATCATCATTGGGGTAGCATCTTCTCACACAGCACTGTAAGCAAGTGTTTCATCTCCACTGATGAGCACAAGCCCCCGGTGGAAGTTAAGCATATGTTTAAACAGTGTCCTGGCTGGAGGCACTTTCCTGGATGTTATCCTTAATTTAAACCAAAAAAGGTCAAAGGCAATCTATAATTCAGAGTACCTTTCACCTCCTGCAATGTGACTATGGCTGGCTCCAGCTGTGCTGCTGAGTCAGTGGGGGAGGCAGAGCAGGAATTCATCCATAATTGCATCCCGCAACCAGGGTTGCATCACGTGAGGCCCCATAACAAGCTGTGCTAATAATGTGCTAACAGATGCGGGAGGGCTTCTGCTCCTGCTCCCAGCAAATCTATGACTTATCATGCTTATTAAGCTGGAGGTAAATTTGCCCTTCAAAGATGCACGCCCAACACCCACTGAAATCGGCAGCAGGATGGTGCAGCGCTGGCTCAGCCCCTTGGTGTCCCCAAATGCTCACGAGGTTCCACCATTGTGTCCCCTTTGGTTTCCAGATGGGAAGGGAGCACACTGGGCAGGGGCCAGCCAAGATGCTCAGGGCAAGAGAGAAGGAGCACAGCATAGTGGGTGATTATTCCTTCTCCACACGTTGAGTGCTACCTGTCTCCAAAATGCTGCCTTTCAAGAGGTGCTGAGCCAGAAGCTGCACTTCATGTTTGGTAGCCCTCAGGGGACTGGTTCTCCTAAGTCCAGTGAGATAAAATGTCTGGGGCACAACAGCATGGCAGAGAAGGGACCACATGCACATTGGAGCAATTATAAAGACTTGCTTGCTGGATTTGTAGAGTATTTACATCTGAGGATTGGAAGCTTTGCAGTCACTGACTTTACCGTGGGTTAATGCATCTCCCACCCCAGCTGTCTGTACTCTGGAAGCTGCTCTGTGATGATCAGTTACTCACACTGACAGAAAACTTTAAACCTCTGTGACTTATTTTAGAGATGGAGTTGTATTTTAAATTATTTTTCCCGTCACAGGCATTCAAGCCTGGCTGTCACCAACACACTTATGCTTACTCAGCCCCACCTTGAACAGTACAGACTAATTATATTGCCTTATTTAACTCCCTGTGCCCAGACTCTGTCTGGAACATTTTCAGACCTCAGGTACAAGGGACTCACTTTTATATTTTGATCACATTTAAATGTATTCCTGGAAACCTCTGTTCTGGAATGGGAGAAACACAGCCTCCAATGCTCTTCCTAATTGTGATATTGCAGGCGTCTTTCTGAGAAGTCCCAAAGAGGCTTTGAAGAAGATCAATCTATGGGCATGAATTTGGAATCCTATTAATATTTGTATAATAAGGCTTTTGTTCATGCAAGTGTTAAGGAAACCCAAAGGAGTGCTAACACAGTGCGTGCACATTCTGACTCACCTAGATGTTGATGAATAATTCTTCCCATTAGGCAACCAGCTAACACCTCCATCCAACACGTGAACATGCAGTTGCCAAAATGCTAAACCTTGAGCAGAGAAGAAAACTAACTCATATGCTGAAGCAAAAATCGCACAGAAGGCAATATGTTTGTGAGAGTTCAAGGAGAGTTTGTCTGAGGAAGGCATCGGACAAGTAAAATTTCTCATGGACATGTTTAAACAGGGAACCTGCTTTGATGAGAGTGATTCTGAGTGGGTGCTTTTTTTTTTTTTTAGTGTTTTATTTTTCAGGAGGCATATTCTTTGGAAACTTTGCTGTATGGATTCAGACTCGTTATTCAAACAGCCCTTCAGCAGCAAGAATTCACTGAAGTGATTATTTTCCTTATTCAGCAGGCTAAAGGATGGGTCAAGTAGGTATGATAAGGTCAAGAAGATTAATGTAAATGTGCAAACAAGTTGGGGAAGAAGATTACATGATACTCGCTGCTCCTCTCCTAGCTGTACCCTCTGTTGGCTGTAACTTTAACAGCCCTTAAAATTCACGTTTACATTTTAAAAGACAGGAAAAAAAAATGCTTTAAGTAAGGGAGGAATGGTAGCTGTGTCATGAGGTTAGTATTTCTTTTGAGAAAAAGCACTGAGGTTTAGAAGAATGGGGAAGGTGTTACTGTAATAGAAACAAACTAAAGTGGGCTATTTCTAATTTAACAATGGGTGGCCCTGTTTTTATCAGTTTATGGTACTGTGTGTTTTTGTCTTCTCGAACACTCTTCTTTTGTCATTCAGGTATATAATCACCACCTTTTGTAAGATAATCACAGGTAATTAACTTGGTAACTGTTCTTGTCCTGTTAGACTAGTAATTGCCTGTCTCTGAATCATGTATCTAGGACGTTTCTCAGATAAAGGAAGATATGATCTATCCTTAATTTCAAGTCATTTGACAACTGATTGAGGGCCAATTGTTTTACATATAGTGACATATTTATGGCAATTCTCACTCTGGTAGTAGTTCTGAAAAGCTAGACCACAAATAAAACCACAAATCAAAAAAAAAAAATGCATGGTTTGTAACAGTGAGCTCTGTGCAATCCAGCCTGCTAGAGCACTTAAATTATAATAGTTTTATGTTCTTTATGACTTTGATTTACCCTTAGAAGTACTGCATAGAGGACCACATGGTACATTTCAGGTCTAAATAAAGAACAAGACAATAGCTGTATCAGCTTAGAACAAAAGTCCATCTTACCCTGTAAGTCAGTCCCTGACTGTAAGCACCAACAGTTGCTTGAAGTACATCACAGATGTAATGATAACTTCTCAGAATATGTTCCCAGCCTCCAAAAATCTGTATTTTGAGGGCATTTGGAGACACAGGTGTAATGCTTTAATCGAATAACTTTCTGGGATTTTATAACATTAATTTGTCCACATTTTAATCACTTCCAAGTGCATGTGAAGTTTCCACATCGATTCTGTGATCTGGAATTCCACAACTTAGGTAAAAATTGTGTGAAAGACCACTTTCATTTGTCTGCTTGAAGCTGCTGTTTCATATGGTGCCCCTATTATTCTCACTTGCATTATATCCCTTATCATTTTGGAGAAGTACATCCAATGATAATGTAGGCGTATATTACTCTTCACTATTTTTTAATTTTTTTTTCCTGGCCAAAAGAGTCCTAGTCCACTCATTTGTTCCCCCTACAGAAGGAAAGAGAAGCTATATTTATATCCGTTGTCCTAGAAGAGGCGGTAGGCTAACAAAGCTGCTATATATTTTATTGTCCAGACAGCTTAAAGTTCTTAAGTGTTGTTATTCAGAATTATGTGACTCGAATCTCTTTTATATGATATGTTGCTACTGTATTAATAATTATTGGTGAGGGAGCCAGGAAGTCTAAATATCAAATCTTCATCTTCAGTGTTGTTGTTACTTGGTTAGTGGGCTGACTATTTATTTATTTGTTTGCTTTTTCATCTGAACTGCTAGCACCCAAGACTTAATTCTTCTTATACTGATGCTGAAATGAACTCATACAGATTAGTGTTTGGGGAAAGGAGAACCGGGGCAGCTCCAGGTCTAGTACCTTCAGAGCAACTGCCCCGGAGGGAATAAGAGAAGTCACAGAACAGGTTTGATCTTTAGGAGCCTTTCTAGGGAATGACCTCAGAGAAAGAAGGAAGGAAGAAACTGGAAAGCAGCAGCTCAGTTTTCCAAATATATAGCCCTTTGTTTGACAGGTTAACAAGACCTTCTGTTTTCTACCCTGGCAAACTCCTTCCTCAGCAAAACGGTTTTGGAGGAGTTTGGGGTTTTGCTTTTGCATGTGCACCTAGAAAAGTTTGGCAGAATTACAAACTTCAATGCCCTGTTTCATAGCATTGTTGATTTAAATGAAACTTCGTTGCTTCTACTCTCTGAAGAAGGCTATGCTTGACAGCAGTGCCAGGAATCATGGAAAATAAACCAACAATAGGCTATTTGCAGATGTTTGTAAATTACTGCAGTTATCAAGACATAAAGCTCTTTGTTCATCAGTAACCAAATATAAACAAACTTTCAGTCATTTTTAAACATAATGGCAGGGGAAAATATGTTGGAGCATTTTATATTCAAATAATTTAGTTTAAGTACAGGCTAATAAAGGTTTCTCTATAACATGTCATCTGTATTCAAACTTTGTATTATGACAGAAAGAAAATATTTTTGTTAGAACTCAGAATGTGAAGGTAAGTACCTCAGGAATATCTATCTATATGTCATATTAGAAATTATAATCGTACTTGGGCTTAATTGAATACCGGAATAAATTTTTCAGGTTTGTGAGAATTCTCTACAATGTGGAACCTGGTCTGCATATCTTGAGAGAAATAATGAAGTTTGGCACAATTACAAGTTATTGAACTATAGGCAGCAATCACTCAGTGAAACTCTCTGGCCTGTGTAATGCAAGAGCCTAGACTAGATTAACGTGATGGTACCTTATGGTCTTAATAGAAAGGGAAACTATGATATAAAATTGGCTTCATTCATGCATTGCTAATCGTCATTGGATGAATTCTGCCTCTCTGAATTACTCACCGTTCTGTACCTAAGTCAAGAATCAGGTCTGTGTTAATGAAAGTAATAGTGCAAAAGGGTTTTGAATGATTACAGAACACACTATTTTGAAACAACCCGCTAGTTTATAAACAATAGAATCATAGAATCATAGAATCATTTATGTTAGAAAAGACCTCTTAGATCATCAAGCCTAACCCTTAACCTAGCACTGCCAAGTCTACCACTAACCCTAATGTGTCCCTAAGCACCCCATCTACACTTCTTTTGAATATCTCCAGGGATGGTGTAACTATTCAACACCCAACTACTACCCTGGGCAGCCTGTTCTAATTAATGCCTCACAACCCCTTCAGTGAAGAAATTTTTCTTAATGTCCAACCTAAACCTCCCTTGCCATGACTTGAGGCCGTTTCCTATTGTTCTGTCATTTATTGTTTGTGGGAAGAGGCCGACCCCCTTCCTGCTACAACCTCCCTTCAGGTGGTTGTAGAGAGCGAGAAGTACACTAAATATACACAGTACCAAGGTGAAATAGCTTTGTTCCCTGCTTTGGCCAGTATCCATAAAGCTCAAAACACCGTTGTGAGGAACAGGATACTGGGATTAATGCAGGAAAGGCAGGAATGGAAAAACTCTGTCCCCTCCCTGGCATGGATCAGTGCATGCAGCGTCTTTCTCTGTCCTCCGCAGGGACAGCACAGTGGCAACCCATGGCAGAACTGCAATCACACCGACATCACTTGTACACCCCCAAATCTCAGTGCTATTCAGACTTTGATTAAATGTCCCAAGACAGAATTCAACACCTGGCTGAAAAGTTTTGCACCTGGTTTCAGTGCTCGACTCTCGTACAAAGAGGAGCAGAGGGAACGCGCCTTGGACTTCTTCCAGCATTGCCTTTCAAAGTACGTGTGTGTGCAAACAGGAACAGGAGGTCAGCAACTGAAGGCAGCACAGACACTGCCACAACAGACACTGCCAGGCGAGGGGTCCTGCCTGCAGCTGTCAGTGGGACCGTCACTTCATCAAGGCTGGCTTTGCAGGCAATGCTAATGATGGAAGGTGCTTGCGTCTCTGCTTGCCTCATTTCCCCATCCCAGAGTGAGCAGCCTCGGTGGTTGTGTCAGCACCATGCTTTGTGAAACCGGGCAAGGAACCAGACCTGGAAATTGTTGACAGAAAGATAATTGTCTTAAAAAAAAAAAAAAAACCAGGGTTGGGATGGAGGCCGTTTTAAACCCAGGCCAACGTGCTGATCTCTAACAACTGACTGCCAGGAAAGGAGGGCACAGCACAATGGGAGGGAGAGCAAACAGCTGGAATAGGAAGGGGAAATGCAGACCTCATAAGCTACCATTGCCCCCAGAAGAAGCATCCCTGGTCCTGAGGTTCTGCCACACTTGAGGGTAAATATAAAGCCTGTGTAGCAGAGCATTGTCACAAGATCAGGATTTCCCATTTCAAAAGTAACCGTCAGCTTAGCTCCAAATTTATTTTGTTTAAGTGCCTCAGCTTTGCCCTGGTGTTCATGTAGCAGCAGCAGCAGTTAATTTTCTTGTGACAATGTTCTATTCTACTGACATTATCTCTTAAGTATAAGACTATTCTATTAAGATGGATGAATTGAATTTCATTTCCTCTCACTTCAAATAATGGCATTCTATTCACATTGCTTTCAGTACATCATGGCAGAATATGGACTTTTGTTAGAGGCTGGCACCCGCTAATGCTGTTATAGGAAGGGTAGAGATTTCCATTATAAATCCTCTTTTACGGTGTTTTAAATTAGCTATAAAAGTTCCCTCCAAGATGAAACTTGGCACCAGAAAAAAAAAAAAATTTTTTTGAAGTTAAGAATGCTTTGGCTTGGTCATTTTAAATGTCTTTCACTTGCAGAAATGGAAAAAAGAAGAAAAAAATAGTTTATCAGTTCAAGATGTATTTAAAATTTCTGTAAATCAACATGTCTTCTGCTCAAGGATATAGTTTGACATAAGATTAGTTCATAATGTATTCTAATTGCTTTTCATATTATGAAGAATAACAAGTTCTTAAACTTTGGAGAGTGTGTCTTCTACATGTCAAGTAACTACTTTTCATAAGGAGTTTTACTTCATGTATTCTAAATATGTTTTTATCCCAAAGAGATGTTAAAAATAACATATTCATAAATCTGCCTTAGTTCATGCTTTCATGGTAAACTTTTAACACTTATGAAACAGCTGTTACAGTCAATATTTTTTGTGTTATAACAACTCCCTGTGTAATAACCCATGATGTATCCTAGACTCAGATTCAGAAAAAAAATACTTAACCAGGGCTCGTAAAGCTGGACGAGGAGCAAACAAGAGAAACAATCCTTTCTCCTAGGCAAAGTGGCTGGGAAGGAAGGCCACACACTCTCGAGAATGTGGCAGCTGTGGCCTCTCTCTTCTCTGACTTTGCTGTCATCTGCACATCGCCTTCAGGCTTTTATCTCTGAAGCATATGTGTTCTTCAGCACAATGTCCGTTGCATGTCCCCTAAAGAAATCCCTTTGTTAGGAGCCTGTGTTACAAAACAATAAGGACAATTCTGGACATATCAAATTTGCCTTAATTCTAACACTATAAATATATATATATATACACACTACTTTACCAGCAGCCACAATACAGAGAACATATGTGTGCTTGTAACCTTAACAGCAAAACATGTCTGTTCTTTCTATACTTTATAACTTTCTAAATTATTGTGTTTATTTGATACTTTTAAGATTGCTGACAAAATTAGAAATGCACGTATTCATTATTTATTGAATATTCTTTTGTTGGTGAGGTTCTGAATTTAGGATACTCAATAAAGATGCAACCTACTCTGCTTTCATTCATAAGCCTGTTTATTAGCCCTACATCTTTCCCTGCACCTTAGCAAGCTCTACATTAAAGTCCAAGCATGCGTTCTTTGAATACTCGCATATGTTACATCACACTAAAACCCTCACAGGAAGCATTAATAGGTGCATGCATCACAGCAATTACACATTAACGTAATGTGCTGCAATCATGAGCAAAACATAAAAACATGTACTGCTCACAGATGTCACCAGCTTCCAACCTGAAACCTGGTAATTGCCTGACTCCAGGTTTCTAAGTAACAACTGGCTCCAGCAGGAATCTGCACTGAGGCTAGCAAATTCAAGCGTAAAAGTCAGCCTTCTCCCTCCAGTCCACTAAATGTATATTCCATTTTTCTACAAGGTATTCAGGGAAAAGATAAATAGTTATGTTGTCCCATTGAGGTGAGCAGGAGAATATTCTCCAGGGAAACTGCATTTTCCACAAAGGCTGAGTGAATAGCATTGCCCAAATGGACCAGGGGAACCAAATTTCCATTTCTCACTGCAGAAAATGTCCAATAAATTAAAATGGTTGAGCTTCTTCAGGGCAGTGGTCATCAGTATGGTCAAGCTTTCCAAGCAGCTATTAGCCTGGCTTTCAAACAGAATGAAGAAGAAACCCTTTCCATTTACAAATTCACAAGTGTAGTGTGAGAACGAAAAAGAAAGTCTGTGTATCTCACACACTGCTGCTGAGCACTTTAGGAAACCTAATCATGTAATGTTATTAAAAGCTTTCTGTATGGCACCCTGTCTTTTGGTCCAGTACTGTTTTGATAAATCCTTCACACCAATGTCACAAGCTGTTCCACCAGCACTGAGCTCCTTACTTACGTGCTGGTAGCCATGACAAAAATCACTATCTCAGGTAGTTTTCATGTGAGACATCTCCAGGAAATAGTTACAAGGACACGTTTCAGCATTCAACAGTGCATATTCAGATATGAAAAATAAATCACGGTAATCCTTTGCCATTTTCCAACGTGCAAAATATAAGGCCTTTTCAGATCATGTCTTATTAAAACCCCTGAGTAAATCTATGAAAAATTATTTCTTCTAAAGAGGAAAACCTAAAGGCAAAATGCTTGCCTATAAGGGAAAGTAGATTAGACGATATTTTTGAAAATCAGTGCCAAAAGGGTTACACTGCAGACAAACCCATAGCACATTCTCAGTTTTGTAGAAATTTTCTGACTTGAGTACTACTGCAAAGGTCCCCAGGGCAAGTTTGAGAAGACCTGCTAGATTCCTAGCAGTGTGAGCTGAGCAGCTCGGGAGCTTTTGCAGAGGAAAATGAACACTGTTGTGCCCACTGGGCTAGTAAGGAGACTAGAGAAGAACAGGGCTGCATGAAGCACCCATAGTGATACCACAGTTCCTGTGTTGTGACAAGGAGGAAAATCAAAGTCTTCAGATAACATTCATAGCATCATTTGAAACAACTATTGCAGACACTTGGATCTTTAGTCACTTTACCATGAAGGCAAACGATATAAAATGTAACAGGCAAATATATATAAAAAACAAATAATGTAGCTGGCTTCAAGGATGGTTCAGATCATCTTGATTTCAGGGGACATATGTGAGGGTGTGGAAAGGCAGCAATTTCTTGATCTAAGAAAATGTGCTAGTGAAAGCAGTGGAGTTAGTGTAAGAATACATGCTACCGGTAAAATAAGACATCCATGGGCACTTGTGGTCAGATGTGCTGATGTTTCTGAGACAACCATTGTGAAATTGCTGCGTTAACGTTTTAGAGGAAGATGTGTAAAGTTAAAAAAAAAAAAAGATAGAACCCTCTTCACTTTCCTAGCTTGAGCAGTTTAAGAGATGCTCAGCTGTAACTAGAGAGGAAAGGATGCCAACTTTCCAGCGTGTGTGTGCACATTTCTTTTGCTCATAATTAATAGCCCCTGTGCTTGCTAAGTTTTTGGAAAGCAGCTCGCAGCCTACCTAGGTAATGCCTTCTGACAACGTTTTGAAGATCAGTTATGTCATATGGCTGCCTTTTAGAAAAAAAATTGTAATGCATAGCAGTGCCATATGGCATCTCTGAAGAATCAGCCGGATTGGACAGACATTCATTGGATAAAGTCCCACAGCACTTGGAAAAGAATGTAGTCCTGTTGCCAAAATGTGGCCTTTGTTAATCTCCTAACTATTATTGTGCAGAAACCAATTCATCTGTATTAATTATAAACAAATTTTAATTACTTCAGTAAAAGCTCATTATACAAATATCTAATGCCAAACAAACTGCCTTAACCCTTTGTGATATTCCAAAGAAAACTTTAATGTTTGACTGGGAATATTCTGAGAAAAGCTGAAATTTCAGCAAGAGTGCGGAATATAATTGTGTGACATTTATTTTTTCCTCTCTTTTCATATGTCATGTCGTACATGTATTTTATAGGTTCTATCAAAATAGTGTGTCTGTAGGTATAAAAGGCCATTTGCAACTCAAATCAGAGAATATATACTTGAACCTGACATTTTCTGTTGTTTAGGATTTCAAAGTAAAATCAATTTATTATTATTATTTATATATATTTTATTTATATATATAAATTGCAATGAATAGCATGACAAACTGTGACCTGCTTATAGTTAAGCATTCATCACCATCCAGGCTTGCTTGCAGCTTTTCTGCCTATGTGGACCTACCGTTGACCAATTCATCTGAGATACAAAGATGTAGGGATTGGGGATATTTCAGCTGTAGCTGTTCATTCTGGAATCCATACCCATAGAATGCAACTAATGAATTTGTTTCCTCTCATGGAAATATTTGTTTTACAGTAAAGTTAGGCAATATGCTGAAATTTTTCTTACCAAGTCTTTGCTTTTTTTTTTTTTTTCATGCATGCAGATTTGTCCTCTGCAGCCAAACTTCTTCCATTTGTTGGAGTCACTTTTTATGCCATGATATGACATTTTTAAATCCAGCATATCCTGCCAAAGGGATGGTCCCCCTAGAAAGTGCTCCTCTAATTTCATTTTGGCAGGGGCTATTCTCTTCCTTGTAACACGGTTATCATCAACAAATGCTCTAGGAGTTAACTTATTAGACTGCTGTGCCTCATGACATAGTAACACAATAGGTCCAAGGTCAAGAAAACACAAAGAAGGACCCTGGAGTTTTGCCACAAGTTTCCGCTTTGAAAGAAATCCAAAATTGCAGACGGATGGAATATGGAGAAAAAAAAAAAAAAAGCCCTTTTTTTTTTTGGTTTGAGGTTAAAACCATCCAACCTATCTTAACCATCAATCATACTTGAATTATTAGGGCATTCATAATGTTATGGTCTTAAATCTCTTCAGGCTTGTTGAAAAATTGGCCCACATTAATGAAACCTGCAGAAGTTTGATATACTGAGGGTTACAAACGACATTTCATAGTTATATGTATATTCTTATTTCATTGCAGTTTTCATATCAGAAGGCATAATCTTAAAAAAAAATCATACTTGTGTAGGAATTTTGAATAATCTGTGAACTTTGGTGCTATCTGTTACTGTATCAACATCAACCATTAAGAGTTTGATTTTGTCTTGACAAACATTCCGGATGGTATTCAAATCACTCTTTGGACTTTAAGAGTTTAAATCTAATAGAACCAAAGCGCTGTGTCTTCTTACTGCCTTAAACTTTGGCATTCACTGTAAAAAAAGAAAAAAAAGTCTGCCTCACTTTAACTTCTCCGCTTTTGCTGTATTCGTGTATATATTGTTATGAAAGGTAATTCCAGGGTAATTAACACAGGGTTTTGTCTTTATCACTTCATTTTTGTCTCTATAATGTCATGTCTAATCATTAAGGTGAAGTACAATTTATATGAAATCAACAGAAGCATGCTTAGTGTTCTTTATGTAATGGCATTATAACCAGTGAATGATCTTACATGCAACCAACAACCTTTAGCATCAGGAATTATAAATTCCAATAGCCAGTGAAAACTGTTGAGCAAAGATGTTCTCTGGCACAGGAGTCGACTTTCCTGGAAAGCACTGAATAAATGCTGTCTAGAGAGCTAATTTCTTCTCCTTAGAAGACAGAAGGAGTTCACAGAAAGGGAAATATGAAGTGGACAGGTTTTGCTAAGAGCTTGCTAATCCAGTTTGTTTCTTTAGGAAACCATATCTCATTTTACATTCAAATGTATTGGCATCTTTTAATAATAAAAGCTGAATCACAATTGCTGAAATCCAAGGACTTTCCAAGTGTAAAATTACTATAGATAAATATTTGCTTTTCTGTTGTTCTTATGAGAAACTTTTGCATGTATTGGAAACTAAAACAGAAAATGTAAAATCTGGATGCCTAAACTTAGATACCCAGTTAATAGCTGGGTTCTCAGACATCCTGAGTATAGAGTTTTCACTGATGTATTATTGACATTATATAATTTTGTACTTAAAGAAGGTAATCTATTTGTGTTTTCTAAACACGGGTTTATACACCTGGCTTGCAGCAACCATGCTAATATTTCTGAAGTAAAACATTTAAGGTGCAGAAGAGGAACAAAAGTATTTTTTCAACTTTCTCCCTGGACATTCGATATTACTAGATAGCTCATTTTAAATTATGTTATAGAAAAAAATATATTTTCATTCTACCCCAAACAAAAAGCATGGAAACAGAAATTTGTATTACTAAAAAATAAAATGTGCTGTAGAAAACGTATGCTGAATTTCTTACATTACATTTTATCTTTTGCCTACTTGTTTTTTTTTTTTCACATTCTCTCTTACAATTAGGCCTTAGTAAATTGAGGGTTACAGTCAAAAACAGCAAGGAAGAACCATGAAGCTGGCAGGACTGACTGTGCAAGTAGCCAGAGCATCTGTTTCAAAACAGTGCCATGAAATGAAACTGCAGGGAAGAAAACGCATCAAGGAAAGAGATGCATTATCAAGAAACCAGAGGCACTCAAGAGGAAAAAAAAACGGAGAAGCTCAAATTAAAATTGATACAAAATTTGATGCCACCAAAATAGGTGACAGATTATGCATGGACTGCCAAGGTTAGGCTGGCTTGGACCATGCTTAGAGAATGTCAGAAGTGAGCACATGGCTACACAAATAGAGTAGCCATGTGCTGAAGTGGCCAACTTTGAGAAGTCCTTTATCAGTAAGCCGTGCTCTCTGTCTTCTTTCTGAAACTGTCAGACCCTTAACCAGACCCTCAGCTAGCCCTTGTATAGGATTTTTTTTTTAATTTGTTGTGTTTGGTTTTTTGCTATGTTGACTGCATAGTATACAAAAAAAAACATATATATTAGCCAGGAGATATTAAAGGAGGCCATAAATACACCAAGACCAACCTACATCTGATCAAATGCAATGTGAAAGCTAATCTGGGGAAGTAGAAAGGGACTTGCATTTTCAGGCTGGGAATATCATTCTATGCTTACCTGGGGAGAAATAAGAAAAGAAGTTGAGCACTTTACTGCCATGCTGTGTGCGAAAGAGCTCTGGTACAGCATGGGATAACACTGTTGTGGGAAAACTGTTGCTTCCCTTTCACACCTATAAGAGTAGGGGCCTGTAGCTGTAGTACTTGTGTCAGACCACTTTCAAAATACTTTCATACTACAAACCAGGGAGAAGTCCACAATGGACATTTGTGTCCCATGTCAATAAAAAAACTTCAAAAAGATGTTAAAAGAAAAAGAAAAAGAAAAAGAAAAAGAAAAAGAAAAAGAAAAAGAAAAAGAAAAAGAAAAAGAAAAAGAAAAAGAAAAAGAAAAAGAAAAAGAAAAAGAAAAAGAAAAAGAAAAAGAAAAAGAAAAAGAAAGAGAAAGAAAAAGAAAAAGAAAAAGAAAAAGAAAAAGAAAAAGAAAAAGAAAAAGAAAAAGAAAAAGAAAAAATCATAACATTTTGCTGGAAAAAAAAATACAAAACCTACAGATGTGGACTTTTGTACTTCTCTTGCCTCTTAATATTAAGTAATAAGTGTTATTCTAAAATTTACCACATCACAAATTAATAACAGGCTTATTTTAAGGTTCTTAAAAGGCTGACTGATTAATACACTGGAAAGAAACCTATTACATGAGAATATTTTTGTGTCTGTGATAATCACTCTGATTTCTAAGTTTTTGGGGAGGTTTGGAGAGGTTTCCCAATTTTGACCATTTTACTGGTCAAAATGAGACAGGTTCCATCTGGAGGAAGGTGTGCCTTGACACAGCTGCCAGCAATCCCTTTACATTTGTGGGTCTGTGTCGATGTTCCTTAAGTGATGAACTCACTTTCATGTCGCAGAGTTGGTATGCATTTGGCAAGACTTATGGAAGGTACGTGTCTCATGATTTTTCTAATTTTTCTTTTCTCTTCTGAGATTTTTCTGTCACTGGGAAGAAAAGCTGGTGAGTCATGACTGTTAAAGTCCATTGCTAAAGGAAGAATGGATTTCTTCCTCTACAGTTCTCCATCACGAGCTACCATCAGGCTGCATCTGATGGGTGGAGATGGGTTGGAAGCCTAACTGTGCTGCCAGGGGCTGAAAGCACTCAACTCGTCCTTCAGTGATCAAGTCTTGCCAGTGACTTGCTGTGTGTATACTGGGGTGAGTTGTCCCTCTTATTCACCCCGTGCCCCATTTCATCACCCACTCACTGGATGCTTTGGTTTGTGAAGTGCACTGATGAAAAGCACTGTGGAAAAGCAAAGTACTATTATAATCATTAGAGAATTTGAGAAAATATTTGTCATGTTAAATCCTGTAATCATGCACTTTATGACACAATACCATTATAAACACTTTGTACTTATCAGAAAGCCTGTGAATCATTTCCTCTAGTTTTCTTCCTTACCACAGTTGCCACAAAAACAGATCTCTTCTTGTTCCTTTATAAAGAAGCTATGCTTGCCAATTCTGCTGAGTAGTTGAAAAAAGCACACGATTCAAAATAGTATAGTTGATAGTGTGAGTACCCTTTGAAATGATCTGTGTTGGTTTTGCTACAGATACCATTGCTACAGTGTTTTATAATAACTTCCAAGTGGTGAAATCAGTTTACAGAGAAAGACACCCAGTCTGCAAGAACTACCCACCTAGTGTAGGAAACTAATATGTACAGAAATAAACAAGGTGATGGACCTTTTCCTCTCCCTCGTGATTTTAAGTTGCATACTTAAGCACAGCGGGGAATGGAGGGAATTCCTTGCTCCCCTTACTAGGAAGATCCATTACAGACACCTTTCCTTATATTTTTATCAGTATATTTACTGAATATTACTTTCTGCAAAGTTTGTTGTTGTTGTTAAATTAGGTCATATTTCAACACATGTAAGTGATACAGTGCTGTTATCAGGATTATATTTCTGAAAGACAACAGGCACTACTGCAGTGTGTGCTGTGGGTGGGGTAATCTAACTACCTGCAAATTGGCTTTGCTTAGATAGTGAAGTCTGGGTCCCGAAGTGGAAGGAAGTTTATTGCCAGATGAGGTGAAGGTACTGTTTTGCTTGTAGTATTTTGTCTACATAAAGAATGGTAGAGTGATACCTGATAAAACCAAGTGTCAGCAGAGCAGAGTGGAGATGGTAGTCTTGTTGTGCCTGTATAGTGATGCAAACCCTGCTTTGGCATCTGCTGAAGCAGCTGTGGACTTAGAAACATCATAAATTGCCAGAACTGGGGATGTAGTCAACAGACAAAACCCTCAAAAGCACGCTCCTGTTCTTTATCTCATTTCAGTGTCTTTTCCAATCAGTTTATAAGAAAGGATCTGCTGACCAGCACTGGCAGTGAGCTCCATCCAATCTGGCTGTGAACAGCAGAGCCCCAGATCCTTACCTGTGTTAAGGGGATTTGCACTAGGTGTTATTTTGGAAGACATTACTTCCATTTGGAAGACATGTTAGAACTAGGGAAGACCAGCAGGATCACTCTTGCATATTCTTGGCTGATACTGGAGAGAAGATTTTGGCAGATAGGTTTGTGCTGAGATCCCTGTGACCTTGACATTGGGAATCCAGTGCAGGATCTAACCAAAGTGCTGATATATAAACTGGGGCAGATTTCATATTTTTGTTATGAATAAAATATTCATTGTGTGACTGGCAGAAGAGATGAGGGAAGGGTTTATATTTATTTTTGCTCCCCAATCCTTTGTTCTCTGTTACTCTGATTCTTGCTGGAAATGTAAGTACTTGTTGGTAAGGAGAAACACTAGCAAATATTAACAAAACAAGTTGTAGTTCCTAGTTCTCAAGGCCAGAAACATGACTATGATTATGGTAATAACTGTAAATCACAGGGTTTTATTTTTTTAAGGAAGACCATTATGCCACACTGAACTTTGTCCCCAGCATTACCACTGGCCTCTAGATGTTACATCTGTGAAACAGAGCAGCTCTTGCCTCTCTTTTTACACTGCTTTCTGACACCATATCGGAAATTAATTATTAAATAAAATGTAATGCTGTCCAGATTTCCAGCTGTGATTATAATCAAATGGCATGTGTGAAATTAGTGCTACAAAAAACTTAGCACAAGGAGCAGAGACATACTCTTTAGTGCAAAGAGTGGTGATATACCACTGATATAACAAGTCATTTTATCCAATATGAAGTGAAGTAGAAAATATTTATAAATAATTTGTCCTTCTAAAGGAAGGTGATGCTAAGACATTGCCCTTAACACATTTGATAAGCACATTCTGATGTGATTTAAGTCTTGATAGATTCAAAATGAATACAGAGAGACTTGTGGCTTTGATACCAACAGAAATGAATACATCAGAGAGTGCCTGATATGTAGGATTTTAAAGAACTGACAAATACACCTCATGGAAATCTTACAGTTGAAAGCCAAGGTAAATTAAAAAAATGAAGGAAGGAAGGAAGGAAGGAAGGAAGGAAGGAAGGAAGGAAGGAAGGAAGGAAGGAAGGACAGAAAAAGAGATGAAAAAGACAAAAAGAAAAGAAAAAGTGAATAAACAAAAGAAATCAAACAAAGAGGGAAAGAAGACAAGGAAAGGAGAGGAAAGGAGAGGAAAGGAGAGGAAAGGAGAGGAAAGGAGAGGAAAGGAGAGGAAAGGAGAGGAAAGGAGAGGAAAGGTGAGGAAAGGAGAAGAGAGGAAATGAGGATGTGGATCTGTTAAAATGGGTCCAGAGGAGGGCCATGAAGTGTGTCAGATTTGACACAATTGAAGCAATATGTTTTTCTCATGCTTAAAGTTGTATTTCCCATAGTTCAAAAGAAATCTTTGCAGGATGATAGGAAACTGAGCTGATATTTTGGTTTGCTTCTTTGTTATCAATTGTGAAAGTATCACAGAAGTAGACTTAATAGTTCTTTCCTTGGTCTATTCTTGTCAGCAAGAAGATATAATTATGAATCAAGTGATAAGCCAGTGTCCTTGAAAGATGCAGGTAAAGATTTGGACAAGATCCACTTCATCATGACAATGCTGAAATGATGACGCCTTTCAGAAAACATGGTATTGGCAATCAGTTTGGCATTGTAGATACCTCTGAATGATTCCAAAGAAGTTTGTATAAGCTTTAGAAGCAATGCATTATAATTGTAGTTTACTGAGAGTTAGAGAAACATTTGAAACATTAACACAAGTTTGGAAGGTGATTGAAGTTGTTTGATAGAAACGGGAAAATACAGGCTATGGCAGTCTGTGTCAGTGTATATGACTGACACAGAATAAAATGGAGGCAGGAAAAAATCAAGGCTATATTTGAAATACCACCATATAAAAATGCATCAGAACTAGCATAGCTCATCAGCATGATAAAATCTGAAGCAAATTCATACTTAACCTCTCATTAAAAAGGCCAATCTCTTTTATAAACTGCTTAGAACAGACACTGAAAAGAAAGGGCATAAAGAATAGGAATGTGCTTTTCAGGGTTTAAAGACTGTAGTGACTACATCCTCAGTTCTGGCATTTTGTGATGTTTCTAAGTCTACAGCTGTTTCAGCAGATGCCAGCAGCTATGGTCTTGGTATGGTGCTACTCCAATTACATGGACATGATTGGAAACCTGTAGCATATTGTTCCAGATAGCTTTCAGATGCCAAAACCAAGCACAATCCAATAGAGAGAGAATATTGGGAAACCATATGGGCACACAAAAGAACAATACAGAATATTCTTGGTCTTGATAATGTCTAATGACAGCCTCATGATACCCGTGTTATTAATAAAGTACTGTTTAGACTGTAGAGATCATTCATGCCTTGGAAATAAAGACATATTCCCCTACTGCAAAATAGGCTGGAAACTGAAAACTTATGGAGATCAGTTTGTCAGTAGAAGTGGTCGTTGAGGCCACAGGGTAAACTGGTGCCTTTTTGACAATTCACATCACTGCAGAAACTGGACAGGTTAAATTAGTTGTATATGGTTTATGCACAATTGGTAATGTATTTGCAGTGATCTAACAGTGCTAGCTCACTTATTTCTCAGTGACTGACCACTATCCTGGCCATCCATTGTTTCAGTAGGCAGAGAGGTCTGTGAAGTCTGAGATTAATTGTCTCTAATTAACAACTCAATTCAAGTTTCCTGTATCTCATCTCTCAGAATTGTAATTTGCATATTAGAAATTAAGTTATTACAAAAGATACTTTACAGATACTGATATTTACCCATATGCCATGCAGTGACACAGAATATTGTATATTAGTTCCAAGCAAGTAGCTCCAAAACCATAGAGTAAAATCGTAAATCTCTTGATAACAAAGAAACAAAAGAAAAATAGAATTCAAAGAGCCCTCATATACAACATACCTTAGGAGACTTTGGGAAAGAAAAGCTAAAGCAGGGTGTGGAGGAGGAAAAATTCTGGTTGTTTGGTTGGGGTTTTGTTTTTTTTTTGTGTCTATCTATCTAGCTAACTTTTTTAAGTTGTGGGGTATCCTGTGTCCCACTCGTTCTACAAGTCAGTGGACCATAGAAAAGCAAGTGTGTGTATATATATATAATATATATTGAGCTTGATACTCTGTGAGATATGCAATTCCTGTGAAGACTTATTCAATAACATTCATGATGTGGAGCAACCTCCAAAACACCACATCCAGCCTCCATCACTCAGAGAATGGGATTGATGCCTTTAGCTTGTTTTAACTAAAAACAGTTATGAGAGCAGCAAGGAGAACACATTATCTAGGTTCAGATCTGGGACAACCCCAACATCAAGCTGTATCACCAAACACAAATAAAAGAATTCACCACCTCTAATTTAAAATCTGATTTTTATTTATTTTTTCTTTCTTTCCCTTGCAGATTTTCCATATCAGAACTGAAGATCAGAACCTGCTGTAACTTCTCTCTTCAGCTGCTGGCACAGGAAATCTCAGGTTTACAAGACCAAGAGCCAACCTCCACTTGTGTACTTCTCTAAAATGCAGATATTGTTACCCTTTCCCACTCAGATGCCAGAGTGAT
The DNA here is from genome assembly GCF_040182565.1 of Anser cygnoides. Taxonomy (NCBI): domain Eukaryota; kingdom Metazoa; phylum Chordata; class Aves; order Anseriformes; family Anatidae; genus Anser; species Anser cygnoides. The sequence continues at coordinate 137,996,178 of NC_089874.1, read as the reverse complement.
ATCAGAAATGTAAATATTTAGTCAGAAACAGTGCATTTCTGCTATGGAACTTTCCAAAAGGCTTGTATGTCAAGTTCTTCAAGCTGCTTGCAAGGTGGCAGGGGCATCTTTGGCAGCACCACGTCCTGACGGTGATGAGAGTGGCTCAGTAGTCTCATCTTCTTGGATCTCTTGGATGGCTTGGAGACACAGTTAATAAGCTGTGCAAGACAAGTGCAAGTCAAATAAGGCAAATTAGTCCTTTACACGTTTTCACATGTTTTTGTCTTGTAGTCTAAAGACAGTTTCTACTTCTGAGCTTTTTTAAAAGGCCTTCTAAATTTGACTTACTTGGTTTCTGTTATGTAGGATGCAACTATCAAATACATACTGTTTACTTTTTTTGCCCATGGTTAAAAGGCAAGTAATTGTGTAGAAGGGAAGAAGTTTGAGCTAAAAACATGTGATTTGAAAAGGAGAGTATTTTTAGCAATAAGGTCTGTGAGCGTTCTAGTTATGATACTTTCCTAGGAAATCAGTGGCCAAACACGTCACTTATTTCAGTGAGACAGAATCAGGTTGTTTCTGTAGACGGGCCATAAATTATAATGGCACTTCGGATGAGATTTTGACACATGCAGCAGCACCTTATTTCAATGAAACTTCCAATGAGCTGACAGAGAACACATCAGAACTGCTTGCTACTCTGTTCAGCTAAAGGTGGCTGAATTTAGCTCTTTATTTTTTTAACCGTGTAACTTGGGTTTTCTTAGGCAGATTCATTCACAGCCAACATTTTTGTTACTTCCCCTTTAAAATGTAAATTTTTGAATTGCACTATGTAGAGTTAAAAGTGTTAAGCTTATTTCCTTTTTGTTCTATAAACAGTATTTCTCTCACTGTACTTTGCCCTCTCTGCATTATGGTTTATTTATTTCCAATATCCTTTTAACTTTCATCTTTAAAAGTATTTAAAAAAAAAAAAAAACCTTTTGTCAGTGAAAGGGGGAAAATGGCTTCTGTCTTCTACAAGACTCCATTTTTTTCAGTACTGCTACTTTTCCTGTTTGTCTGAGAGCAGATGTAATAAGTGACTGATGTATCAAAGCATCTTCCCTGTAATGATGTGCATATGAGACAACATTTTAAGTTGCTATTGATCTGCAAATAACTATCCCTGAGCAAACTAGATTTCATCAGTTTCTTTCTAAAAATAAACCAGGCTTTAAATAGAGTCCAACAAGTGAAGTAGTATCAGAATTGATTATCTAGCTGAGTTTTTTCCACAGCAGCCTGAAACTTTGAAGTATCGTCTTTGTTTGCTATGATACTTGTTATTTTATTTGAATAAAATAAAATACCTACTTTATGTTAATATATGTTTTTTTTTCCACCTTAAGTGGTGCACTACACTGTAGTTAAACCTTGATTTTTAAATTATTGTCTTGTGGATTATAAAATAATCACAAAGGCAAGGCAAAGTATAAATTCAATTGTGAGCATATAAATAGTCAAAACATGTAGGTATGTACATAATCGTAAATACAATGTAAATGAAACTAGAATAGTTTATCTAAACATATTCTAGAGTATTATTTATGGATCTCTGACACAGTTTTCCAGATTAAAAAAAGTCATATGCATTTTGAAGTAATCACTATAACAAAAACAGCCTTCAAGAACAGGTTTTTTTATTATTATTTCCCAGGTGTAGGCTTTAAAATATATATTTGTTTAATTCGGTTTGATGTAAATATAAACAGTAGTTGTGGGTGGATAGAAAATGTGATTTCAGTTGCATCATCCTGAGGTCATAATATTAATAAAGTTCCCAACTAGTCCACTTTGGTTTCATTTGCTGTTGGACATTTGGAGGTCTGCTATCCCAAAAGAGGACATCACTTCACTTCATGAAATCTGAATGAGCCAGATCTTCGATCCAGCAGCCCTGTCAGTATATTGCTTAGTTGTAGCCAGCAGGAAAACACAGTTATATTCCCAATTTAAGCTCATGTGTAAGTGGAATAATGTCCTGTCAACATGTCAGTGGAAAAGATAAGAGAGTTATGTTGTTACCCTTCTGCCACCGGACTTTTTAGGAGACCTAGCACTGAGGAGCTGTGTATGCACAGAAGGAAACCTGGAGTAGCTACTCCACCTTGGATCCATTACTTTAGAGTATTTTATTCGTGCTCACCATTATGTATGTTGCAGATACTTGCTGTTAAACAGTAGGTATATTTAGGGAATGTGTTGTCCTTTGGAGATTGCATGAGAAACCCTGCCTGCAGCTCAGCTTTTGGGGGACTTCTCGTGGTGTTTAGGTAAACAGCTTTGTGGCTGCTTATTTTATTCCTGTCTGATAACAGACCACGATTGCTTATTGCAGGTGGCTGCCCAGCAGGTGGGAAGTTAAGGAACTGGATGCATGTGCGTTAGGGCAATGGTTTTCCTGGTTCGGTGAGGTACCCTGCGTGAGTGTGTGCGTGTGCTGCATGGCAGTTAATACAGCACTTATTGCTTCCAGGAACCTCAACAGGAAAATGTTTCTTGCTCTTTGGCACTGATGGAAAATGGAATTCATTCTTTTCATTTTGGTGTTTTTGCGTTTGTTACAGAGGAAGCTCTGAGCCTGCGTTATTCCAATACAACCTATCATTTTGTTTTCAGCAGAGAAAAAAAAAGTATCTCAGCACTAAAAATAAATATTTTCTATTTTAAAATACATTTAAGATTAAATATTCATGTAATAAATATTTAACATATATTTATTTGTATAAATAAATCATATGAAACAGATTAAGACAAGATAAGCTTTTTGCGTCTGTGAAAGTTTTCAAAATATTTTTCTCCTTCTTTTTGTTGATGCTGCTATATTTAACCGGTAGATTTTTTTCTTGTGAAAAAGATTTTTTTTTTTAAATAAGAAGCCATATTTCCCCGAAAATAAGTGACTGTTGTGACAAAGCTGGCATTCCTGCAAATGACCATCAATATATAAATTTTGCTTATGTGATCTTTTGCTTATGTGATCCAAAATAACCCAGCTTTTCTTTCTCTGTCACAGTGCATATATACTTGTGCAAAGTACTTCAGTATGGCATGACAATAAAGGGTTTTTAGGAGTTCTAACAATGTCAAAAGGCAAAGAAGAATGCAAAAAATGTCCTTAGCATAGAATTTAATTAAGGAATTCCCCAAATTAATATACATGAAGCAAGGCTAAAATCTATCACATTAGACAAGGAGAAGACATCAAAATATACATCAGCGTGGAGCTTGCAAACTCCTGAAAGTAGATAGCCTCTTTCTTTTGATTTGGAAGGAACTTAATATGTTTTCATCACGACCAAAAGCAGAGGGTAAACAATAGCATGAAGGGAGACAAGCAGGTGATATGGCAGCTCTTGCAGCATGTACATCACCTAGTGGACATGCTTTGCATACTAAAGGGTGGATCTATCCTGCTGCTGCATGTTTTCTGCTCCTCTTATCAAACGCTCATCCTGATGCACAGGGTAAAGGCAGGATTTAGCCTGTACCCTGGCTAAACCATGAAGGATTTTCCAAAGAAAGTATCTGTTAACATTGATGCTCATCGTGCATCTGCCTCCTTCCCGCTGCAGTCCTCTGGAGCATGCAACCTGCAAGAGGTGCACAAGCAGCAGGAGATGAAAACAAATTGTGGCCCACGCTAACATGTAAAATACACTTGTAAATTCAAGGGAAAGGCATGGGTAAGGGGAAGGCTTATAAATTAAAGCCGCCAGAGATCCAGCTTAACATTGTATCTGACTATTTAATTTTATAGGAACATTTATTGTGCCACTCAGTCAAAATGAGTGCTTGTCGAATGAGGGCTGCAGCAGCCACAATCCAGCCACTATACGTACTCTAAGGACTAATCCAGCCCCAAATGAAACAAACAGGGAGATTCTCGTGTGCTTCCCGGAGGGTGAAAGCGAGCCTTTCAGGAATGGAAGTTGCTTAATGGAAAGACATCACTGGCAAAACAGGCGTGGACTTCAAGTCTGCACAGTTTGAGTGGAAAAGTGTTTGAGCAGATTCTGGACAGGGACGTGTGACAATGTTTGACACTCGGAGTTGCAAGGCAGTGACAATTAGGAGGGACATACTTGTCTCTATTTTTAAACAGCGGTGAGGTGAGTTGATATAGAAATTCTGTTCCAAGAATTTCAGTGCAGATGACTGCCCATAATATAATTATTCACAGCAAAGAGCAAGCCATGCTTCAGCTCTGAACATTTGATCCGTCTATGTACAATCAAAATACAGTCAGATTTGGACAGCCTAGCAGGATATTTCTGACTTCCATGTGCAACTATACTTCTACCAGCCTTTCTCTCACACAATGTCACACAGCGATACACAGTGTAAATCCTTCATATGTCAAATCAGACATGGCAGCTACAGTCTGCAGAAAAAATCTGCAGGGTGTAAAGTTACCAAGTATTTGTGAGGTCTACTGTGAGGCTGCATTTTTTTTCTTCCTGAAACATGAATTCATCTTTCAAAGAACATGTTTATTTTTCCTTTTTCACTAAAACATATCTACTTTCTCCAGGAAATAAATAGAGAGAAGAAAAAGGTATGGGTAAGAGAAGTTTGCAATAAGCCAGGCTTCAGTCATCAGCTTTGGAATATAATGACAATATTTGACAGTTACGATCTTTTATGATTTAGGAATCGTGTCAATTTATTCTCCCAGCATGTCTGGGGGAAGTATAGTTACCATGAGGGAGTCTGTATTTACCACTCTCTGCTACACTTTGCTATCTGAGCAGGCTTTGTCCTTACTTGGCACAATGGGAAATGCTGTGCCATATGAGCCAGGGCTGGTGTTTTAAAAGGTAATTTCTGTATTATTCTCATTACGGAAAGAAAAAACAAAAGTATGTAAACTTTAGTCAATTTGTAAGTAGATATTTAATAGCTGATAGCTCAGACTAGAGTTTCCAGAGTTTCTAAATGATGTTCCTTCCCAATTTTGGAAGATAATACCTAGAAAGTCATTTGATCTTTCAGACTAAAGGTACAAGCCAGAGGTAAGTGCTGTTTTTTTTTTTTTTCTTCCCCTTTTTTTTTCTCTTCTTTTTCTTTATGCTAAAAATTAGGACTCAGTATTCAGTCCCTGACACTTCAACAAAACGTGCTCTGTGACCATTGGCAAATCTCTTATTAATTTTTCAGCTTACATATTCATCAATGGGGATGAAAGTATCTTACCACAAAGATCTGCAGGCTCAACTAAAGTTTCTAGATCTGCAGCACACAAAGGTAGTCCTGGAAAAGGTGCTGTTTTTAGATTATTTTAAAATATTTGAAAATACTTTTTAAAGATTGTCCAATTATTTTGGCCTTGAAATAGACCACTGTAAAACAGTTAGCTTTTAAATCAGAAATTAATGCCAGGCTTGTGGCTTCTCACCATTTTTGTAAATTGAAATCACTGTAGAACAAAACATGTCCCGATTTATGCTCCGCTGAGCTGAATTTACTTCAAGGTAAACTTGACCCCTTATTACGCTATGCCAATCTGTTCATTAGAGCTCTGTGTAGATATCTGTAGAAAAGGTAGATTTATCCAGATCATAAAACTTATTTTAAACATATTTTCAGAGTCGACCAAATTTTCAAAGGCCGTCACAGAGGTGGATAAATGATGCTCATAAATGTCCTTTCCAGGAACGTGTATGTGGCCTGTTGTAAATGCATGTAAAGTTACTTTGCATTCAATAGGTCTATTTAAGTGCTTAAAATTAGGCACTTACAAATTTGAAAGATCAGGTCTATAGCATATGTGTGTGTGTGTGCGTGCGCACGTACGTACAGTAATAAACAATGCAGGCTGATGAGAAGTTTATTTTACGCTAATGTTTTTACTTAAAAAAAAAAAAAAAAAAAGCTAAATGCCCAGGCAGTTCTGACAGATCCAATCAATTATCTGCACCCTGAAAAAAAAAAAAAACAAAAAAAACACATTTTTTCCTCTCTGTATGAAGTTGATGTGCTTTTCCACGGAGATGCCTTCTTCATACAGTGTCAACTTGACAGCAAAAGTACCAGTTCACCGTAGGTTGCATCACTGACAATAATATTCTCCGAGAGACATAGAAGGGAATAACTGATGAATCAGAAAATATATGGATGCCTGCTGAAATGGTTATGTAATGAAACACAAAGTCAAATGGTAGCACGCTTCTATTAATTGTAGATGATAGTAATTAATTTCCACTGCAGTTGTGATCGCGTTTCTGCGTTTAGAAGAATCCAGAATCCCCTTCCAGGAAAGTGTGAAATTGCATCTGGGTTCTGCAAGCCATGAAAGACTATAAATTTCTTTTAAAAAGAGAGAGAGAGGGAGAGAGAGAGAGAGAGGAAGGCCTTCCTCGATACTGTACTTTATAAAGAACGAAAACAAAGGGAAAAAGAAAATGATAATTGTTTTCTCTAAGGCTATTATCTAATGCGAAAGCAAACAGTCTGACTGGAAATCAGCTAACAGAAGGGGATTAGAGAGTAGATCTGAGAGTGGCTTGATTTCTAGCGCTGCTGTCTCTTCACACAGTGATGAGACACAGGCAGAGCAGCCAGGAGCTCTCCAGATGGCTAGAGAAAGTGTTTGTCTTGGGTTACTGCAGGGCAGTCTGGACTCTTAAAGCCGGGGAGGCATCATTAGGGAGCAAGTTAGATGTCCACCCGGTAAAAGCGAGCGAGAGAAAGAAAGAGCAGGCAGGCTGCCCGAGAGGGACCGCGCTCGCCTATTGTTAACATATACTTGACCCCCACTAACCTCCTCACGACACAGATGTCTCCTACCTCTATCACCTCCCACTGCTTTAAGCCCTCCCCCCCTGCACCTGGGTAGCGGGGCCGGGCCGGCTGCCGGCAGTATGCTGCCTGCCTCGCGAGGTGCCTGCTAGTGGGGGAGCCGGGCGCGGAGCATCCTCGGGCGGCTCGGCTCGGCACGGCACGGCTCGGCTCGGCTCGGCACGGCACCGGCTCGGCACCGCCCGGGGCAGAGCTATGCGTCGGCTGCCCGGGGCCAGGCAGAGCCCCCGCCACTGACAGCGGCCGCTCCCTGCGCTCCACATCACGGCTGGCTGCGGAGGAGGAGGAGGAGGAGGAGAAGGACCCGGGCTTTCGCTATCGCGGCTTGGAGACTTGATTTTTTGGTTCTCGTGCTTTCCCTTGGAACCAGTAGGCTCTCTCTCGAGCTGATCCTCCTTTAAAAAAAAAAAAAAAAAAGCGAGAGAGAGAGAGAGAGAGGGAGGAGGGGGGAAGAGCAGCTGGAGTTTCTCCTCAGCTCGTTTTGACTTTTGTGGACGTGGATCATCTGGACTGGGCAGGGAAGCCGCGCCGCGCTGCTCTCCCCTTTCCCACCCCCTCGCCCCTCCAGCAGCCGGGGCTGCCGGCTCTCCCCCGAGCAGGACGGGAACTTTTATTTGCAGCTCGCAGCCCGTGGCGAATGGTGGGAATCTCCGGTCCTCTGCAGTGTGAGTACGGGGCGCGGGGCCGGGGCCGGGGCTGGGGGGGGAAGACACCCGAACCCCTCTTCTCTTCCCCTTTTTCCTTGCCCCTAGGGCTGCTCGGGGCTGTGACTAACCCGGGCGGGCCGGGGCTGCCGACGGGCCGGGCACGGCTAGCTCTGCATGCAGCTTCCCATCCGCTCTCCCCCCCGCTCGCCACCTCGCACCCCGGATCTCTCAAAAGCCCAGGAAGCGAAGCACCCGCTCCTGCAAGAAAACAGCCCTCTGAAGCACGCAGCGTAGGGTTTCTGTCTCGATTTAGGACTCGTCTTTTTTCCTTTTATTTTTTTTTCCTGCCTTCCCTCTCTCCAGATCACTGAGCTAGCCAATGTGAACCGGAGTGCCTGAAATATTTCTGGTGGGGTTTTGCTGTTGTTGTTCCATTCTAATCACGGGATTATGTAGCACTGGCAACATCACTTCAGGCTATTTTGCAAGAAATATTTCGGGCTGTGCGCGCCGCCTTTAATTGCACAGAGATTTTTGGAAGTTATCTCGCTTCCCCAAACGACAGGGTAGCGTTAGGGATTGCATTTCCAAAACTGCAATACAATGTGAATGTGGCATCTCCTCTGTCTGAGCTGGAGGGTCTGATTCCACACGTTGGTAAAACACTATTGATAGGGGGGCTGAAGGATGCAAACTATCCTCCCGGCCACGCAGATGAGCCTGGGACTTTTGGGCGACTTGGAACCCTTTTGTTAGTGCCAAAGTTAGGAGGCTGGGCACACCGGGGCTAGCGGAGAGAAGGGACTTGTGACCCTAGCCGGGGCACCCGCGTGGGACTTGTAGGCGAGCAGAAGCGGTCGGCTTGTCATTGCCCTTTGCTCCTGCAGAGCGTTCGAGAGAAACTGAAAGTAGGCAGCGGGACAGGGGGGAGAAGGGGCCGGGGCTGCCCCGGCCGGGAGCTCGGCGCCGGCTTTGGCCGCTCCAGCAGCCGGCGGTGCCCGGGGCCGCGGCAGGCGCTGCCCGCTCGGGTGGAGGAGTCTCTTGGAGCCTGCTGCTGGCGGGGAGCTGGCCGGGGCTGCCCCTTCTGCTCGGGCTGCGATCCGCAGAGCCGCAGAAAGCAAAATCCGAACTAAAAAGAGCCGCGCAACTTTGCCGCTGCCGGCCGCGGCTGGGCTGGAAGCGGCTCGGTGCGCCCGGGCTGTGCGGCACGCCTCGTCCCCGAGTTAGCCTCCGCAGAGCAAAGAGGACGGCAGGTCGCCCTCGGTGGCAGGCATGGCACGGGGTGAAGGTGGGTGCTCACCCATAAAGCCACAGGGAGCGCCGCGCCGGCCGCCCCAGCACGGCCAGCGCCGCCCGTCCGGCCCCCGACTGCCTAAAGGGACCCTTCGGAGGCTTGGGAAGGCACAGCCGAGGGCTTGCTCCGGCAAATATTCCTGGGCTTAATGTAACTCTGACCCCTTTAACTTTTAACATCGCTTCCCCTAATTAATCTGTTCAGGCCCCAGACTTAAATGGCTGTCCACAGCTGCTGCAAATTGATTTATCCCCTGATGGTGGTCTGAGTTGCTGACCAAAGCAGGATTTCTCTTATTATTTTTTTTTCCCCTCCCCATTTTTGGTCTACTAATCTGTTTTGACTTATTTTCAACTTAGAGTAATACTTGCATGCTTTTTGAAGGACTCAGAAAATATTTTCTTTTGACATGTAGCTAGAAACATAATTATTGTATTTGTAAACACAGTATGGTAGGGCTAAGGGTGAATATAATTTATTTAATTATACCCTTGTAGCCTTACATTTCCTCTGTTTCTGCATCCTGACAGATGCGATGGGAAGTTTAAATAAGCAACTTTGTTAAGTGTAGTTTGAGGCGAGACATGAAAGGCGTTAGATTTGAATTCTATTGTCCAGGTTTTCTGCTCTGCTCTTCTGATAACAGTTTCAATGAATCTGGGCAACTGAGCAGATAGAAACTGGTTTCTAATGGTTGTTAAAGCTGATGCTTGACCTTTCCATGAGAAGTCTGAAAACCTCATTCAGTTTATTCTGGGCTGATTTCCTTAGGAAATCCAATATGATCAGGGAATTTCCTTCAGCTCAGTCAAATGCAAAGAAAGTTAGTCTATCTTGTTTACACGGTCTGGTTTTAGCGGTAGGTGTTTCTGGGGCTCCCCTTCAATCGACAAAAATACTAGGAAAAGGATCTGAATATGGCTTATTCATAACCATGCAGTCTGTGAAAACACAAAGTTGGCAAAGGCTTCATTAGTTGCGAGATACACCGCAGGCTCGCTGTCAAGGTTTTCAGTTAGGAGGCTGCAGTGTATTTGATAACTGACAACTTTTTGCAGGTCAGTTATATCATATCTGAACTCGCAGTGTAATTGCTGCTACTTTCAGTTCCTGCATCGCTTTTCCTTTCCGACACGGAAATCTCAAATCACGCACCAGGGTGAAGAAAAACCCCAAACCCCACCAAAAACCCACCCCACCCGTAAGTCCGTAGATGCTCGGGCGAGCCGAAGCCAGGCCAGGCGTAGGGGAGATAGCGGCGAGACGTCGGCCCTGCATCGCAGGACGGTGGGAGCGGGCTGGAGGAGACAAGAACCATTCTGTTTGTAATGGAATGCAGACAGCAGTGTTAGGTCACTGCTTCCTGGCAACTGCTGCACGAGTTGTTTTTCTTCAAAGGCTTTGAGCTTTTAAATAGTTTCCAAAATCTTTTCAAGTAAAACATTGCCTTCTACCATTTCTGACCACCTTAACGTTAACTCATTTCTTGCCTAAATAATGGACCAGTAAAACATCACACGGCATCTCATCTGTATATGCTTAACACTATGTATGCCTGCGCGCACATGGAGTTTTATGCTAGAAGTATTGTTTATAGAATAAAGGGGAGAAAAATAGCTCCACCTGGAGTGCTGGCCAGTGGCTAGTCAGTTCAGGACATTCTTCCCTGTCAAATCATGTTTCTCACTTCTCTGAAATGAACTTCAGACGACAGGCATTGAATGTGAAGCTCACTTCATTGAGGTACCGTGCAGCCTGCAAACCCCTCATTGCCAGACACTTTGGATGAAATAGGCATCTGCAGTATTTGCATTGGGGGTGATGGGAGAAAGGGCTTGCAATTGTCATTTTCATCTTTCAAATCCACTTGCCACAGTCCATTACTGTTAAATCTTTAGCTAATTGAATAAGGATATTAGTATGTTGCTATTGCAGGAGCTTCAGATTTGTTAGACTGGGGGGGAGATCATGTTCTTTGTTCTGCAGAAACTTAAGTTGTCATGCAGAGATCAAGAAGCCTTATCAGCTGAAATAAAACGTGAACTTGGTGTTGTGAAGAGGTTATTTCTTATGGTTTGTCTGAAGAACTGCAAAAAGAAATTATTTTAAATCAAAATAAATTTAAAAACTTTGAGCCATGTACTTAGTAGCAGCCTGCTGTTTCTCATGCAGCCTTTAATAGCAACCTAGAATATTTATACAAGTTTATACTGATGCTGAATTTAGTGTAAGGACTGGGAGTGTAAATTCTTAAAACATTGGCTTCCAGATTTCATTTCCTTCACCTTCTTTCACATGAAAGATCTAAAAGAGTTAAATGCTGAAGTTTTAATGGAAAGGGACTTGTTTTTCCACATAAATGTTACTTCTTCATAGAACTGCTTTAAAATTGCAGTTATTTTATTCTTGTTTACAGTAAACTTGATTAGCTTAATAAATGGTAGCATAAATACATCAAGAAGTAGTATAGTCTGTGGTTTCATGGGTAAAGAAAAATGATCAGCAGATGTAAAAATCAAAGTCAAAATATCCTGCCCTTTCAAAAGGCTTTTTATTTTTTTCTTCAAAATATTTTCATCTGAAAGACATTGACTTCCATCTTCCTTTTTTTTTTTTTTTTTTCTGCCATTGATATGAAAGTTTCCAAATAACGTTTAAAGAACAGTGGCCATTTTATTAAAGTAAACATTAGTTCAGTATAATGGAGGTAATTGTAAGTGATAAGAGCAGAGCAGGTTATCTGTGTGTTGTTTAAACAGAAGGAGCTATTTTGCACCATTTCCAGTAGCCATCTGTAGAGGAGAAGGGTTTGCACCTGTCTGTCCACACTAATTATAGATTAGGTCCAAAGAAATGAAATTCGAGTAGGCTTTCTCTTAATGAAATCCACAGTGATTTTATTGTAAATGTGTTTTGTGTACAGACGATGATGGTTGGGCTGTGAGTAAAATAAATTGCTGTATGGCTGTCATGTACTTGTAGTTGTAAAGCAGGATACTGCTGCATTAACAAAGGTGCTGAATAAAAATGCAGTGCTCCATTTATGTCCTAGGCTTCAATTGTGGCTTTTGCTAGGTTTAGCCAAAAAGGTTCACTTTAAGCCCAGTGTTTTAGGGGTATGTTTCAGGGTCAACTTCTCAGTTACCATCATTTTCACGTCGATGTCCTGGCACATAGGTGGTCCTTTGGCTGAAATATATGGGGTAGAAACGGTTTCATGTTAAATATGTACACACATGCACACAGAGTGTGTCAGAAATACTTTCCTCTCATTCAGTATTATATTGCTAAAACAAAGTGGAAAGAGTGAGAAATGCATTCTGCAGTAAAAGGTCACATGAATTTCTACCACATCTGTTTATAGTAATTATGAACATAATTAACATAAGAATTACAAGTGAAGTAATGACAAGCTGAGCTATGAGATATTATGCCATAATGGTCATATGTTGGAATTCTCACATTATAGCACACTAGAATTCACATATTCAATGCAAGAAAGAAAATGTTAGATTTTTATCTATTTTAATGCTTCAAAACTTATCTGCCTGGGGCAGATGGACTTTACGCTTTATAGGAAGGTAACCCATTATTAAGAGAGAGTCAGTTGAAATTAAGATTTCTAGCCTGCAGCTTGGACTTTGAGACAGCTGTGCTTATGGAACGCCACTTCTGTTACACATTTGTAGTCTGATTGTATTTATTTTATTACCACACATTGCTTTATTTTTAAATGTGAGTGTTTTCGCAGCAAACAGTTTACATTAGAAAGGATCCTGGATTAGTTTTTCTTTAGAGAATTGTGACTACAGTAGTAAAATTGCCTGGTGGGATGGCCAACATAGATATAAGACACATATTGTGGCTCAGGAAGATGAGAATTTGATGGATCCTAAATTAGTTCATGGCATATATATATATATAGAGAGAGAGAGAGAGAGAAGAGAGGAAAAAAATCCTTAATGTCTTTAGAATAAGATGAGCAATCTCTCATTTGTACACAATATTTTGAAAGAACACATGCATTGAGAAAACTCTGTGGTACTTTGCAGGTTGAATTAATTTAAGTCACTTTTCTTTGGAAATGCATCGGACATATCGTTAAGTGTAAGGGCTAAGGTTTCACATGAGTTGACTAACTTTTGTAATATGACCTGTCTGATTACCTCTAAATATGGTTGTCACACAACTGACAACTGGAGGAAGTTGAGCAAAAAGTGGCCCTTCTTAAGGGTAAAAATACTGGCTGAGGAATGCTTGTAGTAAATTCTACATATAAAAATCAGTTTATCTTTAAAGGAAAATCAAATTCCTGGTTTTATGATATGAAAATTTACCAAATTGCTGTCTTTCTAAGGCTAAACATATAGAGTGCCTTATGAAGAATAAAAAAATTACCTTGTGCAATGTCTCAGTGATACCAAGAGGTTTTCGCATTATTGGATTAGTGGAGGATTTGTGACAGACCCCTTTTTATCTGACATTCATTGCAGTGACATGATTTTCACACACATGCCCTTCCCCCACCTAGGTTCTGGTTTTCACTTTGTATTATGTGTCAAATTCCCTTTATTTCTTTTCTTGTGGAAAAACTGCTATCTTGGCTGAGTGATTTTGGAAGGAGTTCTGCACTGAACAATGCTTGTTTCACTCCAGTGTGCTGTCATTGTCCTCATTGCAGCCTTCAGGTTGCTTTTCCACAGACGTGTAAGGGATATGCATTCCTTTAACTAATAAATGTCAGTTCTTAGGGGGGAACATTTAAAACTTTAAAAGCTGAAAGTGCAGAGTTAGTTGAGCAACTAACACTGTTTTTGTGCAGTGACTCTATTGGTTGGCTGTGCCCTTGTTTGGCAGGCCAGGCTGTTTCTCTCTTCTCATTAGCCCACGACAACACCGAGTTATGATGAATCCAGTCAACATAAATCACACACTTATGTTTTCTCAGTATCTCAGCTGCTGGCTGTAGGACCTGCTCTGGTTTATCATTCATCCTCAGGTGGATGACGGTGACCTGCAGCCAGGCGGGGCTGCTGTTGGGACTCTACTGCCAGGCCAAGGGGCTTGTGGTGGCTGCTTGGCCAAAATGGGGCTGGGCAGCACTCCTGGCTGGATGCACCTATCTTCTGTCACCCATGACACCCATGACAGGGGGGGCGTTGTTTTGGTGGGGATCAAGGTGCCTTCAGCTGGGGAGCCCCTGTGCTGCACGTCCCAGGGGTTCTGGCAGGGCCCTTGTCCCAGAGAGTTTTAGGAGCGGAGGTGGGCTGGTGGCTGCCCAAAGTGAGGGAGAAAAAAGAGTAAAGGCTGCATCCAGAGCACCGCCACCCTCTCACCTCCCCTCAGGCCAGGGGCTGCCGAGCCGTGCCCCCTGGGGCTGGTGCATGGCTCCTGCTCCCTGACACCCACCATGCCTCCACCTGGGCCGCGCTGATAATGCACTCTTCCTGATAGACACTGCCGGCCCGCTCCCCCCTGCCTCGCAGGGACACTGGGACACAGCAAGCCACCACCTGTCACTGATAAGCTGTAACGGGCACTTAACACGCGCAAAGCCTAGTCCACGCTGCTGCTTCCATCCTTCCCTCCATCCTTCCCTGCCACAGGATTGCAATCGCCACTCCCGGCCATGGGACTCCCCCGGCTCCGCAGCCCTCGGTATGAGCAAGGAGAAGGGAGGGAGGCCGTGCACAGGGAACCAAAGCTCAGTGACAGGCATGGCTTTACATACAGTACACTGAGGGGGAAAGTGGCTTGCATGGGTGTTTTATCGGACAGGGAGACCCCAGCTCCAGCCCCAAGTTCTGTTGGATGGTTTGCTGGTGGCAGCTGGGGTCAAGATGAACCGGGGCATCCCTCTGGCATGAAATTACACTGCTGGGTTTGGTGTGTGTTTTTGTTTGTTTTACCACAAGCGTGGCTTTCCTCAGAGGGAGGATGCTGACAGGAGCTTGCAGTCACGTCCGTGTGTGTAATCACGGTGTAAATATCTGGGTTGCTTCAGCGGGGACTCCTCAACTTTCAAAATGCGGCAGGCGTAGAAAATGTGGCTTTTTTTTTTCTTTTTTTTTTTTCCTTTGGACTTTGACGGTGCATGATTTTTCAATTCTTGCCAACCATTAAAACAACTTGCATGCTAAGCGTGTGCGTGCATATTGTTTTAGCAAATGGCTTTATCAGCAATTATTTCTTAAAGCAAAATCAAGCAATTAGCTTTAAAATATATTCAGAAGTTTGAAATATTTATTTTGCTGTTGCACTTTGTCAAGTGTTTGTGCAGATAGATATATAGATATGATCCAGTAACTAAAAGCCTAATTAAAATTTGTTTAAAGCCAGGGGGGCATGTATTCTTGTTGACAGCAGCAGATCGATAGGGTAAGACAATAGAGCCCCATTATTTTACTTCCATTGACTGAACATATTGACATTTCAGGTTTGTGATTGCCTCAGTGAGCATGATGAAACACTGAAATTCACAAACCAACTGTCTGGAGTGGCACATATATTACTGTATGTCATCTCTGCCTTCAGGATACCTTATCACTGAAGCAGAATGGTAATGGATGGCAGCAGAGCACTTCAGAGGGGTTAGGGCTCTATCAGTTAAGAAGCTGACACGTAGCAGGTTTCAGGAGTATCTTTAATTACACCTAGAATTATGTACAAGGGAAGATGGTCCTTGTTACCTGCTGCTGCACTTCAGAGTTTACAGACTCAAAAGCAGACAGGATAACAAGGTACTTATGTTTCATATTTTACACACATGACTTTATACCTTAAACTTTTTCAGGAAGAGCCCAAGGACTGCTGATTGTGCTGTTTGTGTGCTCGCCATGTTTGTCAATGGCAGCATTTCAACCCAGCCTTGATGCTCAAGTTCCAAAGCACCTGCTAGACCTTCTCCTGTTCTGAAGATGTACAAGCAAACAAAGAACAACTTTAAAATACATACATTTACTTTGGGTTTCTCCATCCTCAATGTGCTGTATTGACAGTGGTCAGGGAATTCAATGCAGTGAGAATATTGAGGAATGGTAAATATGCATTTTTACCTCAATATAAGCATTGTAAAAAGCAAAGTATTTATGCAATACGTGCATGTGTATACATAATGGTAAACGTTAACCTATATGATATAAACACATACATAAAGAAGGCCCAGTGGTTGCAGAACATAGAACATCCTTTATTATTTTGAAGTCTTTCAGATGTTCTTTAAAATCCAGCAGACTGTGGAATGAAACCCATCAGGGTTAGGCAGAGGTAGAGACTGAAATTAATTTAAAGCAGACAAAGAGCTAATATGAAAGAGCCTCTGGTGATTTAACTCATTTTTAAGAGTAAGTGTAATGAAAATATAAAATGTATTCTGATTGTGCCATCTACTCAACAATTGTTGCCATCAAGTGGACTGCTGATGCCCTTTAAGATGGTAAAAAGAAAACTGGTCCTTTATACCATTTTCATGAAAATGTTAGGTTTCTGTTTGATCAGCAGGTGCTGTTGAGATGAAAGCCATGTGTAAATTTTCAGAAGGCCAAAAGTGTCAATTCAGAAAAGGAAAGTGATAAGAGAAAATGCAATCAGTTTTCCTGTTTTCAATTTGTGCAGGATTTGAAGAGCTGTTTTGTTAAACTGCTACATCTGCTCCAATATGAATATTGAACTACTTCCACTAAAAATAACACCCTATAATTTGGAAGCCATTGCAATCTTTTGTTAATGCAAGTGGGTTATTTAAAAAAAAAAAAAAAATCTATTCTGAAAAATCTCCTGCCTAATGTGCGTTTTTGTTTATCGGCACTTTTATCTTCAGCAGATAAAATGGCATTATGCAATTAGGACTATATCTATTTGGACTATAAAAATGGCACCGGATAGCTGAATGTCAGTATATTGGTAAAAGGATTTAACTCGTACATTTAAAATAATTTTATTAATAATCTACAATTGTATCTTAAAATGACGAGTGACTGCTTCCCCAGTGTAACAATATAGTGTCACCTACCCTTGAGTACATTGTGGAAAGTCAGGGATGTTCAGAACATTACAGAGCATTCTTTGGCCTATTTCATTCTTGTCATATGTGTAAATCTAACTTTAGTCTCATCAAGAACATTTTTTTTTTATGAATAACTTTTTCCACAGTAAAATAAAATTATTAAGTTAGATTGAATGCACATTTACAAAAATATTTGCTGCTGTTGAGCTGTTAATCCAAGCGAGTTTTATTAACCTGGAAAGCCTTGCATTGGTAAAACAAATTTTCTATCACAGGCATCTTCAGAGAAAATAATATCATTACTTTTTAAAACAAGCAAACAAACAAAAAACATCATCACCCTGATCTAATGAAAAGGGGAGTGGTTTGTTAATTTTATAGATAAAGATCTTAATGAACAAGTGATAATTCACTGTTAGATCTATAGAGCCCTATGCACGTAACATGAATAAACGTGCAGAATGAACCAAGAGCTTTTTTATTTATTTCTTTATTTCATATTTAATGCAACATAGAGAATTACCTGGTTTTAATATTAGAATCGGCTTTAGTGTTGAATTCTAGTCTAGAAATCAGGAACTCTGCTTTGGCAGGTGTCCGTGTGGGAAAGGGCCTTGCTGATGTTTCTGTTTGGTTTTACAATTGGATTTGTAAGCTATTGTCCTTGAAGGATTTTCCTCAAAGCAGTCTACAGATCAAAAATAATTAAAATTCAATAAATTTTAAATTTAAGTATAGAATGGATTTTGTGTGAGATCAGTGCTTGTGAAAGGTTGTCTAGAAGTCTGCGGCATGTCTACTTGATAGTTTGTATTCCCAAACATAACTATGTGCACACACATGTGCATAAATTTATGCTGAATGACAGAGGGATGATTATTTATACAGATTTTCTCCCAAACTCTATGCACTCCTGAAACATAATGAAAAGCCTCCCTCCCCAGAAGAGTGTTTACATCCAATGACAGTCACTAGATTCAAATCTTCTAAACATGAAAGTTGTTTCCTTTCCTCCAAACCTCCTTTTCCCCAACAAAGCTAACCCTGTTAAACCTCACCTTCTGTGGGACGTATACATAGTTACAGACATATGTACGAGAAGTAAATATTACAAAAAACATGGCCGATCAGGGCAAAATGTCTGTAGCCTTAAATAGCTTGTGATATCTGCCAACAGCAGAACCCACGCTAAGCAGGCCCTGCAGGGCCTGACCTGAGGATGTGAGACCCTTGAGGAGCCCCATGTTAGTGCTAAGTGCCTGCACGGAGCTTTCTGCTAGCAAATATTACCAAACAAATGCTCTGTCAGCGTGTGTTAGTGGGGATGCTGTCTGCCTGATGAGTTATTAAACCAAGGTGCTTCTTGCTTTGGTCATAGGGTTTTGTGATTCTTTTCGCAGGGGTTGGGATGGAGTCTAACAGAGATTATAGCTTGATATAGTGTCTGTATCTAAATTTTCTTATATAATTTTTCTCAGCACATTCATGAAAGTGCTCTTTTCTCATTCTTTGCCAAAAATTCTGCATGCAGTTTTGCTGTTTCTATTGAATAGTTGCCATATTTAACTCCAGTGGTTGTGAATGGAAATGTGACTATAGAAAGAAATCCTTTCATACTAGTTTTCATTTTCTGTAACGTGTTTTGGGATGCCTGGAAAGGAAGGGCATCCTAGATATTCAAAATATTTATGAATACACACAGAGAATTTAAAAGAAGTTTGGCAAATTAGTTTTGTTTATCTATAGTTGTTGGGCATGTGTGAGATATGGTGACTTATTCAAGTGATATTTTTTTACTCTGTATTCTGGATTGACTTTCATCATGATTAAAAAAAAAAAAACAACAAACCAAACACAACTGTGTCATACAGAACTGTACAGTAATAGTATTCCTGAACAGTCCCATATTGCAGCATGCCAATGTGTGATCTTCATGTGGTATTTCAAGACTTCTTTAAGCAGGCATTTGAGTAATTGCCACCTCTTCGTTAGTCAAGACAGGTAGACTGTGATGCTTATATAAAGTAACATCCAAAGTTCATAGTTAATAGGTTCTCTCAGAAATTAGGTTGTTGTCTGGAAAGACATAAGACTCCACCTAGTGGAGTGGAATTAATCTGCAAACAGTGGCAGGCAATGACAAATGATAAAATATATATCATTTATGAAAAGCCATGTTGAGCCAGTGAGTAAAAAACAGGAATTCTGACAGGCATCTGGGGAGGTGGCTGTGTGACCACTACAAATTGCACAAGACTGTACTTACTTTTGTAGCTCTAGGAGGCTCATGTGTGTCTGCCTTGTTGGATGTTAATACATAATTTGCATAAATAGTAGTCATTACCACTAGTCATTTTCTCCTGTGATTCATTTTATTTGGAACCTACAGGCTTAATTTTTGCATTTCTGATCTGACCACACAGGTGCCCCTTTGGGTTTGTGGCTTTGGTGTCATTTTAAATAGTTTGGGCAAAAAAGAAACCATCCAACCCCCCAAACTCACCCACTTTTTTCCATTATTGTTTATTTTCCAAAATTCATTTTCTGCTTTTTGTTTCTTGTGCTTTCATAATGGCAGTATCAGGATATGCTGATGTCTTGTGCTGTCATGGCAAATCAGATGACATGTTGAGTAAATGTGTGTGTGGCATTTCGTAGTCCCAAGGTTTAACAATCTCTATTATGAAGCATGAGATTAGCTAGAGTTTTGTACCTGTGCTTTGCTTCCCCATTCTTTTGTTCCCATTGTGTTATTAGGATGGAATACAGTTAATTTTAAAGCTGGGAGGCAAGTGAATATCCAAACCTGAGCAGCAAAGATACTATCCTCAAATCCTCTTTGAAAATTTATCCCAAAGTTTAATCACACCTGTCAGACAAGTTCAAGAAGAGCACTGTGATAGACCAGCTCAGGCTTGGACAGTGAGAGAGTGTGAGGGCTATTGCCAGAAAATGAGATTATTAGGATGCAACAAAGGAGATGGAATGATACTACTGCAAAGGATATTTGGGAAGAGTGCTCCAAAGGAGTGCTTTCAGTGACATCCAGGTGGGGTTTGCTGCCAGGGCCATTAAAGCATAGTGGTGCCAGAGAAAACTGCCAACAAGTTTAGGGATAATGGTACCTGTGGGTGTGCTATCAGTGGATTGTACTGCCAGGATGATTTTTTTTTTTATTTTATTTTAATGGTGACATTGCTGAAAGTATTTAAGGGTAATGTTATAGAAAGGGTTTTAGTGAGTGAAGTCACTGAGTTCTAGGAACCATTAAGCAAAAGCTGTTTCATGGCTGTGCTATTTATTATTTTTAAAGCTTGTTGGCAAACCACTTAATGCTGGAAAAGCATGCTGCAACCTGTATTAAAGCACACTGAAGATGAGCAAGGAAAACATTGTACTGAAGTGAATAGATAGCTTGGTTTCTGAACGTTACATGCATTTCTTGTGTGCCATGATAAATTAATGTAACTCCGTGGGTTAGCAGGGCTTGTGAGCCTTGAATTGAAAGTACTGGCACTCAGATCTTCAATGGTATTCATACGCCCATTTCTCCTTGAAGGTGGTGTGTCTTTTGTCTGAACACAAGCCTGTGGATCTGGACCCTCAGGCTTTCTGTGCTCCCATCTCATCTCTGTGACCTTAACAATACTTTGCTGGACCGATTTTAGGGACTAGATCCAGATACTGCCCTAATGACATTAGCTTATGTAAGGATAAGTGTGCTAGCTCAGGTCAGAGTGTAAAGTGAGCCATTCTCTTTGCGTTAAAAATGATGGACTTACCTGATGAAGAATTCCATTTAAAGGAGAGAATAAGTCCATTCCTCCTGTAATAATATTCTCAGAGGTTCCTGTTGAGTCCATGGGGCAGGTTTTCTCAGTTTAGGTATCCCAAGAGCTGTAAAGCTGTGTTTAAGGCAGTTATCTACTCCAGAAATTTCCAGATAAGTGTACCGTTACAGTAAGTACCAGCTACAGTTGTTTTAGTTTTAAGAGTGAGTCAATGTATAACTTCCCTTACAGGTTTGAGATGTATTGGCCCCATCCTCTTCCCATGAAATTCTTGGGGAGGTTTTGGTGTTAATTTTTTTTTTTTTTTTAAGTCCCGGCCTAAATTTTCCCTTCTCCTGTAGAGCTATTATTGGCCACTATTGTTTTTATTATCTCGTAGCTTCTCTGGGAAGAGAAGGATGGGCAGGACCTCAGTGACATTGCCAGAGCAAGTCATCAGTGGCCGTGCCTGCTCCCCAGGAGGTCACAGGAAGCAGGTGGCTGTGTTAATTGTCCTTGCTCCCAACTCTTGTCCTTCCTGGAGGCAATTTAGAAGTGGTCAGGAAGTGTCAGGCCTACTGTGTCCCCCCAGGTTCGCTACCTCATGCATTCATAATAATTTGAGGTATGTGCCAGGCAAGGGAAACTGAATAGGAATCTCTGCTGTCCTTCCTCAGTCATGTGGCTATCTGGCTGGAAAGCCTGAGAACTGTGACTGCAGAGTATGTGTGGGGCTGCAGGTGAAATCCAACAAAATACCAAAGAATCCTTTTTTTTTTTTTTAAAAAAAAAAAAAAAAAGATGAGAAGATATTTCCTTAACATGTAGTGTCTTCTTTCGGGTTGCTGACATAGAAGTCCTATACAACAAAACTACAAAAACTCACTGGGGGCATGAAATATTTCTGGAAATGTTCACCTGCTTTTATCTGGTGAGTGGAGGATAGGGAATGTAAATGCTTTCTCTGCTTAGGCCACTTGGGTTTTAGTGCTTTTTGTTGCAACTGCACAGTCAGTATTCTTGGTCCCAGAATGGCTTCAGAGCCATGCTTTGGAAAATCAGTCAGGGTCCTGCTACTTCAGATGAGCTGCTTCTTTAATACTTACTTGATTTTAGCAGTGAAGACATCAACATAGCTGAGTGTCTCATTGCAAGTATTGCACCCAATGCTGTAAGCCAGGTTTGAGCTACCAGTAATATTTCTGTAAGTGTCTTCTGGAACATATCCACTCACGTTGGAAGTGACGTGAGTTGAGTAATAAATATCATACTAGTTATTTGTCTACCATATGCATTTGGGAGGAAAACATAGATTCTGCTCAGGTGTACTTTTGGTTTTACTGAGACTACTTGCCTAAACAAGGTGGGCTGCAGAATTATGTGGCTGGTGAATCATACTGGTTTCTGAATCACTCTTACAAAATATCAGCCTGAAATATGAAAAAATAATGAGCACGTTGTGCTTGAACTTGTACCTTATTTAAAGAATAACATTTTAAAGCAGAATATTTTGTAAAGTGTTCATTAAAAATGACTTGCAATTTTATTCTATCAAATCCATTGTACTAGGAAAAATACCCCCTTCAGATGGGAAAAGGTATCAGTGTTCCTGTAAAAATATCTGATTTTTATCCAGCTATTTTCTGATGGTTTAGTCTCCCTTTTCTCCTGTGCAAGAAGATCAGCTGACAACAGCAGCAACCAAATCATGTTTGCAGCTGGGCAATTACAGTAGACCCTAAGATCTGCGACTGTCAACCATGAACACAGATGCCTTCAAAGTTCTGTTTTTCTTCCATGTGGAAGTCGTTGGCATGGAACAGATGCCTTCATTTTGGAGAAACCAACCTCTGGATATAATTGGTTCTCTCTTCTCTTGTCCTCTAGGGACAGTCTCTCTCAGATGAAATTAGATGAGAAAAAAAGACACAGGCACACACATACTCACACATGACATGAAGCAAAGAGTTTGCAGGATCTCTATGTTTTGTCACATGGACAAAAAAAAGTCTCTGTTTTACTGCTGAAAGATTTGGCTCCATTTTTAGCACTCTACACAGATGATGATTATGCTATCGGAAAAACATGCATATTAAAATATATATATTGGCCCAAGTTTGTTATTAATCTAGGCATGTTTCTTTAGAAGTAAGACAAGCACATCCAATCCATATTACTTTAGAGTTAATTGTTGAATTCTGCCCTATCTATAGATGTTGCAGTCTCAGAAATTTCAAGTTAAATGGCAGAGTAGATGGATGGTTTAAAAAAAGTCTAAATTTCTGTTGCAGTGGTAGAATCAAAGTGTTTTCATCCGCTGGTTCACTAGTTGTTAACACAGGAGGAAAAAAGTGTGCAGCAAGTAGTTCACTTCAAATCTCCCCTAGAATATAGGTATTCAGTTGAGAAAACACATTTACAGGAATTTTGGCACAATTAGTCCAGTGAACACCTGTGATGAGCCATTGCTGAGAGCCTTGTGATAGGGTACTTAGGAGAGTCTCTCCTCCTACTGCCAGTATCTAAAATGGGGCAATGGTGAATGGCGTTAAAGGCTCCAAGAGAGAGGAGAGTCTGCTTAGCATGAGCCTATCTAAGGCTTTTGTCTCCCTGCCCGTGGAAGAGCTACCAAGTCAGTGCAGTTTATGCTAGTCAACTGTTGCATTAGTTATGATTAAAACAAATTTGTACCATCTTTAGGTTGTCTCAGTAAGCTCAGTTGTGACCTGTGACAGTTCAGCCAGCACTGCATAAAGAGCTGCGGTGTTCTTGGGCAGAGCGGGGACATCCAGGAGGGTCAGAGATCATCAGGAGGTGACCAACCACTGCTGCTCCCTGAGAGCCTGAAGTCCCATCATCTGAGTGTTTTTTTCTTTCTTCAGTTTTATTTCCAAGCATAAGCTTTATATATATATATATAGCAGTTTAATGTGAGAGTCCAGTTCAATCACCAAATGTAAAATTTATCTGGGCAACTGAGTTGGTTGAGGAGCTATAGGACTGCAGTATCTTGAAGATGCTGAGTCTACGCAGCAGTGTAGGTCCTGCTGGTAGAGTATCAGTAACCTGAATCCTGAACTCCATTTTCAGATTTTAATGACAATTTCTATATTTTACAGGACAAGTTTACTACTACTATAGCATTTCCACCTCCAAAAGTTGAACAGAATGGTTACCAGCAATGAAAATGGGCAGGAGTTATCTTGGTCTACCTTGCTTGCTAGAATGCAAGCTGTGTTTCAGCTACCTTATGTAAATACATTGCTGGAGTGTGCTGTGGTCCTTTTTTGCCACTGACACCCATGAACCATATGGGTGGAAGACATTCACTATTGACTTCCAGTAGTTAGAAGGCCTGGAGTAAACTGAAAGTTTTGTACTGATGACTTCTTAGGTTTTATAAAGGAGTAGGGAGTTTTTCTTACAGAACTCCGCTTCTGATTTGCAGAACATGAGTGCAATGGTGTGCTTTTAGCATTGTATTTCTGAAGAACCACATATTAAGGGAAAAAATTTAACCAGAGAAGTGCTTAGGTGATGAAGGGATTTCTGGCAGTAACCAAGAAGTGTAATAATGGTTGATTTCTTTTGAGGCTGATTCTGATATTTGTAGTCTTTACATCCTATTAATTCCTTGAAAGATAAGCTGATACAAGAATGATTTGCCAGGGCCAATGGCTCTTCTTAAAATCTTGGCTCAGGTTATATCCCCCCTTCTCTCCATACATAAGATAAAAGCACTGTGAATATGAGGTTAACTGAATTCAAATAGAAGACTCTCTCGAGTTATTGCATTCCTTAGAAAATAAATACATTTCTCATATGGTTGAGATTGATCAAAAAAGTATTCTGTATGCCAGTGATTACATTCCCATCTGTGATTAAGGTTTTCTGTCTGCATCTGGTTTTCACATTATATTTCTGTAACAAGAATCCTTTATATGGCAGAGTTCACTCTCTGTATTTTCTATTAGCTGCAGCTTGAACTACTGCACGGATCGCAGATTTACACATGTGGTTTTCATTACTTCATACCATTGAGAAAAAGTAATATTTGTTTGGGAAAGTATGTTTTTCAAAATTTCCATGGTAATACAACATGTTGATCCTTTTTTATAACACTCTTGTAAGACTACAAATTGTTTGAGGCATTCTACTTTCAGTGAAGTTCAGACTTTAGATGATTTTGCATGTACATTCCAGCAACAACAACAGTTTACAAATCAGGAGGCAAAAATGCATTTAAAAGAGCAGATTACTGTCGAATGGGTATAGCAGAATGCATCCATCACTTTGGAAAATGTGGCATATAGAGAAAATGAATCTGGGGCTGAAACAAAAGATTAGTAAGTTAAAAGTGATGTCTCCATTGTAAAGTGGACCACAGATGGGTACATGTCTAATTTCTTTTGAGTAAGAACTTATTTTTGTACAGCAAGAGATTTGAAAATCTTTTACGTTCCATGAAGAGGAGTATGCTGTTCAGTAGACACAAATAGTGAATTGTTAAATGTTACATAATTTAACATATTTGATCACAATTATTTCTGGTGGCCAAATTAGCAAAGGTTAACAAAACATGAATACATCTTTACAGATGGCTGCTGTGTGTAATTCTGAATCCAAAATATGATGTTAATTTAATGTTCCACTGTAAATCCATATTTCAACCAGGTTGTGCTATCGTCACTCAGTAGAAAACCTAATATTTAAATGATCTCAGTGAAATTAATAGGGCCACTTGGTCAGTGAGGTATTTTTCAGTTTTGCTAGTGGCATGAGTTTATGGCCATAAAAATCAAATTAAACAATAACAGCAATTTAAGGAATGTTGTATGCATTTATAGAAATGTAATGTGTTATGCAAAAGTCTGGAGATTTGGAAAATACTGAATTCATGATAAGGCACAACTGCAGGACAGTTTTTAATGCCTGCATGTGTACATGGCGACAACTACAGAATTAAAAAAAAAAAAAAATAAAAAAAAAAAAGAAAAAGAAAGAAAAGTAGTTATTGCACCCAAGTGGAGGAGTCTTCATTATATTTTGGAGATTATTTCCCAAATTCCAAAGGTGATTGTGTCATACTGAATGCTTAACAGTTGTTGCCAAATGCTGGGTACAGTCCTGCAGTCCCTGCTTGCCTCTTGGTTTCGCTGAAATCAATAGGACTTTGGCTCGGGCCAGGGCTGCAGAGAAATGTCTGAGAACGACCACATTAAAGAAAACAGGACTTCGTGGTGAAATCCTTTGTCCTCTAACCTTAACTTTAGCTTGGGAAGGTTTGTTTTGGTTTGAGGAGGGTCCTTTTTTGTGGGAAGGATTGTGATTTCTAGCATCAGTATAAATGTGGTCTTTTGAAAACGCCCTCGGGCGATACATTTTTTGCAGCATGATCTAGCCCAGGAGGCAGCCCAGGCTGGGTTCTCAGATGCATGCAGCTGCGGCCAGATCCTTGTGCATGCTTAACTTCATGTCCTGAAATACCTGAATAGTGGATGCAGATTGAAGCATGTACATAACTGTGTGTGCCTGGCTCTGAAAACCTTTCTGCCTTGACATAATTATGAATCCCTGAAAAGCATATTAATGTCTTGGAAAAGCTGACAGCGCTGTAATATAGACTCGTGCTAATGACGAAGTATTTGTGTAACCCAAATAAACAGGTTTTGTAGGTGTTGGAGTGGGAGAGAAATTGCCTTTACAAAAGTGGGAGGGTGATTTGTAAATATATTGATACCTTTTTGATCTGTCTTTGTTTAAATATGTTTGCTGTTATGACTTACAAATTAGTATAGTGTTGTGTAATTGCAAGGTCTCTATTTTTTGTAACCATGTTCACTTAATAAATGATTCTCTAGAGCTTCTGTTGAACCAGGTAAAGTATATAATATTTTATATCGTAAGAATGTGTTTAAAACCAATCATTTTTACAGAATTAGTTAATAGGTGTTTTCATGGTAGAATACAGGCTGCCCTTACTCTGTTGCCCTTTATATGCCAACTATTTTAAATGGGCAACTTATGAAACAGCCTTTGTCGAAGGATTAATACAGTGTTAAAGTACTGCCTTACATTAACTAAGAAAATGTGGGTAATTGATTTAGAATGATAGCGTTTCTGTCTTCCCTTTTTATTTAAAAGACTGCTATTATCATGCAAATGAAGGGGTGTGGTACTTCAAACTGTCTGTGATATGTGCTTTTTTTTTTTCTTTTTCTTTTTCTTTTTTTCATTTGTTGTGTCAATAGAAAAGATTGATCTCTGGGCTGGTGAACATAATATCTGTCCCAGTCAGAAAAGGAAAGAGGAAATTAGCAGAGCGATTGGTGGAGAATGATATCTGTCAAAAGAAACACTTGGAGAGCACTGAGTTTAGTGATAGGTGACTGCCGGAAAAAAGGGAACTTTGAATTTTGTCAAGGTAAGGAACAGAAAAATATTTAATTTTGTAATGTGCATACCTGTTAGAAGTTATTTTTAATGACTGTACCTTGCCTTGTAAACTGTAATTTAAACAGAAATCTTTGCCTTTAGCCTCCAAAGAGTCTGCCTAAATCAATCAAAATGTTGTCGTCAGTTTAATATCACTGAAAGAGCACAGCAATAACAATATAATTTCTCAGTGATGACTTTCCTAAAATCTTCCTTATCTTGTAAATACACGTATGTAAAAATTTTAACTATGTTTATTGTATTTTTGATGCCATAGGTGCTTTTCATCTGGCATATAAATATTACTTGGCTGGGCTGTAAAAATCATAAAGTTCATTTTACTGCACTGTGAATTGGAACAGTATTTGCAACCCGGTTAAGGGACAGTTTTAATCATGTTGGCAAAATGGTTGTGTTTGTTATTCAGAGAAGGCCTCTGGTAAACTCATTGCATTGGGAATCTGTGATAAATTTAGTTGAGATGATATTGAGAATTAATACATCCGTTTCTTATGTGCAAAGATTTTTACCATAGTTGAAAAGTAAATCTGTTATGGCAGAACAAAACCTCTCCTTAACTTACGACTGTCATTCCTGTCTTTACTGGAACTACATTTTTTCTCCTAAAATGGTGTGTCTAGATAGCAAAAAACTACTAAACTGATCTTCAGTGCTTTCCAGCACTCTTGATACTTTCTTTTTCAGTGTTGGCCCAGTTTGCCTCTGACACAATTTTGATAGAGCATGATATCAAAATAAAGCAATCAAGAAGCCTGAGTTCTCTAGGCTCTGCTCCGGTTTGTTTTAAAGGCAATTCAAACCTGACTGTAAGTCCCTCGTCTCTCCACCCTGCTTGGGGTCCCACGGTGCTGTGTGGGTGCAGTGTTGCAAGGAGATGGAGCGCAGCTCGGGGTGCTGGCAGGAGGCTCTGCCCATAGCTCCAAGGCACGACTCTGGAGCTGAGGCACTGCACATTTTTGTGGATGTACTTAAAAAAAAAAATCAAATCCTATTAAAAATAAATTTGCATTCCATAATGAGTTCCTAGCTTATTTTAAAACAAGTCAGTGCATCTTTGTGATCTTGCTATACATGGAGTGTGAAAAAGAGTGAGTATTCTTTGCAGAGGTTCTTGTTGCATTTCTATTTTGCTGATTTGACAGTGTATAGCTTCTGACTGATTCTCCTCCTTGCTTCTATCTACAGTCTATTTTTCAAAGTGCAAGTGTACCCCATATGGGTAGTTGTTGGTTAGTTTCTTTTGCAGTGTAGATCTTCATGAAGGACTGAAATATAAATAAATGTAAAAGTAAATATTTCATGCCTGAAGCATGCAGTGCTGGCATACTAATGGGACGTTTATTGTGGTTTATTGCTGTCAGAGCATGTGCAAGATAATGGAAATTTTCTACAACTTAGAAGAAAGGCGTGTTTTCTAATACTGATCATTTTTATTAGAAAGAGGGAATGAATATGACTGAAACTCACTTCATCATTATAAAGCCCAAATGGTCTTGCGTCGTACTACTGAAATATTCATAAGTGGGATTGAACAGCATGTTACCTGTCCTGTTAACCATGGAGCAGATTAGGCTGCCTGTATCACCTGAGTGCAGGCACATCTTCACCATTTAAAAGTCATTGTATACTAAACAATTCCCTTCCCTGTGCAGTCCTATCACAGCATAGCTTTATACCAAAATAAGCATATCCTCTTTGTAGCACAACTTATAGAGTTAACCATATTGTATAATTTTCACCTTGGTGATAAAGATGATCCAAAACTGTTTTGTAGCTATTCTATAAAAGAGATGGCAATGTGTGGTGGTAAGCAATTGTTAGATCTTTGGGCATTCCCATTTAGAGATTTATTTGGAATGAGGTGGCTGAGTAAGGTACCTAAATCTGGATGTATGTGTTTGTCACACATTCAAGAATTTTAGTCTTAAAGCTCCACGCTGAAATTTGGATGAGTGACTCGAGAGATGTGCCCAACACTCTTATATATATCTTTTGAAATCCAATGAAAAGCTTCTGTTCTGTTACCCCAGACAGCTTTGCCCTATATATTATAGCAACTTTCAGCCCACTTCCATGGATGGGTTGGCAGACAACTCCATTTCAAATGACATGGTGAAGCATTTAGGTTTCATTAAAAACAGGTAGGTCAGAGCTGAATAACTGTTCTCACAGAAATGCCTGAAGTCATCATTTAATATGGACTTTGTTGTACCCAAGAACATTTGACTTACTATTTGAAACCAGAATGGAATAAAAGGCAAGATAAAAGGTGGTTGAACCTATTGCTTCCTTGAAGCATTAGGCTACCTATGTTTCTGTGTTTCCTTTCATGCATCCTCACCCATGTTTTGCTATTGCAATGTCTTCTTTCCTTGGTTTCCTTTTTTTTATTTTTTTTTTATTTTTTAATTTATCTTTATGCCAATTGTTTGCTTACTTACACATCTTAAGGAGTACAACTGAAGTAATAACACCCCCCTTTCTACCATAGAACAGATGTAAAAGAGTTCTTGGGGACGAGTGCATTATAGACACAGGATTGTCACTACCCAGCTCACAATCAGATTTTCGTCTGTTCATGTGGCGCACACCTGTGGCTGGCTGGCATTGCTCTTGATTGGAGTGTGAGAGATCTTAATGAAAAACAAAGCTCGGATGACAAGAAGAGACTCCACGGTGCACATGGGTTACTTCACACATCGTAAGAAAGTGAAATTCTAAATCTGCTGGGCTTGAGGTGAGGGAGTGAGTATGAGCAACTCTGCAAAGAGAACCAGGGCCCTGCTTATTGCTGTCTTGCAAATAATGTGTTTTTCTCAGTAGGTCAGGTTGATTTGGAACAGTTGAGAGTGGTGGCCGTTTTCTTCAGCAAACTCTCTGAGCCAGTAAGAAAATACTGGGCAGGGATCCAGCTTCTGAAGTACAAAGAAAATAACCTATAATCTATATAAAATGCTGGCGGATGGGGAAGGGAGGAAATTTACAGAGAATAACTGAGTTTGAGAACAGCTATGTTAAAAGCAGAGTATAAGAGTTTGTGTATGACATTTGTATTTATTTTAATGTGAAAAATGCAGTCTTTGAGACGAACAGACTGCAAACTCTCATAATAGGATATATTTATTAGTAAACTGAGACAAAGCACTTCAGTTGAAATTCCCTTTTCAAAGTGAATTTCTGAGTTTGCAGAGTTTGGTTTCCCTTTTTTTCCCTCTTGGTGATGTGCTGTGGCTCTGATAACATTAATGGGCTTTGCCCCACATGGAGCATCGAGTGTATTGTACCACTGCTCACTGATCCCAGGTCAGTGTGATGCGTGAAATCAATTTATTTGAATCTCTTTGCCTGTATAGGAATTTGGCGGCGTGCCAGTTGTTTTCATTTAATGTTCTTTGTGTTGAACACAGACAAGCAGGCATGCTTTTGTGCTCCTCTTTCTTTTGGTCTCTCTCTCGCAGCCAATATTCTATTCTGTGCATTTTCAGAAGAAGTAAGAATATGTTACCTTTTTAAAATCATTTTGTCTAAATAGCATTTAAAGAGCATAGAAACTAGGTCAGCCAGGGAGCAGCCTGTATAGGGCTTTCACAGAATATAGGTGGTAACACCTGCCTTCTTCTCTTTCTTAAATTTTGGAAAAAAGAGAGAGGAGACACGGATTTATTTCTCTAATAACCAATTTTATGATTTAAATCATCTGGTCAAACAAAGACTCTCCAACGATGCTTAAATCAGAATATTTTTTTAAAGAAGTGAACATCTGACGATGGGTTGGATGAATCAAAAAGACTTTTCAGAATCTTCTTCATTTTCAGTAATGACCTCAACGTAAGCATTAATTTGGGAATCCCTTGTCTCATCCTGCACTCCTGCCTGCCCGTTCCCCCTCCCCCAGTTAGCTCACTGTTGGAATGGCTGCCAGAAGAACAGCTATCAGAAAGTAACCATTCCTTTCCTTTTTCCTTCTTTGTGTGGGGGAAACGGCGAGGCATGTGGAACAGAGCAAGTAATTTCACCCTTCTTAAATAGCAAAAGGAGTAGACAGCAGCAGTGCGTATTTCCAGGCGGATTTGTTTTAGAGCTTGGCATTGGGAGAGACGGAGAGCGAGAGTAGAGGACTCTGTTGATGCTCCAGGCAGTTCTTGCGGAAGTTGATATGCAGAAGCATGGAGCCGCGGCGCAGGGGTCAGACTCGTACACATCAGCCCCGTTTCCTTGTTTAATTACCTGAAGAGCAAAACATCCAGGCTGAGAGTGTGTGAAAATCCAGTATCTCGAGCAGCAGTTTGCCGCTCTGACATCCTGCAAGGCCAGCCCTGTCTGTCCGCAAACGTCAGGGCTGGTTCCTGACAGCGGGCTATCTCTGCCGGGCCTGGGTTCCTTCCATTCAGGAGGCATTGTGTGGAAGAGGGTTTGGTCAGGAATTTGAGGTTCCTGCCGGTTCTTCCAGCCTGGACAACGGTGTGACAGATAGGCCTGATTTTTTTTTTTTTTAAAGAATAATAATAAGGCTCTTTTTAGTCTTTTCCTTGTAATTCTGGCATTGGTATAATACTGACTGAAACAAAGCAGGTTAACCCTTTCATTTCCGAATCAACATATTTTCCTTTGATACTTTAGTGTTCTCTTTTCCCTTTCTTAACCTCTTTTATTTTTGGAGGTAAAATCTTCCAAGGAGCAAGTTCTTTTGGACTTGAGTTTATGCTATGCTGCATATAAAACAAACTTTTGAAAATGTGAAAAACTTTTGCAGTTATTGTTAATGTAATCATCATACTTGGCATTTTAAATTTCTCATTTTCAGCATGCTTGGCAACATTATTTTTATTCATCCCATGGCATAAAACCAAGGCAGTGTTTGTTTTGGCACGGCCTATTAAAACAGCGGTGACAGCTATCAGCACTTCCATTCTTTTTATTCATGTGATTTTCTTAGGTGTCCAACTTTGCGTTCAGCTTTGAAATATTGAGGTAGAGTGGGTTATAGCCCTTGCTCATAGCTGCTGTGCGTTGAGGTAACTCCCTGCGACCGATGGATTTTTCTCTGGGCAGAGCCATGAGCGAGGCTCTGTGAGCCACATTGGCCTCAGGTAGAAAGTCCTCTTTGGGTGTAAAGTTCCACGTTACAAATGAAAGATACTGAAAGATAGACAAAAGTATTGAATGGATATATATATTCAGGGAAAATTAAAATATGACTTCTTGTTTGAATGATAAATAAAGAATATAACTTTCTTGGATAATTTTAATTGCCTAGTTTGTAGCATGGGGCTGTAAATAGTTGTATTGGCAGAACTTAAGGTCACAAGGTGCAAGCAGTAGAGGGAGGGGACACTTTAATCTGGCTTTGCAGCAGAAGTCAATGCAGCATGTGACTGTTGCCTTTTATCGTTGTGGGCAGAAGCTGGTCCAAGAAAGATCTTTGTGGTTATAGGAGTGGAGAAGAGAGAGAGCTGAGAGTTAACTATGCTTTCGTTTTCTTTTGCACTAAAGGCTTTCAGTCCAGTCTGCAGAGTTATGCCTGTACTTGTGAAGGACTTTTTCACTGCTGATGGTTTCATTTACTTTTTAGGTGTGATCAAAATTGTTCAAACAGTAGCTTAAATTTTCCCTGCTAGTATTTCATTAGAATTTTTTAATAAAGATTTAAGGGCGCACTCTTCTTGCACACAAATATTAACAGCCATTACCAGGAAAGGGTTTATAGGGGACTCCTCATTAAGAGAATGTGCCCTTCTGTGGGCATCTGCAGCTGTGAGTAAATGATAGCATAATGGGACCAAAAGAGTCATTATGATCTATTGTGCTACTAATCCTCCATCTAAGAAGGATTTGCAGGGGATGGTGCAACAAAAGAGCTGTTACAGTGTATCAGATCGATAATCATGATCTAATAAATTCTTAAATATGTACATAATCCTCCACCTTTTAGAATCAGGCCCCTTTTTCAACATGAACACCTATGCTACTCTGGTGTAAAGGGACCTTTAAGTAAAAGTGAATCACTTAAACTTGCTGTTTTAAATCCCTTTATCCTGTCCTACTGTAAAGAAGCTATAGTTTAAATAAGAATCGCTTGTATCTATAGGATGAAAAAAGATGGTTTATGCACTCTGATCAGTGTCATCTTCCTACAGAGTTTGTATGTGTACAGAAAATGATGTGTTGGTATGAGAGCATATATGACTTTATACTAATACTAATTCCAGTGTGTTACGCACCTTTAAATTTTGTAGAGTTCATAATCTAATGAAGTGGCCATGACCTAGCCAACCATTGCCCACCACAAACAGCAGTGCGGGAACAGTACAGTCCATGGACTTATGGTGACAGCAGTAACCACACTGTCCTTCCCCCAACCCGATGGGTGTCCAGCTCCTCTTGGAAAGTGGCAGAAAATGATGGTCCTTAATGCACAGTTGCCACCTCCAAAATCCCTCAGAGATAATGGTTTTAAATCAGCATTCTCTTTGAAACTGGGAAGAATATTTAGTTTGGGCATCTCTGCGAGTCTCTATTGTGACAATCTTGCTTAAGGAAAGTTCTCATAGATAGTGAGTCCCAAGCTGGTTTGGGCTGTGTTAAAACTGGCACCTTGCGCCGTGCCCAGGCACTTACTGCTGCTCTTTGCAGATGTTCTCCTAGTGTGAAGTGGTGTAATTTGCTCTTGGTATGAAATTCCACTTCATAATCACCTCTGCATTCTTCTCTTGCTTCCCTTCTGAATGGCTACAGCTAAGCACCATGCGGAGTACAACACAATTAGATAAAATTAAATGATATTTAAAGGCCTGTGTTCCTAAAGGCCCCTCCCTGTTCCTAAAGGAACAAAGATTTTGTATTTTGATTTCCCTTAGTTGGTATGGGATTCATCTGGGTCTGACTAAAAGCACAAATCTTCCGTCAGTCCGTTGTGCATCCAAGGAATGCAGTATGCTTTCTCTTCAGATTGCACAACATTTAGTGGATCACGTTTTGTAGTGGAAACTGAGTGGTATGTAAGATGGTCAGGAGACGGCCACAGGATCGAGAACGTAGGGGTAGGAGTGATGGCAGAGAGAAGACGGGACGCTGAGCTGGAAAATGAGACAAAAATGTGTGGGAAGGTGTAACAAAGGAAACAATGGAAAGAAGAAGGAAATTTCTTCTGTGAAAATCAGTACCTTCCCTTTGTCACTCACAAGCAATAATGCTTTTCCATCATTAAGGGTTAAATGAGTGTGTACTGATTCAGCTGTCTTTCTAGACACTGAACTGCATCAGAGCAGTTAACTTTTGGTGATACTGCTTTCCCATTTTAGCAATTACAGGGTCTGCCAGTGGGTTGTCCTATTATAACTGTGAGAAGACTCATCCATAACCACTTCTGTTAAGACTTAATTTTCTTCATGTAAAAGGTGCCCCCTGCCTTTATGCCATTAGACCTTCTCCTTCATCAGGGAAACTTAAAATATTTGATGAGGAAGTGGCTTTCTCACCTGGCTCTGGAAAGAAAGTAGTTTAAGTGGGGAAATAATGTTTAGCTGTCATAGATCTGCTCAAATATTTATTTATAGTCCTCATTCATTGCACTTTTGAAATTACTCAGTGGTTGACTGATGTAATACTAAAATAAAGGTATTAATAGTAAACACCAAACGTATTGTACAGAGACACTGCTGTGATGTTACTGGCGCTACTATTTATATAAACATACAACAAGACACACAGAATGGCCTGGTTTCCTGCCCATTATAGTGGAGGTCAGCGTAAAGATTTTGCTGTCTGATGTAAGACTTAAGCTTTATTTTTAGAATGCTTATCAGCTTGTTTTATAAGCACATTATCTATATATTGCTGAATAAATATGCATATATAATATATATGTATGTACATATTCTGAATAACAACTTTGTTGAATGATGCTATTTTCTAATTTAACTTTTAAAATAATATTTTATTGAATAATGCTATTCTCTAATTTCACTTTCTTTGAATGTATCTGATGACTATTGTGGTTTGTAAATCTGTATTGGAAGTGCTCAGCAACAATAGATTTGTATCAAGGCTTCTTTGAACAAAGCTCTTCTATGATTATAAATGGAGTAAATAAGTACAAGCTGATCAATATATGACAAAAGGGTAAAGGAGGGAGGTCAAGAGGTAAGAATGTTTCCATATAAAACACTTTTTTTTTCCCTGTTGAAAATGGCAGTATGAGCATAAATAAATGTTGTGTATTGCTGTGTATTTGCTCCACCTGGTGGATTTTCCTGAAAGTGTTTTTAATGTTTGCTAATAAGGGGAAACTGTCTTTAATTAAATACAAAACATAGCACCAAAAGTAAAGATGGCTTTTTAATTTAGTGTAGCAATAGCATTTCAAAAGGCAGATTTGGGAAAGAAAACGTTAAAATTAGATATTTCTTTTGGCCACACTCGGTCAGTACAGTAATCTCCATAAATGTGTAGCATTCCCAAGCAATTACTGGTAACAGTTTACTCTTGGACTCATCTAGAGATTAGTAATTAAAAAGTCCAATTGTGTGGCTCGTGGGGCTGTATATGATCAGGGAAAGTGAGGATTTGCCATGTATCCCCCTCAAGCTGCCCCACAGACAGCAAGTCTTGAGCCCCTCTGGTAAGAATTAGCAGTGCTATTGGAAAAAGAGAGTTACTGCACTGAAGTGTTAGAGCTGTACATCAGCATAAAATCTGTCTGTTATTAACCTAGCTTTGCAAACATTGTTTTCTTTGGAATTCTTAAGGACCCGGTTATGCTTTGATCATCTCATTGTTCTCCTTAGGTTATTTTTTTCCTTTAGAGTGTAATGGCTCCCTAACAGAAGGTGAAGTTTAGAAAATAGTGTCTCCATATGCAAGGGATTTGGAGACCTTTTTATTGTCTTTAAAAATGTCATTCATAGCCCTCATTAGCATTTATTGTTGCAAGCGTACAAGCAGAAAATGTGAAATTGGTATGTCATGAATAGCTCCACAGAGCTCTAGAGCCCTGAAATTTTGCCTGCAGTGTGGTGTGGGGCAGGCATTGAGAGAAAGCTGTCCAGATGGCTGCCAGCACAGAGCAGAGCTGCAGGTTTTTGTCTCTGGTGCTGAGAGGAGGGAAAGTTCACTGGAGCATACGCTATCACCCCTTGCGTTTTAACAAAACTAACTCGCCATCAGTCAAAATGGGGAGGTGGTGACATTGAAACAAAAGTTTTCAATATAATGTAACAGTCCTTGTCAAATGAATAAAATATGTTTAGTTAGTGTCACAAATATTGACATGTTACAAAGAAAAATGCAAGGCACGAATTTATGGCTAGTGGTAGATCCTCTTTCACACAAATATGCTCTC
This sequence comes from Anser cygnoides, assembly GCF_040182565.1. Taxonomy (NCBI): domain Eukaryota; kingdom Metazoa; phylum Chordata; class Aves; order Anseriformes; family Anatidae; genus Anser; species Anser cygnoides. Next base: position 137,959,835 of record NC_089874.1, on the reverse strand, counting down.
ACATTATCTTTATTATGAAAATCCTATGCATTGAAAAGACATTGATTAGAGGTCAAAACTAGGGTTAATATACTACAGCAGGAGGAGTTTCCCTACCCATGTTAAACGAGCAAACACTCTGAGCTTCAAGTCAAAAGCAACTGAATGCTTGAACACCCCCTCTTTATTTTTTCCTTTATTTATTTTTCTTTTTAATCTTAAAATATGACCCTGTTTCATCTGGACCAGGTATTATCATCCAGGTATCTCTGGGTCACACCAGCTGTGTTCTTTCTACTGTCAGTGAAATGGCATCTTTAGTATTTTCTTGTGTACTTTCAGAATATCAAATAGGTATCATTTTTTTCAAAGTGCATCAGTGATGTTTATGCTTAGATGGTGTAGTAATTTCCTTCAAATAAAAACAATGATAAAAATTAACAGTCAATCATAATTTACTTTGCCCACATTGTAGCAAATACCTTATTTAATAAAAATGCAAGGGGAAGCTTGTTTTAGCTCAGATCAAGCAAAGGAAATAGACACCACAGCAGGTACATACATACGACAGTGTCCACGTGAGAGTTTTACTAAAATGCACACGTAGAGTAAAACAGCATGCCTTCTTTAAGGACTGAAGCCTGTGTTGGCCCTCCCATTCTGAGTCAATTAATTCTCAGTAGACCTATTCTTCTCTTAGCATAGATCTTTATATATAATTTTCATTGTTTTAAAACCTGAAATACACCTGAAATGTCACTGGGATTTCTGACAGCTTTCAATAAGAAAGATTTTTTTGGCCTTCTGATAAAAAAAACAATGGGCAATCCAGTTTGCCATGTTTGTCCCATTGCCAAGGGTGCTTTTTCTTAACAGATGATTTGAAATCCTTTGTAGAGGACTAATTTCTGATTATATGGATGAAATAATATAATTTAGTGCTTTATCATCTCCAATGGATTTAATTCAGTATTCCTTTAGTTATGACTAGGTGTAACGTGATGAACAGTTTCTCTTAGACAACCAAGAAAGTTTTCTTCCCAGCTTGATAACTACAGCTTTAAGATATTACGTATTTGTGTAGGTAATCTCAGTTAGTCTGTTTCACAGAGCTATGTATGTTTTAAAGGTCCCATTTGTCTTTTTTTTCCAAAGTCCAGAAAACCTTGCCAATAAGGAAATGCTTAGGGAAATGTTTAGCGTTATCTGGCAAATGTTTTGTGTTGCATGTATTAAAAGCTACTGTTACAGATAAGCACATATTTCCTTGGAATATTTGAATTCTGTTTCCCAGTGAAGAAATAGAAAAGAAGTTTATAAAGAAGTGCTTTTCTTTAATAGGTTCAACCCTTTTGCGACAGTGCAGTAGAAACAACAGAGGGTAGGTGCAGGGCCACAGAAAAAGTCACGGTCCAGATAGTGCCAGTGTATCATAGGTAGACTACTGTTGCATCACTGGCATCCAGAAATTAGCGAGCATTTCTGTAGAGGTTTTGCCTTTGCTGTACTTTGGTTTGACAGTCAACTGAAGAAAGTTAAGAAAACAACCAGAAGTAGTCATCCCAGTCCCCCCCATCAGCTCTACAGCTCACACATTAGGTGGGTTTGCCCTGTCAGTGGGATGCCTTAAGAAAACACTAATAGCTTCCAGCTGGGTGGAAAATCAAAACGTTTGGGGGCTGACAAAACTAGCAGATTTGAATTTGAAAGCCCAGCTAATGCCTCCATTTTTATTTACCACTCGCCCATAAAAGATTATTTTCCAATATGTCAGCCTCATTTGGTGGCCAGTGGTCTGAAAGTGAGAGTGGAACAAGCAAGCGGGGAAATCTGGACATTAGTGAGTCCGCCCTTTCAAGCTGGTGTGCCACTTTGTGGAATGGCCTCTCCTCAGGTTGGGGGGGTCCTAATGACCATTCATCAATGCTCGTTGACTGATCATTGAGTGCCTTCTCATTCAGTTTATCAAGTCTTGCACATAAAAAGTCAGAATAAGCATTATTCAGCTTTGTTAAAGCCAACTAGGAGTAAAATGCTCCATTTGAACCCATTTTGCCCTTGGTTTTTCACTTTGTTAATGCAGTCCTGCTTAAATGAGTGCTTTTATTGGGTCGGTTAGAATATCTGAAACTATTAATTCTCTTGTATTGAATAGCTGGTGGCAGGCCAGAGCAGATGGGGTAGAAAACTATTTGGTTGGGTGTATTGCTTTCAATTAGGATCAATGAGGTTTCAGCTCCTTTGAATTAACTCACTTAATACCCACTGTGTGAAGTCACAATGTATCACAACAGTCTGCTCTAAGTCGAGCGGGAAGTTGAGAAGTCCTACAGAAAAGCTTTGAGTTAAATTCTTCCTTCACTGTTAATAGAGACCTTTCATTAACTACAGATGCATTTCAGTGGACTTCCAGTCCCTGTTATTAAGCTAGGTTTAAGCAAAAGGCAGTCTCTATACTTTTAAATAGTGATCATTTGGAATTTCTCTTTTCCATCAAAGCAGTGTAATAGCACCTTTGTATCACCCAGTGCCTAAAAATCATTTTTTTGAGGGGCAACTATATGAACACGGAGACTTCTGCCTACATTTACTCATTTCCAAAATTAAAGGCGTTGAGGATTGTTTAAAATGATTTCATCAAGTCTTTTGAATGATTGACAAAGGAGCTGATTCCCACTCAGCCACCCAGGAAGGCGTAACGTAACGTACAGTGTAAAGGAGCTGCCTGAAGGTTATCTTCTGGATTTTTCAGTCTTTATGTATCCCTTTCATTTTGGTGTTACACATAATACCAACTCTTGTGGTAGAGCAGATTTGTTCATATGTTAAAAGCACTACGTTTCCTTTTCTCGGGATGATGGAAGTGGAGAATGAAACTGTTTTACAGAATGGACTGTCCATCCTCTCTTGGCCTGCTAAAATTTCAGGACTGGTACAAAAACTGTTATAGCAATCTTCAAGTGACTGCTATAAAAAAGGGGGTGGGGTGGGGAGAGAGAATAAATATCCACAGATATTTATTCAGGGAGGACTGCCAAATGGGTTGCAGCCTGCCTCAGTGTATTAAATAATGAGAGGGAAAAACTATTCATGCAGCTGGCTGCTTGAGAAAATGCTGAAGTAGTCTCAGATGCACAGGCATTCTGTGAGCCCCTTCCACCAGCAGACTTCTAGGTGAGAATCTCCAGGGATACAGGTTTTGTTGACGTGGATCAATTTAAATGGCAATTACTGTAGTCAGATAACAGCTTAAAAAGGCTTTTTACACACAGAAAAGATGCATAATCACACAGCATATGGAAGTTCAATTTCATGAGCTGTGGTCTGTGGATTTACATTGTACTGATATTAAGACCTACTTTTAAGAGTGAATATTGTTCGGTTTTATTAAAATGCGTCATACCTTTGACACGTTACTTTCTGCTCTAAAGCTGATTCAGGCTGCGTCTATGTTGATGAAAGGTTGCATTTCCAACTGTGAAAATGTTTTTCCTTTCATGTAGAGTACGGCATTAAAAAGAAAAGAAAAACAACACAGCAAATACAATACTAACTGACTGGTTTTAAATAGTGCATCAAATAATAAAACAAAAAGAATGCTAAATTCTTTCAAGGCCTTGGTGGCACAGACTTTGATTGTCGTTCTCTCCATTTGCTCCCTCATGAAAGCACTCTGCCATGGAATTGTTTTCAGGTTGCGGTGGTTCTCTTCAGCTGTCCGACACGAAGATCCATTATACATTACAGAAGATATCTGATCAAGATGAAGAAAAGACCTTCCTCAAGTGGAGGTGCAATACCTTGTTAGTACTGGAATATTTACTGGGGGGAGAGGAGCTGCTTGTTTGCTTCCCTGAACCCCCTGAATTTACCAGTCCTGTGGAGGCTCTTTAATCAAAGGGTGGCACTTGGACAACATTAACAAGTTATTGTGGAAATAGCACTAAATTAAGCGACTCATTAGTTTCAGGTCAGAAATATTCATGAGTCCAGGCTGGATATTGGAGGTGTTGTTATTTTGGCTTAATTTTACATGTGTTCTTTCCTAAGTGGATCTTTATCAGGCTCTGTGGCAGCTAGAGGAAGGGAAAGGAAGGCCTGAAAGCAGGGTTGTTTCTGCATATTAGAGGCAGAAGACGGCATAACACAAAATCAAGGGATGCATAAATAAGTACAAAAGGATGAGTCTTATGCTGACAAGAATGCAGCCTCTGAAGATCTGAATGAGAATCACTGGTTTCCTGTATGGGTTTAAAGATATACTGAGAAGGCAGAGTCGAACCAGAATGCACGAGCTGATTGCTGGAGAAATGTTGGTTCCTAAAACAGAGAAGGCTTTGCAAGTGCTGAATTGAAGGGGAGTTTTAAAAAGAAGATATTTTTCCCTGTGCCTGGAATTCTGTGCAAGGCTATACGTGCTACAGAAGGCATGCGAGTCAGGCGTATGTTTCTCCTAAGAGCCAAAGATGTTTTACAAAGGACTAAAGAGGGACTGCTGAGAAGAAAATAGCCAGCTTTAGATAAAGCACTATAACAAAGACTTGTAGTTTTATGTATCATGGTGTCCATTAAAGCTTAATAGGGAAGAGTGCATTGAACCTAGCCAGGCATACGTTATTCATGTGAAGGATAAACATTTAAGGGGTGTGCAAAATCAGAAATTGGGAGGACATGATTGTTTAGCTTTTGAAAAAGCTTTACAGGGAAGATTTTGTTTTCATCCCCCATGGATCACCATGCAAGGTAAAGGAGAGTAAGCTGCAAATGTTTGGAACATATCAATGCAGGAATCCCAGGGGGTTAAAAGCACTATAGTAAAATAAAAGTGGTCTGCTTTCTAAGTGTGTTCTATTTTACACATACTACTGAGCATCTGAGAAAGGGAGTGATTTTGATACTCTGTTCACTATAGTAAAATAGCATAATAATGAAAAAAGTGTGGGGAGGGGGGAAAAAGGAGGGGAGACCCTCCAGTCTATCACCGTGCAGGTTTTGAATTTCCAGCTAAATAAACAAACATAGTCCTATGGAGTTCAAAATGATGGCTGTTAAAATAAAGAATGAATTTGTTTCCACTTTTGGCGGAGAGCTGATTCGAAGAGGTGCTTTTCTCTAATTGCCTTCAGCGAGAGAAAGGGTTAACTTTTAAAGAAAAATGAATAATTCAGTTTTTAGCTTATCACTCTGCATTTTACTTTCTATTCTTCGGTCATCTGGAACTTGGTGTGAAAGGTAGAGTAAAAGGAGTCAGCTGAGGGGAGCCAGGGTTGTGATAATTTGCACACACATCCCTGTCATTGTTCTGCCTGAAGAGACAGGGCTGGGTTCAAGGCCACATGTGCTCCTGTCATCATTCACATTTCTGCTCCAAGTGCAATACAGAGTGTCAGCTCTCCATCTGTCTTTGCCTGGCAAACGCACGCGCCCAGCATCCTGCCTCCAGCTACGCTGCCACAGCCAGCTCCGATGGCCCTCCTCGCTTCTCCCTGCTCATTCCAGAACAGGAGGCACTGAGCCCTAAATAAGCTTGCTTTTAGGAGAGAGCCATTTACAGTGTGGTATATTTTATCCAAGGATGCCTGGTGAGTTAAAATTATCACAGCTCTTTCGCTTGTAAATGAGGAAACACTAATTGTTTTTTGATAGTATTTTTTTTTTTAATATAGATGGAGATTTGCAAGCAGATACGGGGACGGAGTGCTTGTGGATGCTAATTCTGTTGTGTATGTGTTTGGGGGAGGGGAATTTGTGCGAGGAAACTGCCAAAGATGCTACTTGCAGCAGGACTGGATGTTTCAATGCAAAGGGATAGAAATAGCAGAAAGTCACCGTGTCTGTGGGTGCAGGTCTCTGCTCGGGTGTTATTTTAGTGGAGAGAAAGACAGCTTTGGTCTGGCTTTCATGACTGTCAGCTGTACCTTGAATCTGCAAACATTTTATCGATGGAGATCATTTGCAGCATTCAGCTATCAGCTGAAACGATCTCTTTCAAAAGCTGTTTTATGTTGGAGAAGTGAAAGAGATTTATAAAACACATTCTTGCAGCATTGTCCTAAATTGCAGCGCTTAACTGTCACCGGGCAGATCACTGAAATATGTTAATACAAAATAAAACAATGAAAAAAATCTGCTGAATTAGAGAAATTGCTGCAAAGCTGGAAATTTTAATAGGTTGGTTTCCTCAGGAAAATATTATCCTTGGATCTTAAGATCACTTGTCTAATTGATAAGTGCTATTGCCAATGAAAACATTGCTTCTCTGCAGGGTGATTTGTCTGAGGGGTTTTGTGAGATGCTTGACCACGATGGAACGGATTGAATTTGGTGTGTTTTGTTTGTTTTCTCTTTCGGTAAGGACTGAACAGAGCCATGTGCCTGATTATAACAGCCTATGTCTCTTGATAAAAAAAGACAGGGCTCGAGATCCTACAGCTGGCTGGTTCTTGTGGATTATTTGGGTAGGACAGGCAGAAGAGGCTATGCTTGATCACAGGGAGTCTGTACACCTCGCAGATGGTGTTTTGAAACAGTATCTGCCAGTTTGCTGCAACCACAGTTGCATGTAGGTATTGCCAGTTGTTTGAGGAATGTTTTCCTTTTAGGATTTTTCTACATGGTCATACCCTACTGCTGGTATGTTTGCTGATCCTCTGGTTGAAATAAGAAAGTGGGCTCTGTTTGCTTTTAAGCACAAGGCTAAGAGGATTTATATGGTTGAAATATGGGCAAATTAATTTGCATAGATAACAACTGAGGACTATGAAAAGGTCAATTTAACCCTTTAAATTTAAAATTTGATTTGCATGCATTATATTCTTGGGAATGTGGTCTTCATTAGAAATATCATGGTAATTCATTAATTTGGAAAACTGCATTCTGCATAATGTGGATCCACTGACATTTTCTTTGTATTTTTATGAAACTATTTTTCTTGTGCAGTTTACTAAATCTGTGTTTTATTAAGATATTTGAACATCCTGAAATGACACAGCCCTGTCAGTTTTGATCCTTGTGTGTATTATTTGGGGATATTAGCAAACAGTATTGGAATGCCTAGAGTGGAGGTTTTTGTAAGCCTATTAAGCCTTTGGCATTTAAATTACTTAATCTACCTGCTGGTTAAAATTTCATGCATCTTTAATCAAAATGGCACGCGCCACACTTGAGTATGTATACCCTTATCGATACTCGTTAAGCTTTACCATTAAATAGATGTTTAATTTCCAGCATTCTCTTAAAGCAGTAGCAAGCAAGAAGTGTGTTTTAATGTCAGCTCTGAGTGTTAGAAAACCTTGCACTTGGATACAGAGAATACACTAACAGCTGTGACTGGGAGCATGTGCCAGAATGGAGATACTTGAACAGATCTGACACTTGGCTATTTTTGACACCCATCTGCACTTTTTTACTCTCCTCTAGGATGAACTGCCTCTCAATCTGTTCACAGCATATTTTAGCCCTTTAATATTGTGGCGTTGGTTTTTTTCAAATGGGCATTATTAGCCATCTGGGGCAGATTTTGTATTTTGAAAGTAAGCACATTATGTACAGAAGATTAAAAGGATGTGTATTTTTATGTAATCTGATATTATGTCAGTGCCTTTTGTGTATGTGTGAAGTCTTGATTTCAGAAGCATCCCTTTAGCAGTTGTGATATCCAAAGTCCTTCTAATTTTGGAGAAAGAACAGGAAGTAATAAAAATGGGTTCTGGTTTATGTGTAGTGATAACATTTCTACACAAAGTAAATTTGCTCTTCAAAGCCAAACCGTTCGTACTGTTATAATTGTGATTGGCCACTCACCTTCTCACTTCCCTGTGACTAAAAAGCCAGGGCAGAAAGGCTTGCTAATGAAACACTGTAAAAGCAATTCAGATCTCTGCTAAGGCACTGCTGCAACTCTGAGAAAAGTCTATAGAAAGATAATCCTGTTAACATGAAGCTGGCAGTAACCAAGTTAACCGTTTCGTCATTCTGTTTAGTGAACTCGAGGAAGTGCTTATCTCTAAATAATTGATGTTGGGGGAACAGTGTTCACATCTAATCCCATATACCAGTTTGTCTGATTACTGTTTTCTTTTTTTTTTTTTTAAAGAACTGTTTATTCCGGACTTTATTTATGAAACATTACAAATCTATCAGTCATTTTATAGTACTTTCAAAGAACAGATGTTGGCCTACAAAATGCTTTATTATTGCCCATGGCAGTATTCAGCATGGTTTCCTTAAAAGGACAATCAGTGATCACAGTCATTGTGGCCCAGAAATAATGCTGCTCTTTCAGAAGATGGCCTGGTATTAGGTCAGACCACCCTTTCTTTACTTCTGCTCTCCAGATGTGGCTGCAACTTTTTTTTTTTTTATTAAGTTCATGTTTCAAAAAAAATGGGTTTGTTTTCAAAATCTGGTTTTACTTAAGATATCTCCATCCTGGAGTGCATTTCATAAATTGCCCACATATTTTTCTTAGCAGAGAACTTAACTGGCTGTAATTTTTAACACATGGCCACATCATGTGATATTTTCAAAACATTTGCACATAGCTTTAAGAAGGTCCCAGCAGAAATGATCCATCATCTCACAGCCAGCCCATTTCTTAACAGCATATCTGCATTTTCCATTTAGCAGAGCTATATATTATTAGCTTACATTTTGGGTAGTAAAACAGTGCATTGCTGATTGTAAAACATGGACTTTATTATCTGCTGAAAATTGATTTGGCATTTATAGCCACTGTGTACTAGACTGGCTTTCTGGTTTTAACATTAGTGCTTGCAAGTGCTTGCAAGTGATGATTTGTTTAAAGAACAGAAACAAAATTGCCATGGACATAACTGTTAGTGTCCTAGTAACTGAACATTTGGGTTATCCACCTGTTTTTTAAATACATGCGTCTAAATGCTGTTATACAGCAAAAGTCTCCTCTCAGTCCATTAGCTGACTTGTTCTGTTTTAAGTTGCAGTTGCTATGCTGTTATATTAGGACAATTCTGTGTCTTACAAAACAAGTTTCCTGCCAAACAGGGAAAATGTGTCTGGAAATACTTAAGTCCGAGTGTTAACCTTGCATCATTATTCCAGTTGTCCTACATAATGACTTTATCTTCTTCAGGATTTGGATAGGAGCGAAAAGCTCCTTCTTTTAGAGGACCGTGGGTCACTAGGTTCCTCACATACGTACCATAGCTTTAGGAGATGTGTAATGACAGAGCGTAATGACTGCTTTTCAAAGTATTAAAGTTTCTTCTTCCTTAATAGGAGCAATAAATTCCAAAGTCTGTGTGACACTGTTGCGCTTATTTTCAGCCCATGGGGCTGTGAACTGCATCTTGCTATGCATGCGTGGAAAGTAACTAACGCATTATGGGATGCAGCTCGTACTGCAGAAAGAGCTGTTAATACATGCATTTTTAAGCAGGGTCCCAAATGCTATTTCCCTCTGAAGATTTAGTGCTTCTAAGTGAAGACCCTTAGCTGGTCCTTCCCTGATGTGTGTACAGTGTTTAGCACTGACCACAGCTTGCCTTGAGGATTTTGGGCTACACCGTAATACATAATTGCCAATTAAGGCATGATCGCTATAGCTTGCAAATCAATGCTATATGTGTATATACAATAAAAAAAAAAAGGGTAAAATAAATTTTAAAATGTTATGCTGTTTTGAAGTAAATGTAGAAGTTGATGCATCTAAGAATAGACAGAGACATGATATGTGGCCCTCTGCAAGAACAGAACATATATCTGTACCAGTTTTCTGTTTGGTTTGCTACATCCTTTTGTCATCAAAGTGTACATGCCAAGGATAACTGTACATAAAATCAATAGAAACTTGGTATTTTACTACCAGTTTACAGACTAAAGCTAAGTGCAAAGGAAGACTTCTGCACTTGAAGCAGTAGCTGGCTTCCATATGCAGAGTTGCATGCCTTTGAATTGCTCTCAACTCTCTCCTAATCCCAGATGCATCGCTGTTGCAGCTTTGAAGTTCTCCAAGCATGTAGAGCTGCATCTGTGCGTGCTAAGATCTGTCCCGATACAGACAGGGCTAAGCAGGCAAGTGCTGAGTTCACACCTGTGTCTTTCTGGAATGGAGGCATTTCTATATCTGAGTCGTTTGAACAGTTGGATCTGGTAGGTAAGCTGGGAGGATGCCTAATGCGTATTTAGAAACGTTGGTCTCTTCACAAGTGCAGGCTTACTTTTTGTTCCCAGAAATGTGTGCAGTGTAAAATGGAGCACAGAGCAAGTGATGCTTGGGCAAGTAGAGATTAAATTGGGAAATCCATAGTGTATAGCAGAGCTTAGATATTCAGTCATACGCAGACACAGTCTAGCCATATTGGCCCTCTTGGCAAGGCTGATTTCATTCAGTATCACGCCATGCTAACTCCACATTCACACAGTAATCTGTGAAGCTGGTGAAGCCCTTGCCATGCTGTACCAAGTTGTCTATATTCACTGTCTCCACTCTCCATGAGCTCAGCTGTCTCTGCACCATGTTACATTCTTTGATGTGTAGGATGAGGTAGAAGTTATTCCCATCCTACATAAGTTGCTGCTGGGCAGTAGCTTTTGTCCAGCCAGGGAAACGTGTTATAGACCTGAACTTGAGCAAGCAGAAGGAGGATTTGTCTTCATGTCTTTTAATTCTAGAATGAGGTTTCCAGTCAAAGGGCTGTTGAATAAAATCAAAGATAATCTCTTTCACCTCGCCTAGCTGTGCCTTAAACAAACCCATTCTACTTGCCGCCCTATTGAAGGTGAGGACATGGACATCTCTGGATCTCATGCTTCTAAATTACTGAGGCTCTTGAAGGGCAGGAGTAAAGCATACAGCCTCCAGGATCTCCCTGTTGGTGAGCTCTAGGCAGTTGCTAGTTAAATATAACTAACTATATCATCTCTGCCATTAGCTATCTACAGCTGTCTAGTGGGAGGGTGGAGAGATGGATGGAGCCAAACTCTGTTCAGAGGTGTGCAGTGATAGGATGAGAAGCAACAGGCACAAGTAATAGACCACGATAAATCCCAGGCAGATATCAGGAAAAAATGCTTTGCCGTAAGGAAGGTCAAACACTAAAAGAGGTTCTCCAGAGAGGTACTGGTATTTCTGTTGCTGAAGATGTTAAAAAAAACCCATTGGACAAACCTCTGTCAACCTGATCTAACTAGGGGCAGAAGGGCTTGGCTGATTTCCCAAGGTCCCTTCAACCCGTGGTATTATTCTCTGTTCCTGATGGGTGTTTGCCATTAGCTGTTCTGGATACCCAGTCTGAGGTACTGCAGCCCTCTGTAGGGGAGAGCAGTCCCTGGTACTGGTTTTTGTGTTCTGTTTCAGGAGGAAATTTCAGCAGTATTGAACTTCTGGGCAGCTACATTTATTTATTCATTAAACCTACTCCTACACCACTACCTGATATGTAACTTGCAGAACAAACTTTGCCTTTGTGCACTGCTAGAGGAGCAGAATTGTCAGGCATGCTGCAGGCTGAAAGGGGTGTACCCCCTTCCCAAGGTATTTCGTGGAGCTGTGCTTGCATGTAGCAGAGCTGGATTTATTTCTCTGTGCTTCCCCCCCCCCCCGCCTTTTTTTTTCCTCCAAATTTTAATTTTTTCCCTCCTATCAATTTATTCCCTATTGCCAGTTATTGGTATTGCATGGAGCAATAACCTCACTGTGAGTGTTAACTGCAGAAACGCTCGAGAGAACAAGTTGCTGGAAACTTGGGATTTGAGACGGGTCTCTTCAGCGGGAGACTGCCAGTTCTGTTGTTCTGTCAGCAGATCTGCCCAGGGAGTTAACTCTTGGTCTTGTCCCTGCGCGGCAGCACACCACCTGGTAGTAATGTTCTTGCAGCTGGTTTAGGGCTGCGGTGTCAAAAGAGACGCTGAACTGATCCAGCTTCTAAAAATCTCCTGCCCAAATTCCTATGGCATGAATCTAGCCTTGCTTGAGCTTTTCCATGATGTTGCATAATGAGTTGTGCATTTATTTCTACTTAAAAATAACTTCATTTTCTTGCTCTGGGGATCTGGCAATCTTGTAAAAGTTTCATGAGGAATAACTACCTAGTAGGACCTACACATTTACATTAATTTAAATTATCCAGCCAGTTATTTCAGTACTAATGTGGATATATGTTCTGGACCAGTGTCTGCAACTTAACTCTGCTTTTAAATGGATACAAAGCGTAAGTCAAAGGTGGCAGGAAATCTTTCTGAAGTTCAAAAGGAAATATCGTAAGCAGCGGACGCAGTTATTACGAGTGCTGCTCATATGGTTCTCATTCATTATGGACGTAGAAGCAGACTAACGAGCTCTGCGGTGGTTTTGCATACTGACAATATTGAGCTGACAAAGACTGAAAGAGCTGTGGCAACAGAACAGCAAGGGGAATCAGTATTGATCATGTCTGGGAAGAGAGGCTGAGGACTAAGGAAGAAAAATGTATTTTGGTAACCCTTCGAGTGTACTGTAAGTTCGTGTAGATTTGGTGTAGGGTCAGGACTCTATCATTCTTGATTAAAAAAGGGTTTTGTTCTATTGAATTGAGATTTGAGGAAGTGGGATTTGCATATTCTTAACTGCTTTCCAGAGAGGTTTGAAATGATGATTCAAGAAGCAGGAATGTGTTTTACCTTTTGAAGGCCATTGCCCTTTCCAGCTTATTGATAAGTCTTTTCTCTTTTAGGGGTTAATGCAGTATTCTGTCTTCTGTAAATCATTCTGAAAGCACCTCTAAAATTTAACTTTGTACCCTTTCAGTCCTAATGCTTGATTGGAATTTTCTGTATGTGCTTGTAGTCCACTTCTCCCAGCAGTCCTTTGCATCTCAGGTACAGATTCCTGTAACACCCTGACCCCTGATTCCCTTCCTGATGCAGGATTCACTGTTTTATTCTGTTCCTGTGTTGAAACTACAGTCTGCTAAAGGAATACGCTCCCAGTTTAGCAGGATGCAGGGCCTTTCTCCTCCATTCAGGTCTCTCATTAATATGTTCTTCAGTGATTCATGCAAACATACTTGACTTGAATAGTCTTCCTGCTACAAGATTACAGTTTGGGAAATATGAACACACTTAATACAGACATAATTTGATTCTTGCTTCTAAACTGTGCATTCAAAATATGTTATGGTGACCCTTTTAAGCCAGGGCAGCAAGCATGTGTAGACAGTCTTGAATTTTCCCTGTAGCTATTTTATAATCCAAATGATCACCATCTCCTTTGACTTCCCTCTGTATGACTTCCCTGTATCATTCCTTGAATTTTTAAGAGATTTTTTTAAAAGCATCTTGTGCCTTACAGAGCACCAGACACATTATTCGCGGTTAGCAAATACAAATTAACATTTATTGTTTTAATTTTATTTTTCCAGTCCATTTCACCACATAATTGTTGATTGCATAATTATATCTGCTAACTTCACATGCAATTATTTGTATTCTAGTCAGGAGAAAGTTTACTAACCAAAGTTTCACAGAGGTCAGTTTCTGTGGATGGTGTTAGTGTTTTTATTAGCTACTTTCTTTGCTTGGAACTGTAAAAGGTACATTGTTTTTGACTTCTTAAACTATGTACAACAAGATCTTTAAGTAATGGGGATGCTGTAACCCCACCCATTTTGAGAAGGAATCCCAACTGTATCAGTTCTGAAGGTACACACAGGGAAATAGTGAGGGAACCATAAGGACTTTGAGAGTTACTAATATGGTAAATAAAGCCAAAAGATGCACATTAAAGCAACTTCTGTTATATCTACAAAACAAAGGGTGTCCGAGGTCAGATGGCACTGTTGCTGAAAGCTTTGAAAGTCATCAGTTTTCTTCTCATAAATTGGCTTGCAACAGAGTTTATCATGTGTTCATCATATTGTATTGGACTTAGTGTTTTTAATTTCTTCACTGGTAGAAGGGGGACAGTGATAAAACTTAGTTTGCAGAATTCAAGTTGTCCGTGTTGGCTAAGTTCATCCTTCTGCTGACCTCCTTACTGCAGGGTTCTGAAAGTGGTAGCTTCTCCAAGTCTCATTCTTATTAGGTCTTGGAAATAATTTATATTACCTTATTAAGGTCAAAATTTGATTATTTTACACTGAATTTGTTATTAGATTGCATTGCATTTTCAGACACAAAAGCAAAGTCCTTTGCAATTTTGAGGGGAATCTGTCTCGTAAGGAGTGCTTGTTTTACTTTTCTGAATTCCTGTTAGTAACTGAGAACAACTTTTTTCCCCCTTGCAAATGGATAAGCAAGATCTTTCTGGGAATTCTGTTTGTTGTCTCTTTGTTAAAATTTTAAAGTATTTTGAAGAATGCACTTTTCATTTTGTTAATTTACTTACATCTCTCTTTACAGTATTCTCTGTGGTTGTAAAAGCAAATCTGTATTTGGGTTTTCTATATTTAATAAAAAAGACTGCTGTGCAGATTAATCTGTGCATGAAACTTCAATGGAGATCTTGGTTTGAAAACAGAGTCTGTTGTGCATGGGTAGCAAATTCTTTGCTGTCCAAGAGGAAGCCCACGATTCTGTCTTTCCTTGCCCTCTATAAACTGCCTTGTACAGACAGAATCAGGTCCAATGCAATGAATGTTGGACTCGCACGTTGGTTTCTTCCTCTGACATGTCAATTGCTCAAGTAGTAATTTCCAATTCCTTTCATTCTGAGGAAGGAAAGCAATGGAAAGCATTCAATCTTCAGAGAGTGGAAAACCCAGGATTTTTAGCTTATGCTGCTTTAAGATTTTGCTTCAAACCACTCTTGAGAGTCTGTAAAAGCTCTGAAGATAAAAATAGTACCTGTGTGTCAGGTGTTGACTAGCATTCCTCTATAGAACCACAGGAGAAATGATATACTCTCTTCTTTAGTTAACTTTTGTATTCTTTCAGAAAGAGCTTTGTAGATGTTGCTGAATAACTTGGTTTTTCTTGAAGGAATACATAAAACCATGATACCTTGATTTCATCCTGACACCACCAAACATGATTGCACAGTTTTGTCTGGGACATTGGTTCAAAACAGTCTTGAAAGAATGAGTGTCTATTACTTAATCACCAGGAATGCTTAATAGTTTTGTCACAACTGTTTTTCTTTTTGGAGGCTGTAAGTGTTTTTGCTGTCTTGCCACACCAGATATAGAGACGTGCCGTGATGAATTACCCAATGGGGATTCTGCTGCAGAAATTGATGCTTGCTAAATAAAAATCAAAGCCTTCTTTTGTCTCCTTTGGTCATTACAGTAAGCGGCTGGATTTTAAATATGTCTGCTTATAACGCTGGGATATGCACACACAGTTTCATGCAATTGCTGGGTTTTGGAGGGCTTTTTGCCACAAAATAATATGATTATGCAGATGTTCTGATACTGTTCTTTAAAACAGTTGATTGCAGATCTGATCATGAAAGATGATCAGCAGCTAGCATATATCATCATCTTCTGATCCAAACAGGTTCCTTTGGGAGTCAGCTGTACTGTTTCAGTATGTTGTAATTAAATTGAGTGCGGTTTAGGTGTCAGAAATTACTTTATAATGCAGGATAATGGACTTAAAGAGACTTATTTGCAGAATGCAAATGTCCCTTCAAGGCTACATGTTAAGAAAGAAAACAAGTTCCCCAATATTCAGTAGGAAGAGAAAAGAGGGGAAAAGATTAAAGGTCTGATTTCTGATTTTGTCCCTAAAGAATCCTTGCATTAGAGTTAATCTGGACTTCCAGTCATAAAGTGCTTTGTTTGAAATACTAACAAAGAAAAAGGTACTTATTTTTTTGTTTTACTTAGGATTGGATGGGTGGGGGATAATCCCTGTCAATCAGACCTTTAAGACTTGGAAAAATCCATCTTATTACATGCAACAGATACTCATGTGCCTGGTTGTTGTGAGGTTTCCAGCAATGTTAATTCCCAGAAAGTTCCTGTGAGTTGTGAGTACTCAGCATCTTGTAGAATTAGACTAATGAGAAGCATGAGAAGGCTAACGTTGTTAGGAAAATAATGGATTTATATGCGTAGTGAGAGCTGTTTGTAAATCAGCAGGTGGTTTCTAAAATATCAGAAATTAGTGAAATGTTTACTGATGTGATTACTTTCTGAAAAACAAACATGTTTTAAAACACTTAGACATTAAATCTTCAAATGCGAAAAGCTGATTTTCCTTTTTTTTTTCAGTTGTCTTTTTTATTTGTGGTTTGAATGCTCAGACTCTTCAGGATCAAGGTCCTAATTTTATCATTTGAAGGGCCCACTAGGAGGAAAAAAAAAGAAAACAATTTTCTTGCAAACCATATATTTTGATAGGTGGCATATTTCATGCTAATGAACAGACAGGAAAAATTCAGGTGATACCAGAATTATATATATATATATATAGATAGATAGATAGATAGATAGATAGACAGAGTTTTATATGTGTGTGCATATACTTTCATATAGAATACTAGATTACATTTCAGTCAGATAAAACCTGTTTGGGACTGAATTCATTAATAACATAAAGCAGTACTAAAATAATACACTTTTTTAGAATCATATGTATAGCTCCAAGCAATCTTTGAATCAAAAGAGTCAAAGAACATAATTCTCTAGTTTAAAATAAATAAATAAAAAAAAATCCTGTAAAGTAATTTGCCTGTGTGCCATTTACTCAGTTTAATACATTGATTTAAAATGAAGCCCTGGCCCCTACCCTATCAATAGCTGTTGAATTGTGTATGTCTTCTCTGAAAAGGTTTCAGGCTTGGTGAAAGAAGGAGTTCAGTTCAGAGATCTTTAATCCAGTTTCTCTCTTTTATTGAGTTGCACAGCAAATATCACCCACTGCCCCTGCCCCCTAATTCTTCTTTCACCAGTAATACTGATGGGGAAATATGTGCTGCGCTGCTTATACATAATTTAAAACAATCGTGCCAGCTTTAAACCCAACGTCTTTCTTCATCTATCATTTATCTCATGATGTTATCTTCTATACTCAGTCCCCTTCAGTAAGCACAGCCTGACGTGTCTTGTGGCCTTTACCTTGCGCGATAAAAAAGATGGAAAAGATGCTCGGCACCACCTGGTGAAGATGAGGCAACCCGGGAGAGCAGTGCTGTAGGAGCAGGTGACTGATGCTGAGAAATGTGCCAGTCTGGGGACACAGCTGAAGGATTGTAGTGGGGAAGGGGGAGGGGACGGGGAGAAAAAAAGAGCAGGAACATTAATACATCTTCCTGAGGTTTGATGGGACATATACTGCCTACTGTTCCATCTGGTGCTTATGATAGCATGGCATATTAGCATGCTGCAAGTTCATAATGTATTCAGGGCGAGAAAACACCACTTGCATACCAATTGAGGCGTCCTCTTTCTCAGAGCTGCCTTTGAATTTCAATGATGTTTATGCCTTCTAAGCCATGACTGAGCTGAGCATTTCCGCTCCTGGAGGAATAGCAGCAGTAAGGGACTCTTGCTTGTGTGGGCTTTCTTTCTCCTCTCTTTATATATTTCTCTCTCTCTCTCTCTTTTTTTTTTTTTTAAAAATTAGTTTCTTCCTGCTGTCTCCTCCCAATTTATTTTGTGGTGAAAGTTAAAAGACAGGTTGAGGTTTTGGTCTAGCTAATGACATAGCTTCTGTTAATATTAAATTAACTTTTGTTTTAAGATACGAGTCTGTTGTCTTTTTGCTCATCTCAAAAGGCTTAAATGTACTTTTTTATGACATTTTGATGAAATTACTCTAAAAGCAGTGTCATGAAGCATTTAAAATATAGCACATTGCAGTTCTGCTTTATATTCAGATTTTCTCTGTTACTAAATTAAAGACCAAACAATACTTCGAATTCTGCATTTCATGGTGAATTATTTGGGCCCTGCCTCTTCAAAGATTTGATTTTAATTTGATATGTGCTACCATAATAGAATAAGTATCTGAAGCAGAGCAGGCATGTAAGTCTTTGTTGTACTGAGGTCTTTTTATTGATTCCTTGCAGGTAATGTGTAGATATGTTCATTTTATTTCTCCCTACCCTGTCCTCTTTGAAACTGCAAGGATTGACACTTGACTGGAGACAATCTAAAAACTGCGCCATAGAAACCCTTGACTGCACATTTTGTTTCTGAACTTGTCAAAGATTGTGATCCTTTTATGGCTCAGTGCTGTGAAATGCTCTGCAGTCCTCCTTCCAGTAGGTTTTGGAAGTGTGAAGTTTACGTACAGGGAAGGATATTCGATGTAGGATTTTCAAGGTTCTGGAGTAATACAGGGTACTAGTCCCATTTGCCTCTGTTGGTGACTGTGCTGCTAAACCACTTCACAAATTTGTGAAGTTCTACGTGGAAAAAGAAGACTACGCTTGCTACTCGAGAGGGCAGAATAGGAAGGCAGTATCTCTGGTCCAGACCTGCTTAATGAGTGCAGCTGGTGTCTGGTCCCCTACCTGCACAGCTGGGCTCTTGCTCCTTCCCAGAACTGACTGTGGTTTGAGGCTTTAGCTTAATCTTTAAAGTGTACGACTGTCATGCTAATATAACTGCAGTAAAAATGGTCTAGTTAGCACTTTGAACACCTTCGCTTTAATTTAGTGTCAATTCACTTGATTACTAGAATAGAATAAAAAAGAAAAGATCTTCCAATAGTTCTGATCATTTCTTTCAAATATATCCACCCATGGCTTTTATAAATATATATTTTCGGGCAGCCATTTAGCCACTCTTGCATAGATAAGAAATGAAAAATGCATTAGTCATCTTGACAAAGAATAAATTGACTCCTTTCAGTTCACTATTTCAATATCTGTTGTCAGATGGCTTAAGAACATTCCTTGTTTATTGATAGTGCATTTAGGCCTAGATATTAATGTCTTGGCTTAAATGCTAATTATTTTTTTCTTAATACATTCAGAAAGGCTAATGTTACTGAATAGGAATGTGGAGGAGGTAGTGTGGGTAATTCAAGCAAGTTTAGTCAGCACTTACAAGATTCTTGAAATGTTTCTTGATGTCCTACAGAACTGTTAACATCTGCACGGCTTGTGAGAAGAGCCACATTTATTACAGCTGTATGCTAGCTAGAATGCAAAAGAAAGGGGGGGATCTGAGTTAAGAATGAAGCAGCTGGCTTTCAGCACAGAGATTTTACTCTCATTACAGACCATCAGTAAACTCTACTTGGACTCTTTTATTTCAGCTGCTGCGACATGGCAGGTTGAAGGCTTGGGAGTAGCTATCAGTAGATATAGTCCAACAACATACATAGGGTCTAAAAGAAAGCAAAACTTTTAGATAAATAATCGCAAGTGAAGTTCAGTGTTACTAGGAGTTGTTCCAGTATGACATAACATGATGCAGAGCATGTGTTTAAAGTCTACATTTGAGAAGACAGGAAAAAAAAAGGGGGGGGGGGGGGGGGAGAGGGGGGAGGAGGATATATATATATATATATATATATATTTAACAATAAGAAAAAGAAACAGGAGATCCCAGGCCTGATGTAATATGTAATAATATTTTGGTGTGTTTGCTGAACTTGCTTTTTTCTGTCTTTTTGTGCTAGAAGAAAATGTGGGAAAAGAATAATAAATATCAGAATCCCATCTTCTGTTTCACTCAGAAATGCATATTTCAAGAATCATTGTTTTTTGTGTCCAAGTTCGGTCCTTCCCCTCACCCTCCATTTTCTTCTCAGCCTCTGAGACAGATTTAAGCCCAGACTATGCTGATATCGTAGCTATTTGTTAGTTGCCACAATCTTCATTCATTTCAATTAAGATCAAAGATTTTTGTAGCTTTGTTTTCTCATTTATCTATTTGATGTGAATGAAAGCTGGTATTTCTTTTGTTCCCAATGGTTTATATAGCTTGGTGTGCTTGCTCTTA